>NW_026909158.1:5035889-5728555 GCF_033115175.1 Lepus europaeus | reverse complement strand
AATGAAAAGACTTTTCCTTTCTCCAAAACAATGTGTACTATGATTTTCTCGGTCCATTGCATACGAATTCCACACCAGTTTGTCCGCATATGCCTTTATGAAACCGGAAATGTCTTGTTTTTTTTTTTTTTTTCTTTTGGCAAACTCAATCCCAGATGTTGCTACAGCCTCTATGTTTGTATTTTCTGGATATTATCCACAGACTTTATTGTTTTGAATTTTTTTTATCAGGGAACACTGTATTTTGAGCTTGGATACAATAATTGGTTCCACATGGAGACACCGGCTCTACACATTCGTATTTTCTAGGGAGAAAGCTAGAGGAACTGCGGCAAACAAATATGATATTTCTGTTTGTGTAGATGACATTTTATGCACTTGCATAATGAAAAGACTTTGCTTTTCTTCAAAACCATTTTTACTGTGATTTTCTTGGTCCATTGCATACGAATTCCACACCAGTTTGTTCGGATATGACTGGATGAAACCGGAATATCCGGTTGTGTTTTGGCTAACTCAATCCCAGATATTTTTACCGCATCAGTTTTTGTGTATTCCTGATATTATCCACAGACTTTATTCTTTTGAATGTTCTTTATCAGGGAACATTTAATTTTGTGCTGTGAAACACTAATTGTTTCCACATGGAGACACCAGCTCTACACATTGGTATTTTCTAGGGAGAAAGCTAGAGGAACTGCGGCAAACAATCATGATATTTCTGTTTGTATCGATGACATTTTATGCAGTTGCTTAATGAAAAGACTTTGCTTTTCTCCAAAACCATTTTTACTGTGATTTTCTACGTCCATTGCATACCAATGCTACACCAGTTTCTCCGAATATGACTGGATGAAAGCGGAAATATCCGGTTTTGTTTTGGCTAACTCAATCCCAGATATTGCTACGGCCTCTGTGTTTGAGTTTTCTGGATATGATCTACAGACTTTATTGTTTTGAATGTTTTTTTATCAGGGAACATTGTATTTCCAGCTTGCATACAGCAATTGGTTCCACATGCAGACACCAGATCTACATATTAGTATTTTCTAGAGAGAAAGCTCGAGAAACTGCGACAAACAAACATGATATTTCTGTTTGTATGGATGACATTTTATGCTCTTGCCTAATGAAAAAACTTTGCTTTTCTCCAAATCCATTTTTACAGTGATTTTCTCGGTCCATTGCATACGAATTCCACACAGGTTGTCCGGATATGAATGGTTGAAAACGAAAATATCTGGTTGTGTTTTGGCTAACTCAATCCCAGATATTGCTACAGCCTCTGTGTTTGTGTTTCCTGGATATTATCCACAGACTTTATTGTTTAGAATGTTTATTAACGGAGAACATTTTATTTTGTGCTTGGAAACAGTAATTGGTTCCACATGGGGACACCAGCTCTACACATTCATGTTTTCTAGGGAGAATACTAGAGGAACTGCGGCAAACAAACATGATATTTCTGCTTGTATAGATGATATTTTATGCACTTGCCTAACGAAAAGACTTTGCTTTTCTCCAAAACCATTTGTACTGTGATTTTCTCGGTCCATTGCGTACGAATTGCATCCCACTGTGTCCAGATATGACTGGATGAAACCAGAGATATCTGCTTGTGTTTTGGCTAACTCCATCCGAAATATTGCTATAACCTCTGTGTTTGTGTATTCCTGATATTGTCCACAGACTTTATTGTTTTGAATGTTTTTTATCAGGGAACATTTAATTTTGTACCGTTGAAACACTAATTGTTTCCACATGGAGACACCAACTCTACACATTCCTAATTTCTTTTTTTTTAACTTTTATTTAATGAATATAAATTTCCAGTGTACAGCTTATGGATTACAATGGCTTCCCCCTCCCATAACTTCCCTCCCACCCGCAACCCTCCCCTCTCCCGCTCCCTCTCCCCTTCCATTTGCATCAAGATTCATTTTCAATTATCTTTATATACAGAAGATCAATTTAGTATAATGATTTCAACAGTTTGCACCCACATAGAAACACAAAATGAAACATACTGTTTGAGTACTAGTTATAGCATTAAATCAAAATGTACAGCACATTAATGACAGAGATCCCACATGAGGAGCAAGTGCACAGTGGCTCCTGTTGTTGACCCAACAAATTGACACTCTAGTTTATGGCGCCAGTAACCATCCTAGGCTGTCGTCATGAGTTGCCAAGGCTATGGAAGCCTTCCAAGTTTACCGACTCTGATCATATTTAGACAAGGTCATAAAAGACATGGTGAGGATATTAACCAATGATCCTAAGAGTGGCATTTACCAGGTTTGAACAATTATACAGCATTAAGTGGGGAAGAGGACCATCAGTACACACAGGTTGGGAGTAGAGCCATTGGTCGTAGAGTAGAGGTTATGATTACAAAAGAATGAGGCCCAAGTGCACTATATAGGGCCTAGAACAAAGGACAGAGTCATTATTAGACGAGCTAAGAAAGGTGCTATCTAAGCTACAAGTAATATTTCTGGTTGAGAGGCAAATAGAACCTGATAGAAGGGGCTTGATAATAATCTGATGGGATTTAGGCCTTGTAAATTCAGAGGCCCAGACCTATCTATCTCTTCACATGGGGTATATCCTAAGGGAGGTGTGAACCCCTAGGGGAAGGCACTCTGTTGACTTTCATTACTTGGCTGGCCTGGGAGGAGAGCTGGCCAGGTAAAGGCAGGTGGCATCTCTAACAAGAAATTTACAGTTCTGCCTGCAATGTTGCTGACCCTACTTGACCATACCCTCAGCTGCAGTGGTCACTTTGGAAGTTGGGCTGAGTGAAGGGCTATTCAGCTTAGAGCCAATAAGATCTGTGGCTCTGACCTGGGCATCCTTCAACTCCAGGGAAGGTCCATTTCCAGTGATCCAACTCTTGGCAGAGCTGCCAGGGCACTTCACAAGCTGACTTCTGCTGAAGCCCAGGCTTACCACATTGAAAACCACTGCAGTGGACTGGCCTGTTGGGTCTCCTTGAGGGCAGATCACTGTACAGATCAGCCATTAATAGGCCTGCCACCCATTGCTTCTGATGCCGAGCTTTCTTTTCCTCCTGGTTTGTGTTAAAGCAGACCAGAGGATGCAATTCAAGGGAGTGCCCGTGTCCCATCTATAATCTTCGGTGGCCTGAACTACAAGTCTACAGTCACAGGCATGTTATGTAGTAGTTTTTCTAAGGTAGACAATGCCCATGAGGAAAATTATATTCTCACTTTCAAACTTTCTTTCCCTTTGGTCTGAAAGGGCGGTTTTTTCTACTTACTGTATACTTCGCTGATGGCGAAGTGAATATAGCTATGAGATTATTATTTAAGTTCTTATTTTGGCTATGATGATGTGGTACCACACTTTAAGTTTCTATAATGGAAAATGCCATTAATACAAATGTTTGAGAATTAAAAAGTCTAATGATCTTGTGTTACTAGACATGATAGTTATCTTAATGGGAAAGCCCCAGAGGCCTAAAGGGTTAAATACTTGTCAAATCCTACAGGTGCTTTCAAAAATACTGTGAAGTAAGCAAGTGCCTCTTGTTGGTTGATGAGTTTATAATTTTAAACATGGCGACTTAAAGTCTTTTGTCATCCACAGTTATATATGATGTGCTGCTCATAAAACTAAAGCGTTGTTGGTTCTGTGTTTAGCTGTCCTCCTATAGGTTCCTATGGACTTTTTCCAGCTACTTCCATTGTATTCAGTACTTTGGGATGGCTCTGTAAACAGATGAAGCCAATAATGTATTAACAGTACCAACTGAGAGAAAGTATGGTTAACTGAGGTTACTACCAAAAAAAAGCAATTCAAATCAATTGGCAATCTAGAAAAAGAGTTAAAGATTTTAAAAGCTATTATTAAAATTGCTATATTGGTCTATTATGGTATGTTATCTGTGTGTACATATTGTATGTCCACATGGGGAAATTTTATGAAGAGTTTTATTTTAAATGGCTTATAGATAAGATTGTCCATAAATTTAAGCTGCTAAAATCAATCAAAGATACATTTTAATTGGTGTGACCTGAATCTGTGTATCATATGTTTTAGACTTGTTGGTAGAAAGAAACTAAAAACATTTTAGATGGTTGTGCTTAAGTTTACTGGCTAAACAAACTACACCATGTTAGATATTTAAGAGGTGTTTTCAAATACATGATTCTTAAAATTTATAGAAGGCATTGGACCTTCTGGTAAATGTTTTCTTAAGTTGTTATCTAATGGTTGAAACGGTTTGCTAAGTATTCATGTGATATTGCTGTTGTCAGCAAGCGATCTAGGACTTGCTCCCTCATTTCTCTATTCTAAGCTCAACTTGTTCTTTCATTTCTCTATTCTCTTCAAGGTAGGAAACTAATTCTATTATGAAGGAATCTGTAGGATGCACAATTTAATCTTTAGATCTTATAAAAGAGATGGCTAATTTCTTTTTTTTTAACATATATCTAATGAATATAAATTTCCAAAGTACAGCTCATGGGTTATAATGGCTTCCCTCTCCCAAAACTTCCCTCCCACCCACTACCCTCCCCTTTCCCGCTCCCTCTCCCCTTCCAATCACATCATGATTCATTTTCAATTCTCGTTATATACAAAAGATCAGTTTAGTATAAATTAGGTAACGATTTCAACAGTTTGCCCCCATATAGCAACACAAAGTGAAAAAAAAAATACTGTTGGAGTACTAGTTATAGCATTAAATAAGAGTGTACAGCACATTAAAGGCAGAGATCCTACATAATATTTTTTAAAAAATTAATTAATTTGTTATGCCATTTCCAATTTAACACCAGGTTTTTTTTTTCATTTCCAATTATCTTTACATACAGATGATCGATTCAGTATATAATTAGTAAAGATTTCATCAGTTTGTACCCATGCAGAAACACAAAGTGTAAAAATACTGTTTCAGTACTAGTTATAGCATCACTGCACATTAGAGAACACATTAAGGACAGATCCCACATGGGATGTAACTACACAGTGACTCCTGTTGCTGACTTAACAATTTGACACTCTTGTTCATGGCGTCAGTAATTATACTCGTAATTTCTAGGGAGAAACCTATAGGAATTGCGGCAAACAAACACATTTCTGTTTCTATAGCTGATATTTTATGCACTTTCCTAAAGAAAATACTTGCTTTTCTCCAAAACCATTTGTACCTAGATTTTCTCAGTCCATTGCATACGAATTCCAGACGAGTTTGTCCGGATATGACTGGATGAAACCAGAAATATCTGGTTGTGTTTTGGCTAACTCAATCCGAAATATTGCTACAGCCTCTGTGTTTGTGTATTCCTGATATTATCCACAGACTTTATTTTTTGAATGGTTTTTATCAGGGAACATTTATTTTTGTGCTGTGAAACACTAATTGGTTCCACATGGAGACACCAGCTCTACACATTCGTATTTTCTAGGGAGAAAGCTAGAGGAACTGCGGCAAACAAACATGATATTTCTGTTTGTATAGAGGACATTTTATGCACTTGCCTAACGAAAAGACTTTGCTTTTCTCCAAAACCCTTTGTACTGTGATTTTCTCAGTCCATTGCATACGAATTCCACACCAGTTTGTACGGATATGACTGGATGAAACGAGAAATATCCGGTTCTGTTTTGGCTAACTGAATCCGAAATATAGTGAAAGCTTCTGTGTTTCTGTTTTCTGGATATTATCGATGGACTTTACTGTTTTGAATGTTTTCATCAGGGAGCATTTATTTTTGTACCGTAGAAATACTAATTGGTTCATCATGGGGGTACCGGCTCTACACATTCGTATATTCTACGGAGAAAGCCAGAGGAACTGCGGCAAACAAACATGATATTTCTGTTTGTATAGATGACATTTTATGCACTTGCCTAACGTAAAGACTTTGCTTTTCTCCAAAACCATTTGTACTGTGATTTTCTCAGTCCATTGCATATGAATTCTACACCACTTTGTCCAGATATGCGTGGATGAAACCGGAAATATCTGGTTTTGTTTTGGCTAACTCAGTCCCAGATATTGCTACAGCTTCTGTGATTTTGCATTCCTGATATTATCCACAGACTTTATTGTTTTGAATGTTTTTTATCAGCAAACATTTAATTTTGTGCTGGGAAACACTAATTGGTTCCACATGGAGACACCAGCTCTACACATTCGTATTTTCTAGGGAGAAAGCTAGAGGAACTGCGGCAAACAAACATGATATTTCTGTTTGTAAAGATGACATTTTATGCACTTGCCTAACCAAAATACTTTGCTTTTCTCCAAAACCATTTGTACTGTGATTTTCTATGTCCATTGCATACGAATTCCACACCAGTTTCTCCGGATATGACTGGATGAAACCCGAAATATCCGTTTTTTTTTTTTCTTTTTTGGCTAACTCAATCCCAGATATGGTTACCGAGTCTGTGTTTGTGTTTTCTGATATTATCAATGGACTTTATTGTTTTGAATTGTTTTTATGAGGGAACATTCAATTTTGAGCTGTGAAACACTAATTGTTTCCGAATTGAGAAACCAGCTCTACTCATTCCTATTTTCTAAGGAGAAAGCTATAGGAACTGCTGCAAACATAACTTATATTTCTGTTTGTATAAATGACATTTTATGCACTTCCCTCACGAAAAGACTTTGCTTTTCTCCAATACCATTTGTACTGTGATTTTCTCGGTCCATTGCATACGAATGCCACACCAGTTTTTACGGATATGACTGGATGAAACGAGAAATATCCGGTTCTGTTTTGGCTAACTGAATCCGAAATATAGTGAAAGCTTCTGTGTTTGTGTTTTCTGGATATTATCGATGGACTTTACTGTTTTGAATGTTTTTATCAGGGAGCATTTATTTTCGTACCGTAGAAATACTAATTGGTTCATCATGGGGGTACCGGCTCTACACATTTGTATATTCTACGGAGAAGCCAGAGGAACTGCGGCAAACAAACATGACATTTCTGTTTTTATAGATGACATTTTATGCACTTGCCTAACGTAAAGACTTTGCTTTTCTCCAAAACCATTTGTATTGTGATTTTCTCGGTCCATTGCATACGAATTCCACACAACTTTGTCCGGATATGACTGGATGAAACAGGAAATATCCAGTTTGATTTGGCTAACTCAATCCCAGTTATTGTTACTGCCTCTGTGTTTCTTCATTCCTGATATTGTCCACAGACTTTATTGTTTTGAATGTTTTTTATCAGCAAACATTTAATTTTGTGCTGTGAAACACTAATTGCTTCCACATGGAGACACCAGTTCTACACATTCGTATTTTCTAGGGAGAAAGCTAGAGGAACTGTGGCAAACAAACATGATATTTCTGTTTGTATCGATGACATTCTATGCACTTACCTAACGAAAATACTTTGCTTTTCTCCAAAACCATTTTTACTGTGATTTTTTCGGTCCACTGAATACGAATTACACGAGTTTGTCCGGATATGATTGATGAAACCGGAAATATCCAGTTTTTTTTCGCTAACTCAATCCAAAATATTGCTACAGCCTCTGTGTTTGAGTTTTCTGGATATTATCCACAGACTTTATTGTTTTGAATGTTTTTTATCGGGGAACATTGTATCTTGAGCTTGCATACTGTAATTGGTTCCACATGGAGACACCAGCTCTACATATTCATATTTTCTAGGGAGAATGCTCGAGGAACTGCGACAAACAAACACGATTTTCTGTTTGTATGGATGACATTTTATGCTCTTGCCTAATGAAAAAACTTTGCTTTTCTCCAAATCGATTTTTACAGTGATTTTCTCGGTCCATTGCATACGAATTCCACACAGGTTGTTCGGAAATGACTGGTTGAAAACGGAAATATCTGGTTGTGTTTTGGCTAACTCAATCCCAGATATTGCTACAGCCTCTGTGTTTGTGTTTCCTGGATATTATCCACAGACTTTATTTTTTGAATGTTTATTATCGGAGAACATTTTATTTTGAGTTTGGATACAGTAATTGGTTCCACATGGAGACACCAGCTCTACATATTCGTATTTTCTAGGGAGAAAGCTAGAGGATCTGCGGCAAACAAACATGATATTTCTGCTTGTATAGATGATATTTTATGCACTTGCCTAACGAAAAGACTTTGCTTTTCTCCAAAACCATTTGTACTGTGATTATCTCGGTCCATTCTGTACGAATTGCACCCCACTGTGTCCAGATATGACTGGATGAAACCAGAGATATCTGCTTGTGTTTTGGCTAACTCCATCCGAAATATTGCTACAGCCTCTGTGTTTGTGTATTCCTGATATTATCCACAGACTTTATTGTTTTGAATGTTTTTTATCTGGGAACATTTAATTTTGTACCGTTGAAACACTAATTGTTTCCACATGGAGATACCAGTTCTACACATTCGTAATTTCTTTTTTATTACTTTTATTTAATGAATATAAATTTCCAAAGTACAGCTCATGGGTTACAATGGCTTCCCTCACCCAAAACTTCCCTCCCACCCACAACCCTCCCCTTTCCCGCTCCCTCTCCCCTTCCAGTCACATCATGATTCATTTTCAATTCTCGTTATATACAAAAGATCAGTTTAGTATAAATTAGGTAACGATTTCAACAGTTTGCCCCCATATAGCAACACAAAGTGAAAAAAAAATACTGTTGGAGTACTAGTTATAGCATTAAATAAGAGTGTACAGCACATTAAAGGCAGAGATCCTACATAATATTTTTTTTAAAATTAATTAATTTTCTATGCCATTTCCAATTTAACACCAGGTTTTTTTTTTTCATTTCCAATTATCTTTACATACAGAAGATCGATTCAGTATATAATTAGTAAAGATCTCATCAGTTTGTACCCATGCAGAAACACAAAGTGTAAAAATACTGTTTCAGTACTAGTTATAGCATCACTGCACATTAGACAACACATTAAGGACAGATCCCACATGGGATGTAACTACACAGTGACTCCTGTTGCTGACTTAACAAACACTTTGACATTCTTGTTCATGGCGTCAGTAATTATACTCGTAATTTCTAGGGAGAAACCTATAGGAATTGCGGCAAACAAACATATTTCTATTTCTATAGCTGACATTTTATGCACTTTCCTAAAGAAAATACTTGCTTTTCTCCAAAAACATTTGTACCTAGATTTTCTCAGTCCATTGCATACGAATTCCAGACGAGTTTGTCCGGATATGACTGGATGAAACCAGAAATATCTGGTTGTGTTTTGGCTAACTCAATCCGAAATATTGCTACAGCCTCTGTGTTTGTGTATTCCTGATATTATCCACAGACTTTATTTTTTGAATGTTCTTTTTCAGGGAACATTTAATTTTGTGCTGTGAAACACTAATTGGTTCCACATGGAGACACCAGCTCTACACATTTGTATTTTCTAGGGAGAAAGCTAGAGGAACTGCGCCAAACAAACATGATATTTCTGTTGGTATAGAGGACATTTTATGCACTTGCCTAACGAAAAGACTTTGCTTTTCTCCAAAACCCTTTGTACTGTGATTTTCTCAGTCCATTGCATACGAATTCCACACCAGTTTGTACGGATATGACTGGATGAAACGAGAAATATCCAGTTCTGTTTTGGCTAACTGAATCCGAAATATAGTGAAAGCTTCTGTGTTTCTGTTTTCTGGATATTATCGATGGACTTTACTGTTTTGAATGTTTTCATCAGGGAGCATTTATTTTTGTACCGTAGAAATACTAATTGGTTCATCATGGAGGTACCGGCTCTACACATTCGTATATTCTACGGAGAAAGCCAGAGGAACTGCGGCAAACAAACATGATATTTCTGTTTTTATAGATGACATTTTATGCACTTGCCTAACGTAAAGACTTTGCTTTTCTCCAAAACCATTTGTACTGTGATTTTCTCAGTCCATTGCATACGAATTCTACACCACTTTGTCCAGATATGCGTGGATGAAACCGGAAATATCTGGTTTTGTTTTGGCTAACTCAGTCCCAGATATTGCTACAGCTTCTGTGATTTTGCATTCCTGATATTATCCACAGACTTTATTGTTTTGAATGTTTTTTATCAGCAAACATTTAATTTTGTGCTGGGAAACACTAATTGGTTCCACATGGAGACACCAGCTCTACACATTCGTATTTTCTAGGGAGAAAGCTAGAGGAACTGCGGCAAACAAACATGATATTTCTGTTTGTAAAGATGACATTTTATGCACTTGCCTAACCAAAATACTTTGCTTTTCTCCAAAACCATTTGTACTGTGATTTTCTATGTCCATTGCATACGAATTCCACACCAGTTTCTCTGGATATGACTGGATGAAACCCGAAATATCCGTTTTTTTTTTTTTCTTTTTTGGCTAACTCAATCCCAGATATGGTTACCGAGTCTGTGTTTGTGTTTTCTGATATTATCAATGGACTTTATTGTTTTGAATTGTTTTTATGAGGGAACATTTAATTTTGAGCTGTGAAACACTAATTGTTTCCGAATTGAGACACCAGCTCTACTCATTCGTATTTTCTAAGGAGAAAGCTATAGGAACTGCGGCAAACATAACTTATATTTCTGTTTGTATAAATGACATTTTATGCACTTCCCTCACGAAAAGACTTTGCTTTTCTCCAATACCATTTGTACTGTGATTTTCTCGGTCCATTGCATACGAATTCCACACCAGTTTTTACGGATATGACTGGATGAAACGAGAAATATCCGGATCTGTTTTGGCTAACTGAATCCGAAATATAGTGAAAGCTTCTGTGTTTGTGTTTTCTGGATATTATCGATGGACTTTACTGTTTTGAATGTTTTTATCAGGGAGCATTTATTTTCGTACCGTAGAAATACTAATTGGTTCATCATGGGGGTACCGGCTCTACACATTTGTATATTCTACGGAGAAGCCAGAGGAACTGCGGCAAACAAACATGACATTTCTGTTTTTATAGATGACATTTTATGCACTTGCCTAACGTAAAGACTTTGCTTTTCTCCAAAACCATTTGTATTGTGATTTTCTC
The DNA here is from genome assembly GCF_033115175.1 of Lepus europaeus. Lineage (NCBI taxonomy): Eukaryota > Metazoa > Chordata > Mammalia > Lagomorpha > Leporidae > Lepus > Lepus europaeus. The sequence goes on along the minus strand of NW_026909158.1, from coordinate 5,717,524 downwards.
GGTCCATTGCATACGAATTCCACACAACTTTGTCCGGATATGACTGGATGTAACCGGAAATCTCTGCTTGTATTATGGCTGACTCAATCTGAAATATTGCTACATCCTCTGTGTTTGTGTATTCTTGATATTATCCATGGACATTATTTTTTTGAATGTTTTTTTTTTTCAGGGAACATTTAATTTTGTGCTTGGAAACACTAGTTTGTTCCACATGGAGACACCAGCTCTACACATTCATATTTTCTGCGGAGAAAGCTAGAGGAACTGCAAAAAAACAAACATGATATTTCTGTTTGTATCGATGACATTTTATGGACTTGCCTAATGTAAAGACTTTGCTTTTCTTCAAAACGATTTGTACTGTGATATTCTCGGTCCATTGCATACGAATTCCACACCAGTTTGTCCGGATATGACTGGATGAAACAGGAAATATCCAGTTTTGATTTGGCTAACTCAATCCCAGTTATTGTTACTGCCTCTGTGTTTCTTCATTCCTGATATTGTCCACAGACTTTATTGTTTTGAATGTTTTTTATCAGCAAACATTTAATTTTGTGCTGTGAAACACTAATTGCTTCCACATGGAGACACCAGTTCTACACATTCGTATTTTCTAGGGAGAAAGCTAGAGGAACTGTGGCAAACAAACATGATATTTCTGTTTGTATCGATGACATTCTATGCACTTACCTAACGAAAATACTTTGCTTTTCTCCAAAACCATTTTTACTGTGATTTTTTCGGTCCACTGAATACGAATTCCACACGAGTTTGTCCGGATATGATTGATGAAACCGGAAATATCCAGTTTTTTTTCGCTAACTCAATCCGAAATATTGCTACAGCCTCTGTGTTTGAGTTTTCTGGATATTATCCACAGACTTTATTGTTTTGAATGTTTTTTATTGGGGAACATTGTATTTTGAGCTTGCATACTGTAATTGGTTCCACATGGAGACACCAGCTCTACATATTCATATTTTCTAGGGAGAATGCTCGAGGAACTGCGACAAACAAACACGATTTTCTGTTTGTATGGATGACATTTTATGTTCTTGCCTAATGAAAAAACTTTGCTTTTCTCCAAATCGATTTTTACAGTGATTTTCTCGGTCCATTGCATACGAATTCCACACAGGTTGTTCGGAAATGACTGGTTGAAAACGGAAATATCTGGTTGTGTTTTGGCTAACTCAATCCCAGATATTGCTACAGCCTCTGTGTTTGTGTTTCCTGGATATTATCCACAGACTTTATTTTTTGAATGTTTATTATCGGAGAACATTTTATTTTGAGTTTGGATACAGTAATTGGTTCCACATGGAGACACCAGCTCTACATATTCGTATTTTCTAGGGAGAAAGCTAGAGGATCTGCGGCAAACAAACATGATATTTCTGCTTGTATAGATGATATTTTATGCACTTGCCTAACGAAAAGACTTTGCTTTTCTCCAAAACCATTTGTACTGTGATTATCTCGGTCCATTCTGTACGAATTGCACCCCACTGTGTCCAGATATGACTGGATGAAACCAGAGATATCTGCTTGTGTTTTGGCTAACTCCATCCGAAATATTGCTACAGCCTCTGTGTTTGTGTATTCCTGATATTATCCACAGACTTTATTGTTTTGAATGTTTTTTATCTGGGAACATTTAATTTTGTACCGTTGAAACACTAATTGTTTCCACATGGAGATACCAGTTCTACACATTCGTAATTTCTTTTTTATTACTTTTATTTAATGAATATAAATTTCCAAAGTACAGCTCATGGGTTACAATGGCTTCCCTCACCCAAAACTTCCCTCCCACCCACAACCCTCCCCTTTCCCGCTCCCTCTCCCCTTCCAGTCACATCATGATTCATTTTCAATTCTCGTTATATACAAAAGATCAGTTTAGTATAAATTAGGTAACGATTTCAACAGTTTGCCCCCATATAGCAACACAAAGTGAAAAAAAAATACTGTTGGAGTACTAGTTATAGCATTAAATAAGAGTGTACAGCACATTAAAGGCAGAGATCCTACATAATATTTTTTTAAAAATTAATTAATTTTCTATGCCATTTCCAATTTAACACCAGGTTTTTTTTTTCATTTCCAATTATCTTTACATACAGAAGATCGATTCAGTATATAATTAGTAAAGATTTCATCAGTTTGTACCCATGCAGAAACACAAAGTGTAAAAATACTGTTTCAGTACTAGTTATAGCATCACTGCACATTAGACAACACATTAAAGACAGATCCCACATGGGATGTAACTACACAGTGACTCCTGTTGCTGACTTAACAAACACTTTGACATTCTTGTTAATGGCGTCAGTAATTATACTCGTAATTTCTAGGGAGAAACCTATAGGAATTGCGGCAAACAAACATATTTCTATTTCTATAGCTGACATTTTATGCACTTACCTAACGAAAATACTTGCTTTTCTCCAAAAACATTTGTACCTAGATTTTCTCAGTCCATTGCATACGAATTCCAGACGAGTTTGTCCGGATATGACTGGATGAAACCAGAAATATCTGGTTGTGTTTTGGCTAACTCAATCCGAAATATTGCTACAGCCTCTGTGTTTGTGTATTCCTGATATTATCCACAGACTTTATTTTTTGAATGGTTTTTATCAGGGAACATTTATTTTTGTGCTGTGAAACACTAATTGGTTCCACATGGAGACACCAGCTCTACACATTCGTATTTTCTAGGGAGAAAGCTAGAGGAACTGCGGCAAACACACATGATACTTCTGTTTGTATAGATGACATTTTATGCACTTGCCTAACGTAAAGACTTTGCTTTTCTCCAAAACCATTTGTACTGTGATTTTCTCGGTCCATTGCATACGAATTCCACACCAGTTTGTCCGGATATGACTGGATGAAACCGGAAATATCTGGTTTGTTTTGGCTAACTCAATCCTAGATATTGCTACAGCCTCTGTGATTTTGCATTCCTGATATTATCCACAGATTTTATTGTTTTGAATGTTTTTTATCAGGGAACATTTAATTTTGTGCTGTGAAACACTAATTGGTTCCAAATGGAGACAGCAGCTCTACACATTCGTATTTTCTAGGGAGAAAGCTAGAGGAACTAGGCAAACAAACATGATATTTCTGTTTGTATAGATGACATTTCATGCTCGTGACTAACAAAAAGACTTTGCTGTTCTCCAAAACCATTTTTACTCTGATTTTCTCGGTCCATTACGTACGAATTCCACACCACTTTGTCCGGATATGACTGGATGAAACCAGAAATGTCCGGTTGTGTTTTGGCTAACTCAATCGGAAATATTGTGAAAGCCTCTCTGTTTGTGTTTCTGGATATTATCGATGGAATTTATTGTTTTGTATATTTTTATCAGGGAACATTTAATTTTGTACCATAGAAACAGTAATTGGTTCATCACGGGGACACCAGCACCACACATTCGTATATTCTAGGGAGAAAGCTAGAGGAACTGCGGCAAACAAACATGATATTTCTGTTTGTATCGATGACATTTTATGCACTTGCCTCATGAAAAGACTTTGGTTTTCTCGAAAACCATTTTTACTGTGATTTTCTTGGTGCATTGCATACGAATTCCACCCCACTGTGTCCAGATATGACTGGATGAAACCAGAGATATCTGCTTGTGTTTTGGCTAACTCCATCCGAAATATTGCTACAGCATCTGTGTTTGTGTATTCCTGATGTTATCCACAGACTTTATTGTTTTGAATGTTTTTATCAGGAAACATTTAATTTTGTACCGTTGAAAGACTAATTGTTTCCACATGGAGACACTAGCTCTACACATTCGTAATTTCTTTTTTTTTAACTTTTATCTAATGAATATAAATTTCCAAAGTACAGCTCATGGGTTATAATGGCTTCCCTCTCCCAAAACTTCCCTCCCACCCACTACCCTCCCCTTTCCCGCTCCCTCTCCCCTTCCAATCACATCATGATTCATTTTCAATTCTTGTTATATACAAAAGATCAGTTTAGTATAAATTAGGTAACGATTTCAACAGTTTGCCCCCATATAGCAACACAAAGTGAAAAAAAAAATACTGTTGGAGTACTAGTTATAGCATTAAATAAGAGTGTACAGCACATTAAAGGCAGAGATCCTACATAATAATTTTTTTAAATTCATTATTTTTCTATGCCATTTCCAATTTAACACCAGGTTTTTCTTTTTTTTTCATTTCCAATTATCTTTATATACAGAAGATTGATTCAGTATATAATTAGTAAAGATCTCATCAGTTTGTACCCATGCAGAAACACAAAGTGTAAAAATACTGTTTCAGTACTAGTTATAGCATCACTGCACATTAGAGAACACATTAAGGACAGATCCCACATGGGATGTAAGTCCACAGTGACTCCTGTTGCTGACTTAACAATTTGACACTCTTGTTCATGGCGTCAGTAATTATACTCATAATTTCTATGGAGAAACCTATAGGAATTGCGGGAAACAAACATATTTCTGTTTCTATAGCTGATATTTTATGTACTTGCCTAGCGAAAATACTTGCTTTTTCCAAAACCATTTGTACCTAGATTTTCTCAGTCCATTGCATACGAATTCCAGACGAGTTTGTCCAGATATGACTACATGAAACCAAAAATATCTGGTTGTGTTTTGAATAACTCAATCCGAAATATTGCTACAGCCTCTGTGTTTGTGTATTCCTGATATTATCCACAGACTTTATTTTTTGAATGTTTTTAATCAGGGAACATTTAATTTGTACCGTAGAAACACTAATTGCTTCCACATGGAGACACCAGCTCTATACATTCGTATTTTCTAGGGAGAAAGCTAGAGGAACTGCGGCAAACACACATGATATTTCTGTTTGTATAGATGACATTTTATGCACTTGGCTAACGAAAAGACTTTGCTTTTCTTCAAAATCATTTTTACTCTGTTTTTCTCGGTCCATTGCATACGAATTCCACACCAGTTTGTCCGGATTTGACTGGATGAAACCAGAAATATCCAGTTGTGTTTCTGCTAACTCAATCTGAAATATTGTGAAAGCTTCTGTGTTTATGTTTTCTGGATATTATCAATGGACTTTATTGTTTTGAATGTTGTCATCAGGGAACATTTATTTTTGTACCGTAGAAACACTAGTTGGTTCATCATGGAGACACCAGTTCTACACATTTGCATTTTCTAGGGAGAAATCTAGAAGAACTGTGGCAAACAAACATGATATTTCTGTTTGTATGGATGACATTTTATGCACTTGCCTAATGAGTAGACTGTGCTTTTCTCCAAAACCATTTGTACTGTGATTTTCTCGGTCCATTGCATACGATTCCACACCACTTTGTCCGGATATGACTGGATGAAAGCGGAAATATCCGGTTGTGTTTTGGCTAACTCAATTTGAAATATTGTGAAAGCCTCTGTGTTTGTGTTTTCTGGATATTATTCATGGATTTTTTATTTCTCACTGTTTTTTTTTCAGGGAACATTTAATTTTGTGCTTGGAAACACAAATTGGTTCCACATGGAGACACCAGCTCTACACATTCGTATTTTCAAGGGAGAAAGATAGAGGAACTGCAACAAACAAACATGATATTTCTGTTTGTATCGATGATATTTTATCTACTTGCCTAATGAAAAGACTTTGCTTTTCTCCAAAACTATTTGTACTGTGATTTTCTCGGTCCGTTGCATACGAATTCCACACAACGTTGTCCGGATATGACTGGATGAAACCGGAAATATCTGCTTGTATTATGGCTGACTAAATCCGAAATATTGCAACATCCTCTGTGTTTGTCTATTCTTGATATTATCCACGGACATTATTTTTTTGAATTTTTTCTCAGGGAACATTTAATTTTGTGCTTGGAAACACTAATTCGTTCCACATGGAGACACCAGCTCTACACATTCGTATTTCTTTTTTTTATTAAACTTTTATTTCATGAATATAAATTTCCAAAGTACAGCTCATGGGTTACAATGGCTTCCCTCACCCAAAAATTCCCTCCCACCCACAACCCTCCCCTTTCCCACTCCCTCTCCCCTTCCAATCACATCATGATTCATTTTCAATTCTCGTTATATACAAAAGATCAGTTTAGTATAAATTAGGTAACGATTTCAACAGTTTGCCCCCATATAGCAACACAAAGTGAAAAAAAATACTGTTGGAGTACTAGTTATAGCATTAAATAAGAGTGTACAGCACATTAAAGGCAGAGATACTACATAATATTTTTTTAAAAAATTAATTAATTTTCAATGACATTTCCAATTTAACACCAAGTTTTTTTTTTCATTTCCAATTATCTTTATATACAGAAGATCGATTCAGTATATAATTAGTAAAGATCTCATCAGTTTGTACCCATGCAGAAACACAAAGTGTAAAAATACTGTTTCAGTACTAGTTATAACATCACTGCACATTAGAGAACACATTAAGGACAGATCCCACATGGGATGTAACTACACAGTGACTCCTGTTGCTGACTTAACAATTTGACATTCTTGTTCATGGCGTCCGTAATTACATTTGTAATTTCTACGGAGAAACCAAAAGGAATTGCGGCAAACAAACATGATATTTCTGTTTCTATAGCTGATATTTTATGAACTTGCCTAACGAAAATACTTGCTATTCTCCAAAATATTTTACTGTGATTTTCTCGGTCCATTGCATACGAATTCCACACCACTTTGTCCAGATATGACTGGATGAAATCAGATATATCCGGTTGTGTTTTGGCTAACTCAATCCAAAATATTGTGAAAGCCTCTCTGTTTGTATTTTCTGGATATTATTGATGGACTTATGGTTTGGAATGTTTTTTTTTTCAGGGAACATTTAATTTTGTGCTTGGAAACACAAATTGGTTCCACATGGAGACACCAGCTCTACACATTCGTATTTTCTAGGGAGAAAGCTAGAGGAATTGCGGCAAACACACATGATATTTCTGTTTGTATCGATGATATTTTATCTACTTGCCTAATGAAAAGACTTTGCTTTTCTCCAAAACCATTTTTACTCTGATTTTCTCGGTCCAATGCATACGAATTCCACACCAGTTTGTCCGGATATGACTGGATGAAACCAGAAATGTCCGGTTGTGTTTTGGCTAACTCAATCCGAAATATTGTGAAAGCCTGTGTGTTTGTGTTTTCTGGATATTATCGATGGACTTATTGTTTTGAATTTTTTTTTCAGGGAACATTTAATTTTGTACCGTTGAATCACTAATTGTTTCATCATGGGAACACCAGCTCTACACATTCATATTTTCTAGGGAGAAAGCTAGAGGAACTGCGGCAAACAAACATGATATTTCTGTTTGTATCGATGACATTTTATGCACTTGCCTAACGAAGAGACTTTGCTTTTCTCCAAAACTATTTTTATTGTGACCTTCTCGGTACATTGCATACGAATTGCACACCAGTTTGTCTGGATATGACTGCATGAAACCGGAAATATCTGTTTTTTTTGCCTAACACAATGCCAGATACTGCTACAGCCTCTGTGTTTTTGTATTCCTGATATTATCCACGGACTTTATTTTTTAGCATGTTTTTTTCAGGGAACATTTAACTTTGTGCTTGGAAACAATAATTGGTTCCACATGGAGACACCAGCTCTACATATTCGTATTTTCTAGGGAGAAAGCTAGAGGAACTGCGGCAAACAAACATGATATTTCTGTTTGTATAGATGACATTTTATGCACTTGCCTAACGAAAAGACTTTGCTTTTCTCCAAAATCATTTTTACTGTGATTTTCTCGTTCCATTGCATACGAATTCCCCACCAGTTTGTCCAGATATGACATGGAGACACCAGCTCTACACATTAAAATTTCTCTTTTTTTTATTAAACATTTATTTAATGAATATAAATTCCCAAAGTACAGCTCATGGGTTACAATGGGTTCCCTATCCCAAAACTTCCCTCCCACCCACAACCACTTTGTCCGGTTATAACTGGATGAAACCGGCAATATCCGGGTTTTTTTTTTTTTTTTTGCTAACTCAAACCCAGATATTGCTACAGCCTCTGTGTTTGTGTATTCCTGATATTATCCACAGGCTTTATTGTTTTGAATGTTTTCTATCAGGGAACATTTAATTTTGTGATGCTAAACACTAACTGTTTCCCCATGGAGACACCAGCTATACTCATTCGTATTTTCTAAGGAGAAAGCTAGAGTAACTGCGGCAAACAAACATGATATTGCTGTTTGTGTAGATGACATTTTATGCACTTGCCTAACCAAAAGCCTTTGCTTTTCTCCAAAACCATTTTTACTGTGTTTATCTCGGTCCATTGCACACGAATTTCACGCCACTTTCTCCGATGGACTTTATTGTTTTGAATATTTTTATAAGGGAACATTTAATTTTGTACCGTTGAAACACTAATTGGTTCATCATGGGGACACCAGCTCTACACATTCGTATTTTCTAGGGAGAAAGCTAGAGGAACTGGGGCAAACAAACATGATATTTCTGTGTGTATAGATGACATTTTATGGACTTGCCTAACGAAAAGCCCATCTCTAATCTTCAATGGTCTGAACTACAAGTCTATAGTTACAGGCATGTTCTGTAGTAGTTTTTCTAAGGTAGACAATGCTGTTTTTATGGATGACATTTTATGCACTTGCCTAATGCAACGACTTTGCTTTTCTCCAAAACCATTTTTACTGTGATTTTCTCGCTACATTGCATATGAATCCGGTTGTGTTTTGGCTAACTCAATCTGAAATATTGTGAAACCCTCAGTGTTTGTGATTTCTGGATATTATCCATGAACTTTATTGTTTTGAATTCCACAACAGTTTGTACGGATATGACTGAATGAAACCAGAAATATCAGGTTGTTTTTTGGCTAATCAATCCGTATATTGCTACAGCATCTGTGTTTGTGTTTTCTGGATATTATCAACGGACTTTATTGTTTTGAATGTTTTTATCAGGGAACATTTAATTTTGTACCATAGAAACACTAATTGGTTCATCATGGAGACACCAGCTCTACACATTTGTATTTTATAGGGAGGAAGTTAGAATAACTGGGGCAAACAAACATGATATTTCTGTTTGTATCGATGACATTTTATGCAGTTGCCTAACAAAACGACTTTGCTTTTCTCCAAAACCATTTTTAATGTGATTTTCTCGTTCCATTGCATACGAAATCCACACCAGTTTGTCCGGATATGACTGGGTGAAACCGGAAATATCTGGTTTGTTTTGGCTAACTCAATCCCAGATATTGCTACAGCCTCTGTGTTTGTTTTTTATGGGTATTATCAATGGACTTTATTGTTTTGAAAGTTTTTTTTTTAAATCGGGGAACATATTATTTTGAGCCTGGATACAGTAACTGGATCCATATGGAAACGCCAGCTCTAGACATTCATATTTTCTAGGGAGAAAGCTAGAGGAACTGCAGAAAACAAACAGGATATTTCTGTTTGTATCGATGATATTTTATCTACTTGCCCAATAAAAAGACTTTGCTTTTCTCCAAAACTATTTTTACTGTGATCTTCTCAGTCCATTGCACACGAATTTCACGCCACTTTCTCCGAATATGACTGGATGAAACCGGAAATATTCGGTTTTGTTTTGGCTAACTCAATCACAGATATTGCTACAGACTCTGTGTTTGCGTATTCCTGATAATATCCACAGACTTTATTGTTTTGAAAGTTTTTTATAGGGGAACATATTATTTTGAGCCTGGATATAGTAATTGGTTCCACATGGAGACACCAGCTCCACATATTCGTATTTTCTAGGGAGAAAGCTAGAGTAACTGCGGCAAACAAACATGATATTTCTGTTTGTATAGATGACATTTTATGCACTTGCCTAACGAAAAGACTTTGCTTTTCTCCAAAACCATTTTTACTGTGATTTTCTCGGTCCATTGCATACAAATTCCACACCAGTTTGTCCGAATATGACTGGATGAAACCAGAAATATCTGGTTGTGTTTTTGCTAACTCGATGCTAAATATTGTGAAAGACTCTCTGTTTGTGTTTTATGGATATTATCGATGGACTTACTGTTTTGAATCTTTTTATCAGAGAACATTTAATTTTGTACCATAGAAATACTACTTGGTTTATCATGGGGACACCAGCTCCTCCCATTCGTATTTTCTAGGGAGAAAGCTAGAGGAACTGCAGCAAACAAAGATGATATTTCTGTTTGCTTAGATGACATTTTATGCAGTTGCCTATCGAAAAGACTTTGCTTTTCTCCAAAACCATTACTACTGTGATTTTCTCGGTCCATTGCATATGAATTCCACACCACGTTGTCCTGATATGACTGGATGAACCCGGAAATATCCGGTTTTGTTTTGGCTAACTCAATCACAGATATTGCTACAGCCTCTGTGTTTGTTTTTTCTGGATACTATCAATGGACTTTATTGTTTTGAATGCTTCTTAGCGGGAAACATTTTATTTTGAGCTAGGATACAGTAATTGGTTCCACATGGAGACACCAGCTCTACATATTCATATATTCAAGGGAGAAATGTAGAGGAACTGCGACAAACAAACATGATATTTCTGTTTGTATCGATGACATTTTATGCACTTGCCTAACAAAAAGACTTTGGTTTCCTCCAAAACCATTTGTACTGTGATTTTCTCGGTCCATTGCATATGAATTCCACATCAGTTTGTCCGGATATGACTGGATGTAAACAGAAATATCCAGTTGTGTTTTGATTAACTCAATCCCAGATATTGCAACAGCCTCTGTGATTGTGTTTTCTGGATATTATCGATGGACTTTATTGTTTTGAATGTTTTTATCAGGCAACATTTAATTTTGTACCATTGAATCACTAATTGGTTCATCATGGCGAAACCACCTCTACACTTTCGTATTTTCTAGGGAGAAAACTAGAGGAACTGCGGCAAACAAACATGATATTTCTGTTTGTATAGATGACATTTTATGCACTTGCCTAACGAAAAGACTTTGCTTTTCTCCAAAACCATTTGTACTGTGATTTTCTTTGTCCATTGCATACAAATTGTACACCAGTTTGTCCGGATATGACTGAATGAAAACAGAAATATCTGGTTGTGTTTTTTCTAACTCAATACGAAATATTGCTACAGCCTCTGTGTTTGTGTTTTCTGATATTATCGATGGACTATATTGTTTTTTATGCTTTTTATCGGGGATCATTTAATTTTGTACCGTTGAAACACTAATTGGTTCATCCTGGGGACACCAACTCTACACATTCGTATTTTCTAGGGAGAAAGCTAGAGGAACTGCGGCAAATAAAGATGATGTTTCTGTTTGTATAGATGACTATTTATGCACTTGCCTATCGAAAAGACTTTGCTTTTCTCCAAAACAATTACTACTATTAATTTCTCAGTCCATTGCATACGAATTCCACACCACGTTGTCCTGATATGACTGGATGAACCCGGAAATATCCGGTTTTGTTTTGGCTATCTCAATCCCACATATTTCTACAGCCTCTGTGTTTGTTTTTTCTGGATACTATCAATGGACTTTATTGTTTTGAAGGCTTTTTAGCGGGGAACATTTTATTTTGAGCTAGGATACAGTAATTGGTTCCACATGGAGACACCAGCTCTACATACTCATATTTACAAGGGAGAAATGTAGAGGAACTGCAGCAAACAAACATGATATTTCTGTTTCGATAGATGACATTTTATGCACTTCCTAACGAAAAGACTTTGCTTTTCTCCAAAACCATTTGTACTGTGATTTTCTCGGTCCCTTGCATACAAATTCCAAACCAGTTTGTCCGGATATGACTGGATGTAAACAGAAATATCCAGTTATGTTTTGGCTAACTCAATACAAAATATTGCTACAGCCTCTGTGTTTGTGTTTTCTAAATATTATCGATGGACTTTATTGTTTTGAATGCTTTTTATCGGGGATCATTTAATTTTGTACCGTTAAAGCACTAATTGGTTCATCATGGGAACACCAGCTCTACACATTCATATTTTCTAGGGAGAAAGCTAGAAGAATTGCGGCAAACAAACATGATATTTCTGTTTGTATAGATGACATTTTATGCACTTACCTAATGAAAAGACTTTGCTTTTCTCCAAAACCATTTTTACTGTGATTTTCTCGGTCCATTGCATACAAATTCCACACCAGTTTGTCCGGATATGACTGAATGAAAACAGAAATATCTGGTTGTGTTTTGCCTAACTCAATACGAAATATTGTTACAGCCTCTGTGTTTGTGTTTTCTGATATTATCGATGGACTATATTGTTTTTTATGCTTTTTATCGGGGATCATTTAATTTTGTACCGTTGAAACACTAACTGGTACATCATGGGGACACCAACTCTACACATTCGTATTTTCTAGGGAGAAAGCTAGAGGAACTGCGGCAAACAAAGATGATGTTTCTGTTTGTATAGATGACATTTTATGCACTTGCCTATCGAAAAGACTTTGCTTTTCTCCAAAACAATTACTACTGTGATTTTCTCGGTCCATTGCATACGAATTCCACACCACGTTGTCCTGATATGACTGGATGAACCCGGAAATATCTGGTTTTGTTTTGGCTAACTCAATCCCAGATATTGCTACAGCTTCTGTGTTTGTTTTTTCGGGATACTATCAATGGACTTTATTGTTTTGAATGCTTTTTAGCGGGGAACATTTGATTTTGCAGTTGGATACAGTAATTGGTTCCACATGGAGACACCAGCTCTACATTCTCATATTTACAAGGGAGAAAGGTAGAGGAACTGCAGCAAACAAACATGATATTTCTGTTTCTATAGATGACATTTTATGCACTTCCTAACGAAAAGACTTTGCTTTTCTGCCAAAACCATTTGTACTGTGATTTTCTCGGTCCCTTGCATACAAATTCCAAACCAGTTTGTCCGGATATGACTGGATGTAAACAGAAATATCTGGTTGTGTTTTGGCTAACTCAATACAAAATATTGCTACAGCCTCTGTGTTTGTGTTTTCTAAATATTATCGATGGACTTTATTGTTTTGAATGCTTTTTATCGGGGATCATTTAATTTTGTACCATTGAAACACTAATTGGTTCATCATGGGAACACCAGCTCTACACATTCATGTTTTCTAGGGAGAAAGCTAGAAGAATTGTGGCAAACAAACATGATATTTCTGTTTCTATAGATGACATTTTACGCACTTGTCTAAGGAAAGACTTTGCTTTTCTCCAAAACCATTTTTACTGTGATTTTCTCAGTCCATTGCATACGAATTCCACATCAGTTTGTCCGGATATGACTGGATGAAACCAGGAATATCAAGTTGTGTTTTGATTAACTCAATCCCAGATATTGCAACAGCCTCTGTGTTTGTATATTCCTGATATTATCCATGGAATTTATTGTTTTGAATGTTTTTATCAGGGAACTTTTAATTTTCTTCTTGGAAACACTAATTCATTCCACATGGAGACACCAGCTCTACATATTCGTATTTTCAATGGAGGAAACTAGAGGAACTGCGGCAAACAAACCTGATATTCCTGTTTGTATAGATGACATTTTATGCACTTGCATAAAGAAAAGACTTTGCTTTTATCCAAAACCATTTTTCTGTGATTTTCTCGGTCCATAGCATACAAATTCCACACCAGTTTGTCCGGATATGACTGGAGGAAACCGGAAATATCAGCTTTCGTTTTGGCAAACACAATCCCAGATATTAAAACAGCCTCTGTATTGGTGTATTCCTGATATTATCCACCGACTATATTTTTTTGAATGTTTTTTTTTTCAGGGAACATTTAATTTTGTGCTTGGAAACACTAATTGGTTCCACATGGAGACACCCGCTGTACACATTCGTATTTTCTAGGGAGAAAGCTAGAGGAACTGCGACAAATAAACAGGATATTTCTGTTTGTATAGATGACATTTTATGCACTTGCCTAATGAAAAGACTTTCTTTTCTGCAAAACCATTTTACTCTGATTTTCTCGGTCCATTGCATATGAATTCCACACCAGTTTGTCCGGATATGACTGGATGAAACCGGAAATATCCAGTTGTGTTTTGGTAAACTCAATCTGAAATGTGTGAAAGTCTCTGTGTTTGTGTTTTCTGTATATGATCGATGGACTTTATTGTTTTGAATGTTTTTATAAGGGAACATTTAATTTTGTTGTTGGAAACACTAATTGGTTCATCATGGGGACACCAGCTCTACACATTCGTATTTCCTAGGGAGAAAGCTAGAGGAACTGTGGCACACAAACATGATATTTTTGTTTGTATAGATGACATTTTATGCACTTGCCTAACGAAAAGACTTTGCTTTTCTCCAAAACCATTTTACTGTGATTTCCTCAGTCCATTGCATACGAATTCCACACGAGTTTGTCCAGATATTACTGGATGAAACCAGAAATATTCGGTTGTGTTTTGTCTAACTAAATCCGAAATATTGCTACAGCCTCTGTGTTTGTGTTTTCTGGATATTGTCAAGGGACTTTATTGTTTTGAATGTTTTTATCAGGGAGCATTTCATGTTGTACCGTAGAGACACTAATTGGTTCCACATGGAGAAACAAGCTCTACACATTCGTATTTTCTAGGGAGAAAGCTAGAGGAACTGCGGCAAACAAACATGATATTTCTGTTTCTATAGATGACATTTTACGCACTTGTCTAAGGAAAGACTTTGCTTTTCTCCAAAACCATTTTTACTGTGATTTTCTCAGTCCATTGCATACGAATTCCACATCAGTTTGTCCGGATATGACTGGATGAAACCAGGAATATCAAGTTGTGTTTTGATTAACTCAATCCCAGATATTGCAACAGCCTCTGTGTTTGTATATTCCTGATATTATCCATGGAATTTATTGTTTTGAATGTTTTTATCAGGGAACTTTTAATTTTCTTCTTGGAAACACTAATTCATTCCACATGGAGACACCAGCTCTACATATTCGTATTTTCAATGGAGGAAACTAGAGGAACTGCGGCAAACAAACCTGATATTCCTGTTTGTATAGATGACATTTTATGCACTTGCATAAAGAAAAGACTTTGCTTTTATCCAAAACCATTTTTCTGTGATTTTCTCGGTCCATAGCATACAAATTCCACACCAGTTTGTCCGGATATGACTGGAGGAAACCGGAAATATCAGCTTTCGTTTTGGCAAACACAATCCCAGATATTAAAACAGCCTCTGTATTGGTGTATTCCTGATATTATCCACCGACTATATTTTTTTGAATGTTTTTTTCCAGGGAAAATTTAATTTTGTGCTTGGAAACACTAATTGGTTCCACATGGAGACACCCGCTGTACACATTCGTATTTTCTAGGGAGAAAGCTAGAGGAACTGCGACAAATAAACAGGATATTTCTGTTTGTATAGATGACATTTTATGCACTTGCCTAATGAAAAGACTTTGCTTTTCTCCAAAACGATTTTTACTGTGATTTTTTTGATCCATTGCATATGAATTCCACACCACTTTGTCCGGATATGACTAGATGAAACCAGAGATATCCGGTTGTGTTTTGGCTAACTCAATCTGAAATATTGTGAAACCCTCAGTGTTTGTGATTTCTGGATATTATCCATGAACTTTATTGTTTTGAATTCCACAACAGTTTGTACGGATATGACTGAATGAAACCAGAAATATCAGGTTGTTTTTTGGCTAATCAATCCGTATATTGCTACAGCATCTGTGTTTGTGTTTTCTGGATATTATCAACGGACTTTATTGTTTTGAATGTTTTTATCAGGGAACATTTAATTTTGTACCATAGAAACACTAATTGGTTCATCATGGAGACACCAGCTCTACACATTTGTATTTTATAGGGAGGAAGTTAGAATAACTGGGGCAAACAAACATGATATTTCTGTTTGTATCGATGACATTTTATGCAGTTGCCTAACAAAACGACTTTGCTTTTCTCCAAAACCATTTTTAATGTGATTTTCTCGTTCCATTGCATACGAAATCCACACCAGTTTGTCCGGATATGACTGGGTGAAACCGGAAATATCTGGTTTGTTTTGGCTAACTCAATCCCAGATATTGCTACAGCCTCTGTGTTTGTTTTTTATGGGTATTATCAATGGACTTTATTGTTTTGAAAGTTTTTTTTTTAAATCGGGGAACATATTATTTTGAGCCTGGATACAGTAACTGGATCCATATGGAAACGCCAGCTCTAGACATTCATATTTTCTAGGGAGAAAGCTAGAGGAACTGCAGAAAACAAACAGGATATTTCTGTTTGTATCGATGATATTTTATCTACTTGCCCAATAAAAAGACTTTGCTTTTCTCCAAAACTATTTTTACTGTGATCTTCTCAGTCCATTGCACACGAATTTCACGCCACTTTCTCCGAATATGACTGGATGAAACCGGAAATATTCGGTTTTGTTTTGGCTAACTCAATCACAGATATTGCTACAGACTCTGTGTTTGCGTATTCCTGATAATATCCACAGACTTTATTGTTTTGAAAGTTTTTTATAGGGGAACATATTATTTTGAGCCTGGATATAGTAATTGGTTCCACATGGAGACACCAGCTCCACATATTCGTATTTTCTAGGGAGAAAGCTAGAGTAACTGCGGCAAACAAACATGATATTTCTGTTTGTATAGATGACATTTTATGCACTTGCCTAACGAAAAGACTTTGCTTTTCTCCAAAACCATTTTTACTGTGATTTTCTCGGTCCATTGCATACAAATTCCACACCAGTTTGTCCGAATATGACTGGATGAAACCAGAAATATCTGGTTGTGTTTTTGCTAACTCGATGCTAAATATTGTGAAAGACTCTCTGTTTGTGTTTTATGGATATTATCGATGGACTTACTGTTTTGAATCTTTTTATCAGAGAACATTTAATTTTGTACCGTAGAAATACTACTTGGTTTATCATGGGGACACCAGCTCCTCCCATTCGTATTTTCTAGGGAGAAAGCTAGAGGAACTGCAGCAAACAAAGATGATATTTCTGTTTGCTTAGATGACATTTTATGCAGTTGCCTATCGAAAAGACTTTGCTTTTCTCCAAAACCATTACTACTGTGATTTTCTCGGTCCATTGCATATGAATTCCACACCACGTTGTCCTGATATGACTGGATGAACCCGGAAATATCCGGTTTTGTTTTGGCTAACTCAATCACAGATATTGCTACAGCCTCTGTGTTTGTTTTTTCTGGATACTATCAATGGACTTTATTGTTTTGAATGCTTCTTAGCGGGAAACATTTTATTTTGAGCTAGGATACAGTAATTGGTTCCACATGGAGACACCAGCTCTACATATTCATATATTCAAGGGAGAAATGTAGAGGAACTGCGACAAACAAACATGATATTTCTGTTTGTATCGATGACATTTTATGCACTTGCCTAACAAAAAGACTTTGGTTTCCTCCAAAACCATTTGTACTGTGATTTTCTCGGTCCATTGCATATGAATTCCACATCAGTTTGTCCGGATATGACTGGATGTAAACAGAAATATCCAGTTGTGTTTTGATTAACTCAATCCCAGATATTGCAACAGCCTCTGTGATTGTGTTTTCTGGATATTATCGATGGACTTTATTGTTTTGAATGTTTTTATCAGGCAACATTTAATTTTGTACCGTTGAATCACTAATTGGTTCATCATGGCGAAACCACCTCTACACTTTCGTATTTTCTAGGGAGAAAACTAGAGGAACTGCGGCAAACAAACATGATATTTCTGTTTGTATAGATGACATTTTATGCACTTGCCTAACGAAA
Source organism: Lepus europaeus (assembly GCF_033115175.1). Lineage (NCBI taxonomy): Eukaryota > Metazoa > Chordata > Mammalia > Lagomorpha > Leporidae > Lepus > Lepus europaeus. The sequence goes on along the minus strand of NW_026909158.1, from coordinate 5,699,663 downwards.
AGACTTTGCTTTTCTCCAAAACCATTTGTACTGTGATTTTCTTTGTCCATTGCATACAAATTGTACACCAGTTTGTCCGGATATGACTGAATGAAAACAGAAATATCTGGTTGTGTTTTTTCTAACTCAATACGAAATATTGCTACAGCCTCTGTGTTTGTGTTTTCTGATATTATCGATGGACTATATTGTTTTTTATGCTTTTTATCGGGGATCATTTAATTTTGTACCGTTGAAACACTAATTGGTTCATCCTGGGGACACCAACTCTACACATTCGTATTTTCTAGGGAGAAAGCTAGAGGAACTGCGGCAAACAAAGATGATGTTTCTGTTTGTATAGATGACATTTTATGCACTTGCCTATCGAAAAGACTTTGCTTTTCTCCAAAACAATTACTACTATTAATTTCTCAGTCCATTGCATACGAATTCCACACCACGTTGTCCTGATATGACTGGATGAACCCGGAAATATCCGGTTTTGTTTTGGCTATCTCAATCCCACATATTTCTACAGCCTCTGTGTTTGTTTTTTCTGGATACTATCAATGGACTTTATTGTTTTGAAGGCTTTTTAGCGGGGAACATTTTATTTTGAGCTAGGATACAGTAATTGGTTCCACATGGAGACACCAGCTCTACATACTCATATTTACAAGGGAGAAATGTAGAGGAACTGCAGCAAACAAACATGATATTTCTGTTTCGATAGATGACATTTTATGCACTTCCTAACGAAAAGACTTTGCTTTTCTCCAAAACCATTTGTACTGTGATTTTCTCGGTCCCTTGCATACAAATTCCAAACCAGTTTGTCCGGATATGACTGGATGTAAACAGAAATATCCAGTTATGTTTTGGCTAACTCAATACAAAATATTGCTACAGCCTCTGTGTTTGTGTTTTCTAAATATTATCGATGGACTTTATTGTTTTGAATGCTTTTTATCGGGGATCATTTAATTTTGTACCGTTAAAGCACTAATTGGTTCATCATGGGAACACCAGCTCTACACATTCATATTTTCTAGGGAGAAAGCTAGAAGAATTGCGGCAAACAAACATGATATTTCTGTTTCTATAGATGACATTTTATGCACTTACCTAATGAAAAGACTTTGCTTTTCTCCAAAACCATTTTTACTGTGATTTTCTCGGTCCATTGCATACAAATTCCACACCAGTTTGTCCGGATATGACTGAATGAAAACAGAAATATCTGGTTGTGTTTTGCCTAACTCAATACGAAATATTGTTACAGCCTCTGTGTTTGTGTTTTCTGATATTATCGATGGACTATATTGTTTTTTATGCTTTTTATCGGGGATCATTTAATTTTGTACCGTTGAAACACTAACTGGTACATCATGGGGACACCAACTCTACACATTCGTATTTTCTAGGGAGAAAGCTAGAGGAACTGCGGCAAACAAAGATGATGTTTCTGTTTGTATAGATGACATTTTATGCACTTGCCTATCGAAAAGACTTTGCTTTTCTCCAAAACAATTACTACTGTGATTTTCTCGGTCCATTGCATACGAATTCCACACCACGTTGTCCTGATATGACTGGATGAACCCGGAAATATCTGGTTTTGTTTTGGCTAACTCAATCCCAGATATTGCTACAGCTTCTGTGTTTGTTTTTTCGGGATACTATCAATGGACTTTATTGTTTTGAATGCTTTTATAAGGGAACATTTAATTTTGCAGTTGGATACAGTAATTGGTTCCACATGGAGACACCAGCTCTACATTCTCATATTTACAAGGGAGAAAGGTAGAGGAACTGCAGCAAACAAACATGATATTTCTGTTTGTATAGATGACATTTTATGCACTTCCTAACGAAAAGACTTTGCTTTTCTGCCAAAACCATTTGTACTGTGATTTTCTCGGTCCCTTGCATACAAATTCCAAACCAGTTTGTCCGGATATGACTGGATGTAAACAGAAATATCTGGTTGTGTTTTGGCTAACTCAATACAAAATATTGCTACAGCCTCTGTGTTTGTGTTTTCTAAATATTATCGATGGACTTTATTGTTTTGAATGCTTTTTATCGGGGATCATTTAATTTTGTACCATTGAAACACTAATTGGTTCATCGTGGGAACACCAGCTCTACACATTCATGTTTTCTAGGGAGAAAGCTAGAAGAATTGTGGCAAACAAACATGATATTTCTGTTTCTATAGATGACATTTTACGCACTTGTCTAAGGAAAGACTTTGCTTTTCTCCAAAACCATTTTTACTGTGATTTTCTCAGTCCATTGCATACGAATTCCACATCAGTTTGTCCGGATATGACTGGATGAAACCAGGAATATCAAGTTGTGTTTTGATTAACTCAATCCCAGATATTGCAACAGCCTCTGTGTTTGTATATTCCTGATATTATCCATGGAATTTATTGTTTTGAATGTTTTTATCAGGGAACTTTTAATTTTCTTCTTGGAAACACTAATTCATTCCACATGGAGACACCAGCTCTACATATTCGTATTTTCAATGGAGGAAACTAGAGGAACTGCGGCAAACAAACCTGATATTCCTGTTTGTATAGATGACATTTTATGCACTTGCATAAAGAAAAGACTTTGCTTTTATCCAAAACCATTTTTCTGTGATTTTCTCGGTCCATAGCATACAAATTCCACACCAGTTTGTCCGGATATGACTGGAGGAAACCGGAAATATCAGCTTTCGTTTTGGCAAACACAATCCCAGATATTAAAACAGCCTCTGTATTGGTGTATTCCTGATATTATCCACCGACTATATTTTTTTGAATGTTTTTTTTTTCAGGGAACATTTAATTTTGTGCTTGGAAACACTAATTGGTTCCACATGGAGACACCCGCTGTACACATTCGTATTTTCTAGGGAGAAAGCTAGAGGAACTGCGACAAATAAACAGGATATTTCTGTTTGTATAGATGACATTTTATGCACTTGCCTAATGAAAAGACTTTCTTTTCTGCAAAACCATTTTACTCTGATTTTCTCGGTCCATTGCATATGAATTCCACACCAGTTTGTCCGGATATGACTGGATGAAACCGGAAATATCCAGTTGTGTTTTGGTAAACTCAATCTGAAATGTGTGAAAGTCTCTGTGTTTGTGTTTTCTGTATATGATCGATGGACTTTATTGTTTTGAATGTTTTTATAAGGGAACATTTAATTTTGTTGTTGGAAACACTAATTGGTTCATCATGGGGACACCAGCTCTACACATTCGTATTTCCTAGGGAGAAAGCTAGAGGAACTGTGGCACACAAACATGATATTTTTGTTTGTATAGATGACATTTTATGCACTTGCCTAACGAAAAGACTTTGCTTTTCTCCAAAACCATTTTACTGTGATTTCCTCAGTCCATTGCATACGAATTCCACACGAGTTTGTCCAGATATTACTGGATGAAACCAGAAATATTCGGTTGTGTTTTGTCTAACTAAATCCGAAATATTGCTACAGCCTCTGTGTTTGTGTTTTCTGGATATTGTCAAGGGACTTTATTGTTTTGAATGTTTTTATCAGGGAGCATTTCATGTTGTACCGTAGAGACACTAATTGGTTCCACATGGAGAAACAAGCTCTACACATTCGTATTTTCTAGGGAGAAAGCTAGAGGAACTGCGGCAAACAAACATGATATTTCTGTTTCTATAGATGACATTTTACGCACTTGTCTAAGGAAAGACTTTGCTTTTCTCCAAAACCATTTTTACTGTGATTTTCTCAGTCCATTGCATACGAATTCCACATCAGTTTGTCCGGATATGACTGGATGAAACCAGGAATATCAAGTTGTGTTTTGATTAACTCAATCCCAGATATTGCAACAGCCTCTGTGTTTGTATATTCCTGATATTATCCATGGAATTTATTGTTTTGAATGTTTTTATCAGGGAACTTTTAATTTTCTTCTTGGAAACACTAATTCATTCCACATGGAGACACCAGCTCTACATATTCGTATTTTCAATGGAGGAAACTAGAGGAACTGCGGCAAACAAACCTGATATTCCTGTTTGTATAGATGACATTTTATGCACTTGCATAAAGAAAAGACTTTGCTTTTATCCAAAACCATTTTTCTGTGATTTTCTCGGTCCATAGCATACAAATTCCACACCAGTTTGTCCGGATATGACTGGAGGAAACCGGAAATATCAGCTTTCGTTTTGGCAAACACAATCCCAGATATTAAAACAGCCTCTGTATTGGTGTATTCCTGATATTATCCACCGACTATATTTTTTTGAATGTTTTTTTCCAGGGAAAATTTAATTTTGTGCTTGGAAACACTAATTGGTTCCACATGGAGACACCCGCTGTACACATTCGTATTTTCTAGGGAGAAAGCTAGAGGAACTGCGACAAATAAACAGGATATTTCTGTTTGTATAGATGACATTTTATGCACTTGCCTAATGAAAAGACTTTGCTTTTCTCCAAAACGATTTTTACTGTGATTTTTTTGATCCATTGCATATGAATTCCACACCACTTTGTCCGGATATGACTAGATGAAACCAGAGATATCCGGTTGTGTTTTGGCTAACTCAATCTGAAATATTGTGAAACCCTCAGTGTTTGTGATTTCTGGATATTATCCATGAACTTTATTGTTTTGAATTCCACAACAGTTTGTACGGATATGACTGAATGAAACCAGAAATATCAGGTTGTTTTTTGGCTAATCAATCCGTATATTGCTACAGCATCTGTGTTTGTGTTTTCTGGATATTATCAACGGACTTTATTGTTTTGAATGTTTTTATCAGGGAACATTTAATTTTGTACCATAGAAACACTAATTGGTTCATCATGGAGACACCAGCTCTACACATTTGTATTTTATAGGGAGGAAGTTAGAATAACTGGGGCAAACAAACATGATATTTCTGTTTGTATCGATGACATTTTATGCAGTTGCCTAACAAAACGACTTTGCTTTTCTCCAAAACCATTTTTAATGTGATTTTCTCGTTCCATTGCATACGAAATCCACACCAGTTTGTCCGGATATGACTGGGTGAAACCGGAAATATCTGGTTTGTTTTGGCTAACTCAATCCCAGATATTGCTACAGCCTCTGTGTTTGTTTTTTATGGGTATTATCAATGGACTTTATTGTTTTGAAAGTTTTTTTTTAAATCGGGGAACATATTATTTTGAGCCTGGATACAGTAACTGGATCCATATGGAAACGCCAGCTCTAGACATTCATATTTTCTAGGGAGAAAGCTAGAGGAACTGCAGAAAACAAACAGGATATTTCTGTTTGTATCGATGATATTTTATCTACTTGCCCAATAAAAAGACTTTGCTTTTCTCCAAAACTATTTTTACTGTGATCTTCTCAGTCCATTGCACACGAATTTCACGCCACTTTCTCCGAATATGACTGGATGAAACCGGAAATATTCGGTTTTGTTTTGGCTAACTCAATCACAGATATTGCTACAGACTCTGTGTTTGCGTATTCCTGATAATATCCACAGACTTTATTGTTTTGAAAGTTTTTTATAGGGGAACATATTATTTTGAGCCTGGATATAGTAATTGGTTCCACATGGAGACACCAGCTCCACATATTCGTATTTTCTAGGGAGAAAGCTAGAGGAACTGCGGCAAACAAACATGATATTTCTGTTTGTATAGATGACATTTTATGCACTTGCCTAACGAAAAGACTTTGCTTTTCTCCAAAACCATTTTTACTGTGATTTTCTCGGTCCATTGCATACAAATTCCACACCAGTTTGTCCGAATATGACTGGATGAAACCAGAAATATCTGGTTGTGTTTTTGCTAACTCGATGCTAAATATTGTGAAAGACTCTCTGTTTGTGTTTTATGGATATTATCGATGGACTTACTGTTTTGAATCTTTTTATCAGAGAACATTTAATTTTGTACCGTAGAAATACTACTTGGTTTATCATGGGGACACCAGCTCCTCCCATTCGTATTTTCTAGGGAGAAAGCTAGAGGAACTGCAGCAAACAAAGATGATATTTCTGTTTGCTTAGATGACATTTTATGCAGTTGCCTATCGAAAAGACTTTGCTTTTCTCCAAAACCATTACTACTGTGATTTTCTCGGTCCATTGCATATGAATTCCACACCACGTTGTCCTGATATGACTGGATGAACCCGGAAATATCCGGTTTTGTTTTGGCTAACTCAATCACAGATATTGCTACAGCCTCTGTGTTTGTTTTTTCTGGATACTATCAATGGACTTTATTGTTTTGAATGCTTCTTAGCGGGAAACATTTTATTTTGAGCTAGGATACAGTAATTGGTTCCACATGGAGACACCAGCTCTACATATTCATATATTCAAGGGAGAAATGTAGAGGAACTGCGACAAACAAACATGATATTTCTGTTTGTATCGATGACATTTTATGCACTTGCCTAACAAAAAGACTTTGGTTTCCTCCAAAACCATTTGTACTGTGATTTTCTCGGTCCATTGCATATGAATTCCACATCAGTTTGTCCGGATATGACTGGATGTAAACAGAAATATCCAGTTGTGTTTTGATTAACTCAATCCCAGATATTGCAACAGCCTCTGTGATTGTGTTTTCTGGATATTATCGATGGACTTTATTGTTTTGAATGTTTTTATCAGGCAACATTTAATTTTGTACCGTTGAATCACTAATTGGTTCATCATGGCGAAACCACCTCTACACTTTCGTATTTTCTAGGGAGAAAACTAGAGGAACTGCGGCAAACAAACATGATATTTCTGTTTGTATAGATGACATTTTATGCACTTGCCTAACGAAAAGACTTTGCTTTTCTCCAAAACCATTTGTACTGTGATTTTCTTTGTCCATTGCATACAAATTGTACACCAGTTTGTCCGGATATGACTGAATGAAAACAGAAATATCTGGTTGTGTTTTTTCTAACTCAATACGAAATATTGCTACAGCCTCTGTGTTTGTGTTTTCTGATATTATCGATGGACTATATTGTTTTTTATGCTTTTTATCGGGGATCATTTAATTTTGTACCGTTGAAACACTAATTGGTTCATCCTGGGGACACCAACTCTACACATTCGTATTTTCTAGGGAGAAAGCTAGAGGAACTGCGGCAAACAAAGATGATGTTTCTGTTTGTATAGATGACATTTTATGCACTTGCCTATCGAAAAGACTTTGCTTTTCTCCAAAACAATTACTACTATTAATTTCTCAGTCCATTGCATACGAATTCCACACCACGTTGTCCTGATATGACTGGATGAACCCGGAAATATCCGGTTTTGTTTTGGCTATCTCAATCCCACATATTTCTACAGCTTCTGTGTTTGTTTTTTCGGGATACTATCAATGGACTTTATTGTTTTGAAGGCTTTTTAGCGGGGAACATTTTATTTTGAGCTAGGATACAGTAATTGGTTCCACATGGAGACACCAGCTCTACATACTCATATTTACAAGGGAGAAATGTAGAGGAACTGCAGCAAACAAACATGATATTTCTGTTTCGATAGATGACATTTTATGCACTTCCTAACGAAAAGACTTTGCTTTTCTCCAAAACCATTTGTACTGTGATTTTCTCGGTCCCTTGCATACAAATTCCAAACCAGTTTGTCCGGATATGACTGGATGTAAACAGAAATATCCAGTTATGTTTTGGCTAACTCAATACAAAATATTGCTACAGCCTCTGTGTTTGTGTTTTCTAAATATTATCGATGGACTTTATTGTTTTGAATGCTTTTTATCGGGGATCATTTAATTTTGTACCGTTAAAGCACTAATTGGTTCATCATGGGAACACCAGCTCTACACATTCATATTTTCTAGGGAGAAAGCTAGAAGAATTGCGGCAAACAAACATGATATTTCTGTTTGTATAGATGACATTTTATGCACTTACCTAATGAAAAGACTTTGCTTTTCTCCAAAACCATTTTTACTGTGATTTTCTCGGTCCATTGCATACAAATTCCACACCAGTTTGTCCGGATATGACTGAATGAAAACAGAAATATCTGGTTGTGTTTTGCCTAACTCAATACGAAATATTGTTACAGCCTCTGTGTTTGTGTTTTCTGATATTATCGATGGACTATATTGTTTTTTATGCTTTTTATCGGGGATCATTTAATTTTGTACCGTTGAAACACTAACTGGTACATCATGGGGACACCAACTCTACACATTCGTATTTTCTAGGGAGAAAGCTAGAGGAACTGCGGCAAACAAAGATGATGTTTCTGTTTGTATAGATGACATTTTATGCACTTGCCTATCGAAAAGACTTTGCTTTTCTCCAAAACAATTACTACTGTGATTTTCTCGGTCCATTGCATACGAATTCCACACCACGTTGTCCTGATATGACTGGATGAACCCGGAAATATCTGGTTTTGTTTTGGCTAACTCAATCCCAGATATTGCTACAGCTTCTGTGTTTGTTTTTTCGGGATACTATCAATGGACTTTATTGTTTTGAATGCTTTTTAGCGGTGAACATTTGATTTTGCGGTTGGATACAGTAATTGGTTCCACATGGAGACACCAGGTCTACATTCTCATATTTACAAGGGAGAAAGGTAGAGGAACTGCAGCAAACAAACATGATATTTCTGTTTGTATAGATGACATTTTATGCACTTCCTAACGAAAAGACTTTGCTTTTCTGCCAAAACCATTTGTACTGTGATTTTCTCGGTCCCTTGCATACAAATTCCAAACCAGTTTGTCCGGATATGACTGGATGTAAACAGAAATATCTGGTTGTGTTTTGGCTAACTCAATACAAAATATTGCTACAGCCTCTGTGTTTGTGTTTTCTAAATATTATCGATGGACTTTATTGTTTTGAATGCTTTTTATCGGGGATCATTTAATTTTGTACCATTGAAACACTAATTGGTTCATCGTGGGAACACCAGCTCTACACATTCATGTTTTCTAGGGAGAAAGCTAGAAGAATTGTGGCAAACAAACATGATATTTCTGTTTGTATAGATGAAATTTTATGCACTTGCCTAATGAAAAGACTTTGCTTTTCTCCAAAACCATTTGTACTGTGATTTTCTCGGTCCATTGCATACGATTTCCAAACCACTTTGTCCGGATATTACTGCATGAAACCAGAAATATCCGGTTGTGTTTTGGCTAACTCAAACCGAAATATTGTTACAGCCTCTGTATTTGTTTTTTCTGGATATTATCGGTGGACTTTATTGTTTTGAATGTTTTTATCAGGCAACATTTAATTTTGTACCATTGAATCACTAATTGGTTCATAATGGGGACAGCACCTGTACACTTTCGGATTTTCTACGGAGAAACCTAGAGGAACTGCTACAAACAAACATGATATTTCTGTTTGTATCGATGACATTTTATGCACTTGCCTAACAAAAAGACTTTGCTTTCCTCCAAAGCATTTGTACTGTGATTCTCTCGGTCCATTGCATATGAATTTCACACCAGCTTGTCTGGATATGACTGGATGAAACCGGAAATATCGGTTTTGTTTTGGCTAACTCAATCCAAGATATTGCTATAGCCACTGTGTTTGTGTATTCCAGATATTATCCAAGAACTTTATTGTTTTGAATTTTTTTATCAGGGAACATTTTATTTTGTGCTTGAAATCACTATTTATTTCCACATGGAGACACCAGCTCTACAGATTCGTATTTTCTAGGGAGAAAGCTAGAGGAACTGCGGCAAATAAACATGATATTTCTGTTTGTATAGATGACATTTTATGCACTTGCCTAACGAAAAGACTTTGCTTTTCTCCAAAACAATTTGTACTGTGATTTTCTCGGTCCCTTGCATACAAATTCCAAACCAGTTTGTCCGGATATGACTGGATGTAAACAGAAATATCTGGTTGTGTTTTGGCTAACTCAATACAAAATATTGCTACAGCCTCTGTGTTTGTGTTTTCTAAATATTATCGATGGACTTTATTGTTTTGAATGCTTTTTATCGGGGATCATTTAATTTTGTACCATTGAAACACTAATTGGTTCATCGTGGGAACACCAGCTCTACACATTCATGTTTTCTAGGGAGAAAGCTAGAAGAATTGTGGCAAACAAACATGATATTTCTGTTTGTATAGATGAAATTTTATGCACTTGCCTAATGAAAAGACTTTGCTTTTCTCCAAAACCATTTGTACTGTGATTTTCTCGGTCCATTGCATACGATTTCCAAACCACTTTGTCCGGATATTACTGCATGAAACCAGAAATATCCGGTTGTGTTTTGGCTAACTCAAACCGAAATATTGTGAAAGCCTCTGTATTTGTTTTTTTCTGGATATTATCGGTGGACTTTATTGTTTTGAATGTTTTTATCAGGCAACATTTAATTTTGTACCATTGAATCCCTAATTGGTTCATTATGGGGACAGCACCTGTACACTTTCGGATTTTCTACGGAGAAACCTAGAGGAACTGCTACAAACAAACATGATATTTCTGTTTGTATCGATGACATTTTATGCACTTGCCTAACAAAAAGACTTTGCTTTCCTCCAAAGCATTTGTACTGTGATTCTCTCGGTCCATTGCATATGAATTTCACACCAGCTTGTCTGGATATGACTGGATGAAACCGGAAATATCGGTTTTGTTTTGGCTAACTCAATCCCAGATATTGGTACAGCCACTTTGTTAGTTTTTTCTAGATACTATCAATGGACTTTATGGTTTTGAATGCTTTTTATCGGGGAACATTTTATTTTGAGCTTGGATACAGTAATTGGTTCCACATGGAGACACCAGCTCTACATATTCGTATTTTCTAGGGAGAAAGCTACAGGAACTGCGACAAACAAACATGATATTTCTGTTTGTATAGATGACATTTTATGCTCTTGCCTAACGAAAAGACTTCCTTTTCTCCAAAACCATTTTTACTGTGATTTTCTCGGTCCATTGCATACAAATTCCGCACCAGTTTGTCCGGATATCACTGGATGAAACCAGAAATATCCGGTTGTGTTTTGGCTAACTCAAACCGAAATATTGTGAAAGCCTCTGTGTTTGTGTTTTCTGGATATTATCGATGGACTCTATTGTTTTGAATGTTTTTATCAGGCAACATTCAATTTTGTACCATTGAAACACTGATTGGTTCATCATGGGAACACCAGCTCTACACATTCGTATTTTCTAGGGAGAAAGCTAGAGGAACTGCTGCAAACAAACATGACATTTCTGTTTGTATCGATGTCATTTTATGCACTTGCCTAACGAAAAGACTTTGCTTTTCTCCAAAACCATTTGTATTGTGATTTTCTTGGTCCATTGCACGAAATCCACACCGGATTGTCGGATATAACTGGATGAAAACAGAAATATCCGGTTGTGTTTTGGCTAACTCAAACCAAAATATTGTGAAAGCCTCTGTGTTTGTGTTTTCTGGATATTATCGATGGACTTTATTGTTTTGCATGCTTTTATCAGGGAACATTTAATTTTGTGCTGCAAAAATACTAATTGGTTCCACAAGGAGACACCAGCTCTACATATTTGTATTTTCTAGAGAGAAAGCAAGAGGAACTGCCACAAACAAAGATGATATTTCTCTTTGTATCGATGATATTTTATCTACTTACCTTATGAAGAGACTTTGCTTTTCTCCAAAACCATTTTTACTGTGATTTTCTCGGTCCATTGCATACGAATTCCACACCACTTTGTCCGGATATGACTGGATGAAACCAGAAATATCCAGTTTTGTTTTGGCTAACTCAATCCAAGATATTTCTATAGCCACTGTGTTTGTGTATTCCAGATATTATCCAAGAACTTTATTGTTTTGAATTTTTTTATCAGGGAACATTTTATTTTGTGCTTGAAATCACTAATTATTTCCACATGGAGACACCAGCTCTACAGATTCGTATTTTCTAGGGAGAAAGCTAGAGGAACTGCGGCAAATAAACATGATATTTCTGTTTGTATAGATGACATTTTATGCACTTGCCTAACGAAAAGACTTTGCTTTTCTCCAAAACAATTTGTACTGTGATTTTCTCGGTCCCTTGCATACAAATTCCAAACCAGTTTGTCCGGATATGACTGGATGTAAACAGAAATATCTGGTTGTGTTTTGGCTAACTCAATACAAAATATTGCTACAGCCTCTGTGTTTGTGTTTTCTAAATATTATCGATGGACTTTATTGTTTTGAATGCTTTTTATCGGGGATCATTTAATTTTGTACCATTGAAACACTAATTGGTTCATCATGGGAACACCAGCTCTGCACATTCATGTTTTCTAGGGAGAAAGCTAGAAGAATTGTGGCAAACAAACATGATATTTCTGTTTGTATAGATGAAATTTTATGCACTTGCCTAATGAAAAGACTTTGCTTTTCTCCAAAACCATTTGTACTGTGATTTTCTCGGTCCATTGCATACGATTTCCAAACCACTTTGTCCGGATATTACTGCATGAAACCAGAAATATCTGGTTGTGTTTTGGCTAACTCAAACCGAAATATTGTGAAAGCCTCTGTATTTGTGTTTTCTGGATATTATCGGTGGACTTTATTGTTTTGAATGTTTTTATCAGGCAACATTTAATTTTGTACCATTGAATCACTAATTGGTTCATTATTGGGACAGCACCTGTACACTTTCGGATTTTCTACGGAGAAACCTAGAGGAACTGCTACAAACAAACATGATATTTCTGTTTGTATCGATGACATTTTATGCACTTGCCTAACAAAAAGACTTTGCTTTCCTCCAAAAGCATTTGTACTGTGATTCTCTCGGTCCATTGCATATGAATTTCACACCAGCTTGTCTGGATATGACTGGATGAAACCGGAAATATCGGTTTTGTTTTGGCTAACTCAATCCCAGATATTGGTACAGCCACTTTGTTAGTTTTTTCTAGATACTATCAATGGAATTTATGGTTTTGAATGCTTTTTATCGGGGAACATTTTATTTTGAGCTTGGATACAGTAATTGGTTCCAAATGGAGACACCAGCTCTACATATTCGTATTTTCTAGGGAGAAAGCTACAGGAACTGCGACAAACAAACATGATATTTCTGTTTGTATAGATGACATTTTATGCTCTTGCCTAACGAAAAGACTTCCTTTTCTCCAAAACCATTTTTACTGTGATTTTCTCGGTCCATTGCATACAAATTCCACACCAGTTTGTCCGGATATCACTGGATGAAACCAGAAATATCCGGTTGTGTTTTGGCTAACTCAAACCGAAATATTGTGAAAGCCTCTGTGTTTGTGTTTTCTGGATATTATCGATGGACTCTATTGTTTTGAATGTTTTTATCAGGCAACATTTAATTTTGTACCATTGAAACACTGATTGGTTCATCATGGGAACACCAGCTCTACACATTCGTATTTTCTAGGGAGAAAGCTAGAGGAACTGCTGCAAACAAACATGACATTTCTGTTTGTATCGATGACATTTTATGCACTTGCCTAACGAAAAGACTTTGCTTTTCTCCAATACCATTTGTATTGTGATTTTCTTGGTCCATTGCACGAAATCCACACCGGATTGTCGGATATAACTGGATGAAAACAGAAATATCCGGTTGTGTTTTGGCTAACTCAAACCGAAATATTGTGAAAGCCTCTGTGTTTGTGTTTTCTGGATATTATCGATGGACTTTATTGTTTTGCATGTTTTTATCAGGGAACATTTAATTTTGTGCTGCAAAAATACTAATTGGTTCCACAAGGAGACACCAGCTCTACATATTTGTATTTTCTAGAGAGAAAGCAAGAGGAACTGCCACAAACAAAGATGATATTTCTCTTTGTATCGATGATATTTTATCTACTTACCTTATGAAGAGATTTTGCTTTTCTCCAAAACCATTTTTACTGTGATTTTCTCGGTCCATTGCATACGAATTCCACACCACTTTGTCCGGATATGACTGGATGAAACCAGAAATATCCAGTTTTGTTTTGGTTAACTCAATCCAAGATATTGCTATAGCCACTGTGTTTGTGTATTCCAGATATTATCCAAGAACTTTATTGTTTTGAATTTTTTTATCAGGGAACATTTTATTTTGTGCTTGAAATCACTAATTATTTCCACATGGAGACACCAGCTCTACAGATTCTTATTTTCTAGGGAGAAAGCTAGAGGAACTGCGGCAAATAAACATGATATTTCTGTTTGTATAGATGACATTTTATGCACTTGCCTAACGAAAAGACTTTGCTTTTCTCCAAAACAATTTGTACTGTGATTTTCTTGGTCCATTGCATACAAACTCCACAACAGTTTGTCCGGATATGACTGGGTGAAACCAGAAATATCCAGTTGCGCATTGGCTAAATCAATCTGAAATATTGTAAAAGCCTCTGTGTTAGAGTTTTCTGGATATATCGAGGTACTTATTCTTTTGAATGTTTTCATCAGGGAAGATTTAATTTTGTACCGTTGAAACACCAGTTAGTACATTATGGGAACACCATCTCTATACATTCGTATTTTCTAGGGAGAAAGCTAGAGGAACTGTGGCAAACAAACATGATATTTCTGTTTGTATACATGACATTTTATGCACTTGCCTAACGAAATGAATTTGCTTTTCTCCAAAACCATTTTTACTGTGATTTTCTCCGTCCATTGCATACGAATTCCACAAAAGTTTGTCCGGATATGACAGGATAAAAAGGGAAATATCTGGTTGTGTTTTGCTAACTCAATCAAAATATTGCTACAGCCTCTGTGTTTGTATTTTCTGGATATTATCGATGGACTTTATTTTTTGAATATTTTTTTCAAGGAACATTTTATTTTGAGCTTAGATACAGTAATTGGTTCCACATTGAGACACCAGCACTACATATTCTTATTTTCTAGGGAGAAAGCTTGAAGAACTGTGGCAAACAAACATGATATTTCTGTTTGTATAGATGACATTTTATGCACTTGCCTAACGAAAAGACTTTGCTTTTCTCCAAAACCATTTTTACTGTGATTTTCTCCGTCCATTGCATACGAATTCCACATGAGATTGTCCGGAAATGACTGGATAAAAAGAGAAATATCCGGTTGTGTTTTGGCTAACTCAATACGAAATATTGCTACAGCATCTGTGTTTGTGTACTCCTGATATTATCCACAGACTTTATTGTTTTGAATGTTTTTTATCAGGGAATATTTAATTTTGTGCTTAGAAACATTAATTGTTTCCACATGGAGACACCAGCTCTACACATTCGTATTTTCTAGGGAGAAAACTAGAGGAACTGTGACAAACAAACATGATATTTCTGTATGTATAGATGACATTTTATGCTCTTGCCTAACGAAAAGACTTCCTTTTCTCCAAAACCATTTTTACTGTGATTTTCTCGGTCCATTGCATACAAATTCCGCACCAGTTTGTCCGGATATCACTGGATGAAACCAGAAATATCCGGTTGTGTTTTGGCTAACTCAAACCGAAATATTGTGAAAGCCTCTGTGTTTGTGTTTTCTGGATATTATCGATGGACTCTATTGTTTTGAATGTTTTTATCAGGCAACATTTAATTTTGTACCATTGAAACACTGATTGGTTCATCATGGGAACACCAGCTCTACACATTCGTATTTTCTAGGGAGAAAGCTAGAGGAACTGCTGCAAACAAACATGACATTTCTGTTTGTATCGATGACATTTTATGCACTTGCCTAACGAAAAGACTTTGCTTTTCTCCAATACCATTTGTATTGTGATTTTCTTGGTCCATTGCACGAAATCCACACCGGATTGTCGGATATAACTGGATGAAAACAGAAATATCCGGTTGTGTTTTGGCTAACTCAAACCGAAATATTGTGAAAGCCTCTGTGTTTGTGTTTTCTGGATATTATCGATGGACTTTATTGTTTTGCATGTTTTTATCAGGGAACATTTAATTTTGTGCTGCAAAAATACTAATTGGTTCCACAAGGAGACACCAGCTCTACATATTTGTATTTTCTAGAGAGAAAGCAAGAGGAACTGCCACAAACAAAGATGATATTTCTCTTTGTATCGATGATATTTTATCTACTTACCTTATGAAGAGACTTTGCTTTTCTCCAAAACCATTTTTACTGTGATTTTCTCGGTCCATTGCATACGAATTCCACACCACTTTGTCCGGATATGACTGGATGAAACCAGAAATATCCAGTTTTGTTTTGGCTAACTCAATCCAAGATATTGCTATAGCCACTGTGTTTGTGTATTCCAGATATTATCCAAGAACTTTATTGTTTTGAATTTTTTTATCAGGGAACATTTTATTTTGTGCTTGAAATCACTAATTATTTCCACATGGAGACACCAGCTCTACAGATTCTTATTTTCTAGGGAGAAAGCTAGAGGAACTGCGGCAAATAAACATGATATTTCTGTTTGTATAGATGACATTTTATGCACTTGCCTAACGAAAAGACTTTGCTTTTCTCCAAAACAATTTGTACTGTGATTTTCTTGGTCCATTGCATACAAACTCCACAACAGTTTGTCCGGATATGACTGGGTGAAACCAGAAATATCCAGTTGCGCATTGGCTAAATCAATCTGAAATATTGTAAAAGCCTCTGTGTTAGAGTTTTCTGGATATGTCGAGGTACTTATTCTTTTGAATGTTTTCATCAGGGAAGATTTAATTTTGTACCGTTGAAACACCAGTTAGTACATTATGGGAACACCATCTCTATACATTCGTATTTTCTAGGGAGAAAGCTAGAGGAACTGTGGCAAACAAACATGATATTTCTGTTTGTATACATGACATTTTATGCACTTGCCTAACGAAATGAATTTGCTTTTCTCCAAAACCATTTTTACTGTGATTTTCTCTGTCCATTGCATACGAATTCCACAACAGTTTGTCCGGATATGACTGGATAAAAGGGAAATATCTGGTTGTGTTTTGCTAACTCAATCAAAATATTGCTACAGCCTCTGTGTTTGTATTTTCTGGATATTATCGATGGACATTATTTTTTGAATATTTTTTTCAGGGAACATTTTATTTTGAGCTTAGATACAGTAATTGGTTCCACATTGAGACACCAGCGCTACATATTCTTATTTTCTAGGGAGAAAGCTTGAGGAACTGTGGCAAACAAACATGATATTTCTGTTTGTATAGATGACATTTTATGCACTTGCCTAACGAAAAGACTTTGCTTTTCTCCAAAACCATTTTTACTGTGATTTTCTCCGTCCATTGCATACGAATTCCACATGAGATTGTCCGGAAATGACTGGATAAAAAGAGAAATATCCGGTTGTGTTTTGGCTAACTCAATACGAAATATTGCTACAGCATCTGTGTTTGTGTACTCCTGATATTATCCACAGACTTTATTGTTTTGAATGTTTTTTATCAGGGAATATTTAATTTTGTGCTTAGAAACATTAATTGTTTCCACATGGAGACACCAGCTCTACACATTCGTATTTTCTAGGGAGAAAACTAGAGGAACTGTGACAAACAAACATGATATTTCTGTATGTATAGATGACATTTTATGCTCTTGCCTGGCGAAAAGACTTTGCTTTTCTCCAAAACCATTTGTACTGTGATTTTCTCGGTCCATTGCATACGAATTCCACACCAGTTTGTCTGGATATGACTGGATGAAACCAGAAATATCTGGTTGTGTTTTGGCTAACTCAATTCAAAATATTGCTACAGCCACTGTGTTTGTGTATTCCTGATATTATCCACGGACTTTATATTTTTGAATGTTTTTTTTTCAGGGAACATTTAATTTTGTGCTTGGAAACACTAATTCCACAGGAGACACTAGCTCTACACATTCATATTTTCTAGGGAGAAAGCTAGCGAAACTGCAGCAAACAAACATGATATTTCTGTTTGTATCGATGATATTTTATCTACTTGCCTAATGAAAAGACTTTGCTCTTCTCCAAAACCATTTTTACTGTGACTTTCTCGTTCCATTGCATACGAATTCCACACCAGGTTGTCCTGATGTGACTGGATGAAACTTGAAATATCCTTTTTTTTTTTTTTTTTTTTGGCTAACTCAATACGAAATATTGCTACAGCCTCTATGTTTGTGTATTCCTGATATCATCCACAGACTTTATTGTTTTGAATGTTTTTTTTCAGGGAACATTTAATTTTGTGCTTGGAAACACTAATTATTTCCACATGGAGACACCAGCTCTACACATTCGTATTTTCTAGGGAGAAAGCTAGCGAAACTGCAGCAAAGAAACATGATATTTCTGTTTGTATCGATGACATTTTATGCACTTGGCTAACGAAAAGACTTTGCTTTTCACCAGAACCATTTTTACTGTGATTTTCTCGGTCCATTGCATACGAATTCCACACCACTTTGTCCGAATATGACTGGATGAAACAGGAAATATCCAGTTTCCTTTTGGCTAACTCAATCCCACATATTTATACAGCCTCTGTGTTTGTGCATTCCTGACATTATCCACAGAGTTTATTGTTTTGAATGTTTTTTAATCAGGGAACGTTTAATTTTGTACCGTTGAAACACTAATTGTTTCCACATGGACACACCAGCTCTACACATTCTTATTGTCCAGGGAGAAACCTAGAGGAAGTGCAGCAAACATGATATTTCTGTTTGTATCGATGACATTTTATGCACTTGCCTAAAAAAAAGACTATGCTTTTCTCCAAAACCATTTGTAATGTGATTTTCTCGGTCCATTGCATATGAATTCCACACCACTTTGTCGGGATATGACTGGATGAAACCAGAAAAATCCGGTTGTGATTTGGTTAATTCAACCCGAAATATTGTGAAAGCCTCTGTGTTTCTGTTTTCTGGATATTATCGATCGACTTTATTGTTTTGAATATATTTTTAAGGGAACATTTATTTTTGTACCGTAGAAACACTAATTGGTTCATCATGGGGACACCAGCTCTACACATTCGTATTTTCTAGTGAGAAAGCTAGAGGATCGGCGGCAAACAAACATGATATTTCTGTTTCTATACATGACATTTTATGCACTTGCATAACGAAAAGACTTTTCTCTTCTCCAAAACCATTTTTACTGTGATTTTCTCGTTCCATTGTATACGAATTCAACACCAGGTTGTCCTGATGTGACTGGATGAAACTTGAAATATCCGTTTTTTTTTTTGGCTATCTCAATACGAAATATTGCTACAGCCTCTATGTTTGTGTATTCCTGATATCATCCACAGACTTTATTGTTTTGAATGTTTTTTTTCAGGGAACATTTAATTTTGTGCTTGGAAACACTAATTATTTCCACATGGAGACACCAGCTCTACACATTCGTATTTTCTAGGGAGAAAGCTAGCGAAACTGCAGCAAAGAAACATGATATTTCTGTTTGTATCGATGACATTTTTTGCACTTGCCTAACAAAAAGACTTTGCTTTTCACCAGAACCATTTTTACTGTGATTTTCTCGGTCCATTGCATACGAATTCCACACCACTTTGTCCGAATATGACTGGATGAAACAGGAAATATCCAGTTTTGTTTTGGCTAACTCAATCCCACATATTTATACAGCCTCTGTGTTTATGCATTCCTGATATTATCCACAGAGTTTATTGTTTTGAATGTTTTTTAATCAGGGAACGTTTAATTTTGTACCGTTGAAACACTAATTGTTTCCACATGGACACACCAGCTCAACACATTCTTATTGTCCAGGGAGAAACCTAGAGGAAATGCAGCAAACATGATATTTCTGTTTGTATAGATGATATTTTATGCACTTGCCTAAAAAAAAGACTATGCTTTTCTCCAAAACCATTTTTACTGTGATGTTCTCGGTCCATTGCATACGAATTCCACACCACTTTGTCCGGATATGACTGGATGAAACCAGAAATATCCAGTTGTGTTTCGGCTATCTGAATCCAAAATATTGCTACAGCATCTGTGTTTGTCTTTTCTGGATAGTATAGATGGACTTATTGTTTTGAATGTTTTTATCAGGGAACATTTAATTTTGTGGTTGGAAACATTAATTGGTTCCACATGGAGACACCAGCTCTACACATTCGTATTTTCTAGGGAGAAAGCTTGAGGAACTGCAGGAAACAAACATAATATTTCTGTTTGTATCGATGATATTTTATCTACTTGCCTAATGAAAAGACTTTGCTTTTCTCTAAAACCATTTTTACCGTGATTTTCTCGGTCCATTGCATAGAATTCCACACCACTTTGTCCGGATATGACTGGATGAAACCGGGAATATCTGGGTTTTTTTGGCTAACTCAATCACAGATATTGCTACAGCCTCTGTGTTTGTGTATTCCTGATATTATCCACAGACTTTATTGTTTTGAATGTTTTTTATCTGGGAACATTTAATTTTGTACCGTTGAAACACTAATTGTTTCCACATGGAGACACCAGCTCTACACATTCGTGATTTCTTTTTTTTTTAAACTTTTATTTAATGAATATAAATTTCCAAAGTACAGCTCATGGGTTACAATGGTTTCCTTCTCCCAAAACTTCCCTCCCATCCACAACCCTCCCCTTTCCCGCTCCCTCTCCCCTTCCAATCACATCATGATTCATTTTCAATTCTCGTTATATACAAAAGATCAGTTTAGTATAAATTAGGTAAAGATTTCAACAGTTTGCTCCCATATAGCAACAGAAAGTGAAAAAAAATACTGTTGGAGTACTAATTATAGCATTAAATAAGAGTGTACAGCACATTAAAGGCAGACATCTTACATAATATTTTTTTTAATTTAATTAATTTTCTATGTCATTTCCAATTTAACACCAGGTTTTTTTTTTCATTTCCAATTATCTTTATATACAGAAGATCGATTCAGTATATAATTTTAAAGATCTCATCAGTTTGTACCCATGCAGGAACACAAAGTATAAAAATACTGTTTCAGTACTAGTTATAGCATCACTGCACATTAGACAACACATTAAGGACAGATCCCACATGGGATGTAAGTCCACAGTGACTCCTGTTGCTGACTTAACAATTTGACACTCTTGGTCATGGCGTCAGTAATTACATTTGTAATTTCTACGGAGAAACCTATGCGAATTGCGGCAAACAAACATGATATTTCTGTTTGTATCGATGACATTTTATGCACTTGCCTAACGAAAAGACTTGGTTTTCTCCAAAATCATTTGTACTGTGATTTTCTCGGTCCATTGCATACGAATTCCAGACGAGTTTGTCCAGATATGACTACATGAAACCAGAAATATCTGGTTTTGTTTTGGCTAACTCAATCCGAAATATTGCTACAGCCTCTGTGTTTGTGTATTCCTGATATTATCCACGGACTTTATTTCTTTGAATGTTTTTTTTTTCAGGGAACATTTAATTTTGTTCTTGGAAACACTAATTGGTCCACATGGAGACACCAGCTCTACATATTCGTATTTTCTAGGGAGAAAGCTAGAGGAACTGCGGCACACAAACATGATATTTCTGTTTCTATACATGACATTTTATGCAATTGCATAACGAAAAGACTTTGCTTTTCTCAAAACCATTTTTACTGTGATTTTCTCGGTCCATTGTACACGAATTCCAAACCACTTTGTCCGGATATGACTGGATGAAACCAGAAATATCCAGTTGTGATTTGGCTAACTCAATCCTAAATACTGTGAAAGCCTCTGTGTTTGTTTTTTCTGTATGTTATCGATGGGCTTTATTGTTTTCAATGTTTTTATCAGGGAACATTTAATTTTTTACCGAAGAAACACAAATTGGTTCATCATGGGGACACCAGCTCTATGTATTTGTATTTTCTAGGTAGAAAATTTAAGGAACTGTGGCAAACAAACATGATATATCTGTTTGTATCGATGACATTTTATGCACTTGCCTAACGAAAAGACTTTGCTTTTCTCCAAAATCATTTTTACTGTGATTTCCTTGGTCCATTTTATATGAATTCCACACCAGTTTGTCCGGGTATGACTGGAAGAAACCGGAAATGTCCGGTTGTGTTTTGGCTAACTCAATCCCAGATATTGCTACAGCCTCGTTGTTTGTGTATTCCTGAAATTATCCATGGACTTTTTTGTTTTGAAAGTTTTTTATCAGGGAACATTTAATTATGTTTGTGAAACACTAATTATTTCCACATGGAGACACCAGCTCCACACATTCATATTTTCTAGGGAGAAAGCTAGATGAACTGCGGCAAACAAACATGATATTTCTGTTTGTATCGATGACATTTTATGCACTTGCCTAACGAAAAGACTTTGCTTTTCTCCAAAATGATTTTTACTGTGATATTCTCAGTCTAATGCATACGAATTCCACAACAGTTTGTCCGGATATGACTGGATGAAACCAGAAATATCCGTTATTTTTTTTTTTTTTGCCAACTCAATCCCATATATTGCTACAGCCTCTGTGTTTGTATATTCGTGATATTATCCACGGACTTAATTGTTTTGAGTGTTTTTTATCAGGGAACATTTAATTTTGTGCTTGAAAACACTAATTATTTCCACATGGAGACACCAGCTCTACACATTCATATTTTCTAGGGAGAAAGCTAGAGGAACTATGGCAAATAAGCATGATATTTCTGTTTGTATAGATGACATTTTATGCCCTTGCCTAACGAAAGACTTTGCTATTCTGCAAAACTATTTTTACTGTGATTTTCTCGGTCCATTTCATATGAATTCTACACCACTTTATCCGGATATGACTGGATGAAACCAGAAATATCTGGTTGTGTTTTGGCTAACTCAATCCGAAATATTGCTCCAGCCTCTGTGTTTGTGTGTTCTGGATATTACAAATGGACTTTATTGTTTTGAATGTTTTTATCAGGGAACATTTAATTTTGTACCGTAGAAACACTTATTGGTTTTTCATGGGGAAACCTGCTCTGCAAATTCGTATTTTCTTGAGAGAAATCTAGAGGAACTGTGGCAAACAATCATGATAATTATGTTTGTGTAGATGACATTTTATGCACTTGCCTAATGAAACAACTTTGCTTTTATCCAAAACCATTTTTACTGTGATTTTCTCGGTCCATTGCATACGAATTCCACACCAGTTTTTCTGTATATGATTGGATGAAACCGGAAATATCCGGGTTTTTTTTGGCTAACTCAATCCCAGATATTGCTAAAGCCTCTGTGTTTGAGTATTCCTGATATCATCCACGGACTTTATTATTTTCAATGTTTTTTATCAAGGAACATTTAATTTTGTGCTTGAAAACACTAACTGTTTCCACATGGAGACATCAGCTCTATATATATGTATTTCTAGGGAGAAAGCTATAGGAACTGCTGCAAACAAACATGATATTTCTGTTTGTATTGATGATATTTTATCTACTTGCCTAAGTAAAATACTTTGTTCTTCTCCAAAACCATTTGTACTGTGATTTTCTCGGTCCATTGCATACGAATTCCAGACCAGTTTGTCTGGATATGACTGGATGAAACCGGAAATATCCGGTTTTGTTTTGGCTAACTCAATCCCAGATATTGCTACAGCCTCTGTGTTTGAGTATTCCTGATATTATCCACGGACTTTATTGTTTTGAAAGTTTTTTATCAGGGAACATTTAATTTCTGCTTGGAATCACTAATTGGTTCCATATGGAGTCACCAGCTCCACACATTCGTATTTTCTAGGGAGAAAGCTAGAGGAACTGCGGCAAACAACCATGATATTTCTGTTTGTATAGATCACATTTTATGCACTTGCCTAACGAAAAGACTTTGCTTTTCTCCAAAACCATTTTTACTGTGATTTTCTCGGTCCATTGCATACGAATTCCACACCAATTTGTCCAGATATGACTGGATGAAACCAGAATATCCGGTTTTGTTTTGGCTAACTCAATACTAGATATTACTACAGGCTCTGTGTTTCTGTTTCCCGGATATTATCAATGGACTGTATAGTTTTGAATGTTTTTTATCAGGGAACATTTAATTTTGTGCTGGGAAATACTAATTAGTTCTACATGGAGACACCAGCTCTACACATTCGTATTTTCTAGGGAAAAAGCTAGAGGAACTGTGGCAAACAAATATGATATAACTGTTTCTATAGATGACATTTTATGCACTTGCCTAACTAAAAGACT
This sequence comes from Lepus europaeus, assembly GCF_033115175.1. Taxonomy (NCBI): domain Eukaryota; kingdom Metazoa; phylum Chordata; class Mammalia; order Lagomorpha; family Leporidae; genus Lepus; species Lepus europaeus. The sequence continues at coordinate 5,675,498 of NW_026909158.1, read as the reverse complement.
TTGCTTTTCTCCCAAACCATTTTACTGTGATTATCTCTGTCCATTGCATACAAATTCCACACCACTTTGTCCAGATATGTCTGGATGAAACTAGACATATCCTGTTGTGTTTTGGTTAACTCAATAAGAAATATTGAGAAAGCCTCTGTGTTTGCGTTTTCTGGATATTATCCATAGACTTTATTGTTTTCGATATTTTTATCAGGGAATATTTAATTTTGTGCTGGGAAACACTAATTGGTTTCACTTGCTGATGGAAAGGCTTTGCAAACCATTTTTACTCCGATTTCCTCGTTCCATTGCATACGAACTCCACACCACTTTGTCAGGATATGACTGGATGAAACCAGAAATATCCAGCTGTGTTTAGGCTAACTCAATCCCAGATATTGTGAAAGCCTCTGTGTTTGTGTTTTACGGATATTTTCAATGCAATTTATGTTTTTGCATGTTTTTTATCAGGGAACATTTCACTTTGTGCTTGGAAACACTACTTGGTTCCTTATGGAGACAACAGCTCTACACATTCGTATTTTCTAGAGAGAAAGCTAGAGGAACTACAGCAAACAAACATGATATTTATGTGTGTATAGATGATATTTTATGCACGTTCCTAACGTAAAGATTTTCCTTTTCTCTAAAATCATTTTTCCTCTGACTTTCTGGGTGCATTGCATAGAACTTCCACCCCAATTTGGCCAGATATGACTGGATGAAACCAGATATATCCGGTTGTGTTTTGGCTAACTCAATCCCAGATATTGCTACAGCCTCGTTGTTTGTGTATTCCTGAAATTATCCATGGACTTTTTTGTTTTGAAAGTTTTTTATCAGGGAACATTTAATTATGTTTGTGAAACACTAATTATTTCCACATGGAGACACCAGCTCCACACATTCATATTTTCTAGGGAGAAAGCTAGATGAACTGCGGCAAACAAACATGATATTTCTGTTTGTATCGATGACATTTTATGCACTTGCCTAACGAAAAGACTTTGCTTTTCTCCAAAATGATTTTTACTGTGATATTCTCAGTCTAATGCATACGAATTCCACAACAGTTTGTCCGGATATGACTGGATGAAACCAGAAATATCCGTTATTTTTTTTTTTTTTGCCAACTCAATCCCATATATTGCTACAGCCTCTGTGTTTGTATATTCGTGATATTATCCACGGACTTAATTGTTTTGAGTGTTTTTTATCAGGGAACATTTAATTTTGTGCTTGAAAACACTAATTATTTCCACATGGAGACACCAGCTCTACACATTCATATTTTCTAGGGAGAAAGCTAGAGGAACTATGGCAAATAAGCATGATATTTCTGTTTGTATAGATGACATTTTATGCCCTTGCCTAACGAAAGACTTTGCTATTCTGCAAAACTATTTTTACTGTGATTTTCTCGGTCCATTTCATATGAATTCTACACCACTTTATCCGGATATGACTGGATGAAACCAGAAATATCTGGTTGTGTTTTGGCTAACTCAATCCGAAATATTGCTCCAGCCTCTGTGTTTGTGTGTTCTGGATATTACAAATGGACTTTATTGTTTTGAATGTTTTTATCAGGGAACATTTAATTTTGTACCGTAGAAACACTTATTGGTTTTTCATGGGGAAACCTGCTCTGCAAATTCGTATTTTCTTGAGAGAAATCTAGAGGAACTGTGGCAAACAATCATGATAATTATGTTTGTGTAGATGACATTTTATGCACTTGCCTAATGAAACAACTTTGCTTTTATCCAAAACCATTTTTACTGTGATTTTCTCGGTCCATTGCATACGAATTCCACACCAGTTTTTCTGTATATGATTGGATGAAACCGGAAATATCCGGGTTTTTTTTGGCTAACTCAATCCCAGATATTGCTAAAGCCTCTGTGTTTGAGTATTCCTGATATCATCCACGGACTTTATTATTTTCAATGTTTTTTATCAAGGAACATTTAATTTTGTGCTTGAAAACACTAACTGTTTCCACATGGAGACATCAGCTCTATATATATGTATTTCTAGGGAGAAAGCTATAGGAACTGCTGCAAACAAACATGATATTTCTGTTTGTATCGATGATATTTTATCTACTTGCCTAAGTAAAATACTTTGTTCTTCTCCAAAACCATTTGTACTGTGATTTTCTCGGTCCATTGCATACGAATTCCAGACCAGTTTGTCTGGATATGACTGGATGAAACCGGAAATATCCGGTTTTGTTTTGGCTAACTCAATCCCAGATATTGCTACAGCCTCTGTGTTTGAGTATTCCTGATATTATCCACGGACTTTATTGTTTTGAAAGTTTTTTATCAGGGAACATTTAATTTCTGCTTGGAATCACTAATTGGTTCCATATGGAGTCACCAGCTCCACACATTCGTATTTTCTAGGGAGAAAGCTAGAGGAACTGCGGCAAACAACCATGATATTTCTGTTTGTATAGATCACATTTTATGCACTTGCCTAACGAAAAGACTTTGCTTTTCTCCAAAACCATTTTTACTGTGATTTTCTCGGTCCATTGCATACGAATTCCACACCAATTTGTCCAGATATGACTGGATGAAACCAGAATATCCGGTTTTGTTTTGGCTAACTCAATACTAGATATTACTACAGGCTCTGTGTTTCTGTTTCCCGGATATTATCAATGGACTGTATAGTTTTGAATGTTTTTTATCAGGGAACATTTAATTTTGTGCTGGGAAATACTAATTAGTTCTACATGGAGACACCAGCTCTACACATTCGTATTTTCTAGGGAAAAAGCTAGAGGAACTGTGGCAAACAAATATGATATAACTGTTTCTATAGATGACATTTTATGCACTTGCCTAACTAAAAGACTTTGCTTTTCTCCCAAACCATTTTACTGTGATTATCTCTGTCCATTGCATACAAATTCCACACCACTTTGTCCAGATATGTCTGGATGAAACTAGACATATCCTGTTGTGTTTTGGTTAACTCAATAAGAAATATTGAGAAAGCCTCTGTGTTTGCGTTTTCTGGATATTATCCATAGACTTTATTGTTTTCGATATTTTTATCAGGGAATATTTAATTTTGTGCTGGGAAACACTAATTGGTTTCACTTGCTGATGGAAAGGCTTTGCAAACCATTTTTACTCCGATTTCCTCGTTCCATTGCATACGAACTCCACACCACTTTGTCAGGATATGACTGGATGAAACCAGAAATATCCAGCTGTGTTTAGGCTAACTCAATCCCAGATATTGTGAAAGCCTCTGTGTTTGTGTTTTACGGATATTTTCAATGCAATTTATGTTTTTGCATGTTTTTTATCAGGGAACATTTCACTTTGTGCTTGGAAACACTACTTGGTTCCTTATGGAGACAACAGCTCTACACATTCGTATTTTCTAGAGAGAAAGCTAGAGGAACTACAGCAAACAAACATGATATTTATGTGTGTATAGATGATATTTTATGCACGTTCCTAACGTAAAGATTTTCCTTTTCTCTAAAATCATTTTTCCTCTGACTTTCTGGGTGCATTGCATAGAACTTCCACCCCAATTTGGCCAGATATGACTGGATGAAACCAGATATATCCGGTTGTGTTTTGGATAACTCAATCCCAGATATTGCTACAGCCTCTGTTTTTGTGTTTTCTGGATATTTTGATGTATTTTATGGTTTTGAATGTTTTTATAAGGGAACATTTAATTATTTGCAGTAGAAACACTAATTGGTTTCACATGGAGACACCAGCTCTACACATTCGTATTTTCTAGGGAGAAAGCTAGAGGAACTGCGGCAAACAAACATGATATTTCTGTTTGTATAAATGACATTTTATGCAGCTGCCTAACGAAAAGACTTTTTTTTTCTCCAAAAGCATTTTTACTGTGATTTCCTCGGTCCATTGCACACGAATTCCACCACACACTGGCTGTATATGAATGGATGAAACCAGAAATATCCGGTTGTGTTTTGCCTAACTCAATCCCAGATATTGTGAAAGCCTCTGTGTTTGTGTTTTCCGGATATTATCGACATACTTTATTGTTTTGAATATTTTTTTCAGGGAACATTTCATTTTGTGCTTGGAAACACTTATTGGTTCCACATGGAGACACCGGCTCTACACATTCGTGTTTTCTAGGGAGAAAGCTTGAGGAACTGTTGCAAACAAACATGATATTACTGTTTGTATAGATGACATTTTATGCACTTGCCTAAAGAAAAGACTTTGCTTTTCTCAAAAAGCATTTTTACTATCATTTCATGGGTACATTACATACGAATTCCACACCACTTTGGCCGGATATGACTGGATGAAACCAGAAATATCCGGTTGTGTTTTGGCTTACTATATCCCAGATATTGCTACAGCCTCTGTGTTTGTGTTTTCTGGAGATTATCGATGGATTTTATTGTTTTGAATATTTTTATCAGGGAATATTTAATTTGTGCTTGGAAACAGTAATTGGTTCCACATGGAGACACCAGCTCTACACATTCCTATTTTTTTAGGAAGAAAGCTAGAGGAACTGCGGCAAACAAACATGATATTTCTGTTTGTATCGATGACATTTTATGCACTTGCCTAACAAAAAGACTGCTTTCCTCCAAAACCATTTTCACTTACTTTTCTCAGTCCATTGCATACGAATTCTACACCAGTTTGTCCGGATATGACTGGATGAAACCAGAAATATCTGGATTTTTTTTGCTAACTCAATCCGAAATAATGTGAAAGCCTCTGTGTTTGTGTTTTCTGGATATTATCGATGGACCTTATTATTTTGAATGTTTTTATCAGAGGACATTTAATTTTGTACCGTAGAAACACTAATTGGTTCATCCTGGCGACACCAGCTCTATCCATTCGTATTTTCCAGGTAGAAAGCTAGAGGAACTACGGCAAACAAACATGATATTTCTGTTTGTGTAGATGATATTTTATGCACTTTCCTTACAAAAAGATTTGCTTTTCACCAGAACCATTTTTACTGTGATTTTCTCTGTCCATTGCATATGAATTCCACACCACTTTGTACGGATATGACTGGATGAAACCGGAAATATCCTGTTTTGTTTTGGCTAACTCAATCCCAGATATTTCTACAGTGTCTGTGTTTGTGTATTCCTGATATTATCCACAGAGTTTATTGTTTTGAATGTTTTTTATCCGGGAATATTTAATTTTCTTCTTGGAATCACTAATTGGTCCAAAAGGGGATACCAGCTCTACACAATCATGTTTTCTACGGAGAAAGCTAGAGGAACTGCAACAAACAAACATGATATTTCTGTTTGTATAGATGACATTTTATGCACTTGCCTAACAAAAAGACTTTGCTTTTCTGCAAAACCACTTTTAAAGTGTATTTCTCAGTCCACTGCATGCAAATTCCACACCAGTTTGCCCGGATTGACTGGATGAAACCGGAAATCACCGGTTGTGTTTTGGCTAACTCAATCCCAGATATTGCTACAGCCTCCGTGTTTGTGTATTCCTGATATTATCAATGGATTTTTTGTTTTGAATGTTTTTTATCAGGGAACATTTATTTTTGATCTTGGAAACACTAATTGGTTCCACATGGAGACACCAGCTCTACATATTCCTATTTCCTAGGGGGAAAGCTAGAGGAACTACGACAATCAAACAAGATATTTCTATTTGTATAGATGATATTTTATGCACTTGCCTAACGAAAGACTTTGCTTTTCTCCAGAACCATGTTTACTGTGATTTTCTCGGTCCATTACATACGAATTCCACACCACTTTCTCCAGATATGACTATATGAAAGCAGAAATATCTAGTGGTGTTTTGGCTAACTCAATCCAAAATATTGTGAAAGCCTCTGTGTTTGTGTTTTCTGGATATTATCGATGGACGTTCTTGTTTTGAATGTTTTTATCAGGGAACATTTAAGCTTGTACCATTGAAACACTAATTGGTTCATCATGGGGACACCAGCTCTACACTTTCGTATATTCTAGGGAGAAAGCTAGAGGAACTGCGACAAACAAACATGATATTTCTTTTTGTATAGATGACATTATATGCACTTGCCTAACGAAAAGACTTTGCTATTCTCCAAAACTATTTTTAATGTGATTTTCTCGGTCCATTGCATACGAATTCCACAACAGTTTGTCCAGATATGAGTGGATGAAACCGGAAATATCCGGTTTTGTTTTGGCTAACTCAATCCCAGATATTGCTACAGCTCTGTCTTTCTGTATTGCCAAGATTATACACGGACTTTATTGTTTTGAATGTTTTTTTATCAGGGAACATTTAATTTTGTGCTTGGAATCACTAATTGGTAACACATGGAGACACCAGCTCTACACATTCGTGTTTTCTAGGGAGTAAGCTAAAGGAACTGCGGCAAACAAACATGATATTTCTGTTTGTATAGATGACATTTTATGCACTTGCCTAACGAAAAGCCTTTGCTTTTCTCCAAAACCATTTTTACTGTGATTATTTTGGTTCATTGCATACGAAATCCACACCTCTTTGTCGGGATATGACTGGATGAAACCAAAAATATCCGGTTGTGTTTTGGCTAACTCAATCCAAAATATTGGGAAAGCCTCTGTGTTTGTGTTTTCTGGATATTATCAATGGACTTACTTCTTTTGAATATTTTTTTTATCGGGGAACATTTGATTTTGCGGTTGGATACAGTAATTGGTTCCACATGGAGACACCAGCTGAACATATTCGTATTGTCTAGGTAGAAAGCTAAGAGGAACTGCGGCAAACAAACATGATATTTCTGTTTGTATCGATGACATTTTATGCACTTGCCTAACGAAAAGACTTTGCTTTTCTCCAAAATGATTTTTACTGTGATATTCTCAGTCTAATGCATACGAATTCCACAACAGTTTGTCCGGATATGACTGGATGAAACCAGAAATATCCGTTATTTTTTTTTTTTGCCAACTCAATCCCATATATTGCTACAGCCTCTGTGTTTGTATATTCGTGATATTATCCACGGACTTAATTGTTTTGAGTGTTTTTTATCAGGGAACATTTAATTTTGTGCTTGAAAACACTAATTATTTCCACATGGAGACACCAGCTCTACACATTCATATTTTCTAGGGAGAAAGCTAGAGGAACTATGGCAAATAAGCATGATATTTCTGTTTGTATAGATGACATTTTATGCCCTTGCCTAACGAAAGACTTTGCTATTCTGCAAAACTATTTTTACTGTGATTTTCTCGGTCCATTTCATATGAATTCTACACCACTTTATCCGGATATGACTGGATGAAACCAGAAATATCTGGTTGTGTTTTGGCTAACTCAATCCGAAATATTGCTCCAGCCTCTGTGTTTGTGTTCTGGATATTACAAATGGACTTTATTGTTTTGAATGTTTTTATCAGGGAACATTTAATTTTGTACCGTAGAAACACTTATTGGTTTTTCATGGGGAAACCTGCTCTGCAAATTCGTATTTTCTTGAGAGAAATCTAGAGGAACTGTGGCAAACAATCATGATAATTATGTTTGTGTAGATGACATTTTATGCACTTGCCTAATGAAACAACTTTGCTTTTATCCAAAACCATTTTTACTGTGATTTTCTCGGTCCATTGCATACGAATTCCACACCAGTTTTTCTGTATATGATTGGATGAAACCGGAAATATCCGGGTTTTTTTTGGCTAACTCAATCCCAGATATTGCTAAAGCCTCTGTGTTTGAGTATTCCTGATATCATCCACGGACTTTATTATTTTCAATGTTTTTTATCAAGGAACATTTAATTTTGTGCTTGAAAACACTAACTGTTTCCACATGGAGACATCAGCTCTATATATATGTATTTCTAGGGAGAAAGCTATAGGAACTGCTGCAAACAAACATGATATTTCTGTTTGTATCGATGATATTTTATCTACTTGCCTAAGTAAAATACTTTGTTCTTCTCCAAAACCATTTGTACTGTGATTTTCTCGGTCCATTGCATACGAATTCCAGACCAGTTTGTCTGGATATGACTGGATGAAACCGGAAATATCCGGTTTTGTTTTGGCTAACTCAATCCCAGATATTGCTACAGCCTCTGTGTTTGAGTATTCCTGATATTATCCACGGACTTTATTGTTTTGAAAGTTTTTTATCAGGGAACATTTAATTTCTGCTTGGAATCACTAATTGGTTCCATATGGAGTCACCAGCTCCACACATTCGTATTTTCTAGGGAGAAAGCTAGAGGAACTGCGGCAAACAACCATGATATTTCTGTTTGTATAGATCACATTTTATGCACTTGCCTAACGAAAAGACTTTGCTTTTCTCCAAAACCATTTTTACTGTGATTTTCTCGGTCCATTGCATACGAATTCCACACCAATTTGTCCAGATATGACTGGATGAAACCAGAATATCCGGTTTTGTTTTGGCTAACTCAATACTAGATATTACTACAGGCTCTGTGTTTCTGTTTCCCGGATATTATCAATGGACTGTATAGTTTTGAATGTTTTTTATCAGGGAACATTTAATTTTGTGCTGGGAAATACTAATTAGTTCTACATGGAGACACCAGCTCTACACATTCGTATTTTCTAGGGAAAAAGCTAGAGGAACTGTGGCAAACAAATATGATATAACTGTTTCTATAGATGACATTTTATGCACTTGCCTAACTAAAAGACTTTGCTTTTCTCCCAAACCATTTTACTGTGATTATCTCTGTCCATTGCATACAAATTCCACACCACTTTGTCCAGATATGTCTGGATGAAACTAGACATATCCTGTTGTGTTTTGGTTAACTCAATAAGAAATATTGAGAAAGCCTCTGTGTTTGCGTTTTCTGGATATTATCCATAGACTTTATTGTTTTCGATATTTTTATCAGGGAATATTTAATTTTGTGCTGGGAAACACTAATTGGTTTCACTTGCTGATGGAAAGGCTTTGCAAACCATTTTTACTCCGATTTCCTCGTTCCATTGCATACGAACTCCACACCACTTTGTCAGGATATGACTGGATGAAACCAGAAATATCCAGCTGTGTTTAGGCTAACTCAATCCCAGATATTGTGAAAGCCTCTGTGTTTGTGTTTTACGGATATTTTCAATGCAATTTATGTTTTTGCATGTTTTTTATCAGGGAACATTTCACTTTGTGCTTGGAAACACTACTTGGTTCCTTATGGAGACAACAGCTCTACACATTCGTATTTTCTAGAGAGAAAGCTAGAGGAACTACAGCAAACAAACATGATATTTATGTGTGTATAGATGATATTTTATGCACGTTCCTAACGTAAAGATTTTCCTTTTCTCTAAAATCATTTTTCCTCTGACTTTCTGGGTGCATTGCATAGAACTTCCACCCCAATTTGGCCAGATATGACTGGATGAAACCAGATATATCCGGTTGTGTTTTGGATAACTCAATCCCAGATATTGCTACAGCCTCTGTTTTTGTGTTTTCTGGATATTTTGATGTATTTTATGGTTTTGAATGTTTTTATAAGGGAACATTTAATTATTTGCAGTAGAAACACTAATTGGTTTCACATGGAGACACCAGCTCTACACATTCGTATTTTCTAGGGAGAAAGCTAGAGGAACTGCGGCAAACAAACATGATATTTCTGTTTGTATAAATGACATTTTATGCAGCTGCCTAACGAAAAGACTTTTTTTTTCTCCAAAAGCATTTTTACTGTGATTTCCTCGGTCCATTGCACACGAATTCCACCACACACTGGCTGTATATGAATGGATGAAACCAGAAATATCCGGTTGTGTTTTGCCTAACTCAATCCCAGATATTGTGAAAGCCTCTGTGTTTGTGTTTTCCGGATATTATCGACATACTTTATTGTTTTGAATATTTTTTTCAGGGAACATTTCATTTTGTGCTTGGAAACACTTATTGGTTCCACATGGAGACACCGGCTCTACACATTCGTGTTTTCTAGGGAGAAAGCTTGAGGAACTGTTGCAAACAAACATGATATTACTGTTTGTATAGATGACATTTTATGCACTTGCCTAAAGAAAAGACTTTGCTTTTCTCAAAAAGCATTTTTACTATCATTTCATGGGTACATTACATACGAATTCCACACCACTTTGGCCGGATATGACTGGATGAAACCAGAAATATCCGGTTGTGTTTTGGCTTACTATATCCCAGATATTGCTACAGCCTCTGTGTTTGTGTTTTCTGGAGATTATCGATGGATTTTATTGTTTTGAATATTTTTATCAGGGAATATTTAATTTGTGCTTGGAAACAGTAATTGGTTCCACATGGAGACACCAGCTCTACACATTCCTATTTTTTTAGGAAGAAAGCTAGAGGAACTGCGGCAAACAAACATGATATTTCTGTTTGTATCGATGACATTTTATGCACTTGCCTAACAAAAAGACTGCTTTCCTCCAAAACCATTTTCACTTACTTTTCTCAGTCCATTGCATACGAATTCTACACCAGTTTGTCCGGATATGACTGGATGAAACCAGAAATATCTGGATTTTTTTTGCTAACTCAATCCGAAATAATGTGAAAGCCTCTGTGTTTGTGTTTTCTGGATATTATCGATGGACCTTATTATTTTGAATGTTTTTATCAGAGGACATTTAATTTTGTACCGTAGAAACACTAATTGGTTCATCCTGGCGACACCAGCTCTATCCATTCGTATTTTCCAGGTAGAAAGCTAGAGGAACTACGGCAAACAAACATGATATTTCTGTTTGTGTAGATGATATTTTATGCACTTTCCTTACAAAAAGATTTGCTTTTCACCAGAACCATTTTTACTGTGATTTTCTCTGTCCATTGCATATGAATTCCACACCACTTTGTACGGATATGACTGGATGAAACCGGAAATATCCTGTTTTGTTTTGGCTAACTCAATCCCAGATATTTCTACAGTGTCTGTGTTTGTGTATTCCTGATATTATCCACAGAGTTTATTGTTTTGAATGTTTTTTATCCGGGAATATTTAATTTTCTTCTTGGAATCACTAATTGGTCCAAAAGGGGATACCAGCTCTACACAATCATGTTTTCTACGGAGAAAGCTAGAGGAACTGCAACAAACAAACATGATATTTCTGTTTGTATAGATGACATTTTATGCACTTGCCTAACAAAAAGACTTTGCTTTTCTGCAAAACCACTTTTAAAGTGTATTTCTCAGTCCACTGCATGCAAATTCCACACCAGTTTGCCCGGATTGACTGGATGAAACCGGAAATCACCGGTTGTGTTTTGGCTAACTCAATCCCAGATATTGCTACAGCCTCCGTGTTTGTGTATTCCTGATATTATCAATGGATTTTTTGTTTTGAATGTTTTTTATCAGGGAACATTTATTTTTGATCTTGGAAACACTAATTGGTTCCACATGGAGACACCAGCTCTACATATTCCTATTTCCTAGGGGGAAAGCTAGAGGAACTACGACAATCAAACAAGATATTTCTATTTGTATAGATGATATTTTATGCACTTGCCTAACGAAAGACTTTGCTTTTCTCCAGAACCATGTTTACTGTGATTTTCTCGGTCCATTACATACGAATTCCACACCACTTTCTCCAGATATGACTATATGAAAGCAGAAATATCTAGTGGTGTTTTGGCTAACTCAATCCAAAATATTGTGAAAGCCTCTGTGTTTGTGTTTTCTGGATATTATCGATGGACGTTCTTGTTTTGAATGTTTTTATCAGGGAACATTTAAGCTTGTACCATTGAAACACTAATTGGTTCATCATGGGGACACCAGCTCTACACTTTCGTATATTCTAGGGAGAAAGCTAGAGGAACTGCGACAAACAAACATGATATTTCTTTTTGTATAGATGACATTATATGCACTTGCCTAACGAAAAGACTTTGCTATTCTCCAAAACTATTTTTAATGTGATTTTCTCGGTCCATTGCATACGAATTCCACAACAGTTTGTCCAGATATGAGTGGATGAAACCGGAAATATCCGGTTTTGTTTTGGCTAACTCAATCCCAGATATTGCTACAGCCTCTGTCTTTCTGTATTGCCAAGATTATACACGGACTTTATTGTTTTGAATGTTTTTTTATCAGGGAACATTTAATTTTGTGCTTGGAATCACTAATTGGTAACACATGGAGACACCAGCTCTACACATTCGTGTTTTCTAGGGAGTAAGCTAAAGGAACTGCGGCAAACAAACATGATATTTCTGTTTGTATAGATGACATTTTATGCACTTGCCTAACGAAAAGCCTTTGCTTTTCTCCAAAACCATTTTTACTGTGATTATTTTGGTTCATTGCATACGAAATCCACACCTCTTTGTCGGGATATGACTGGATGAAACCAAAAATATCCGGTTGTGTTTTGGCTAACTCAATCCAAAATATTGGGAAAGCCTCTGTGTTTGTGTTTTCTGGATATTATCAATGGACTTACTTCTTTTGAATATTTTTTTTATCGGGGAACATTTGATTTTGCGGTTGGATACAGTAATTGGTTCCACATGGAGACACCAGCTGAACATATTCGTATTGTCTAGGTAGAAAGCTAAGAGGAACTGCGGCAAACAAACATGATATTTCTGTTTGTATCGATGACATTTTATGCACTTGCCTAACGAAAAGACTTTGCTTTTCTCCAAAACCATTTGTACTGTCATTTTCTCGGTCCATTACATACAAATTCCAAACGACTTTTTCCGGATATGACTTGATGAAACCGGAAATATCCGGTTGTGTTTTGTCTAACTCAATGCAAAATATTGTGAATCCTCTGTGTTTGTGTTTGTATAGATGACATTTATGATGCGGGAAAGAAACATGATATTTCTGTTTGTATAGATGACATTTTATGCACCTGCCTAACGAAAAGACTTTGATTTTCTCTAAAAACATTTTTACTGTGATTTTTTCGGTCCAGTACACATGAATTCCACCCCACATTGGCCGCATATGACTGGATGCAACCAGAAATATCCGGTTGTGTTTTGGCTATCTCAATCCCAGATATTGCTACATCCTCTGTGTTTGTGTTTTGTGGATAGTATTGATGGACTTTATTGTTTTGAATGTTTTTATCAGGGAACATTTAATTTTGTACAGTAGAAACACTAATTGGTTCCACATGGAGACACCAGCTCTACATATTCGTATTTTCTAGGGAGAAAGGTAGAGGAACTGCAGCAAACAAACATGACATTTCTGTTTGTATAGATGACATTTTATGCACCTACCTAACGAAAAGACTTTGTTTTTCTCCAAAAGCATTTTTACTGTGATATTCTCGGTCCATTACATACGAATTCCACACCACTTTGTCCAGATATGACAGGATGAAACCAGAAATATCCGGTTGTGTTTTGGCTTACTATATCCCAAATATTGCTAAAGCCTCAGTGTTTCTGTTTTCTGGATATTATCGATGGATTTTAGTGCTTTGAATGTTTTTATCAGGGAACATTTCATTTTGTGCTTGGAAACACTAATTGGTTCCACATGGAGACACCAGCTCCACATATTTGCATTTTCTAATGAGAAAGCTAGAGGAACTGCGGAAAACAAACATGATATTTCTGTTTGTATCGATGACATTTTATGCACTGGCCAAAGGAAAACACTTTGCTTTTCTCATAAAGCATTTTTACTATGATTTTATGGGTACATTACATACGAATTCCACACCACTTTGGCCGGATATGACTGGAGGAAACCAGAAATATCCGGTTGTGTCGCTAACTGAATCCAACATATTGCTACAGCCTTTGTGTTTGTGTTTTCTGGATATTATCGATGAATTTTATTGCTTTGAATATTTTTATCAGGGAACATTTAATTTTGTACTTAAGAAACACTAATTGGTTCATTATGGAGACACCAGATCTACACATTCTTATTTTCTAGGGAGAAATCTAGAGGAACTGTGGCAAACAAACATGATATTTCTGTTTGTATGGATGACATTTTATGCACTTGCCTAAAGAAATGTCTTTGATTTTCTCCAAAACCATTTTCATTTACTTTTCTCAGTCCATTGCATACGAATGCCACACCAGTTTGTCCGGATATGACTGGATTAAACCAGAAATATCTGGTTGTGTTTTGGCTAACTCAATCTCAGATATTGCTACAACTTGTGTGTTTGTGTTTTCTGGATATTATCAATGGCCTTTATGGTTTTGAATTTTTTTTTATCAGGGAACATTTAATTTTGTGTTGGGAAACACTAATTGGTTCCACATGGAGACACCAGCTCTACACATGCGTATTTTCTAGGGAGAAAGCTAGAAGAACTGCGGCAAACAAACATGATATTTCTGTTTGTGTAAATGGCATTTTATGCACCTGCCTAACGAAAAGACTTTGTTTTTCTCCAAAAGCATTTTTACTGTGATGTTCTCGGTCCATTGCATAGGAATTCCATCCCATTTTGTGCAGATATGACTGGATGAAACCAGAAATATCCGGTTGTGTTTTGGCTAACGCAATCCCAGATATTGTGAAAGCCTCTGTGTTTGTGTTTTCTGATTATTATTGATGGACTATATTGTTTTGAATATTTTTTTCAGGGAACATTTCATTTTGTGCTTGGAAACACTAATTGGTTCCACATGGAGACAACAGCTCTACACATTCGTGTTCTCTAGGGAGATAGCTTGATGAACTGTGGAAAACATACATGATATTTCTGTTTGTATACATGACATCTTATGCACTGACTGAAGGAAAAGACTTTGCTTTTCTCAAAAAGCATATTTACTATGATTTTATGGCTCCATTACATACGAATTCCACACCACTTTGGCCGGATATGACTGGATGAAACCAGAAATGTCCTGTTGCTTTTTGGCTCAATCCCAAATTTTTTACCATAGAAACACTAATTGGTTCCAGATGGAGACACCAGACTACACATTCGTATTTTCTGGGGAAAAGCTAAATGAACTGAGGCAAACAAACATGATATTTCTGTTTGTATAGATGACATTTTATGCACTTGCCTAACGAACAGACATTGCTTTTTTCTAAATACATTTTTAATGTGATTGTCTGGTTACATTGCATACGAATTCCACCCCACTTTGTCTGGACATGACTGGATGAAACCAGACATATCTGGTTGTGTTTTGGCTTACTATATCCCAGATATTGCTACAGCCTCAGTATTTGTGTTTTCTGGATATTATCGATGGATTTTTTTGCTTTGAATGTTTTTTATCAGGGAACATTTAATTTTGTGCTGGGGAACACTAATTGCTTCCACATGGAGACACCAGCTCTACACATACGTATTTTCCAGGGACAAAGCTAGAGGAACTGAGGCAATCAAACATGATATTTCTGTTTGTATAGATGACATTTTATGCACTGGCTGCAGGAAAGACTTTCCTTTTCTCCAAAACAATTTTACTGTGATTTTCTCGGTCCATTGCATACGAATTCCACCCCACTTTGTCCGGATATTACTGGATGGAAACAGAAATATCCTGTTGTGTTTTGGCTTACTACATCCCAGATATTGCTACAGCCTCTGTGTTTTTCTTTTCTGGATATTTTTGATGTATTTTATTGTTTTGAATGTTTTTATAAGGGAACATTTAATTATGTACAGTAGAAACACTAATTGGTTTCACATGGAGACCCCAGATCTACACATTTGTATTTTCTAGGGAGAAAGCTAGAGGAACTGCGGCAAACAAACATGATATTTCTGTTTGTATAAATGGCATTTTATGCACCTGCCTAACGAAAAGACTTTGCTTTTCTCCAAAACCATTTTTATTGTGAGTTTCTCGGTCCATTGCATACGAATTCCACAACAGTTTGTCCGGATATGAGTGGATGAAACCGGAAATATCCGGTTTTGTTTTGACTAACTCAATCACAGATATTGCTACAGCCTCTGA
Organism: Lepus europaeus; assembly: GCF_033115175.1. Taxonomy (NCBI): domain Eukaryota; kingdom Metazoa; phylum Chordata; class Mammalia; order Lagomorpha; family Leporidae; genus Lepus; species Lepus europaeus. Next base: position 5,659,572 of record NW_026909158.1, on the reverse strand, counting down.
GTTTGTGTATTCCCGAGATTATACACGGACTTTATTGTTTTGAATGTTTTTTTATCAGGGAAGATTTAATTTTGTGCTTGGAATCACTATTTGGTAACACATGGAGACACCAGCTCTACACATTCATGTTTTCTAGGGAGTAAGCTAAAGGAACTGCGGCAAACAAACATGATATTTCTGTTTGTATAGATGACATTTTATGCACTTGCCTAACGAAAAGCCTTTGCTTTTCTCCAAAACCATTTTTACTGTGATTATTTTGGTTCATTGCATACGAAATCCACACCTCTTTGTCGGGATATGACTGGATGAAAACAAAAATATCCGGTTGTGTTTTGGCTAACTCAATCCGAAATATTGGGAAAGCCTCTGTGTTTGTGTTTTCTGGATATTATCAATGGACTTACTTCTTTTGAATATTTTTTTATCAGGGAACATTTGATTTTGCGGTTGGATACAGTAATTGGTTCCACATGGAGACACCAGCTGAACATATTCGTATTGTCTAGGTAGAAAGCTAAGAGGAACTGCGGCAAACAAACATGATATTTCTGTTTGTATCGATGACATTTTATGCACTTGCCTAACGAAAAGACTTTGCTTTTCTCCAAAACCATTTTTACTGTCATTTTCTCAGTCCATTACATACAAATTCCAAACGACTTTTTCCGGATATGACTTGATGAAACCGGAAATATCCGGTTGTGTTTTGTCTAACTCAATGCAAAATATTGTGAATCCTCTGTGTTTGTGTTTTCTGGGTATTATCGATGGACTTTATTGTGTTGAATATTTTTTATCGGGGAATATTTTATTTTGTGCTTGGATACAGTAATTGGTTCCACATGGAGACACCAGCTCTATGTATTCGAATTTTCTAGGGAGAAATTTAGAGGAACTGCGGCAAACAAACATGGGATTTTTGTTCGTATTGATGATATTTTATGCACTTGCCTAACGAAAAGACTTTGCTTTTCTCCAAAACCATTTTTACTCTCATTTTCTCAGCCCATTGCATACGAATTCCACACAACTTTGTCCAGATATGACTGCATGAAAACAGAAATATCTGGTTGTGTTTTGGCTAACTCAATCCGAAATATTGTGAAAGCCTCTGTGTTTGTGTTTTCTGGATATTATCAATGGACGTTATTGTTTTGAAATTTTTCATCATGGAACATTTAACTTTGTACCGCTGAAACACTAATTGGTTCATCATGGTGGTACCGGTATATAATGAATATACATTTCCAAAATACAGCTTATGGATTATAATGGCTTCCCCCCCCCGACATAACTTCCCTCCCACCTGCAACCCTCCCCTCTCCTGCTTCCTCTCCCCTTCCAGTCACATCAAGATTCATTTTCAATTCTCTTTATATACAGAAGATCAATTTTTTTATTTTTTTTAACTTTTATTTAATGAATATAAATTTCCGATGTACAGTTTATGGATTATAATGGCTTCCCCCTCCCATAACTTCCCTCCCACCCACAACCCTCCAGTCTCCTGCTCCCTCTCCCCTTCAATTCACAACAATATTCATTTTCAATTCTCTTTATATACAGAAGATCAATTTAGTACATATTAAGTAAAGATGTCAACAGTTTGCACCCACACAGAAACACAAAGTGCAAAATACTGTTTGAGTACTATTTATAGCATTAAATCACAATGTACAGCACATTAAGGACAGGGATCCTATATGAGGAGTAAGTGCACAGAGACTCCTGTTGTTGACTTAACAAATTGACACTGTTGTTTATGGTGTAAGAACCCTAGGCTCTAGTCATGAGTTGCCAAGGCTATGGAAGCCTTTTGAGTTCACCGACTCTGATTATATTTAAACAAGGTCATAGTCAAAGTGGAAGTTCTCTCCTCCTTTCAGAGAAAGGTACCTCCTTCTTTGATGACCTGTTCTTTTTTTTTTTTGAAGATATGAAACAGGAGAGTTTTATTTTGTAGTTTATTATTTTCTGAAATATTTAATTTTTTCATGAATAGTGCATTCATACTATTTTATGATAAAATTAATAATATTCAGTTTTTCATTATATGACTATATGAGGGGATTTAAACAGGTTTGTGGAATTAAAAGATAAAAATAAAAAATATAAACTTTATTACTCATGTCCAAGTTTAAGACACATTTGTAAGCATTGATACCGGTGATTTAGTCAGTCCCTAAAGAACTGCATTCTGGGTTCTGGACTCCTGGCCCTAAAATTTAATCAAGTTATACAATTGCTTTTATATTTTTTAAGTTTTTTTTATTTAGTAAATATAAATTTCCAAAGTACAGTTTATGGATTACAATGGCTCCCCCAGACATAATTTCCCTCCCACTCGCACCCTTCCTGTCTCCCGCTCCCTCTCCCCTTCCATTCACATCAACATTCATTTTCAATTCTCTTTATATACAGAAGATCAATTTAGTATATATTGAGTAAAGATTTCAACAGTTTGTACCCACACAGAAACACAAAGTGTAAAATACATTTTCAGTACTAGTTATAGCATTAAATCACATCGGACAACACATTAAGGACAGATCCCACATGGGATGTAAGTACACAGTGACTCCTGTTGTTGACTTAACAATTTGACACTCTTGTTTATGGCGTCAGTAATCTCCCTAGGCTCTAGTCATGAGTTGCTAAGGCTATGGAAGCCTTTAGAGTTTGCAGACTTCATCTTATTCAGACAGGGTCATAGTCAAAGTGGATGTTCTCTCCTCCCTTCAGAGAAAGGTACCTCCTTCTTTGATGACCTGTTCTTTCCACTGGGATCTCACTCACTGAGATCTTTCATTTAGGTCTTCTTCTTTTTTTTTCTTTTGCATGGTGTCTTGGCTTTGCATGCCTAAAATACTCTCATGGGCTCTTCAGCCATATTCGCATGCCTTAAGGGCTGATTCTGAGGCCAGAGTGCTGTTTAGGACATCTGTCATTCTATGAGTCTGCTGTGTATCCTGCTTCCCATGTTGGATCGTTCTCTCCCTTTTTGATTCTAACAGTTAGTATTAGCAGACACTAGTCTTGCTTGTGTGATCCCTTTGACTCTTAGACCTATCAGTGTGATCAATTGAACTTGATTTTGATGACTGAAATTGATGACTTGGACTAGTGAGATGGCATTGGTACATGCCACTTTGATGGGATTGTATTGGGATCCCCTGGCACGTTTCTAATCCACTATTTGGGGCAAGTCCGATTGGGCATGTCCCAAATTGTACTCTCCTCCTGAAGGACCCTTATGGGGGAGAGGGACAAGAAACTAGGCCTGGGCAGATATCAGGGGCTTCTTAAGAGGTTAGATGTTCCCCAGGGTCCAGCGGGCACGTTCTCTGGGAAGGAAAAGTCTATCCCCTTTAGAGAACCTCTAGGCATGCCCAGAGCAGAGCTGCCACTCCCCTTCGGAGAGTCTCAGTACTCTCCTCAGCATTCTCCTCAGCTGGTTCCCTCAGCAGCATTCTCTTCAGCTGGTTCCCTCAGCACTCTCCTCAGCACTTTCCGGTATGCTAATTGTCCCTCCGAACCGGCCAATCCCATATGCTAATTTGTTGACTATATAACCTGTGTGAAACTGCCGCTCAGGGCTCCTCACCGCCTTAGGTGGGGGCCCGTTTGCACAAACGTACAATAAATACCTCATGCTTTTTGCATCAACTGGTCTGGAGTCTGGATTTTTGGGCGTCCTCTCGAGCAAGTGGGCATCTCTACAACTGAGAGGTCCAACATTTTGGCGCCCAACGTGGGGCTCGAGGTCGCCCTCAGACCCATTCTCTGCAGGACCAGTTGGAGGTATAATTAAGTGTTTTCTGTTTGTTGTTCTTTGTCTTGAGTATTCTGATTCTGACTGGAGTATTCTGACTGCCCAGTATCTGACCTGACTCTGTGGGACCAGTGGGGGAGGCAGGCGTGCCCAGCAACCACTGGTCCGTTCCCCGGAGGACGCTCCGGGTTATGAGGGGAAACCCTCGGTCCGTTCCCCTGGAAGACGCACCCGGGGTGGTCTGGGTGGTCTGGAGGTGGGTCGGAGAACAAGTCTCCCTCCTTCCCGGGGAGGGCTGGTCAGGCAGCCGTTCCCAAAAACTAGCGCAATTGCGTTTGATTTGTCTTAGCCATGTGGTTTGTCTTGCTTATTGTATATGTCTGTGCATTGGCTGTTCTTTTTGTTTGGGTTAAAATCCTTGCACACATGGGTCAACAAATAACCACCCCTTTAAGTCTCACTCTAGATCACTGGAAGGACGTTCGAGAACACGCGCGCCACCTCTCAGTGGAGATTAAAAGGAAACAATGGGCAAAATTCTGTTCCTCAGAGTGGCCGGCCTTCGAGGTCGGCTGGCCAAGGAACGGCACTTTTAACCTCGATATTATTTTACAGATTAAGGCGCGGGTCTTTCAGCCAGGATCCAATGGACACCCTGATCAGGTGCCCTACATTACTACGTGGGAGGATCTTTCACGTAATCCCCCTCCCTGGGTAGAACCCTTCTCCTTCCCGACGGAGCCCATACGGACCCCGTTACCCCCTCCTCCTATCCCGGTTGTGCCAACCTCCTCCTTATACCCTCTGAAGGAGATTCGAGATCCAAAACCTGACAAGCCACCGGTTCTTCCAGCTGATCAGGACTTTCTGCTCTTTGACTCTCCCCCGCAGGAACTCCCACAACAACCAGAGCGGGATGTGCAACCTTCTGCACCACCCCCTGATTCCATGAGGGCAGGGGAAGAAGTCTCAGCGCCTTCCCCGCCCTCCAGCCGCCTGCGCCTCCATCGGGGGCAGGCAGGGGGCTCGGGAAGCGTCTGGAATTCGCAGGCTTTTCCTCTTCGCTCGGTGGCTGGCCAGATGCAGTACTGGCCATTTTCTGCTTCCGATCTTTACAATTGGAAAACCCATAACCCCTCTTTCTCTCAGGACCCCCAGGCTCTGACTGGGCTGATCGAGTCAATTTTATTGACTCATCAGCCCACCTGGGATGATTGTCAGCAGCTTCTGCAGACCCTCCTCACTACTGAGGAAAAGCAGCGTGTCTACCTTGAGGCACGGAAAAACGTCCCTGGAGCAGATGGCCGACCGACCCTACTGCTAAACGAAATCGAGGAGGCGTTTCCCTCAACTCGTCCTGATTGGGACTACACCACCGTTGCTGGTAGGGAGCGACTTCGTCTTTATCGCCAGATTCTCCTTGCGGGTCTCAGAGGGGCTGGAAAGCGCCCCACCAATTTGGCCAAGGTACGTGCAGTAGTACAGGGGGCTGAGGAAACACCGGCAGGCTTCCTAGAAAGATTAATGGAAGCCTACCGTATGTACACCCCGTTTGACCCCCTGGCAGAGGACCGGCAGGGAGATGTAATCATGTCCTTTATAGGACAGTCAGCGCCGGACATCCGCAATAAATTGCAGCGGCTAGAGGGGCTTCAGGGGTATACTATACAAGATTTAATAAAGGAGGCAGAAAAGATTTACAACAAAAGGGAGACCCGAGAGGAGAAGGAGGAAAGGATCCGCAAGGAGCAGGAGGAAAGGGAAGACAGAAGAGACAAAAGACGTAATCGAGAGCTTAGTAGAATTTTGGCCACCATAGTGCAGGATATAGAAAGGAGTAGACCAGGACAGAATAGGGACTTGGGAGACAAACGAAAGCCTCGGGTGGAAAAAGATCAATGTGCCTATTGTAAAGGAAGAGGACACTGGGTCAAAGACTGCCCGAAGAAAACACAGGGACCAAAGAGGAGACCAGTTCCAATCCTGTCCCTGGAAGAAGACGACTAGGTGAGTCAGGGCCAGGAGCCCCCCCTGAGCCCAGGATAACCCTTGAAGTGGGGGGCAGACCGGTAACCTTCCTGATTGACACGGGAGCCCAGCACTCGGTACTGACTTCAGAAAAAGGGCCTTTAAGCTCCAAGATTTTCCTCAGGCCTGGGCAGAGACTGCGGGAATAGGGCTGGCCGTCAACCGGCCTCCCTTGGTCTGAAGCCCACGGCCATTCCCGTGTCAGTTCGTCAATATCCGATGGGCAAGGAAGCTAAGGAAGGTATCCGGCCACATATCCAGAGATTGTTACACCTAGGCATTTTAAAACCTTGTCGTTCACCTTGGAACACCCCCCTACTACCAGTAAAGAAGCCTGGTACGGGTGACTACCGCCCGGTACAGGACTTGCGGGAGGTTAACAGGAGAATGGAGGATATGCATCCCACAGTGCCCAACCCCTACAATCTGCTAAGTACCTTGCCTCTGACCCACGTATGGTACACTGTGTTAAATCTAAAAGATGCATTCTTTTGTTTAAGACTGAGCCCTCAGAGCCAATCCATCTTTGCTTTTGAGTGGAAAGACCCAGAGACCGGGTTTTCAGGACAACTCACCTGGACAAGGTTGCCTCAAGGATTTAAAAACTCGCCTACCTTGTTTGATGAAGCTCTGCACCTAGATTTGGCCGACTTCCGAGTCAACCATCCGGACCTGGTCCTCCTGCAATATGTGGACGACCTCCTCCTTGCCGCTGAAACTGAGCAGAGCTGCCACTCTCCTCAGCATTCTCCTCAGCAATTCATTGCCCCGGACACCAACGAGGAGACGACCTCATAGCAAGGGGAAACAGGATGGCAGACGAGGCCGCTAGGGCGGCAGCCCTGAGCCAACAGGTGCTCCCGTTAAAGACAATTGAGCCCACCCAAGTATCGAGGGAACCACCTTTCCTCTATTCGGACCAAGACTTAGATACGATCCAGTGGCTCGGTGCAGAGTATGATGAACAAATAAGGGTTTGGAGGCTCGGAGAGAAAATAGTCCTGCCACACCAATTGGCTAAAGAAATAATTACCAGCCTCCATCAATGGACTCATTTGGGATACAAAAAGCTAAAAGCAGCCTTACAGGAAGATAGGCAGTCTTACTACATCCCTGGATTTGACTCTTTAGCCCAGCAGGTGACTGAATCCTGTGTTCCGTGTGCCAAGGTAAATGCCAGACACCTCAAGCTCCCGGAGGGAGCTAGGGTAAGAGGAGACCGACCAGGAATCAACTGGGAGGTCGATTTCACTGAAATAAGGCCGGGCAGTTATGGGAATAAGTATCTTCTAGTTTTTGTAGACACCTTCTCCGGATGGACTGAGGCATTCCCCACAAAACGGGAAACCGCCCAGGTGGTCGTCAAGAAGATCATAGAGGAGATCTTCCCCCGGTTCGGCTTGCCTAAGGTAATTGGGTCCGACAATGGCCCAGCGTTTGTCTCCCAGGTAAGTCAGTTGGTGGCCAAAGCATTAGGCATAAATTGGAAATTGCACTGTGCCTATAGACCCCAAAGTTCAGGACAGGTAGAAAGAATGAACAGAATAATTAAAGAGACTTTGACCAAATTAGCGTTGGAGACTGGTGTTAAAGACTGGGTCCAACTCCTCCCTATGGTGTTGTTCCAGGTCTGAAACACGCCCTCTCATTGCGGGCTGACACCATACGAAATCCTTTATGGAGGGCCCCCACCAGTAGCAGGCTTGCTTGACCTTGCCAGTGACTCCGTTGCCGATGCCCCTAAATTACAGGCCCGGTTGAGAGCGCTCCAGATCATCCAGAACCAGGTCTGGAAACCTCTTGCAGCAGCCTACCAACCCAAGATGACAACCATTCCACATCCTTTCCAAATCGGTGATGCTGTGTATGTCCGAAGGCACCAATCTAAGACTCTAGAGCCCCGGTGGAAAGGCCTCTTCACTGTGCTGTTGACAACTCCCACCGCTCTCAAGGTCGACGGAATCGCTGCTTGGGTCCACGCCTCACACGTGAAGTGAGCACCACCTCCCCAGGGCCCCGAGGATCCGGATAGACCAGCCAAATGGAAGCTCCAGCGCACTCAGAACCCACTCAAGCTAAGACTTTCAAAAACTGTTTAATATTTATGATGTTCCTGGCCTTTCCCCATTGTTTTTCCAATCCCCATGCTCCGCAATTGTTAACGTGGAACCTAACCCAGTCCAGCAAGAACAGAGTTTCCTCCCTCCAGTGAGGCAGGTTCTCCCCAGGCCGGTCCAATAGATTTTAGGATTAAAATCTTTGCAAAAAGAAAAGGAGGGAATGAAGGACCCTTATGGGGGAGAGGGACAAGAAACTAGGCCTGGGCAGATATCAGGGGCTTCTTAAGAGGTTAGATGTTCCCCAGGGTCCAGCGGGCACGTTCTCTGGGAAGGAAAAGTCTATCCCCTTTAGAGAACCTCTAGGCATGCCCAGAGCAGAGCTGCCACTCCCCTTCGGAGAGTCTCAGTACTCTCCTCAGCATTCTCCTCAGCTGGTTCCCTCAGCAGCATTCTCTTCAGCTGGTTCCCTCAGCACTCTCCTCAGCACTTTCCGGTATGCTAATTGTCCCTCCGAACCGGCCAATCCCATATGCTAATTTGTTGACTATATAACCTGTGTGAAACTGCCGCTCAGGGCTCCTCACCGCCTTAGGTGGGGGCCCGTTTGCGCAAACGTACAATAAATACCTCATGCTTTTTGCATCAACTGGTCTGGAGTCTGGATTTTTGGGCGTCCTCTCGAGCAAGTGGGCATCTCTACAACTGAGAGGTCCAACACTCCCTCTCTTATTCCCACTATTATATTTAACAGGGATCACTTTTCAGTTAGAATTTAAACACCTAAGAATAAATGTATGTTAATTAGAGTTCAACTAATAGTACTAGAACAAAAAAAAAACTAAAATGGATAAAGTATTACATTGTACATCAACAGTCAGGACAAGAGCTGATCAGGTCACTGTTTCTTATACTGTCCATTTCACTTCAACAGGTTTTCCCTTTGGTGCTCAGTTAGTTGTCGCCGATCAGGGAGAAAATGTGATATTTGTCCCTTTGGGTCTGGCTTATTTCACTCAGCATGATGTTTTCCAGATTCCTCCATCTTGTTGCAATTGACTGGATTTCATTTTTTTTTACTGCTGTATAGTATTCTATAGAGTACTTGTCCCATAATTTCTTTTTTCTTTTTTTTTCAAGTTAGTGACATTTATTTATTTATTTTTTAACTTTTATTTAATGAATATAAATTTCCAGTGTACAGCTTATGGATTACAATGGCTTCCCCCTCCCATAACTTCCCTCCCACCCGCAACCCTCCCCTCTCCCGCTCCCTCTCCCCTTCCATTTGCATCAGGATTCATTTTCAATTCTCTTTATATACAGAAGATCAATTTAGTATAAAGATTTCAACGGTTTGCACCCACATAGAAACACAAAGTGAAACATACTGTTTGAGTTCTAGTTAGCATTAAATCACAATGTACAGCACATTAAGGACAGAGATCCCACATGAGGAGCAAGTGCACAGTGGCTCCTGTTGTTGACCCAACAAATTGACACTCTAATTTATGGCGCCAGTAACCATCCTAGGCTGTTGTCATGAGTTGCCAAGGCTATGGAAGCCTTCCAAGTTTGCCGACTCTGATCATATTTAGACAAGGTCATAAAAGACATAGTGAGGATAGTAACCAATGATCCTAAGAGTGGCATTTACCAGGTTTGAACAATTATACAGCATTAAGTGGGGAAGAGGACCATCAGTACACACAGGTTGGGAGTAGAGCCATTGGTGGTAGAGTATAGTTTATGATTACAAAGGAATGAGGCCCAAGTGCGCTAGACAGGGCCTAGAACAAAGGGCAGAGTCATTATTAGAGGAGCTAAGAAAGGTGCTGTCTAAGCTACAAGTAATTTTTTCTGATTGAGAGGCAAACAGAACCTGATAGAAGGGGCTTGATAATAATCTGGTGGGCTTTGGGCCTTGTAAATTCAGAGGCCCAGACCTATCTATCTCTTCACATGGGGTATATCCTAAGGGAGGTGTGAACCTCTTAGGGGAAGGCACTCTGTTGACTTTCATTACTTGGCTGGCCTGGGAGGAGAGCTGGCCAGGTAAAGGCAGGTGGCATCTCTAACAAGAAATTTACAGTTCTGCCTGCAATGTTGCTGACCCTACTTGACCAAACCCTCAGCTGCAGTGGTCACTTTGGAAGTTGGGCTGAGTGAAGGGCTTTTCAGCTTAGAGCCAATAAGATCTGTGGCTCTGACCTGGGCATCCTTCGACTCCAGGGCAGGTCCATTTCCAGTGATCCAACTCTTGGCAGAGCTGCCAGGGCTCTTCACAAGCTGACTTCTGCTGAAGCCCAGGCTTACCACATTGAAAGCCACTGCAGTGGACTGGCCTGTTGGGTCTCCTTGAGGGCAGATCACTGTACAGATCAGCCACTAATAGGCCTGCCACCCATTGCTTCTGATGCCTAGCTTTCTTTTCCTCCTGGTTTGTGTAAAGCAGACCAGAGGATGCAAGTCAAGGGAGTGCCTGTGACCCATCTCTAATCTTTGGTGGCCTGAACTACAAGTCTATAGTCACAGGCATGTTCTGTAGTAGTTTTTCTAAGGTAGACAATGCCCATGAGGAAAAGTATATTCTCACTTTAAAACTTTCTTTCCCTTTGGTCTGAAAGGGAGGTTTTTTCTACTTACTGTATACTTCGCTGATGGTGAAGTGAATCTAGGTATGAGATTATTATTGAAGTTCTTATTTTGGCTATGCTATTGCAGAAAAATGTTAGCCATCTCTTTTATAAGGTCTAAAGATTAAATTGTGCATCCTACAGATTCCTTCATAATAGAATTAGTTTCCTACCTTGAAGAGAATAGAGAAATGAAAGAACAAGTTGGGCTTAGAATAGAGAAATGAGGGAGCAAGTCCTAGATCGCTTGCTGACAATAGCAATATCACATGAATACTTAGCAAACCGTTTCAACCATTAGATAACAACTTAAGAAAACATTTACCAGAAGGTCCAATGCCTTCTATAAATTTTAAGAATCATGTATTTGAAAACACCTCTTAAATATCTAACATGGTGTAGTTTGTTTAGCCAGTAAACTTAAACACAACCATCTAAAATGTTTTTAGTTTCTTTCTACCAACAAGTCTAAAACATATGATACACAGATTCAGGTCACACCGATTAAAATGTATCTTTGATTGATTTTAGCAGCTTAAATTTATGGACAATCTTATCTATAAGCCATTTAAAATAAAACTCTTAATGAAATTTCCCCATGTGGACATACAATATGTACACACATATAATATAGCATAATAGACCAATATAGCAATTTTAATAATAGCTTTAAAATCTTTAACTCTTTTTGTAGATTGCCAATTGATTTGAATTACTTTGTGTTTTTAGTAACCTCAGTTAACCATACTTTCTCTCAGTTGGTACTGTTAATACATTATTGGCTTCATCTGTTTACAGAGCCATCCCAAAGTACTGAATACAATAAAAGTGGATGGAAAAAGTCCATAGGAACCTATAGGAGGACAGCTAAACACAGAACCAACAATGCTTTAGTTTTATGAGCAGCACATCATATATAACTGTGGATGACCAAAGACTTTAAGTCGCCATGTTTAAAATTATAAACTCATCAACCAACAAGAGGCACTTGCTTACTTCACAGTATTTTTGAAAGCACCTGTAGGATTTGACAAGTATTTAACCCTTTAGGCCTCTGGGGCTTTCTCATTAAGATAACTATCATGTCTAGTAACACAAGATCATTAGACTTTTTAATTCTCAAACATTTGTATTAATAGCATTTTCAATTATAGAAACTTAAAGTCTGGTACTACATCACATCCTGACAGTCCTTCTAATATAATCCAAATAGCCTTCTTAGTTGGTGTCTCTATAAGATGAGAGACATAGGTCCTTCGATTTTTTTCAGTAGGGCCCAAACTGGACAAACCAAAGTCCAGGATTTACTGGAAATTTTAGAGACCAGATTGTTTGAAACTTTGATTTTTTGAATGCCTGTCAAGAATGCCAGGAAGGCTCAAAATCCAAAATATCTGGTTGAAATAAGATTCCTTAAAATCATGACATAACATAGACCAAATTTGATCATTGTTACAAGGTGATTATTCAAATCTTTGAAAATAAGCACATAGTTAAATAACCCATAGCTCTTAATAAAAATTCAGCTGTTTTTGAACAATTCGAATGTAACAGACATCAAGAGCACATAATAGATTACTTTAACACATTGCTTTAACAGAGCATCAGAGTTTAATTCTATGTCAAAGAGAAATTGAGCTTCCTGTGATCTTTTGCTGTGAGGTTTCCTTCCTTTACCTTCTTTCATATTGGTGACCATGTTTCTGTGTTTCTGTGTGTAACACATCTTTAAGCATCTTTGGCAGGGCAGGATGAGTGGTGACAAATTCTTTCAGTTTCTGTTTGCTATGAAAAGTCTTAATTTCACCTTCATTCACAAATGAGAGCTTTGCAGGATATAGTATACTGGGCTGGCAGTTTTTCTCTCTTAGTACCTGGGCTATGTCTCGCCATTCCCTTCTAGCTTGTAGGGTTTCTGATGAGAAGTCTGCTGTGAGTCTAATTGGAGATCCTCTAAGAGTAATCTGACATTTCTCTCTTGCACATTTTAAGATCTTTTCTTTATGTTTCACTGTGGTGAGTTTGATTACAATATGTCGTGGTGAGGATCTCTTTTGGTCATGTTTATTAGGGGTTCTATAAGCTTCCTGTACTAAGATGCCTCTGTCCTTCTCCAAACCTGGGAAATTTTCTGCTAGTATCTCACTGAAAATGCCTTCTAATCCTTTCTCCCTCTCCAGGCCTTCAGGAACTCCTAGAACCCGAATGTTGGGTTTTTTAATAGTATCCTGTAGATTCCCGACAATATTTATTAGATTTCTAATTTCTTCTTCTTTTCTTTGATTTGCCTGTTTCCTTTCCTGTTCTCCGTCTTCTAAGTCTGATATTCTCTCTTCTGCTTCGCCCATTCTGTTTTTAAGGCTCTCTAAAGTGTTTGTCATTTGATCTATTGAATTCTTCATTTCATTATGATTTCTCGTCACTATCACAGTTTCTTGTTCCACTGGTTGTTTCATTTCATTTTGAATCCTCCTTAATATTTCACTTTCACGAGAGAGATTTTCTATCTTGTCCATTAAGGATTTCTGTAGTTCAAGAATTTGTTTTTGAGTACTTCTTAATGTTCTTATCAATTTTTTGGGATCCGCTTATTGCATTTCTTCGATCTCCTCATCTTCATAACCTTGAATTGGGGTGTCTTTTTCATTTGGGATCGTCATAGTGTCTTCCTTGTTCTTGTTAGCTTGGTTTTTGCGTTGGTTGTTTGGCATGTTGGCGATATTTGGTTTCTTCACTGTGGTGTTTTTTCTTGTTACACTATGGCTCTATATTAAGTGGACTGTCTGCTTTTGGTGGAGCCTTAGAGGCTTGAGATGAGTGTGGACTGAGAGCTGTGTTTGGTTCCTCAGGGTTGAGGGTGTGTCAAAGATGACACTCCCAGGTTAGGAGTGGCAAATGTCTCTTTCTTTTTTTGATTTAAAAGGGAAGTAATTCCGCACAGCTGAACGTAATTGGAGGCAGTTAGCAGGCAAATGATATACCCACAGGAGCCAGAGATCGGAAGCTCTTTCCCAAGGACCACACAGGGGTTCTCTGCTGCACTCAGTGTGGTCTCCAATTCTCCTGCAGTCTCCCACTGGGTTGCCAAGTTAGATGTTAATCTCCTGTTATTTCTCCCCTCCCCCCAGAGTCAGGTGTTTCTGCTAGGCTCAGGGCTGGTGCAGACCTGAGGTTGCCCTGCATATGACGTATGTCCAAAATGGCGCCTGCTCTGTCTTGCTCGCCTTTGAGAGGTGAGTGGAGAGAGAGAAACTTGTGTCCGTATCGGTCACTTTTTTTATTTTTTTCCTATCTCTCTTCTAGTTAGCCTGGTGAACTTTTCCCCACGGAGTTTCAAGCCTCGTTCCCTCTAGCCTCCTCTTTCCGCTTGCCCGCTAGTATCTCGGGCTATTGAGGTTCGGCTCAACTCGTGTTCCAGCGCTGGTGTGTTGAGTCTGCAGCTAGTGTCCCGAACTTGGGCTCCCACGCTCTCCACGCAAGTCCACTGTGAATCACTAGTTCCGGAAGAGTTTACTCTGCTGTTTCATCCCCTACTCTTCCTTGGCCCTGCAGTATCTCCACTTATATTAAACTTTTTCTCCCCCCAGACTAATAGTGTGCTCCCTGCCTATTCCGCCATCTTGCTGCTCTCCACGGACTATATTGTTTCGAATGTTTTTGATCAGGCAATATTTAATTGTGACCTTGGAAACACTAATTGCTTCCACATGGAGACACCAGCTCTACATATTTATATTTTCTATGGAGAAAGCTAGAGGAACTGTGGGAAACAAACATGATATTTCTCTTTGTATCAATGACATTTTATGCACTCGCCTAACGAAAAGACTTTGCTTTTCTCCAAAACCATTTTTACCGTAATTCTCTTGGTCCATTGTATACGAATTCCAAACCAATTTTTCCGCATATGACTGGATGAAACAAGAAATATCCGGTTTTGTTTTGGCTAACCCAATTCGGAATATTGTGAGTTTCTGTGTTTGAGTTTTATGGATATTATCGATGGACTTTATTGTTTTGAATGTTTTTATCAGGGAACATTTAATTTTGTGCTTGGAAACACTAATTGGTTCATCATGGGGACACCCGCTCTACACATTCGTATTTTCTAGGGAGAAAGCTAGAGGAACTGCGGCAAACACACATGATATTTCTGTTTGTACACATGACATTTTATGCACTTGCCTAAAGAAAAGACTGTGCTTTTCTCCAAAACCATTTTTACTGTGATTGTCTTGGTCCATTGCATACGAATTCCACACCTATTTGTCCAGATATGACTGGATGAAACCGGAAATATCTGGTGTTTTTTATTTTTTTTTTGCTAACTCAATCCAAAATATTGCTACAGCCTCTGTGTTTGTGTTTTCTGGATATTATCAATGGACTTTATTTTTTTGAATGTTTTATATCGGGGAACATTTTATTTTGATCTTGGAAACACTAATTGATTCCACATGGAGACAACAGCTCTAAACATTCGTTCTTTCTAGGGAGAAAGCTAGAGGAACTGTGCAAACAAACATGATATTTCTGTTTGTATCAATGACATTTTATGCACTTGCCTAGTGAAAAGACTTTGCTTATCTCCAAAACCATTTGTACTGTGATTTTCTCGGTCCATTGCATACGAATTCCACACCAGTTTTTCGGATATGACTGGATGAAACCGGAAATATCCGGTTTTGTTTTGGCTAACTCAATCCCAGATATCGCTATAGCGTCTGTGTTTGTGTATTCCTGATATTATCCACAGAGTTTATTCTTTTGAATGTTTTTTATCCGGGAATATATAATTTTGTCCTTGGAATCACTAATTGGTCCAAAAGGGGACACTAGCTCTACACATTTGTATTTTCTATGGAGAAGGCTAGAGGAACTGCGGTAAACAAACATCATATTTCTCTATGTATACATGACATTTTATGCACTTGCCTAACAAAAAGACTTTGCTTTTCTGCAAAACCACTTTTAAATTGCATTTCTCAGTCCACTGCATGCAAATTGCACACCAGTTTGTCCAGATTGACTGGATGAAACCAGAAATAACCGGTTTTGTTTAGCCTAACTCAAACCCAGATATTGCTACAGCCTCTGTGTTTGTGTATTCCAGATATTATCCACGGACTTTATTGTTTTGAATGTTTTTTATACGGAAACATTTAATTTTGTGTTTGGATACAGTTATTGGACCACATGGAGACACCAGCTGTACACATTCGTATTTTCTAGGGAGAAAGCTGGAGGAACTGTGGCAAGCAAGCATGATATTTCTGTTTGGTATAGATGAATTTTATGCCCTTGCCTAACGAGAAACTTTGGTATTCTCCAAAACCATTATTACTGTGATTTTCTCGGTCCATTACATACGAATTCCACACCAATTTCCGGATATGACTGGATGAAACCGGAAATATCCGGTTTTATTTTGGCTAACTCAATCCCAGATATTGCTACAGCCACTGTGTTTGTATTTTCTGGATATTATCGATGGACGTTCTTCTTTTGAATGTTTTTTATCAGGGAACATTTTATTTTGATCTTGGAAACACTAATTGGTTCCACATGGAGACACCAGCTCTACACATTCGTATTTTCTAGGGAGAAAGCTAGAGGAACTGCGGCAAGGAAACATGATATTTCTGTTTGTATCGATGACATTTTATGAACTTGCCTAACGAAAAGACTTTGCTTTTCTCCCAAATCATTTTTACTGTGATTATCTCGGTGCATTGCATACAAATTCCACACCAGTGTGTCCGGATATGACTGGATGAAACCGGAAATTTCCAGTTTTGTTTTGGATAACTCAATCCCAGATATTGCTACAGCCTCTGTGTTTTTGTATTCCTGATATTGTCCACAGACTTTATTGTTTTCAATGTTTTTTTTTTCAGGGAACATTTAATTTTGTGCTTGGAAACACTAATTTTTTCCACATGGAGACACCAGCTCAACACATTCGTATTTTCAAGGGAGAATGCTAGAGGAACTGTGGGAAACAAACATGATATTTCTCTTTGTATAGATTACATTTTATGCACTTGCCTAAGGAAAAGACTTTACTTTCCTCCAAAACAATTTTTACTGTGATTTTCTCGGTCCATTGCATACGAATTCCACACCAGTTTGTCCAGATATGACTGCATGAAACCAGAAATATCTGGTTGTGTTTAGGCTAACTCAATCCGAAATATTGCTACAGCCTCTGTGTTTGTTTATTCCTGATATTACCACGGACTTTATTTTTTCAATGTATTTTTTCAGGGAACATTTAATTTTGATCTTGCAAACTCTAATTGGTTCCACATGGAGACACCAGCTCCACATATTTGCATTTTCTCAGGAGAAATCTTGAGGAACTGCGGCAAACAAACATGATATTTCCGTTTGTATAGATGACATTTTATGCAGTTGCCTAACGAAAAGACTTTGCTTTTCTCCAAGACCATTTTTACTCTGATATTCTCGTTCCATTGCATATGAATTCCACACCAGTTTGTCTGGATATGACTGGATGAAACCAGAAATATCCGGTTGTGTTTTGGCTAACTTATTCGAAATTTTGTGAAAGCCTCTGTGTTTGTGTTTTCTGGATATTATCGATGGACTTTATTGTTTTGAATGTTTTTCTCAGGGAACATTTAATTTTGTACCGTTGAATGACTAATTGATTCGTCATGGGGACACCAGCTCTACACATTCATATTTTGTTGGGAGATAGCTAGAGGAACTGTGACAAACAACTTGATATTTCTGTTTGTATAGATGACATTTTATGCAGTTGCGTAATGAGAAGACTTGGCTTTTCTCCAAAATCATTTGTACTGTGATTTCCTCTGTCCATTGCATACGAATTCCACACCAGTTTGTCCGGATATGACTGGATAAAACCGGAAATATCCTGTTTTTTTTTGGCTATTTCAATCCCAGATATTGCTACAGCCTCTGCGTTTGTGTATTCCTGATATTATCTACGGAGTTTTTTGTTTTGAATGATTTTTATCATGGAACATTTAATTTTGTGCTTGCAAACTCTAATTGGTTCCACATGGAGACACCAGCTCCACATATCTGCATTTCTCGGGAGAAATCTAGAGGAACTGCGGCAAAGAAACATGATATTTCAGTTTCTATCGATGATATTTTATCTACTTGAATAATGAAAAGATTTTTTTTTCTCAAAATCCATTTGTACTGTGATTTTCTCGGTCCATTGCATACGAATTCCACACCAGTTTGTCCGTATATTACTGGATGAAACCGGAAATATCCGGTTGTATTTTGGCTAACTCAATCCCAATATTGCTACAGCCTCTGTGTTCGTGCATTCCTGATATTATTCTCAGACTTTATTGTTTTGTATGTTTTTTTATCAGGGAACATTAAATTTTGTGCTGTGAAACACTAAATATTTCCACATGGAGACACCAGCACTACACATTCGTAATTTCTTGGGAGAAAGCTAGAGTAACTGCGGCAAACAAACATGATATTTCCGTTTGTATAGATGACATTTTATGCACTTTCCTAACGAAAAGACTTTGCTTTTCTCCAAGACCATTTTTACTCTGATATTCTTGTTCCATTGCATATGAATTCCACACCAGTTTGTCCGGATATGACTGGATGAAACCAGAAATATCCGGTTGTGTTTTGGCTAACTCATTCGAAATTTTGTGAAATCCTCTGTGTTTGTGTTTTCTGGATATTATCGATGGACTTTATTGTTTTGAATGTTTTTCTCAGGGAACATTTAATTTTGTACCGTTGAATGACTAATTGGTTCGTCATGGGGACACCAGCTCTACACATTCATATTTTGTTGGGAGATAGCTAGAGGAACTGTGACAAACAACTTGATATTTCTGTTTGTATAGATGACATTTTATGCAGTTGCGTAATGAGAAGACTATGCTTTTCTCCAAAACCATCAGTACTGTGATTTTCTCGGTCCATTGCATACGAATTCCACACCAGTTTCTCCGGATATGACTGGATGATACCGGAAATTTCCGGTTTTGTTTTGGCTAACTCAATCCCAGATATTGCTACAGCTTCTGTGTTTGTTTTTTCTGGATACTAACAATGGACTTTATTGTTTTGAATGCTTTTTATGGGGGAACATTTTATTTTGAGCTTGGATACAGTAATTGGTTCCACATGGAGACACCAGCTCTACATATTCGTATTTTCTATTTAGAAAGCTAGAGGAACTGTGGCAAACAAACATGATATTTCTGTTTGTATAGATGATTTTTATGCAGTTGCCTAACGAGAAGACTTGGCTTTTCTCCAAAACCATTTGTACTGTGATTTTCTCTGTCCACTGCATACGAATTCCACAGCAGTTTGTCCGGATATGACTGGATAAAACCGGAAATATCCTGTTTTGTTTTGGCTATTTCAATCCCAGATATTGCTACAGCCTCTGCGTTTGTGTATTCCTGATATTATCCACGGAGTTTTTTGTTTTGAATGATTTTTATCATGGAACATTTAATTTTGTGCTTGCAAACTCTAATTGGTTCCACATGGAGACACCAGCTCCACATATTTGCATTTTCTCGGGAGAAATCTAGAGGAACTGCGGCAAACAAACATGATATTTCAGTTTCTATCGATGATATTTTATCTACTTGAATAATGAAAAGAATTATTTTTTTTCAAAATCCATTTGTACTGTGATTTTCTCGGTCCATTGCATACGAATTCCACACCAGTTTGTCCGTATATTACTGGATGAAACCGGAAATATCCGGTTGTATTTTGGCTAACTCAATCCCAATATTGCTACAGCCTCTGTGTTCGTGCATTCCTGATATTATTCTCAGACTTTATTGTTTTGTATGTTTTTTATCAGGGAACATTGAATTTTGTGCTGTGAAACACTAAACATTTCCACATGGAGACACCAGCTCTACACATTCGTAATTTCTTGGGAGAAAGCTAGAGTAACTGTGGCAAACAAACATGATATTTCTGTTTGTATAGATGACATTTTATGCACTTTCCTAACGAAAAGACTTCGCTTTTCCCCAAAACCATTTGTACTGTGATTTTCTCCGTGCATTGCATACGAATGCCAGACCAGTTTACGGGATATGACTGGATGAAACCGGAAATATCTAGTTTTGTTTTGGCTAACTCAATCCCAGATATTGCTGCAGCCTCTGTGTTTGTGTATTCCTGATATTATCCACAAACTTTATCTTTTTGAATGTTTTTTCTCAGAGAACATTTAATTTTGAGCTGCGAAACACTAATTGTTTCCACATGGAGATTCCAGCTCTATACATTCGTGTTTTCTAGGGAGAAATCTAGAGGAACTGCGGCAAAAAAACATGATATTTCTGTTTGTATCGATGACATTTTATGCACTTGCCTAATGAAAAGACTTTACCTTTCTCCAAAACCATTTGTACTGTGATTTTCTTGGTCCATTGCATAGGAATTCCACTCCTGTATGTCCGGATATGACTGGATGAAACCAGAAATATCCGGTTGTGTTTTGGCTAACTCTATCCGAAATATTGTGAAAGCCTCTGTGTTTGTGTTTTTTGGATATTATCGATGGACTTTATTGTTTTGAATGTTTTTATCAGGGAACATTTAATTTTGTACCGTTGAAACACTAATTTGTTCGTAATGGGAACACCAGCTCTACACATTCGTGTTTACTTGGGAGAAAACTAGAGGAACTGCGGCAAACAAACATGATATTTCTGTTTGTATAGATGAGATTTTATGCACTTGCCTAACGAAAAGACTTTGCTTTTCTCCAAAACCCTTTTTACAGTGATTTTCTCGGTCCATTGCACACGAATTCCACACCAGTTTGTCCGGATATGACTAGATGAAACCGGAAATATCCGGTTTTGTTTTGGCTAACTCAATCCCAGATATTACTACAGCCTCTCTGTTTGTGTTTTCTGGGTATTCTCAACCGACTTTATTGTTTTGAATGTTTTTTATTGTGGAACATTTTATTTTGAGTCTATAGTCACAGGCATGTTCTGTAGTAGTTTTTCTAAGGTAGACAATGCCCATGAGGAAAAGTATATTCTCACTTTCAAACTTTCTTTCTCTTTGGTCTGAAAGGGAGGTTTTTTCTACTTACTGTGTACTTCGCTGATGGCGAAGTGAATCTAGCTATGAGATTATTATTTAAGTTCTTATTTTGGCTATGCTATTACAGAAAAATGTTAGCCATCTCTTTTATAAGGTCTAAAGATTAAATTGTGCATCCTACAGATTCCTTCATAATAGAATTAGTTTCCTACCTTGAAGAGAATAGAGAAATGAAAGAACAAGTTGGGCTTAGTATAGAGAAATGAGGGAGCAAGTCCTAGATCGCTTGCTGACAATAGCAATATCACATGAATACTTAGCAAATAGTTTCAACCATTAGATAACAACTTAAGAAAACATTTACCAGAAGGTCCAATGCCTTCTATAAATTTTAAGGATCATGTATTTGAAAATACCTCTTAAATATCTAACATGGTGCAGTTTGTTTAGCCAGTAAACTTAAGCACAACCATCTAAAATGTTTTTAGTTTCTTTCTACCAACAAGTCTAAAACATATGATACACAGATTCAGGTCACACCAATTAAAATGTATCTTTGATTGATTTTAGCAGCTTAAATTTATGGACATTTTTATCCTTAAGCCATTTAAAATAAAACTCAATAAAATTTTCCCATGTGGACATACAATATGTACACACAGATAACATACCATAATAGACCAATATAGCAATTTTAATAATAGCTTTTAAAATCTTTAACTCTTTTTGTAGATTGCCAATGGATTTGAATTTCTTTTTTGTTTTTAGTAACCTCAGTTAACCATACTTTCTCTCAGTTGGTACTGTTAATACATTATTGGCTTCATCTGTTTACAGAGCCATCCCAAAGTACTGAATACAATAAAAGTAGCTGGAAAAAGTCCATAGGAACCTATAGGAGGACAGCTAAACACAGAACCAACAATGCTTTAGTTTTATGAGCAGCACATCATATATAACTGTGGATGACCAAAGACTTTAAGTCGCCATGTTTAAAATTATAAACTCATCAACCAACAAGAGGCACTTGCTTACTTCACAGTATTTTTGAAAGCACCTGTAGGATTTGACAAGTATTTAACCCTTTAGGCCTCTGGGGCTTTCTCATTAAGATAACTATCATGTCTAGTAACACAAGATCATTAGACATTTTAATTCTCAAACATTTGTATTAATGGCATTTTCCATTATAGAAACTTAAAGTCTGGTACTACATCACATCCTGACAGTCCTTCTAATATGATCCAAATAGCCTGCTTAGTTGGTGTCTCTATAAGATGAGAGACATAAGTCCTTCGATTTTTTTCAGTAGGGCCCAAACTGGACAAACCAAAGTCCAGGATTTACTGGAAATTTTAGAGACCAGATTGTTTGAAACTTTGATTTTTTGAATGCCTGTCAAGAATGCCAGGAAGGCTCAAAATCCAAAATATCTGGTTGAAATAAGATTCCTTAAAATCATGACATAACATAGACCAAATTTGATCATTGTTACAAGGTGATTATTCAAATCTTTGAAAATAAGCACATAGTTAAATAACCCATAGCTCTTAATAAAAATTCAGCTGTTTTTGAACAATTCGAATGTAACAGACATCAAGAGCACATAATAGATTACTTTAACACATTGCTTTAACAGAGCATCAGAGTTTAATTCTATGTCAAAGAGAAATTGAGCTTCCTGTGATCTTTTGCTGTGAGGTTTCCTTCCTTTACCTTCTTTCATATTGGTGACCATGTTTCTGTGTTTCTGTGTGTAACACATCTTTAAGCATCTTTGGCAGGGCAGGATGAGTGGTGACAAATTCTTTCAGTTTCTGTTTGCTATGAAAAGTCTTAATTTCACCTTCATTCACAAATGAGAGCTTTGCAGGATATAGTATACTGGGCTGGCAGTTTTTCTCTCTTAGTACCTGGGCTATGTCTCGCCATTCCCTTCTAGCTTGTAGGGTTTCTGATGAGAAGTCTGCTGTGAGTCTAATTGGAGATCCTCTAAGAGTAATCTGACGTTTCTCTCTTGCACATTTTAGGATCTTTTCTTTATGTTTCACTGTGGTGAGTTTGATTACAACATGTCATGGTGAGGATCTCTTTTGGTCATGTTTATTAGGGATTCTATAAGCTTCCTGTACTAAGATGCCTCTGTCCTTCTCCAAACCTGGGAAATTTTCTGCTAGTATCTCACTGAAAATGCCTTCTAATCCTTTCTCCCTCTCCATGCCTTCAGGAACTCCTAGAACCCAAATGTTGGGTTTTTTAATAGGATCCTGTAGATTCTCGACAATATTTTTTAGATTTCCAATTTCTTCTTCTTTTCTTTGGTTTGCCTGTTTCCTTTCCTGTTCTCCGTCTTCTAAGTCTGATATTCTCTCTTCTGCTTCGCCCATTCTGTTTTTAAGGCTCTCTCATGTGTTTGTCATTTGATCTATTGAATTCATTTCATTATGATTTCTCGTCACTATCACAGTTTCTTGTTCCACTAGTTGTTTCATTTCATTTTGATTCCTCCTTAATATTTCATTTTCACAAGAGAGATTTTCTATCTTGTCCATTAAGGATTTCTGTAGTTCAAGAATTTGTTTTTGAGAACTTCTTAATGTTCTTATCAATTTTTTGAGATCCGCTTTTTGCATTTCTTCGATCTCATCATCTTCATAATCTTGAATTGGGGTGTCTTTTTCATTTGGGGTCGTCATAGTGTCTTCCTTGTTCTTGTTAGCTTGGTTTTTGCGTTGGTTGTTTGGCATGTTGGCGATATTTGGTTTCTTCACTGTGGTGTTTTTTCTTGTTACACTATGGCTCTATATTAAGTGGACTGTCTGCTTTCAGTGGAGCCTTAGAGGCTTGAGATGAGTGTGGACTGAGAGCTGTGTTTGGTTCCTCAGGGTTGAGGGTGTGTCAAAGATGACACTCCCAGGTTAGGTGTGGTAAATCTCACTTTTTTTTTTTTGATTCAAAAGGGAAGTAATTCCACACAGCTGAATGTAATTGGAGGTAGCTAGCAGGCAAATGATATACCCACAGGAGCCAGAGATCAGAAGCTTTTTCCCAAGGACCACACAGGGAATCTGTGCTGCCCTCAGTGTGGGCTCCAATTCTCCTGCAGTCACACACTGGGTTGCCAAGTTAGATGCTAATCTCCTGTTATTTCACCCCTCCCCCCAGAGTCAGGTTTTTCTGCTAGGCTCAGGGCTGGTGCAGACCTGAGGTCGCCCTGCATATGACGTATGTCCAAAATGGCGCTGCTCTGTCTTGCTCGCCTTTGAGAGGTGAGCGAAGAAAGAGAAACTTGTGTCCGTATCAGTCATTTTTTAAATTTTTTTCCTCTCTCTCTTCTAGTTAGCCTGGCGAATTTTTCCCCACAGAGTTTCAAGCCATGTTCTCTCTAGCCTCCTTTTTCCACTTGCCCGCTGGTGTCTCGGGCTATTGAGGTTTGGCTCACCTCGTGTTCCACCGCTGGTGTGTTGAGTCTGCCGCTGGTGTCCTGAACTTGGGCTCCCACGCTCTCCACGCAGGTCCACTGTGAATCACTAGTTCCGGAAGATTTTCCTCTCCTGTTTCTTCCCCTACTCTTCCTTGACCCTGCAGTATCTCCACTTATATAAAATTGTCTCTCCCACGGAATAATAGTGTGCTCCCTGCCTTCTCCACCATCATGCTGCGCTCTCGGGAACATTTATTTTTGTACTGTAGAAACACTAATTGGTTCATCATGGGAACACCAGCACTACACATTTGTATTTTCCAGGGAGAATGCTAGAGGAACTGCGGCAAACAATCATGATATTTCTGTTTGTATAGATGACATTTTATGCACTTGCCTAACGAAAAGACTTTCTTTTCTGCAAAACCATTGTACTCTGATTTTCTCGGTCCATTGCATATGAATTCCACACCAGTTTGTCCGGATATGACTGGATGAAACCGGAAATATCCAGTTATGTTTTGGTTAACTCAATCTGAAATGTGTGAAAGTCTCTGTGTTTGTGTTTTCTGTATATTATCGATGGACTTTATTGTTTTGAATGTTTTTATCAGGGAACATTTAATTTTGTTGTTGGAAACACTAATTGGTTCATCATGGGAACACCAGATCTACACATTCGTATTTCCTAGGGAGAAAGCTAGAGGAACTGCGGCAAACAAACATGACATTTCTGTTTGTATAGATGACATTTTATGCTCTTGCCTAACGAAAAGACTGCTTTTCTCCAAAACCATTTGTACTGTGATTTTCTCAGTCGATTGCATACGAATTCCACACGAGTTTGTCCAGATATTACTGGATGAAACCAGAAATATCCGGTTGTGTTTTGGCTAACTTAATCCGAAATATTGCTACAGCTTTTGTGTTTGTCTTTTCTGCACATAATCAAGGGACTTTATTGTTTTGAATGTTTTTATCAGGGAGCATTTCATGTTGTACCGTAGAGACACTAATTGGTTCCACATGGAGACACCAGCTCTAAACATTCGTATTTTCTAGGGAGAAAGCTAGAGGAACTGCGGCAAACAAACATGATATTTCTGTTTCTATAGATGACATTTTACGCACTTGTCTAAGGAAAGACTTTGCTTTTCTCCAAAACCATTTGTACTGTGATTTTCTCAGTCCATTGCATACGAATTCCAAATCAGTTTGTCTGGATATGACGGGATGAAACCAGAAATATCAAGTTGTGTTTTGATTAACTCAATCCCAGATATTGCAACAGCCTCTGTGTTTGTATATTCCTGATATTATCCATGGAATTTATTGTTTTGAATGTTTTTTTCAGGGAACTTTTAATTTTCTTCTTGGAAAAACTAATTCGTTCCACATGGAGACACCAGCTTTATATATTCATATTTTCAATGGAGAAAACTAGAGGAACTGTGGCAAACAAACATGATATTCCTGTTTGTATAGATGACATTTTATGCACTTGCCTAATGAAAAGAATTTGCTTTTCTCCAAAACCATTTTTCTGTGATTTTCTCGGTCCATAGCATACAAATTCCACACCAGTTTGTCCGGATATGACTGGAGGAAACCGGAAATATCAGCTTTTGTTTAGGCAAACACAATCCCAGATATTAAAACAGTCTCTGTATTGGTGTATTCCTGATATTATCCACGGAATATATTTTTGAATGTTTTTTTTTCAGGGAACATTTAATTTTGTGCTTGGAAACACTAATTGGTTCCACATGGAGACACCCGCTGTACACATTCGTATTTTCTAGGGAGAAAGCTAGAGGAACTGCGAAAAATAAACAGGATATTTCTGTTTGTATAGATGACATTTTATGCACTTGCCTAATGAAAAGCCTTTGCTTTTCTCCAAAACGATTTTTACTGTGATTTTTTTGGTCCATTGCATACGAATTCCACACCATTTTGTCCGGATATGACTAGATGAAACCAGAGATATCCGGTTGTGTTTTGGCTAACTCAATCCGAAATATTGTGAAACACTCAGTGTTTGTGATTTCTGGATATTATCCATGAACTTTATTGTTTTGAATGTTTTTATCAGGGAAAATTTTATTTTGTACCATAGAAAAACTAATTGGTTCATCATGGGGACACCAGCTCCACACATTCCTATTTTCTAGGGAGAAAGCTAAAGGAACTGCAGCAAACTAACATCATATTTCTGTTTGTATAGATGACATTTTATGCACTTGCCTAACGAAAAGACTTTGCTTTTCTCCAAAACCCTTTTTAATGTGATTTTCATGGTCCATTGCATATGAATTCCACAACAGTTTGTACGGATATGACTGGATGAAACCAGAAATATCAGGTTGTTTTTTGGCTAACTCAATCCGTATATTGCTACAGCCTCTGTGATTGTGTTTTCTGGATATTATCAACGGACTTTATTGTTTTGAATGTTTTTATCAGGGAACATTTAATTTTGTACCATAGAAACACTAATTGGTTCATCATGGAGACACCAGCTCTACACATTCGTATTTTCTAGGGAGGAAGCTAGATTAACTGGGGCAAACAAACATGATATTTCTGTTTGTATCGATGACATTTTATGCAGTTGCCTAACAAAACGACTTTGCTTTTCTCCAAAACCATTTTTACTGTGATTTTCTCATTGCATTGCATACGAAATCCACACCAGTTTGTCCGGATATGACTGGTAGAAACAGGACATATCCTGTTATGTTTTGGCTACTCAATCCCAGATATTGCTACAGCTTCTGTGTTTGTTTTTTATTGGTATTATCAATGGACTTTATTGTTTTGAAAGTTTTTTTTTTTAATCGGGTAACATATTATTTTGAGACTGGATACAGTAATTGCATCCATATGGAAACACCAGCTCTAGACATTCGTATTTTGTAGGGAGAAAGCTAGAGGAACTGCAGAAAACAAACAGGATATTTCTGTTTGTATCTATGATATTTTATCTACTTGCCCAATAAAAAGACTTTGCTTTTCTCCAAAACCATTTTTACTGTGATCTTCTCGGTCCATTGCACACGAATTTCACGCCACTTTCTCCGAATATGACTGGATGAAACCGGAAATATTCGGTTTTGTTTTGGCTAACTCAATCCGAAATATTGCTACAGCCTCTGTGTTTGCGTATTCCTGATAATATCCACAGACTTTATTGTTTTGAAAGTTTTTTATCGGGGAACATAGTATTTTGAGCCTGGATATAGTAATTGGTTCCACATGGAGACACCAGTGCTACAAATTCGTATTTTCTAGGGAGAAAGCTAGAGGAACTGCGGGAAACATACACGATATTTCTGTTTGTATAGATGACATTTTATGCACTTGCCTAACGAAAAGACTTTGCTTTTCTCCAAAACCATTTTTACTGTGATTTTCTCATTCCATTGCATACGATTCCACACCAGTTTGTCCGGATATGACTGGATGAAACCAGAAATATCCGGTTGTGTTTTTGCTAACTCAATGCTAAATATTGCGAAAGCCTCTCTGTTCGTGTTTTCTGGATATTATCAATGGACTTTCTTGTTTTGAATGCTTTTTATCGGGGATCATTTAATTTTGTACCGTTGAAACACTAATTGGTTCATCATGGAGACACCAGTTCTACACATTCATATTTTCTAAAGAGAAAGCTAGAGAAACTGCGGCAAACAAACATGATATTTCTGTTTGTATAGATGACATTTTATGCACTTGCCTATCGAAAAGACTTTGCTTTCCTCCAAAAGCATTTGTACTGTGATTCTCCCGGTCCATTGCATATGAATTCCCCACCAGCTTTTCTGGATATGACTGGATGAAACCGGAAATATCGGTTTTGTTTTGGCTAACTCAATATCATATATGGGTACAGCCTCTTTGTTAGTTTTTTCTATATACTATCAATGGACTTTATGGTTTTGAATGCTTTTTATCGGGGAACATTTTATTTTGAGCTTGGATACAGTAATTGGTTCCACATGGAGACACCAGCTCTACATATTCATATTTTCTAGGGAGAAAGCTACACGAAATGCGACAAACAAACATGATATTTCTGTTTATATAGATGACATTATATGCACTTGCCTAACGAAAAGACTTCCTTTTCTCCAAAACCATTTGTACTGTGATTTTCTCGGTCCATTGCATACAAATTCCACACCAGTTTGTCCGGATATCACTGGATGAAACCAGAAATATCCGGTTATGTTTTGGCTAACTCAAACCGAAATATTGTGAAAGCCTCTGTGTTTGTGTTTTCTGGATATTATCGATGCACTTTATTGTTTTGAATGTTTTTATCAGGCAACATTTAATTTAGTACCGTTGAAACACTGATTGGTTCATCATGGGAACACCAGCTCTACACATTGGTATTTTCTAGGGAGAAAGCTAGAGGAACTGCTGCAAACAAACATGACCTTTCTGTTTGTGTCGATGACATTTTATGCACTTGCCTAATGAAAAGACATTGCTTTTCTCCAGAACCAATTTTACTCTGATTTTTTCGGTCCCTTGCATACGAATTCCAAACCAGTATGTCCAGATATGACTGGATGATACCGGAAATATCCAGTTTTGTTTTGGCTAAATCAATCCCAGATATTGCTACAGCCTCTGTGTTTGTTTTTTCTGCATACTATCAATGGACTTTATTGTTTTGAATGCTTTTTATCGGGGAACATTTTATTTTGACCTTGGATACAGTAATTGGTTCCACATGGAGACACCAGCTTTACATATTCGTATTTTCTACTGAGAAAGCTAGAGGAACTGTGGCAAACAAACATGATAATTCTGTTGGTATAGATGACATATTATGCATTGCCTAACGAAAAGACTTTGCTTTTCTCCAAAACCAATTGTACTGTGATTTTCTCGGTTCATTGCATACGAATTCCACAGGAGTTTGTCCGGATATGACTGGATGAAACCGGAAATATCCAGTTTTGTTTTCGTTAACTTATTCCCAGATATTAGTACAGCCTCTGTGTTTGTTTTTTCTGGATACTATCAATGCACTTTATTGTTTTGAATGCATTTTATCGGTTAATATTTTATTTTGAGCTTGGATACAGTAATTGGTTCCACATGGAGACACCAGCTCTACATATTCGTATTTTCTAGGGAGAAAGCTAAAGGAACTGCAGCAAACAAACATGATATTTTTGTTTCTGTAGATGACATTTTTTGCACTTGCCTAACGAAAAGACTTTGTTTTTCTCCAAAATCATTGCTACTGTTGTTTTATCGGTTCATTGCATATGAATTCCAAACCACTTTGTCCGGATATCACTGGATGAAACCAGGAATCTCCTTTTGTGTTTTGGCTAACTCAAACCAAAATAATTTGAAAGCCTCTGTGTTTGTGTTTTCTGGATATTATCGATGGACTTTATTGTTTTGAATGTTTTTATCAGGGAACATTTAAATTTGTACCGTTGAAACACTAATTGGATCCTCATGGGAAGACCAGCTGTACAAATTCGTATTTTTAGGGAGAAAGCTAGAGGAACTGCAGCCAACAAACATGAAATTTCTGTTTGTATTGATGATATTTTATCTACTTGCCTAATAAAAAAATATTGCTCTTCTAAAAAACCATATTTACTGTGATTTTTCTCGGTCCATTGCATATGAATTCCACACGCCTTTGTCCGGATATGACTGGATGAAACCGAAAATATCCCGTTTTGTTTTGGCTAACTCAATCCCAGTTATTGCTACAGCCTCTGTGTTTGTGTATTCCTGATATTATCCACGGACTTTATTCTTTTGAATTTTTTTTTATCAGGAAACATTTAATTTTGTACCGTTGAAACACTAATTGTTTCCACATGAAGACACCAGCTCTACATATTTGTATTTTCTAGAGAGAAAGCAAGAGGAACTGCCACAAACAAAGATGATATTTCTCTTTGTATCGATGGTATTTTATCTACTTACCTTATGAAGAGACTTTGCTTTTCCCAAAACCATTTTTACTGCGATTTTCTCGGTCCATTGCATACGAATTCCACACCACTTTGTCCAGATATGACTGGATGAAACCAGAAATATCTGGTTTTGTTTTGGCTAACTCAATCCAAGATATTGCTACAGCCACTGTGTTTGTGTATTCCTGATATTATCCAAGAACTTTATTGTATTGAATTTTTTTATCAGGGAACATTTTATTTTGTGCTTGAAATCACTAATTATTTCCACATGGAGACACCAGCTCTACAGATTCGTATTTTCTAGGGAGAAAGCTAGAGGAACTGCGGCAAATAAACATGATATTTCTGTTTGTATAGATGACATTTTATGCACTTGCCTAACGAAAAGACTTTGCTTTTCTCCAAAACAATTTGTATTGTGATTTTCTTGGTCCATTGCATACAAACTCCACACCAGATTGTCCGGATATGACTGGGTGAAACCAGAAATACCCGGTTGCGCCTTGGATAAATCAATCCGAAATATGGTGAAAGCCTCTGTGTTAGAGTTTTCTGGATATATCGAGGTACTTATTCTTTTGAATGTTTTCATCAGGGAAGATTTAATTTTGTACCGTTGAAACACCAGTTAGTTCATTATGGGAACACCAACTCTACACATTCGTAATTTCTAGGGAGAAAGCTTGAGGAACTGTGGCAAACAAACATGATATTTCTGTATGTATAGATGACATTTTATGCACTTGCCTAATGAAAAGACTTTGCTTTACTCCAAAACCATTTTTAATGTGATTTTCTCCGTCCATAGCATACGAATTCCACATGAGTTTGTCCGGAAATGACTGGATAAAAAGAGAAATATCCGGTTGTGTTTTGGCTAATTCAATACGAAATATTGCTACAGCATCTGTGTTTGTGTACTCCTGATATTATCCACAGACTTTATTGTTTTGAATGTTTTTTATCAGGGAATATTTAATTTTGTGCTTGGAAACATTAATTGTTTCCACATGGAGACACCAGCTCTACACATTCGTATTTTCTAGGGAGAAAACTAGAGAAACTGTGACAAACAAACATGATATTTCTGTATGTATAGATGACATTTTATGCTCTTGCCTGGCGAAAAGACTTTGCTTTTCTCCAAAACCATTTGTTCTGTGATTTTCTCGGTCCATTGCATACGAATTCCACACCAGTT
The DNA here is from genome assembly GCF_033115175.1 of Lepus europaeus. Taxonomy (NCBI): domain Eukaryota; kingdom Metazoa; phylum Chordata; class Mammalia; order Lagomorpha; family Leporidae; genus Lepus; species Lepus europaeus. The sequence goes on along the minus strand of NW_026909158.1, from coordinate 5,628,417 downwards.
TGTCTGGATATGACTGGATGAAACCAGAAATATCTGGTTGTGTTTTGGCTAACTCAATTCGAAATATTGCTACAGCCACTGTGTTTGTGTTTTCTGGATATTATCGATGGACTTTATTTTTTTGAATGTTTTTTTATCGGGGAACATTTTATTTTGATCTTGGAAACACTAATTGATTCCACATGGAGACACCAGCTCTAAACATTCGTACTTTCTAGGGAGAAAGCTAGAGGAACTGCGGCAAACAAACATGATATTTCTGTTTGTATCAATGACATTTTATGCACTTGCCTAGTGAAAAGACTTTGCTTATCTCCAAAACCATTTTTACTGTGATTTTCTTGGTCCATTGCATACGAATTCCACACCAGTTTTTCGGATATGACTGGATGAAACCGGAAATATCTGGTTTTGTTTTGGCTAACACAATCCCAGATATCACTATAGCGTCTGTGTTTGTGTATTCCTGATATTATCCACAGAGTTTATTCTTTTGAATGTTTTTTATCCGTGAATATTTAATTTTGTCCTTGGAATCACTAATTGGTCCAAAAGGGGACACCAGCTCTACACATTTGTATTTTCTAGGGAGAAGGCTAGAGGAACTGCGGTAAACAAACATGATATTTCTCTTTGTATACATGACATTTTATGCACTTGCCTAACAAAAAGACTTTGCTTTTCTGCAAAACCACTTTTAAATTGCATTTCTCAGTCCACTGCATGCAAATTGCACACCAGTTTGTCCGGATTGACTGGATGAGACTGGAAATAACCGGTTTTGTTTAGGCTAACTCAATCCCAGATATTGCTACAGCCTCTGTGTTTGTGTATTCCAGATATTATCCACGGACTTTATTGTTTTGAATGTTTTTTATACGGAAACATTTAATTTTGTGTTTGGATACAGTTATTGGACCACATGGAGACACCAGCTGTACACATTCGTATTTTCTAGGGAGAAAGCTGGAGGAACTGCGGCAAGGAAACATGATATTTCTGTTTGGTATAGATGCATTTTATGCCCTTGCCTAACGAGAAACTTTGGTATTCTCCAAAACCATTATTACTGTTATTTTCTCGGTCCATTGCATACGAATTCCACACCAATTTCCAGATATGACTGGATGAAACCGGAAATATCCGGTTTTATTTTGGCTAACTCAATCCGAAATATTGCTACAGAATCTGTGTTTGCGTTTTCTGGATATTATCGATGGACGTTCTTGTTTTGAATGTTTTTTATCAGGGAACATTTTATTTTGATCTTGGAAACACTAATTGGTTCCACATGGAGACACCAGCTCCACACATTCGTATTTTCTAGGGAGAAAGCTAGAGGAACTGCGGCAAACAAACATGATATTACTGTTTGTATCGATGACATTTTATGCACTTGCCTAAGGAAAAGACTTTACTTTTCTCCAAAACAATTTTTACTGTGATTTTCTCGGTCCATTGCATACGAATTCCACACCAGTTTGTCCAGATATGACTGCATGCAACCAGAAATATCTGGTTGTGTTTTGGCTAACTCAATCCGAAATATTGCTACAGCCTCTGTGTTTGTTTATTCCTGATATTATCACGGACTTTATTTTTTCAATGTATTTTTTCAGGGAACATTTAATTTTGTGCTTGGAAACACTAATTGGTTCCACATGGAGACACCAGCTCTATACATTCATATTTTCTAGGGAGAAATCTAGAGGAACTGCGGCAAACAACATGATATTTCCGTTTGTATAGATGACATTTTATGCACTTGCCTAACGAAAAGACTTTGCTTTTCTCCAAGACCATTTTTACTCTGATATTCTCGTTCCATTGCATACGAATTCCACACCAGTTTGTCCGGATATGACTGGATGAAACCGGAAATATCCTGTTGTGTTTTGGTTAACTCATTCTAAATATTGTGAAAGCCTCTGTGTTTGTGTTTTCTGGATATTATCGATGGACTTTATTGTTTTGAATGTTTTTCTCAGGGAACATTTAATTTTGTACCGTTGAATGACTAATTGGTTCGTCATGGGGACACCAGCTCTACACATTCATATTTTGTTGGGAGATAGCTAGAGGAACTGTGGCAAACAACTTGATATTTCTGTTTGTATAGATGACATTTTATGCACTTGCCTAACGAAAAGACTTTGCTTTTCTCCAAAACCATTTTCACTGTGATTTTCTCGGTCCATTGCATACGAATTCCACACCACTTTCTCCGGATATGACTGGATGATACCGGAAATTTCCGGTTTTGTTTTGGCTAACTCAATCCCAGTATTGCTACAGCTTCTGTGTTTGTTTTTTCTGGATACTATCAATGGACTTTATTGTTTTGAATGCTTTTTATGGGGGAACATTTTATTTTGAGCTTGGATACAGTAATTGGTTCCACATGGAGACACCAGCTCTACATATTCGTATTTTCTATTTAGAAAGCTAGAGGAACTGTGGCAAACAAACATGATATTTCTGTTTGTATAGATGATTTTTATGCAGTTGCCTAACGAGAAGACTTTGCTTTTCTCCAAAACCATTTGTACTGTGATTTTCTCAGTCCATTGTTTACGAATTCCACAACAGTTTTCCGGATATGACAGGATGAAACCAGAAATATCCGGTTGTGTTTTGGCTAACTCAATACGAAATATCGCTACAGCCTCTGTGTTTGTGTTTTCTGGATATTATCGATGGACTTTATTTTTTTTGAATGTTTTTTATCGGGGAACATTTTATTTTGATCTTGGAAACACTAATTGATTCCACATGGAGACACCAGCTCTAAACATTCGTACTTTCTAGGGAGATAGCTAGAGGAACTGCGGCAAACAAACATGATATTTCTGTTTGTATCAATGACATTTTATGCACTTGCCTAGTGAAAAGACTTTGCTTATCTCCAAAACCATTTTTACTGTGATTTTCTTGGTCCATTGCATACGAATTCCACACCAGTTTTTCGGATATGACTGGATGAAACTGGAAATATCCGGTTTTGTTTTGGCTAACACAATCCCAGATATCACTATAGCGTCTGTGTTTGTGTATTCCTGATATTATCCACAGAGTTTATTCTTTTGAATGTTTTTTATCCGTGAATATTTAATTTTGTCCTTGGAATCACTAATTGGTCCAAAAGGGGACACCAGCTCTACACATTTGTATTTTCTAGGGAGAAGGCTAGAGGAACTGCGGTAAACAAACATGATATTTCTCTTTGTATACATGACATTTTATGCACTTGCCTAACAAAAAGACTTTGCTTTTCTGCAAAACCACTTTTAAATTGCATTTCTCAGTCCACTGCATGCAAATTGCACACCAGTTTGTCCGGATTGACTGGATGAAACCGGAAATAACCGGTTTTGTTTAGGCTAACTCAATCCCAGATATTGCTACAGCCTCTGTGTTTGTGTATTCCAGATATTATCCACGGACTTTATTGTTTTGAATGTTTTTTATACGGAAACATTTAATTTTGTGTTTGGATACAGTTATTGGACCACATGGAGACACCAGCTGTACACATTCGTATTTTCTAGGGAGAAAGCTGGAGGAACTGCGGCAAGGAAACATGTTATTTCTGTTTGGTATAGATGAATTTTATGCCCTTGCCTAACGAGGAACTTTGGTATTCTCCAAAACCATTATTACTGTTATTTTCTCGGTCCATTGCATACGAATTCCACACCAATTTCTGGATATGACTGGATGAAACCGGAAATATCCGGTTTTATTTTGGCTAACTCAATCCGAAATATTGCTACAGAATCTGTGTTTGCGTTTTCTGGATATTATCGATGGACGTTCTTGTTTTGAATGTTTTTTATCAGGGAACATTTTATTTTGATCTTGGAAACACTAATTGGTTCCACATGGAGACACCAGCTCCACACATTCGTATTTTCTAGGGAGAAAGCTAGAGGAACTGCGGCAAACAAACATGATATTACTGTTTGTATCGATGACATTTTATGCACTTGCCTAAGGAAAAGACTTTACTTTTCTCCAAAACAATTTTTACTGTGATTTTCTCGGTCCATTGCATACGAATTCCACACCAGTTTGTCCGGATATGACTGCATGCAACCAGAAATATCTGGTTGTGTTTTGGCTAACTCAATCCGAAATATTGCTACAGCCTCTGTGTTTGTTTATTCCTGATATTATCACGGACTTTATTTTTTTCAATGTATTTTTTCAGGGAACATTTAATTTTGTGCTTGGAAACACTAATTGGTTCCACATGGAGACACCAGCTCTATACATTCATATTTTCTAGGGAGAAATCTAGAGGAACTGCGGCAAACAACATGATATTTCCGTTTGTATAGATGACATTTTATGCACTTGCCTAACGAAAAGACTTTGCTTTTCTCCAAGACCATTTTTACTCTGATATTCTCGTTCCATTGCATACGAATTCCACACCAGTTTTTCGGATATGACTGGATGAAACCGGAAATATCTGGTTTTGTTTTGGCTAACACAATCCCAGATATCACTATAGCGTCTGTGTTTGTGTATTCCTGATATTATCCACAGAGTTTATTCTTTTGAATGTTTTTTATCCGTGAATATTTAATTTTGTCCTTGGAATCACTAATTGGTCCAAAAGGGGACACCAGCTCTACACATTTGTATTTTCTAGGGAGAAGGCTAGAGGAACTGCGGTAAACAAACATGATATTTCTCTTTGTATACATGACATTTTATGCACTTGCCTAACAAAAAGACTTTGCTTTTCTGCAAAACCACTTTTAAATTGCATTTCTCAGTCCACTGCATGCAAATTGCACACCAGTTTGTCCGGATTGACTGGATGAGACTGGAAATAACCGGTTTTGTTTAGGCTAACTCAATCCCAGATATTGCTACAGCCTCTGTGTTTGTGTATTCCAGATATTATCCACGGACTTTATTGTTTTGAATGTTTTTTATACGGAAACATTTAATTTTGTGTTTGGATACAGTTATTGGACCACATGGAGACACCAGCTGTACACATTCGTATTTTCTAGGGAGAAAGCTGGAGGAACTGCGGCAAGGAAACATGATATTTCTGTTTGGTATAGATGCATTTTATGCCCTTGCCTAACGAGAAACTTTGGTATTCTCCAAAACCATTATTACTGTTATTTTCTCGGTCCATTGCATACGAATTCCACACCAATTTCCAGATATGACTGGATGAAACCGGAAATATCCGGTTTTATTTTGGCTAACTCAATCCGAAATATTGCTACAGAATCTGTGTTTGCGTTTTCTGGATATTATCGATGGACGTTCTTGTTTTGAATGTTTTTTATCAGGGAACATTTTATTTTGATCTTGGAAACACTAATTGGTTCCACATGGAGACACCAGCTCCACACATTCGTATTTTCTAGGGAGAAAGCTAGAGGAACTGCGGCAAACAAACATGATATTACTGTTTGTATCGATGACATTTTATGCACTTGCCTAAGGAAAAGACTTTACTTTTCTCCAAAACAATTTTTACTGTGATTTTCTCGGTCCATTGCATACGAATTCCACACCAGTTTGTCCAGATATGACTGCATGCAACCAGAAATATCTGGTTGTGTTTTGGCTAACTCAATCCGAAATATTGCTACAGCCTCTGTGTTTGTTTATTCCTGATATTATCACGGACTTTATTTTTTCAATGTATTTTTTCAGGGAACATTTAATTTTGTGCTTGGAAACACTAATTGGTTCCACATGGAGACACCAGCTCTATACATTCATATTTTCTAGGGAGAAATCTAGAGGAACTGCGGCAAACAACATGATATTTCCGTTTGTATAGATGACATTTTATGCACTTGCCTAACGAAAAGACTTTGCTTTTCTCCAAGACCATTTTTACTCTGATATTCTCGTTCCATTGCATATGAATTCCACACCAGTTTGTCCGGATATGACTGGATGAAACCGGAAATATCCTGTTGTGTTTTGGTTAACTCATTCTAAATATTGTGAAAGCCTCTGTGTTTGTGTTTTCTGGATATTATCGATGGACTTTATTGTTTTGAATGTTTTTCTCAGGGAACATTTAATTTTGTACCGTTGAATGACTAATTGGTTCGTCATGGGGACACCAGCTCTACACATTCATATTTTGTTGGGAGATAGCTAGAGGAACTGTGGCAAACAACTTGATATTTCTGTTTGTATAGATGACATTTTATGCACTTGCCTAACGAAAAGACTTTGCTTTTCTCCAAAACCATTTTCACTGTGATTTTCTCGGTCCATTGCATACGAATTCCACACCACTTTCTCCGGATATGACTGGATGATACCGGAAATTTCCGGTTTTGTTTTGGCTAACTCAATCCCAGTATTGCTACAGCTTCTGTGTTTGTTTTTTCTGGATACTATCAATGGACTTTATTGTTTTGAATGCTTTTTATGGGGGAACATTTTATTTTGAGCTTGGATACAGTAATTGGTTCCACATGGAGACACCAGCTCTACATATTCGTATTTTCTATTTAGAAAGCTAGAGGAACTGTGGCAAACAAACATGATATTTCTGTTTGTATAGATGATTTTTATGCAGTTGCCTAACGAGAAGACTTTGCTTTTCTCCAAAACCATTTGTACTGTGATTTTCTCAGTCCATTGTTTACGAATTCCACAACAGTTTTCCGGATATGACAGGATGAAACCAGAAATATCCGGTTGTGTTTTGGCTAACTCAATACGAAATATCGCTACAGCCTCTGTGTTTGTGTTTTCTGGATATTATCGATGGACTTTATTTTTTTTGAATGTTTTTTATCGGGGAACATTTTATTTTGATCTTGGAAACACTAATTGATTCCACATGGAGACACCAGCTCTAAACATTCGTACTTTCTAGGGAGATAGCTAGAGGAACTGCGGCAAACAAACATGATATTTCTGTTTGTATCAATGACATTTTATGCACTTGCCTAGTGAAAAGACTTTGCTTATCTCCAAAACCATTTTTACTGTGATTTTCTTGGTCCATTGCATACGAATTCCACACCAGTTTTTCGGATATGACTGGATGAAACTGGAAATATCCGGTTTTGTTTTGGCTAACACAATCCCAGATATCACTATAGCGTCTGTGTTTGTGTATTCCTGATATTATCCACAGAGTTTATTCTTTTGAATGTTTTTTATCCGTGAATATTTAATTTTGTCCTTGGAATCACTAATTGGTCCAAAAGGGGACACCAGCTCTACACATTTGTATTTTCTAGGGAGAAGGCTAGAGGAACTGCGGTAAACAAACATGATATTTCTCTTTGTATACATGACATTTTATGCACTTGCCTAACAAAAAGACTTTGCTTTTCTGCAAAACCACTTTTAAATTGCATTTCTCAGTCCACTGCATGCAAATTGCACACCAGTTTGTCCGGATTGACTGGATGAAACCGGAAATAACCGGTTTTGTTTAGGCTAACTCAATCCCAGATATTGCTACAGCCTCTGTGTTTGTGTATTCCAGATATTATCCACGGACTTTATTGTTTTGAATGTTTTTTATACGGAAACATTTAATTTTGTGTTTGGATACAGTTATTGGACCACATGGAGACACCAGCTGTACACATTCGTATTTTCTAGGGAGAAAGCTGGAGGAACTGCGGCAAGGAAACATGTTATTTCTGTTTGGTATAGATGAATTTTATGCCCTTGCCTAACGAGGAACTTTGGTATTCTCCAAAACCATTATTACTGTTATTTTCTCGGTCCATTGCATACGAATTCCACACCAATTTCTGGATATGACTGGATGAAACCGGAAATATCCGGTTTTATTTTGGCTAACTCAATCCGAAATATTGCTACAGAATCTGTGTTTGCGTTTTCTGGATATTATCGATGGACGTTCTTGTTTTGAATGTTTTTTATCAGGGAACATTTTATTTTGATCTTGGAAACACTAATTGGTTCCACATGGAGACACCAGCTCCACACATTCGTATTTTCTAGGGAGAAAGCTAGAGGAACTGCGGCAAACAAACATGATATTACTGTTTGTATCGATGACATTTTATGCACTTGCCTAAGGAAAAGACTTTACTTTTCTCCAAAACAATTTTTACTGTGATTTTCTCGGTCCATTGCATACGAATTCCACACCAGTTTGTCCGGATATGACTGCATGCAACCAGAAATATCTGGTTGTGTTTTGGCTAACTCAATCCGAAATATTGCTACAGCCTCTGTGTTTGTTTATTCCTGATATTATCACGGACTTTATTTTTTTCAATGTATTTTTTCAGGGAACATTTAATTTTGTGCTTGGAAACACTAATTGGTTCCACATGGAGACACCAGCTCTATACATTCATATTTTCTAGGGAGAAATCTAGAGGAACTGCGGCAAACAACATGATATTTCCGTTTGTATAGATGACATTTTATGCACTTGCCTAACGAAAAGACTTTGCTTTTCTCCAAGACCATTTTTACTCTGATATTCTCGTTCCATTGCATACGAATTCCACACCAGTTTGTCCGGATATGACTGGATGAAACCGGAAATATCCTGTTGTGTTTTGGTTAACTCATTCTAAATATTGTGAAAGCCTCTGTGTTTGTGTTTTCTGGATATTATCGATGGACTTTATTGTTTTGAATGTTTTTCTCAGGGAACATTTAATTTTGTACCGTTGAATGACTAATTGGTTCGTCATGGGGACACCAGCTCTACACATTCATATTTTGTTGGGAGATAGCTAGAGGAACTGTGGCAAACAACTTGATATTTCTGTTTGTATAGATGACATTTTATGCACTTGCCTAACGAAAAGACTTTGCTTTTCTCCAAAACCATTTTCACTGTGATTTTCTCGGTCCATTGCATACGAATTCCACACCACTTTCTCCGGATATGACTGGATGATACCGGAAATTTCCGGTTTTGTTTTGGCTAACTCAATCCCAGTATTGCTACAGCTTCTGTGTTTGTTTTTTCTGGATACTATCAATGGACTTTATTGTTTTGAATGCTTTTTATGGGGGAACATTTTATTTTGAGCTTGGATACAGTAATTGGTTCCACATGGAGACACCAGCTCTACATATTCGTATTTTCTATTTAGAAAGCTAGAGGAACTGTGGCAAACAAACATGATATTTCTGTTTGTATAGATGATTTTTATGCAGTTGCCTAACGAGAAGACTTTGCTTTTCTCCAAAACCATTTGTACTGTGATTTTCTCAGTCCATTGTTTACGAATTCCACAACAGTTTTCCGGATATGACAGGATGAAACCAGAAATATCCGGTTGTGTTTTGGCTAACTCAATACGAAATATCGCTACAGCCTCTGTGTTTGTGTTTTCTGGATATTATCGATGGACTTTATTTTTTTTTGAATGTTTTTTATCGGGGAACATTTTATTTTGATCTTGGAAACACTAATTGATTCCACATGGAGACACCAGCTCTAAACATTCGTACTTTCTAGGGAGATAGCTAGAGGAACTGCGGCAAACAAACATGATATTTCTGTTTGTATCAATGACATTTTATGCACTTGCCTAGTGAAAAGACTTTGCTTATCTCCAAAACCATTTTTACTGTGATTTTCTTGGTCCATTGCATACGAATTCCACACCAGTTTTTCGGATATGACTGGATGAAACCGGAAATATCCGGTTTTGTTTTGGCTAACACAATCCCAGATATCACTATAGCGTCTGTGTTTGTGTATTCCTGATATTATCCACAGAGTTTATTCTTTTGAATGTTTTTTATCCGTGAATATTTAATTTTGTCCTTGGAATCACTAATTGGTCCAAAAGGGGACACCAGCTCTACACATTTGTATTTTCTAGGGAGAAGGCTAGAGGAACTGCGGTAAACAAACATGATATTTCTCTTTGTATACATGACATTTTATGCACTTGCCTAACAAAAAGACTTTGCTTTTCTGCAAAACCACTTTTAAATTGCATTTCTCAGTCCACTGCATGCAAATTGCACACCAGTTTGTCCGGATTGACTGGATGAAACCGGAAATAACCGGTTTTGTTTAGGCTAACTCAATCCCAGATATTGCTACAGCCTCTGTGTTTGTGTATTCCAGATATTATCCACGGACTTTATTGTTTTGAATGTTTTTTATACGGAAACATTTAATTTTGTGTTTGGATACAGTTATTGGACCACATGGAGACACCAGCTGTACACATTCGTATTTTCTAGGGAGAAAGCTGGAGGAACTGCGGCAAGGAAACATGTTATTTCTGTTTGGTATAGATGAATTTTATGCCCTTGCCTAACGAGGAACTTTGGTATTCTCCAAAACCATTATTACTGTTATTTTCTCGGTCCATTGCATACGAATTCCACACCAATTTCTGGATATGACTGGATGAAACCGGAAATATCCGGTTTTATTTTGGCTAACTCAATCCGAAATATTGCTACAGAATCTGTGTTTGCGTTTTCTGGATATTATCGATGGACGTTCTTGTTTTGAATGTTTTTTATCAGGGAACATTTTATTTTGATCTTGGAAACACTAATTGGTTCCACATGGAGACACCAGCTCCACACATTCGTATTTTCTAGGGAGAAAGCTAGAGGAACTGCGGCAAACAAACATGATATTACTGTTTGTATCGATGACATTTTATGCACTTGCCTAAGGAAAAGACTTTACTTTTCTCCAAAACAATTTTTACTGTGATTTTCTCGGTCCATTGCATACGAATTCCACACCAGTTTGTCCGGATATGACTGCATGCAACCAGAAATATCTGGTTGTGTTTTGGCTAACTCAATCCGAAATATTGCTACAGCCTCTGTGTTTGTTTATTCCTGATATTATCACGGACTTTATTTTTTTCAATGTATTTTTTCAGGGAACATTTAATTTTGTGCTTGGAAACACTAATTGGTTCCACATGGAGACACCAGCTCTATACATTCATATTTTCTAGGGAGAAATCTAGAGGAACTGCGGCAAACAACATGATATTTCCGTTTGTATAGATGACATTTTATGCACTTGCCTAACGAAAAGACTTTGCTTTTCTCCAAGACCATTTTTACTCTGATATTCTCGTTCCATTGCATACGAATTCCACACCAGTTTGTCCGGATATGACTGGATGAAACCGGAAATATCCTGTTGTGTTTTGGTTAACTCATTCTAAATATTGTGAAAGCCTCTGTGTTTGTGTTTTCTGGATATTATCGATGGACTTTATTGTTTTGAATGTTTTTCTCAGGGAACATTTAATTTTGTACCGTTGAATGACTAATTGGTTCGTCATGGGGACACCAGCTCTACACATTCATATTTTGTTGGCAGATAGCTAGAGGAACTGTGGCAAACAACTTGATATTTCTGTTTGTATAGATGACATTTTATGCACTTGCCTAACGAAAAGACTTTGCTTTTCTCCAAAACCATTTTCACTGTGATTTTCTCGGTCCATTGCATACGAATTCCACACCACTTTCTCCGGATATGACTGGATGATACCGGAAATTTCCGGTTTTGTTTTGGCTAACTCAATCCCAGTATTGCTACAGCTTCTGTGTTTGTTTTTTCTGGATACTATCAATGGACTTTATTGTTTTGAATGCTTTTTATGGGGGAACATTTTATTTTGAGCTTGGATACAGTAATTGGTTCCACATGGAGACACCAGCTCTACATATTCGTATTTTCTATTTAGAAAGCTAGAGGAACTGTGGCAAACAAACATGATATTTCTGTTTGTATAGATGATTTTTATGCAGTTGCCTAACGAGAAGACTTTGCTTTTCTCCAAAACCATTTGTACTGTGATTTTCTCAGTCCATTGTTTACGAATTCCACAACAGTTTTCCGGATATGACAGGATGAAACCAGAAATATCCGGTTGTGTTTTGGCTAACTCAATACGAAATATCGCTACAGCCTCTGTGTTTGTGTTTTCTGGATATTATCGATGGACTTTATTTTTTTTTGAATGTTTTTTATCGGGGAACATTTTATTTTGATCTTGGAAACACTAATTGATTCCACATGGAGACACCAGCTCTAAACATTCGTACTTTCTAGGGAGATAGCTAGAGGAACTGCGGCAAACAAACATGATATTTCTGTTTGTATCAATGACATTTTATGCACCTGCCTAGTGAAAAGACTTTGCTTATCTCCAAAACCATTTTTACTGTGATTTTCTTGGTCCATTGCATACGAATTCCACACCAGTTTTTCGGATATGACTGGATGAAACCGGAAATATCCGGTTTTGTTTTGGCTAACACAATCCCAGATATCACTATAGCGTCTGTGTTTGTGTATTCCTGATATTATCCACAGAGTTTATTCTTTTGAATGTTTTTTATCCGTGAATATTTAATTTTGTCCTTGGAATCACTAATTGGTCCAAAAGGGGACACCAGCTCTACACATTTGTATTTTCTAGGGAGAAGGCTAGAGGAACTGCGGTAAACAAACATGATATTTCTCTTTGTATACATGACATTTTATGCACTTGCCTAACAAAAAGACTTTGCTTTTCTGCAAAACCACTTTTAAATTGCATTTCTCAGTCCACTGCATGCAAATTGCACACCAGTTTGTCCGGATTGACTGGATGAAACCGGAAATAACCGGTTTTGTTTAGGCTAACTCAATCCCAGATATTGCTACAGCCTCTGTGTTTGTGTATTCCAGATATTATCCACGGACTTTATTGTTTTGAATGTTTTTTATACGGAAACATTTAATTTTGTGTTTGGATACAGTTATTGGACCACATGGAGACACCAGCTGTACACATTCGTATTTTCTAGGGAGAAAGCTGGAGGAACTGCGGCAAGGAAACATGTTATTTCTGTTTGGTATAGATGAATTTTATGCCCTTGCCTAACGAGGAACTTTGGTATTCTCCAAAACCATTATTACTGTTATTTTCTCGGTCCATTGCATACGAATTCCACACCAATTTCTGGATATGACTGGATGAAACCGGAAATATCCGGTTTTATTTTGGCTAACTCAATCCGAAATATTGCTACAGAATCTGTGTTTGCGTTTTCTGGATATTATCGATGGACGTTCTTGTTTTGAATGTTTTTTATCAGGGAACATTTTACTTTGATCTTGGAAACACTAATTGGTTCCACATGGAGACACCAGCTCCACACATTCGTATTTTCTAGGGAGAAAGCTAGAGGAACTGCGGCAAACAAACATGATATTACTGTTTGTATCGATGACATTTTATGCACTTGCCTAAGGAAAAGACTTTACTTTTCTCCAAAACAATTTTTACTGTGATTTTCTCGGTCCATTGCATACGAATTCCACACCAGTTTGTCCGGATATGACTGCATGCAACCAGAAATATCTGGTTGTGTTTTGGCTAACTCAATCCGAAATATTGCTACAGCCTCTGTGTTTGTTTATTCCTGATATTATCACGGATTATTTCTTTCAGTGTATTTTTTCAGGGAACATTTAATTTTGTGCTTGGAAACACTAATTGTTTCCACATGGAGACACCAGCTCTATACATTCGTATTTTCTAGGGAGAAATCTAGAGGAACTGCGGCAAACAACATGATATTTCCGTTTGTATAGATGACATTTTATGCCCTTCCTAACGAAAAGACTTTGCTTTTCTCCAAGACCATTTTTACTCTGATATTCTCGTTCCATTGCATATGAATTCCACACCAGTTTGTCTGGATATGACTGGATGAAACCGGAAATATCCTGTTGTGTTTTGGCTAACTCATTCTAAATATTGTGAAAGCCTCTGTGTTTGTGTTTTCTGGATATTATCGATGGACTTTATTGTTTTGAATGTTTTTCTCAGGGAACATTTAATTTTGTACCGTTGAATGACTAATTGGTTCGTCATGGGGACACCAGCTCTACACATTCATATTTTGTTGGCAGATAGCTAGAGGAACTGTGGCAAACAACTTGATATTTCTGTTTGTATAGATGACATTTTATGCACTTGCCTAACGAAAAGACTTTGCTTTTCTCCAAAACCATTTTCACTGTGATTTTCTCGGTCCATTGCATACGAATTCCACACCACTTTCTCCGGATATGACTGGATGATACCGGAAATTTCCGGTTTTGTTTTGGCTAACTCAATCCCAGATATTGCTACAGCTTCTGTGTTTGTTTTTTCTGGATACTATCAATGGACTTTATTGTTTTGAATGCTTTTTATGGGGGAACATTTTATTTTGAGCTTGGATACAGTAATTGGTTCCACATGGAGACACCAGCTCTACATATTCGTATTTTCTATTTAGAAAGCTAGAGGAACTGTGGCAAACAAACATGATATTTCTGTTTGTATAGATGATTTTTATGCAGTTGCCTAACGAGAAGACTTTGCTTTTCTCCAAAACCATTTGTACTGTGATTTTCTCAGTCCATTGTTTACGAATTCCACAACAGTTTTCCGGATATGACAGGATGAAACCAGAAATATCCGGTTGTGTTTTGGCTAACTCAATACGAAATATCGCTACAGCCTCTGTGTTTGTGTTTTCTGGATATTATCGATGGACTTTATTTTTTTGAATGTTTTTTATCGGGGAACATTTTATTTTGATCTTGGAAACACTAATTGATTCCACATGGAGACACCAGCTCTAAACATTCGTACTTTCTAGGGAGAAAGCTAGAGGAACTGCGGCAAACAAACATGATATTTCTGTTTGTATCAATGACATTTTATGCACTTGCCTAGTGAAAAGACTTTGCTTATCTCCAAAACCATTTTTACTGTGATTTTCTTGGTCCATTGCATACGAATTCCACACCAGTTTTTCGGATATGACTGGATGAAACCGGAAATATCCGGTTTTGTTTTGGCTAACACAATCCCAGATATCACTATAGCGTCTGTGTTTGTGTATTCCTGATATTATCCACAGAGTTTATTCTTTTGAATGTTTTTTATCCGTGAATATTTAATTTTGTCCTTGGAATCACTAATTGGTCCAAAAGGGGACACCAGCTCTACACATTTGTATTTTCTAGGGAGAAGGCTAGAGGAACTGCGGTAAACAAACATGATATTTCTCTTTGTATACATGACATTTTATGCACTTGCCTAAAAAAAGACTTTGCTTTTCTGCAAAACCACTTTTAAATTGCATTTCTCAGTCCACTGCATGCAAATTGCACACCAGTTTGTCCGGATTGACTGGATGAAACCGGAAATAACCGGTTTTGTTTAGGCTAACTCAATCCCAGATATTGCTACAGCCTCTGTGTTTGTGTATTCCAGATGTTATCCACGGACTTTATTGTTTTGAATGTTTTTTATACGGAAACATTTAATTTTGTGTTTGGATACAGTTATTGGACCACATGGAGACACCAGCTGTACACATTCGTATTTTCTAGGGAGAAAGCTGGAGGAACTGCGGCAAGGAAACATGATATTTCTGTTTGGTATAGATGAATTTTATGCCCTTGCCTAACGAGAAACTTTGGTATTCTCCAAAACCATTATTACTGTTATTTTCTCGGTCCATTGCATACGAATTCCACACCAATTTCCGGATATGACTGGATGAAACCGGAAATATCCGGTTTTATTTTGGCTAACTCAATCCGAAATATTGCTACAGAATCTGTGTTTGCGTTTTCTGGATATTATCGATGGACGTTCTTGTTTTGAATGTTTTTTATCAGGGAACATTTTATTTTGATCTTGGAAACACTAATTGGTTCCACATGGAGACACCAGCTCCACACATTCGTATTTTCTAGGGAGAAAGCTAGAGGAACTGCGGCAAACAAACATGATATTACTGTTTGTATCGATGACATTTTATGCACTTGCCTAAGGAAAAGACTTTACTTTTCTCCAAAACAATTTTTACTGTGATTTTCTCGGTCCATTGCATACGAATTCCACACCAGTTTGTCCGGATATGACTGCATGCAACCAGAAATATCTGGTTGTGTTTTGGCTAACTCAATCCGAAATATTGCTACAGCCTCTGTGTTTGTTTATTCCTGATATTATCACGGACTTTATTTTTTTCAATGTATTTTTTCAGGGAACATTTAATTTTGTGCTTGGAAACACTAATTGGTTCCACATGGAGACACCAGCTCTATACATTCGTATTTTCTAGGGAGAAATCTAGAGGAACTGCGGCAAACAACATGATATTTCCGTTTGTATAGATGACATTTTATGCACTTGCCTAACGAAAAGACTTTGCTTTTCTCCAAGACCATTTTTACTCTGATATTCTCGTTCCATTGCATATGAATTCCACACCAGTTTGTCCGGATATGACTGGATGAAACCGGAAATATCCTGTTGTGTTTTGGCTAACTCATTCTAAATATTGTGAAAGCCTCTGTGTTTGTGTTTTCTGGATATTATCGATGGACTTTATTGTTTTGAATGTTTTTCTCAGGGAACATTTAATTTTGTACCGTTGAATGACTAATTGGTTCGTCATGGGGACACCAGCTCTACACATTCATATTTTGTTGGGAGATAGCTAGAGGAACTGTGGCAAACAACTTGATATTTCTGTTTGTATAGATGACATTTTATGCACTTGCCTAACGAAAAGACTTTGCTTTTCTCCAAAACCATTTTCACTGTGATATTCTCAGTCCATTGCATACGAATTCCACACCACTTTCTCCGGATATGACTGGATGATACCGGAAATTTCCGGTTTTGTTTTGGCTAACTCAATCCCAGTATTGCTACAGCTTCTGTGTTTGTTTTTTCTGGATACTATCAATGGACTTTATTGTTTTGAATGCTTTTTATGGGGGAACATTTTATTTTGAGCTTGGATACAGTAATTGGTTCCACATGGAGACACCAGCTCTACATATTCGTATTTTCTATTTAGAAAGCTAGAGGAACTGTGGCAAACAAACATGATATTTCTGTTTGTATCAATGACATTTTATGCACTTGCCTAGTGAAAAGACTTTGCTTATCTCCAAAACCATTTTTACTGTGATTTTCTTGGTCCATTGCATACGAATTCCACACCAGTTTTTCGGATATGACTGGATGAAACCGGAAATATCTGGTTTTGTTTTGGCTAACACAATCCCAGATATCACTATAGCGTCTGTGTTTGTGTATTCCTGATATTATCCACAGAGTTTATTCTTTTGAATGTTTTTTATCCGTGAATATTTAATTTTGTCCTTGGAATCACTAATTGGTCCAAAAGGGGACACCAGCTCTACACATTTGTATTTTCTAGGGAGAAGGCTAGAGGAACTGCGGTAAACAAACATGATATTTCTCTTTGTATACATGACATTTTATGCACTTGCCTAACAAAAAGACTTTGCTTTTCTGCAAAACCACTTTTAAATTGCATTTCTCAGTCCACTGCATGCAAATTGCACACCAGTTTGTCCGGATTGACTGGATGAAACCGGAAATAACCGGTTTTGTTTAGGCTAACTCAATCCCAGATATTGCTACAGCCTCTGTGTTTGTGTATTCCAGATATTATCCACGGACTTTATTGTTTTGAATGTTTTTTATACGGAAACATTTAATTTTGTGTTTGGATACAGTTATTGGACCACATGGAGACACCAGCTGTACACATTCGTATTTTCTAGGGAGAAAGCTGGAGGAACTGCGGCAAGGAAACATGTTATTTCTGTTTGGTATAGATGAATTTTATGCCCTTGCCTAACGAGGAACTTTGGTATTCTCCAAAACCATTATTACTGTTATTTTCTCGGTCCATTGCATACGAATTCCACACCAATTTCCGGATATGACTGGATGAAACCGGAAATATCCGGTTTTATTTTGGCTAACTCAATCCGAAATATTGCTACAGAATCTGTGTTTGCGTTTTCTGGATATTATCGATGGACGTTCTTGTTTTGAATGTTTTTTATCAGGGAACATTTTATTTTTATCTTGGAAACACTAATTGGTTCCACATGGAGACACCAGCTCCACACATTCGTATTTTCTAGGGAGAAAGCTAGAGGAACTGCGGCAAACAACATGATATTTCCATTTGTATAGATGACATTTTATGCACTTTCCTAACGAAAAGACTTTACTTTTCTCCAAAACAATTTTTACTGTGATTTTCTCGGTCCATTGCATACGAATTCCACACCAGTTTGTCCGGATATGACTGCATGCAACCAGAAATATCTGGTTGTGTTTTGGCTAACTCAATCCGAAATATTGCTACAGCCTCTGTGTTTGTTTATTCCTGACATTATCACGGATTTTATTTCTTTCAATGTATTTTTTCAGGGAACATTTAATTTTGTGCTTGGAAACACTAATTGGTTCCACATGGAGACACCAGCTCTATACATTCGTACTTTCTAGGGAGAAATCTAGAGGAACTGCGGCAAACAACATGATATTTCCGTTTGTATAGATGACATTTTATGCACTTGCCTAACGAAAAGACTTTGCTTTTCTCCAAGACCATTTTTACTCTGATATTCTCGTTCCATTGCATATGAATTCCACACCAGTTTTTCCGGATATGACTGGATGAAACCGGAAATATCCTGTTGTGTTTTGGCTAACTCATTCTAAATATTGTGAAAGCCTCTGTGTTTGTGTTTTCTGGATATTATCGATGGACTTTATTGTTTTGAATGTTTTTCTCAGGGAACATTTAATTTTGTACCGTTGAATGACTAATTGGTTCGTCATGGGGACCCCAGCTCTACACATTCATGTTTTGTTGGGAGATAGCTAGAGGAACTGCGGCAAACAAACATATTTCTGTTTGTATAGATGATATTTTATGCACTTGCCTAACGAAAAGATTTTCTTTTCTCCAAAACCAATTTACTGTGATTTTCTCCGTCCATTGCATACGAATTCCACAGCACATTGTCCGGATATGACTGGATGAAACCGGAAATATCCAGTTGTGTTTTGGCTAACTCAATACGAAATATTGTGAAAGTTTCTGTGTTTGTGTTTTCTGGATATTATCGATGGACTTTATTGTTTTGAATGTTTTTATCAGGGAACATTTAATTTTTTACCGTTGAAACACTAATTGGTTCATCATGGGAACACCAGCTCTACACATTCGTATTTTCTAGGGAGAAAGCTAGAGGAACTGCGGCAAACAAACATGATATTTCTCATTGTATAAATGACATTGTATGCACTTGCCTAATGAAAAGACTTTGCTATTCTCCAAAACCATTTTTACTGTGAAGTTCTCAGTCCATTGCATACGAATTCCACAGCACTTTGTTCGGATATGACTGGATGAAACCGGAAATATCTAGTTGTGTTTTGGCTTACTCAATCCCAGATATTGCTACAGCCTCTGTGTTTACGTTTTCTGGATATTATCAATGGATTTATTGTTTTCAATGTTTTTATCACTGAACATTTTATTTTGAGCTTGGATACAGTAATTGGTACCACATGGAGACACCAGCTCTACACACTCCTATTTTCTAGGGAGAAAGCTAGAGGAACTGCAGCAAACAAACATGATATTTCTGTTTGTATCAATGATATTTTATGCACTTGCCTAACGAAAAGATTTTGCTTTTCTCCAAAAGCATTTCTACTCTGATTTTCTAAGCCCATTCCATACGAATTCCACACCACTTTTTCCGGATATGACTGGATGAAACCGGAAATATCCGGTTTGTTTTGGCTACCTCAATCCCAGATATTGCTAAATCCTCTGTGTTTGTGTATTGCTGATATTATCCACAGACTTTATTGTTTTGAATATTTTTTAGCAGGGAACATTTTATTTTGAGCTTGGATACAGTAATTGGTACCACATGGAGACACCAGCTCTACACACTCCTATTTTCTAGGGAGAAAGCTAGAGGAACTATGGTAAATAAACATGATATTTCTGTTTGTATCGATGACATTTTATGCACTTGCCTAACGAAAAGACTTTGCTTTTCTCCAGAACCATTTTTACTGTGATTTTCTCCGTCCATTGCATACGAATTCCACACCACTTTGTCCGGATATGACTGGATGAAACCGGAATTATCCGGATCTGTTTTGGCTAACTCAATCCCAGATATTGCTACCGCCTCTGTGTATGTGTCTTCCTGATATTATCCATGGACTTTACTGTTTTGAATGTTTTTATCAGGGAACATTTAATTTGTGCTTGTAAACACTAACTGGTTCCACATGGAGACACCAGCTCTATACATTCATATTTTTAAGGGGGAAAGCTAGAGGAACTGCGGCAAACAAACATATTTCTGTTTGTATAGATGATATTTTATGCACTTGCCTAACGAAAAGATTTTCTTTTCTCCAAAACCAATTTACTGTGATTTTCTCCGTCCATTGCATACGAATTCCACAGCACATTGTCCGGATATGACTGGATGAAACCGGAAATATCCAGTTGTGTTTTGGCTAACTCAATACGAAATATTGTGAAAGTTTCTGTGTTTGTGTTTTCTGGATATTATCGATGGACTTTATTGTTTTGAATGTTTTTATCAGGGAACATTTAATTTTTTACCGTTGAAACACTAATTGGTTCATCATGGGAACACCAGCTCTACACATTCGTATTTTCTAGGGAGAAAGCTAGAGGAACTGCGGCAAACAAACATGATATTTCTCATTGTATAAATGACATTGTATGCACTTGCCTAATGAAAAGACTTTGCTATTCTCCAAAACCATTTTTACTGTGAAGTTCTCAGTCCATTGCATACGAATTCCACAGCACTTTGTTCGGATATGACTGGATGAAACCGGAAATATCTAGTTGTGTTTTGGCTTACTCAATCCCAGATATTGCTACAGCCTCTGTGTTTACGTTTTCTGGATATTATCAATGGATTTATTGTTTTCAATGTTTTTATCACTGAACATTTTATTTTGAGCTTGGATACAGTAATTGGTACCACATGGAGACACCAGCTCTACACACTCCTATTTTCTAGGGAGAAAGCTAGAGGAACTGCAGCAAACAAACATGATATTTCTGTTTGTATCAATGATATTTTATGCACTTGCCTAACGAAAAGATTTTGCTTTTCTCCAAAAGCATTTCTACTCTGATTTTCTAAGCCCATTCCATACGAATTCCACACCACTTTTTCCGGATATGACTGGATGAAACCGGAAATATCCGGTTTGTTTTGGCTACCTCAATCCCAGATATTGCTAAATCCTCTGTGTTTGTGTATTGCTGATATTATCCACAGACTTTATTGTTTTGAATATTTTTTAGCAGGGAACATTTTATTTTGAGCTTGGATACAGTAATTGGTACCACATGGAGACACCAGCTCTACACACTCCTATTTTCTAGGGAGAAAGCTAGAGGAACTATGGTAAATAAACATGATATTTCTGTTTGTATCGATGACATTTTATGCACTTGCCTAACGAAAAGACTTTGCTTTTCTCCAGAACCATTTTTACTGTGATTTTCTCCGTCCATTGCATACGAATTCCACACCACTTTGTCCGGATATGACTGGATGAAACCGGAATTATCCGGATCTGTTTTGGCTAACTCAATCCCAGATATTGCTACCGCCTCTGTGTATGTGTCTTCCTGATATTATCCATGGACTTTACTGTTTTGAATGTTTTTATCAGGGAACATTTAATTTGTGCTTGTAAACACTAACTGGTTCCACATGGAGACACCAGCTCTATACATTCATATTTTTAAGGGGGAAAGCTAGAGGAACTGCGGCAAACAAACATATTTCTGTTTGTATAGATGATATTTTATGCACTTGCCTAACGAAAAGATTTTCTTTTCTCCAAAACCAATTTACTGTGATTTTCTCCGCCATTGCATACGAATTCCACAGCACATTGTCCGGATATGACTGGATGAAACCGGAAATATCCAGTTGTGTTTTGGCTAACTCAATACGAAATATTGTGAAAGTTTCTGTGTTTGTGTTTTCTGGATATTATCGATGGACTTTATTGTTTTGAATGTTTTTATCAGGGAACATTTAATTTTTTACCGTTGAAACACTAATTGGTTCATCATGGGAACACCAGCTCTACACATTCGTATTTTCTAGGGAGAAAGCTAGAGGAACTGTGGCAAACAAACATGATATTTCTCATTGTATAAATGACATTGTATGCACTTGCCTAATGAAAAGACTTTGCTATTCTCCAAAACCATTTTTACTGTGAAGTTCTCAGTCCATTGCATACGAATTCCACAGCACTTTGTTCGGATATGACTGGATGAAACCGGAAATATCTAGTTGTGTTTTGGCTTACTCAATCCCAGATATTGCTACAGCCTCTGTGTTTACGTTTTCTGGATATTATCAATGGATTTATTGTTTTCAATGTTTTTATCACTGAACATTTTATTTTGAGCTTGGATACACTAATTGGTACCACATGGAGACACCAGCTCTACACACTCCTATTTTCTAGGGAGAAAGCTAGAGGAACTGCAGCAAACAAACATGATATTTCTGTTTGTATCAATGATATTTTATGCACTTGCCTAACGAAAAGATTTTGCTTTTCTCCAAAAGCATTTCTACTCTGATTTTCTAAGCCCATTCCATACGAATTCCACACCACTTTTTCCGGATATGACTGGATGAAACCGGAAATATCCGGTTTGTTTTGGCTAACTCAATCCCAGATATTGCTAAATCCTCTGTGTTTGTGTATTCCTGATATTATCCACAGACTTTATTGTTTTGAATATTTTTTAGCAGGGAACATTTTATTTTGAGCTTGGATACAGTAATTGGTTCCACATGGAGACACCAGCTCTACACATTCCTATTTTCTAGGGAGAAAGCTAGAGGAACTATGGTAAATAAACATGATATTTCTGTTTGTATCGATGACATTTTATGCACTTGCCTAACGAAAAGACTTTGCTTTTCTCCAAAACCATTTTTACTGTGATTTTCTCCGTCCATTGCATACGAATTCCACACCACTTTGTCCGGATATGACTGGATGAAACCGGAATTATCCGGATCTGTTTTGGCTAACTCAATCCCAGATATTGCTACCGCCTCTGTGTATGTGTCTTCCTGATATTATCCATGGACTTTACTGTTTTGAATGTTTTTATCAGGGAACATTTAATTTGTGCTTGTAAACACTACCTGGTTCCACATGGAGACACCAGCTCTATACATTCATATTTTTAAGGGGGAAAGCTAGAGGAACTGCGGCAAACAAACATATTTCTGTTTGTATAGATGATATTTTATGCACTTGCCTAACGAAAAGATTTTCTTTTCTCCAAAACCAATTTACTGTGATTTTCTCCGTCCATTGCATACGAATTCCACAGCACATTGTCCGGATATGACTGGATGAAACCGGAAATATCCAGTTGTGTTTTGGCTAACTCAATACGAAATATTGTGAAAGTTTCTGTGTTTGTGTTTTCTGGATATTATCGATGGACTTTATTGTTTTGAATGTTTTTATCAGGGAACATTTAATTTTTTACCGTTGAAACACTAATTGGTTCATCATGGGAACACCAGCTCTACACATTCGTATTTTCTAGGGAGAAAGCTAGAGGAACTGCGGCAAACAAACATGATATTTCTCATTGTATAAATGACATTGTATGCACTTGCCTAATGAAAAGACTTTGCTATTCTCCAAAACCATTTTTACTGTGAAGTTCTCAGTCCATTGCATACGAATTCCACAGCACTTTGTTCGGATATGACTGGATGAAACCGGAAATATCTAGTTGTGTTTTGGCTTACTCAATCCCAGATATTGCTACAGCCTCTGTGTTTACGTTTTCTGGATATTATCAATGGATTTATTGTTTTCAATGTTTTTATCAGTGAACATTTTATTTTGAGCTTGGATACACTAATTGGTACCACATGGAGACACCAGCTCTACACACTAATATTTTCTAGGGAGAAAGCTAGAGGAACTGCAGCAAACAAACATGATATTTCTGTTTGTATCAATGATATTTTATGCACTTGCCTAACGAAAAGATTTTGCTTTTCTCCAAAAGCATTTCTACTCTGATTTTCTAAGCCCATTCCATACGAATTCCACACCACTTTTTCCGGATATGACTGGATGAAACCGGAAATATCCGGTTTGTTTTGGCTAACTCAATCCCAGATATTGCTAAATCCTCTGTGTTTGTGTATTCCTGATATTATCCACAGACTTTATTGTTTTGAATATTTTTTAGCAGGGAACATTTTATTTTGAGCTTGGAAACACTAATTGTTTCCACATGGTGACACCAGCTCTACACATTCCTATTTTCTAGGGACAAAGCTAGAGGAACTATGGTAAATAAACATGATATTTCTGTTTGTATCGATGACATTTTATGCACTTGCCTAACGAAAAGACTTTGCTTTTCTCCAAAACCATTTTTACTGTGATTTTCTCCGTCCATTGCATACGAATTCCACACCACTTTGTCCGGATATGACTGGATGAAACCGGAATTATCCGGATCTGTTTTGGCTAACTCAATCCCAGATATTGCTACCGCCTCTGTGTATGTGTCTTCCTGATATTATCCATGGACTTTACTGTTTTGAATGTTTTTATCAGGGAACATTTAATTTGTGCTTGTAAACACTACCTGGTTCCACATGGAGACACCAGCTCTATACATTCATATTTTTAAGGGGGAAAGCTAGAGGAACTGCGGCAAACAAACATATTTCTGTTTGTATAGATGATATTTTATGCACTTGCCTAACGAAAAGATTTTCTTTTCTCCAAAACCAATTTACTGTGATTTTCTCCGTCCATTGCATACGAATTCCACAGCACATTGTCCGGATATGACTGGATGAAACCGGAAATATCCAGTTGTGTTTTGGCTAACTCAATACGAAATATTGTGAAAGTTTCTGTGTTTGTGTTTTCTGGATATTATCGATGGACTTTATTGTTTTGAATGTTTTTATCAGGGAACATTTAATTTTTTACCGTTGAAACACTAATTGGTTCATCATGGGAACACCAGCTCTACACATTCGTATTTTCTAGGGAGAAAGCTAGAGGAACTGCGGCAAACAAACATGATATTTCTCATTGTATAAATGACATTGTATGCACTTGCCTAATGAAAAGACTTTGCTATTCTCCAAAACCATTTTTACTGTGAAGTTCTCAGTCCATTGCATACGAATTCCACAGCACTTTGTTCGGATATGACTGGATGAAACCGGAAATATCTAGTTGTGTTTTGGCTTACTCAATCCCAGATATTGCTACAGCCTCTGTGTTTACGTTTTCTGGATATTATCAATGGATTTATTGTTTTCAATGTTTTTATCAGTGAACATTTTATTTTGAGCTTGGATACACTAATTGGTACCACATGGAGACACCAGCTCTACACACTAATATTTTCTAGGGAGAAAGCTAGAGGAACTGCAGCAAACAAACATGATATTTCTGTTTGTATCAATGATATTTTATGCACTTGCCTAACGAAAAGATTTTGCTTTTCTCCAAAAGCATTTCTACTCTGATTTTCTAAGCCCATTCCATACGAATTCCACACCACTTTTTCCGGATATGACTGGATGAAACCGGAAATATCCGGTTTGTTTTGGCTAACTCAATCCCAGATATTGCTAAATCCTCTGTGTTTGTGTATTCCTGATATTATCCACAGACTTTATTGTTTTGAATATTTTTTAGCAGGGAACATTTTATTTTGAGCTTGGAAACACTAATTGTTTCCACATGGTGACACCAGCTCTACACATTCCTATTTTCTAGGGACAAAGCTAGAGGAACTATGGTAAATAAACATGATATTTCTGTTTGTATCGATGACATTTTATGCACTTGCCTAACGAAAAGACTTTGCTTTTCTCCAAAACCATTTTTACTGTGATTTTCTCCGTCCATTGCATACGAATTCCACACCACTTTGTCCGGATATGACTGGATGAAACCGGAATTATCCGGATCTGTTTTGGCTAACTCAATCCCAGATATTGCTACCGCCTCTGTGTATGTGTCTTCCTGATATTATCCATGGACTTTACTGTTTTGAATGTTTTTATCAGGGAACATT
This sequence comes from Lepus europaeus, assembly GCF_033115175.1. Classification (NCBI taxonomy): domain Eukaryota; kingdom Metazoa; phylum Chordata; class Mammalia; order Lagomorpha; family Leporidae; genus Lepus; species Lepus europaeus. The sequence continues at coordinate 5,602,380 of NW_026909158.1, read as the reverse complement.
TAATTTGTGCTTGTAAACACTAATTGGTTCCACATGGAGACACCAGCTCTATACATTCATATTTTTAAGGGGGAAAGCTAGAGGAACTGCGGCAAACAAACATATTTCTGTTTGTATAGAAGATATTTTATGCACTTGCCTAACGAAAAGATTTTCTTTTCTCCAAAACCAATTTACTGTGATTTTCTCTGTCCATTGCATACGAATTCCACAGCACATTGTCCGGATATGACTGGATGAAACCGGAAATATCCAGTTGTGTTTTGGCTAACTCAATACGAAATATTGTGAAAGTTTCTGTGTTTGTGTTTTCTGGATATTATCGATGGACTTTATTGTTTTGAATGTTTTTATCAGGGAACATTTAATTTTTTACCGTTGAAACACTAATTGGTTCATCATGGGAACACCAGCTCTACACATTCGTATTTTCTAGGGAGAAAGCTAGAGGAAATGCGGCAAACAAACATGATATTTCTCATTGTATAAATGACATTGTATGCACTTGCCTAATGAAAAGACTTTGCTATTCTCCAAAACCATTTTTACTGTGAAGTTCTCAGTCCATTGCATACGAATTCCACAGCACTTTGTTCGGATATGACTGGATGAAACCGGAAATATCTAGTTGTGTTTTGGCTTACTCAATCCCAGATATTGCTACAGCCTCTGTGTTTACGTTTTCTGGATATTATCAATGGATTTATTGTTTTCAATGTTTTTATCACTGAACATTTTATTTTGAGCTTGGATACACTAATTGGTACCACATGGAGACACCAGCTCTACACACTCCTATTTTCTAGGGAGAAAGCTAGAGGAACTGCAGCAAACAAACATGATATTTCTGTTTGTATCAATGATATTTTATGCACTTGCCTAACGAAAAGATTTTGCTTTTCTCCAAAAGCATTTCTACTCTGATTTTCTAAGCCCATTCCATACGAATTCCACACCACTTTTTCCGGATATGACTGGATGAAACCGGAAATATCCGGTTTGTTTTGGCTACCTCAATCCCAGATATTGCTAAATCCTCTGTGTTTGGGTATTCCTGATATTATCCACAGACTTTATTGTTTTGAATATTTTTTAGCAGGGAACATTTTATTTTGAGCTTGGAAACACTAATTGTTTCCACATGGAGACACCAGCTCTACACATTCCTATTTTCTAGGGAGAAAGCTAGAGGAACTATGGTAAATAAACATGATATTTCTGTTTGTATCGATGACATTTTATGCACTTGCCTAACGAAAAGACTTTGCTTTTCTCCAGAACCATTTTTACTGTGATTTTCTCCGTCCATTGCATACGAATTCCACACCACTTTGTCCGGATATGACTGGATGAAACCGGAATTATCCGGATCTGTTTTGGCTAACTCAATCCCAGCTATTGCTACCGCCTCTGTGTATGTGTCTTCCTGATATTATCCATGGACTTTACTGTTTTGAATGTTTTTATCAGGGAACATTTAATTTGTGCTTGTAAACACTAACTGGTTCCACATGGAGACACCAGCTCTATACATTCATATTTTTAAGGGGGAAAGCTAGAGGAACTGCGGCAAACAAACATATTTCTGTTTGTATAGATGATATTTTATGCACTTGCCTAACGAAAAGATTTTCTTTTCTCCAAAACCAATTTACTGTGATTTTCTCCGTCCATTGCATACGAATTCCACAGCACATTGTCCGGATATGACTGGATGAAACCGGAAATATCCAGTTGTGTTTTGGCTAACTCAATACGAAATATTGTGAAAGTTTCTGTGTTTGTGTTTTCTGGATATTATCGATGGACTTTATTGTTTTGAATGTTTTTATCAGGGAACATTTAATTTTTTACCGTTGAAACACTAATTGGTTCATCATGGGAACACCAGCTCTACACATTCGTATTTTCTAGGGAGAAAGCTAGAGGAACTGCGGCAAACAAACATGATATTTCTCATTGTATAAATGACATTGTATGCACTTGCCTAATGAAAAGACTTTGCTATTCTCCAAAACCATTTTTACTGTGAAGTTCTCAGTCCATTGCATACGAATTCCACAGCACTTTGTTCGGATATGACTGGATGAAACCGGAAATATCTAGTTGTGTTTTGGCTTACTCAATCCCAGATATTGCTACAGCCTCTGTGTTTACGTTTTCTGGATATTATCAATGGATTTATTGTTTTCAATGTTTTTATCAGTGAACATTTTATTTTGAGCTTGGATACAGTAATTGGTACCACATGGAGACACCAGCTCTACACACTCCTATTTTCTAGGGAGAAAGCTAGAGGAACTGCAGCAAACAAACATGATATTTCTGTTTGTATCAATGATATTTTATGCACTTGCCTAACGAAAAGATTTTGCTTTTCTCCAAAAGCATTTCTACTCTGATTTTCTAAGCCCATTCCATACGAATTCCACACCACTTTTTCCGGATATGACTGGATGAAACCGGAAATATCCGGTTTGTTTTGGCTACCTCAATCCCAGATATTGCTAAATCCTCTGTGTTTGTGTATTGCTGATATTATCCACAGACTTTATTGTTTTGAATATTTTTTAGCAGGGAACATTTTATTTTGAGCTTGGATACAGTAATTGGTACCACATGGAGACACCAGCTCTACACACTCCTATTTTCTAGGGAGAAAGCTAGAGGAACTATGGTAAATAAACATGATATTTCTGTTTGTATCGATGACATTTTATGCACTTGCCTAACGAAAAGACTTTGCTTTTCTCCAGAACCATTTTTACTGTGATTTTCTCCGTCCATTGCATACGAATTCCACACCACTTTGTCCGGATATGACTGGATGAAACCGGAATTATCCGGATCTGTTTTGGCTAACTCAATCCCAGATATTGCTACCGCCTCTGTGTATGTGTCTTCCTGATATTATCCATGGACTTTACTGTTTTGAATGTTTTTATCAGGGAACATTTAATTTGTGCTTGTAAACACTAACTGGTTCCACATGGAGACACCAGCTCTATACATTCATATTTTTAAGGGGGAAAGCTAGAGGAACTGCGGCAAACAAACATATTTCTGTTTGTATAGATGATATTTTATGCACTTGCCTAACGAAAAGATTTTCTTTTCTCCAAAACCAATTTACTGTGATTTTCTCCGCCATTGCATACGAATTCCACAGCACATTGTCCGGATATGACTGGATGAAACCGGAAATATCCAGTTGTGTTTTGGCTAACTCAATACGAAATATTGTGAAAGTTTCTGTGTTTGTGTTTTCTGGATATTATCGATGGACTTTATTGTTTTGAATGTTTTTATCAGGGAACATTTAATTTTTTACCGTTGAAACACTAATTGGTTCATCATGGGAACACCAGCTCTACACATTCGTATTTTCTAGGGAGAAAGCTAGAGGAACTGTGGCAAACAAACATGATATTTCTCATTGTATAAATGACATTGTATGCACTTGCCTAATGAAAAGACTTTGCTATTCTCCAAAACCATTTTTACTGTGAAGTTCTCAGTCCATTGCATACGAATTCCACAGCACTTTGTTCGGATATGACTGGATGAAACCGGAAATATCTAGTTGTGTTTTGGCTTACTCAATCCCAGATATTGCTACAGCCTCTGTGTTTACGTTTTCTGGATATTATCAATGGATTTATTGTTTTCAATGTTTTTATCACTGAACATTTTATTTTGAGCTTGGATACACTAATTGGTACCACATGGAGACACCAGCTCTACACACTCCTATTTTCTAGGGAGAAAGCTAGAGGAACTGCAGCAAACAAACATGATATTTCTGTTTGTATCAATGATATTTTATGCACTTGCCTAACGAAAAGATTTTGCTTTTCTCCAAAAGCATTTCTACTCTGATTTTCTAAGCCCATTCCATACGAATTCCACACCACTTTTTCCGGATATGACTGGATGAAACCGGAAATATCCGGTTTGTTTTGGCTAACTCAATCCCAGATATTGCTAAATCCTCTGTGTTTGTGTATTCCTGATATTATCCACAGACTTTATTGTTTTGAATATTTTTTAGCAGGGAACATTTTATTTTGAGCTTGGATACAGTAATTGGTTCCACATGGAGACACCAGCTCTACACATTCCTATTTTCTAGGGAGAAAGCTAGAGGAACTATGGTAAATAAACATGATATTTCTGTTTGTATCGATGACATTTTATGCACTTGCCTAACGAAAAGACTTTGCTTTTCTCCAAAACCATTTTTACTGTGATTTTCTCCGTCCATTGCATACGAATTCCACACCACTTTGTCCGGATATGACTGGATGAAACCGGAATTATCCGGATCTGTTTTGGCTAACTCAATCCCAGATATTGCTACCGCCTCTGTGTATGTGTCTTCCTGATATTATCCATGGACTTTACTGTTTTGAATGTTTTTATCAGGGAACATTTAATTTGTGCTTGTAAACACTACCTGGTTCCACATGGAGACACCAGCTCTATACATTCATATTTTTAAGGGGGAAAGCTAGAGGAACTGCGGCAAACAAACATATTTCTGTTTGTATAGATGATATTTTATGCACTTGCCTAACGAAAAGATTTTCTTTTCTCCAAAACCAATTTACTGTGATTTTCTCCGTCCATTGCATACGAATTCCACAGCACATTGTCCGGATATGACTGGATGAAACCGGAAATATCCAGTTGTGTTTTGGCTAACTCAATACGAAATATTGTGAAAGTTTCTGTGTTTGTGTTTTCTGGATATTATCGATGGACTTTATTGTTTTGAATGTTTTTATCAGGGAACATTTAATTTTTTACCGTTGAAACACTAATTGGTTCATCATGGGAACACCAGCTCTACACATTCGTATTTTCTAGGGAGAAAGCTAGAGGAACTGCGGCAAACAAACATGATATTTCTCATTGTATAAATGACATTGTATGCACTTGCCTAATGAAAAGACTTTGCTATTCTCCAAAACCATTTTTACTGTGAAGTTCTCAGTCCATTGCATACGAATTCCACAGCACTTTGTTCGGATATGACTGGATGAAACCGGAAATATCTAGTTGTGTTTTGGCTTACTCAATCCCAGATATTGCTACAGCCTCTGTGTTTACGTTTTCTGGATATTATCAATGGATTTATTGTTTTCAATGTTTTTATCAGTGAACATTTTATTTTGAGCTTGGATACACTAATTGGTACCACATGGAGACACCAGCTCTACACACTAATATTTTCTAGGGAGAAAGCTAGAGGAACTGCAGCAAACAAACATGATATTTCTGTTTGTATCAATGATATTTTATGCACTTGCCTAACGAAAAGATTTTGCTTTTCTCCAAAAGCATTTCTACTCTGATTTTCTAAGCCCATTCCATACGAATTCCACACCACTTTTTCCGGATATGACTGGATGAAACCGGAAATATCCGGTTTGTTTTGGCTAACTCAATCCCAGATATTGCTAAATCCTCTGTGTTTGTGTATTCCTGATATTATCCACAGACTTTATTGTTTTGAATATTTTTTAGCAGGGAACATTTTATTTTGAGCTTGGAAACACTAATTGTTTCCACATGGTGACACCAGCTCTACACATTCCTATTTTCTAGGGACAAAGCTAGAGGAACTATGGTAAATAAACATGATATTTCTGTTTGTATCGATGACATTTTATGCACTTGCCTAACGAAAAGACTTTGCTTTTCTCCAAAACCATTTTTACTGTGATTTTCTCCGTCCATTGCATACGAATTCCACACCACTTTGTCCGGATATGACTGGATGAAACCGGAATTATCCGGATCTGTTTTGGCTAACTCAATCCCAGATATTGCTACCGCCTCTGTGTATGTGTCTTCCTGATATTATCCATGGACTTTACTGTTTTGAATGTTTTTATCAGGGAACATTTAATTTGTGCTTGTAAACACTAATTGGTTCCACATGGAGACACCAGCTCTATACATTCATATTTTTAAGGGGGAAAGCTAGAGGAACTGCGGCAAACAAACATATTTCTGTTTGTATAGAAGATATTTTATGCACTTGCCTAACGAAAAGATTTTCTTTTCTCCAAAACCAATTTACTGTGATTTTCTCTGTCCATTGCATACGAATTCCACAGCACATTGTCCGGATATGACTGGATGAAACCGGAAATATCCAGTTGTGTTTTGGCTAACTCAATACGAAATATTGTGAAAGTTTCTGTGTTTGTGTTTTCTGGATATTATCGATGGACTTTATTGTTTTGAATGTTTTTATCAGGGAACATTTAATTTTTTACCGTTGAAACACTAATTGGTTCATCATGGGAACACCAGCTCTACACATTCGTATTTTCTAGGGAGAAAGCTAGAGGAAATGCGGCAAACAAACATGATATTTCTCATTGTATAAATGACATTGTATGCACTTGCCTAATGAAAAGACTTTGCTATTCTCCAAAACCATTTTTACTGTGAAGTTCTCAGTCCATTGCATACGAATTCCACAGCACTTTGTTCGGATATGACTGGATGAAACCGGAAATATCTAGTTGTGTTTTGGCTTACTCAATCCCAGATATTGCTACAGCCTCTGTGTTTACGTTTTCTGGATATTATCAATGGATTTATTGTTTTCAATGTTTTTATCACTGAACATTTTATTTTGAGCTTGGATACACTAATTGGTACCACATGGAGACACCAGCTCTACACACTCCTATTTTCTAGGGAGAAAGCTAGAGGAACTGCAGCAAACAAACATGATATTTCTGTTTGTATCAATGATATTTTATGCACTTGCCTAACGAAAAGATTTTGCTTTTCTCCAAAAGCATTTCTACTCTGATTTTCTAAGCCCATTCCATACGAATTCCACACCACTTTTTCCGGATATGACTGGATGAAACCGGAAATATCCGGTTTGTTTTGGCTACCTCAATCCCAGATATTGCTAAATCCTCTGTGTTTGGGTATTCCTGATATTATCCACAGACTTTATTGTTTTGAATATTTTTTAGCAGGGAACATTTTATTTTGAGCTTGGAAACACTAATTGTTTCCACATGGAGACACCAGCTCTACACATTCCTATTTTCTAGGGAGAAAGCTAGAGGAACTATGGTAAATAAACATGATATTTCTGTTTGTATCGATGACATTTTATGCACTTGCCTAACGAAAAGACTTTGCTTTTCTCCAGAACCATTTTTACTGTGATTTTCTCCGTCCATTGCATACGAATTCCACACCACTTTGTCCGGATATGACTGGATGAAACCGGAATTATCCGGATCTGTTTTGGCTAACTCAATCCCAGCTATTGCTACCGCCTCTGTGTATGTGTCTTCCTGATATTATCCATGGACTTTACTGTTTTGAATGTTTTTATCAGGGAACATTTAATTTGTGCTTGTAAACACTAACTGGTTCCACATGGAGACACCAGCTCTATACATTCATATTTTTAAGGGGGAAAGCTAGAGGAACTGCGGCAAACAAACATATTTCTGTTTGTATAGATGATATTTTATGCACTTGCCTAACGAAAAGATTTTCTTTTCTCCAAAACCAATTTACTGTGATTTTCTCCGTCCATTGCATACGAATTCCACAGCACATTGTCCGGATATGACTGGATGAAACCGGAAATATCCAGTTGTGTTTTGGCTAACTCAATACGAAATATTGTGAAAGTTTCTGTGTTTGTGTTTTCTGGATATTATCGATGGACTTTATTGTTTTGAATGTTTTTATCAGGGAACATTTCATTTTTTACCGTTGAAACACTAATTGGTTCATCATGGGAACACCAGCTCTACACATTCGTATTTTCTAGGGAGAAAGCTAGAGGAACTGCGGCAAACAAACATGATATTTCTCATTGTATAAATGACATTGTATGCACTTGCCTAATGAAAAGACTTTGCTATTCTCCAAAACCATTTTTACTGTGAAGTTCTCAGTCCATTGCATACGAATTCCACAGCACTTTGTTCGGATATGACTGGATGAAACCGGAAATATCTAGTTGTGTTTTGGCTTACTCAATCCCAGATATTGCTACAGCCTCTGTGTTTACGTTTTCTGGATATTATCAATGGATTTATTGTTTTCAATGTTTTTATCAGTGAACATTTTATTTTGAGCTTGGATACAGTAATTGGTACCACATGGAGACACCAGCTCTACACACTCCTATTTTCTAGGGAGAAAGCTAGAGGAACTGCAGCAAACAAACATGATATTTCTGTTTGTATCAATGATATTTTATGCACTTGCCTAACGAAAAGATTTTGCTTTTCTCCAAAAGCATTTCTACTCTGATTTTCTAAGCCCATTCCATACGAATTCCACACCACTTTTTCCGGATATGACTGGATGAAACCGGAAATATCCGGTTTGTTTTGGCTACCTCAATCCCAGATATTGCTAAATCCTCTGTGTTTGTGTATTGCTGATATTATCCACAGACTTTATTGTTTTGAATATTTTTTAGCAGGGAACATTTTATTTTGAGCTTGGATACAGTAATTGGTACCACATGGAGACACCAGCTCTACACACTCCTATTTTCTAGGGAGAAAGCTAGAGGAACTATGGTAAATAAACATGATATTTCTGTTTGTATCGATGACATTTTATGCACTTGCCTAACGAAAAGACTTTGCTTTTCTCCAGAACCATTTTTACTGTGATTTTCTCCGTCCATTGCATACGAATTCCACACCACTTTGTCCGGATATGACTGGATGAAACCGGAATTATCCGGATCTGTTTTGGCTAACTCAATCCCAGATATTGCTACCGCCTCTGTGTATGTGTCTTCCTGATATTATCCATGGACTTTACTGTTTTGAATGTTTTTATCAGGGAACATTTAATTTGTGCTTGTAAACACTAACTGGTTCCACATGGAGACACCAGCTCTATACATTCATATTTTTAAGGGGGAAAGCTAGAGGAACTGCGGCAAACAAACATATTTCTGTTTGTATAGATGATATTTTATGCACTTGCCTAACGAAAAGATTTTCTTTTCTCCAAAACCAATTTACTGTGATTTTCTCCGCCATTGCATACGAATTCCACAGCACATTGTCCGGATATGACTGGATGAAACCGGAAATATCCAGTTGTGTTTTGGCTAACTCAATACGAAATATTGTGAAAGTTTCTGTGTTTGTGTTTTCTGGATATTATCGATGGACTTTATTGTTTTGAATGTTTTTATCAGGGAACATTTAATTTTTTACCGTTGAAACACTAATTGGTTCATCATGGGAACACCAGCTCTACACATTCGTATTTTCTAGGGAGAAAGCTAGAGGAACTGTGGCAAACAAACATGATATTTCTCATTGTATAAATGACATTGTATGCACTTGCCTAATGAAAAGACTTTGCTATTCTCCAAAACCATTTTTACTGTGAAGTTCTCAGTCCATTGCATACGAATTCCACAGCACTTTGTTCGGATATGACTGGATGAAACCGGAAATATCTAGTTGTGTTTTGGCTTACTCAATCCCAGATATTGCTACAGCCTCTGTGTTTACGTTTTCTGGATATTATCAATGGATTTATTGTTTTCAATGTTTTTATCACTGAACATTTTATTTTGAGCTTGGATACACTAATTGGTACCACATGGAGACACCAGCTCTACACACTCCTATTTTCTAGGGAGAAAGCTAGAGGAACTGCAGCAAACAAACATGATATTTCTGTTTGTATCAATGATATTTTATGCACTTGCCTAACGAAAAGATTTTGCTTTTCTCCAAAAGCATTTCTACTCTGATTTTCTAAGCCCATTCCATACGAATTCCACACCACTTTTTCCGGATATGACTGGATGAAACCGGAAATATCCGGTTTGTTTTGGCTACCTCAATCCCAGATATTGCTAAATCCTCTGTGTTTGGGTATTCCTGATATTATCCACAGACTTTATTGTTTTGAATATTTTTTAGCAGGGAACATTTTATTTTGAGCTTGGAAACACTAATTGTTTCCACATGGAGACACCAGCTCTACACATTCCTATTTTCTAGGGAGAAAGCTAGAGGAACTATGGTAAATAAACATGATATTTCTGTTTGTATCGATGACATTTTATGCACTTGCCTAACGAAAAGACTTTGCTTTTCTCCAGAACCATTTTTACTGTGATTTTCTCCGTCCATTGCATACGAATTCCACACCACTTTGTCCGGATATGACTGGATGAAACCGGAATTATCCGGATCTGTTTTGGCTAACTCAATCCCAGCTATTGCTACCGCCTCTGTGTATGTGTCTTCCTGATATTATCCATGGACTTTACTGTTTTGAATGTTTTTATCAGGGAACATTTAATTTGTGCTTGTAAACACTAACTGGTTCCACATGGAGACACCAGCTCTATACATTCATATTTTTAAGGGGGAAAGCTAGAGGAACTGCGGCAAACAAACATATTTCTGTTTGTATAGATGATATTTTATGCACTTGCCTAACGAAAAGATTTTCTTTTCTCCAAAACCAATTTACTGTGATTTTCTCCGTCCATTGCATACGAATTCCACAGCACATTGTCCGGATATGACTGGATGAAACCGGAAATATCCAGTTGTGTTTTGGCTAACTCAATACGAAATATTGTGAAAGTTTCTGTGTTTGTGTTTTCTGGATATTATCGATGGACTTTATTGTTTTGAATGTTTTTATCAGGGAACATTTAATTTTTTACCGTTGAAACACTAATTGGTTCATCATGGGAACACCAGCTCTACACATTCGTATTTTCTAGGGAGAAAGCTAGAGGAACTGCGGCAAACAAACATGATATTTCTCATTGTATAAATGACATTGTATGCACTTGCCTAATGAAAAGACTTTGCTATTCTCCAAAACCATTTTTACTGTGAAGTTCTCAGTCCATTGCATACGAATTCCACAGCACTTTGTTCGGATATGACTGGATGAAACCGGAAATATCTAGTTGTGTTTTGGCTTACTCAATCCCAGATATTGCTACAGCCTCTGTGTTTACGTTTTCTGGATATTATCAATGGATTTATTGTTTTCAATGTTTTTATCAGTGAACATTTTATTTTGAGCTTGGATACAGTAATTGGTACCACATGGAGACACCAGCTCTACACACTCCTATTTTCTAGGGAGAAAGCTAGAGGAACTGCAGCAAACAAACATGATATTTCTGTTTGTATCAATGATATTTTATGCACTTGCCTAACGAAAAGATTTTGCTTTTCTCCAAAAGCATTTCTACTCTGATTTTCTAAGCCCATTCCATACGAATTCCACACCACTTTTTCCGGATATGACTGGATGAAACCGGAAATATCCGGTTTGTTTTGGCTACCTCAATCCCAGATATTGCTAAATCCTCTGTGTTTGTGTATTGCTGATATTATCCACAGACTTTATTGTTTTGAATATTTTTTAGCAGGGAACATTTTATTTTGAGCTTGGATACAGTAATTGGTACCACATGGAGACACCAGCTCTACACACTCCTATTTTCTAGGGAGAAAGCTAGAGGAACTATGGTAAATAAACATGATATTTCTGTTTGTATCGATGACATTTTATGCACTTGCCTAACGAAAAGACTTTGCTTTTCTCCAGAACCATTTTTACTGTGATTTTCTCCGTCCATTGCATACGAATTCCACACCACTTTGTCCGGATATGACTGGATGAAACCGGAATTATCCGGATCTGTTTTGGCTAACTCAATCCCAGATATTGCTACCGCCTCTGTGTATGTGTCTTCCTGATATTATCCATGGACTTTACTGTTTTGAATGTTTTTATCAGGGAACATTTAATTTGTGCTTGTAAACACTAACTGGTTCCACATGGAGACACCAGCTCTATACATTCATATTTTTAAGGGGGAAAGCTAGAGGAACTGCGGCAAACAAACATATTTCTGTTTGTATAGATGATATTTTATGCACTTGCCTAACGAAAAGATTTTCTTTTCTCCAAAACCAATTTACTGTGATTTTCTCCGCCATTGCATACGAATTCCACAGCACATTGTCCGGATATGACTGGATGAAACCGGAAATATCCAGTTGTGTTTTGGCTAACTCAATACGAAATATTGTGAAAGTTTCTGTGTTTGTGTTTTCTGGATATTATCGATGGACTTTATTGTTTTGAATGTTTTTATCAGGGAACATTTAATTTTTTACCGTTGAAACACTAATTGGTTCATCATGGGAACACCAGCTCTACACATTCGTATTTTCTAGGGAGAAAGCTAGAGGAACTGTGGCAAACAAACATGATATTTCTCATTGTATAAATGACATTGTATGCACTTGCCTAATGAAAAGACTTTGCTATTCTCCAAAACCATTTTTACTGTGAAGTTCTCAGTCCATTGCATACGAATTCCACAGCACTTTGTTCGGATATGACTGGATGAAACCGGAAATATCTAGTTGTGTTTTGGCTTACTCAATCCCAGATATTGCTACAGCCTCTGTGTTTACGTTTTCTGGATATTATCAATGGATTTATTGTTTTCAATGTTTTTATCACTGAACATTTTATTTTGAGCTTGGATACACTAATTGGTACCACATGGAGACACCAGCTCTACACACTCCTATTTTCTAGGGAGAAAGCTAGAGGAACTGCAGCAAACAAACATGATATTTCTGTTTGTATCAATGATATTTTATGCACTTGCCTAACGAAAAGATTTTGCTTTTCTCCAAAAGCATTTCTACTCTGATTTTCTAAGCCCATTCCATACGAATTCCACACCACTTTTTCCGGATATGACTGGATGAAACCGGAAATATCCGGTTTGTTTTGGCTAACTCAATCCCAGATATTGCTAAATCCTCTGTGTTTGTGTATTCCTGATATTATCCACAGACTTTATTGTTTTGAATATTTTTTAGCAGGGAACATTTTATTTTGAGCTTGGATACAGTAATTGGTTCCACATGGAGACACCAGCTCTACACATTCCTATTTTCTAGGGAGAAAGCTAGAGGAACTATGGTAAATAAACATGATATTTCTGTTTGTATCGATGACATTTTATGCACTTGCCTAACGAAAAGACTTTGCTTTTCTCCAAAACCATTTTTACTGTGATTTTCTCCGTCCATTGCATACGAATTCCACACCACTTTGTCCGGATATGACTGGATGAAACCGGAATTATCCGGATCTGTTTTGGCTAACTCAATCCCAGATATTGCTACCGCCTCTGTGTATGTGTCTTCCTGATATTATCCATGGACTTTACTGTTTTGAATGTTTTTATCAGGGAACATTTAATTTGTGCTTGTAAACACTACCTGGTTCCACATGGAGACACCAGCTCTATACATTCATATTTTTAAGGGGGAAAGCTAGAGGAACTGCGGCAAACAAACATATTTCTGTTTGTATAGATGATATTTTATGCACTTGCCTAACGAAAAGATTTTCTTTTCTCCAAAACCAATTTACTGTGATTTTCTCCGTCCATTGCATACGAATTCCACAGCACATTGTCCGGATATGACTGGATGAAACCGGAAATATCCAGTTGTGTTTTGGCTAACTCAATACGAAATATTGTGAAAGTTTCTGTGTTTGTGTTTTCTGGATATTATCGATGGACTTTATTGTTTTGAATGTTTTTATCAGGGAACATTTAATTTTTTACCGTTGAAACACTAATTGGTTCATCATGGGAACACCAGCTCTACACATTCGTATTTTCTAGGGAGAAAGCTAGAGGAACTGCGGCAAACAAACATGATATTTCTCATTGTATAAATGACATTGTATGCACTTGCCTAATGAAAAGACTTTGCTATTCTCCAAAACCATTTTTACTGTGAAGTTCTCAGTCCATTGCATACGAATTCCACAGCACTTTGTTCGGATATGACTGGATGAAACCGGAAATATCTAGTTGTGTTTTGGCTTACTCAATCCCAGATATTGCTACAGCCTCTGTGTTTACGTTTTCTGGATATTATCAATGGATTTATTGTTTTCAATGTTTTTATCACTGAACATTTTATTTTGAGCTTGGATACACTAATTGGTACCACATGGAGACACCAGCTCTACACACTAATATTTTCTAGGGAGAAAGCTAGAGGAACTGCAGCAAACAAACATGATATTTCTGTTTGTATCAATGATATTTTATGCACTTGCCTAACGAAAAGATTTTGCTTTTCTCCAAAAGCATTTCTACTCTGATTTTCTAAGCCCATTCCATACGAATTCCACACCACTTTTTCCGGATATGACTGGATGAAACCGGAAATATCCGGTTTGTTTTGGCTAACTCAATCCCAGATATTGCTAAATCCTCTGTGTTTGTGTATTCCTGATATTATCCACAGACTTTATTGTTTTGAATATTTTTTAGCAGGGAACATTTTATTTTGAGCTTGGAAACACTAATTGTTTCCACATGGTGACACCAGCTCTACACATTCCTATTTTCTAGGGACAAAGCTAGAGGAACTATGGTAAATAAACATGATATTTCTGTTTGTATCGATGACATTTTATGCACTTGCCTAACGAAAAGACTTTGCTTTTCTCCAAAACCATTTTTACTGTGATTTTCTCCGTCCATTGCATACGAATTCCACACCACTTTGTCCGGATATGACTGGATGAAACCGGAATTATCCGGATCTGTTTTGGCTAACTCAATCCCAGATATTGCTACCGCCTCTGTGTATGTGTCTTCCTGATATTATCCATGGACTTTACTGTTTTGAATGTTTTTATCAGGGAACATTTAATTTGTGCTTGTAAACACTAATTGGTTCCACATGGAGACACCAGCTCTATACATTCATATTTTTAAGGGGGAAAGCTAGAGGAACTGCGGCAAACAAACATATTTCTGTTTGTATAGAAGATATTTTATGCACTTGCCTAACGAAAAGATTTTCTTTTCTCCAAAACCAATTTACTGTGATTTTCTCTGTCCATTGCATACGAATTCCACAGCACATTGTCCGGATATGACTGGATGAAACCGGAAATATCCAGTTGTGTTTTGGCTAACTCAATACGAAATATTGTGAAAGTTTCTGTGTTTGTGTTTTCTGGATATTATCGATGGACTTTATTGTTTTGAATGTTTTTATCAGGGAACATTTAATTTTTTACCGTTGAAACACTAATTGGTTCATCATGGGAACACCAGCTCTACACATTCGTATTTTCTAGGGAGAAAGCTAGAGGAAATGCGGCAAACAAACATGATATTTCTCATTGTATAAATGACATTGTATGCACTTGCCTAATGAAAAGACTTTGCTATTCTCCAAAACCATTTTTACTGTGAAGTTCTCAGTCCATTGCATACGAATTCCACAGCACTTTGTTCGGATATGACTGGATGAAACCGGAAATATCTAGTTGTGTTTTGGCTTACTCAATCCCAGATATTGCTACAGCCTCTGTGTTTACGTTTTCTGGATATTATCAATGGATTTATTGTTTTCAATGTTTTTATCACTGAACATTTTATTTTGAGCTTGGATACACTAATTGGTACCACATGGAGACACCAGCTCTACACACTCCTATTTTCTAGGGAGAAAGCTAGAGGAACTGCAGCAAACAAACATGATATTTCTGTTTGTATCAATGATATTTTATGCACTTGCCTAACGAAAAGATTTTGCTTTTCTCCAAAAGCATTTCTACTCTGATTTTCTAAGCCCATTCCATACGAATTCCACACCACTTTTTCCGGATATGACTGGATGAAACCGGAAATATCCGGTTTGTTTTGGCTACCTCAATCCCAGATATTGCTAAATCCTCTGTGTTTGGGTATTCCTGATATTATCCACAGACTTTATTGTTTTGAATATTTTTTAGCAGGGAACATTTTATTTTGAGCTTGGAAACACTAATTGTTTCCACATGGAGACACCAGCTCTACACATTCCTATTTTCTAGGGAGAAAGCTAGAGGAACTATGGTAAATAAACATGATATTTCTGTTTGTATCGATGACATTTTATGCACTTGCCTAACGAAAAGACTTTGCTTTTCTCCAGAACCATTTTTACTGTGATTTTCTCCGTCCATTGCATACGAATTCCACACCACTTTGTCCGGATATGACTGGATGAAACCGGAATTATCCGGATCTGTTTTGGCTAACTCAATCCCAGCTATTGCTACCGCCTCTGTGTATGTGTCTTCCTGATATTATCCATGGACTTTACTGTTTTGAATGTTTTTATCAGGGAACATTTAATTTGTGCTTGTAAACACTAACTGGTTCCACATGGAGACACCAGCTCTATACATTCATATTTTTAAGGGGGAAAGCTAGAGGAACTGCGGCAAACAAACATATTTCTGTTTGTATAGATGATATTTTATGCACTTGCCTAACGAAAAGATTTTCTTTTCTCCAAAACCAATTTACTGTGATTTTCTCCGTCCATTGCATACGAATTCCACAGCACATTGTCCGGATATGACTGGATGAAACCGGAAATATCCAGTTGTGTTTTGGCTAACTCAATACGAAATATTGTGAAAGTTTCTGTGTTTGTGTTTTCTGGATATTATCGATGGACTTTATTGTTTTGAATGTTTTTATCAGGGAACATTTAATTTTTTACCGTTGAAACACTAATTGGTTCATCATGGGAACACCAGCTCTACACATTCGTATTTTCTAGGGAGAAAGCTAGAGGAACTGCGGCAAACAAACATGATATTTCTCATTGTATAAATGACATTGTATGCACTTGCCTAATGAAAAGACTTTGCTATTCTCCAAAACCATTTTTACTGTGAAGTTCTCAGTCCATTGCATACGAATTCCACAGCACTTTGTTCGGATATGACTGGATGAAACCGGAAATATCTAGTTGTGTTTTGGCTTACTCAATCCCAGATATTGCTACAGCCTCTGTGTTTACGTTTTCTGGATATTATCAATGGATTTATTGTTTTCAATGTTTTTATCAGTGAACATTTTATTTTGAGCTTGGATACAGTAATTGGTACCACATGGAGACACCAGCTCTACACACTCCTATTTTCTAGGGAGAAAGCTAGAGGAACTGCAGCAAACAAACATGATATTTCTGTTTGTATCAATGATATTTTATGCACTTGCCTAACGAAAAGATTTTGCTTTTCTCCAAAAGCATTTCTACTCTGATTTTCTAAGCCCATTCCATACGAATTCCACACCACTTTTTCCGGATATGACTGGATGAAACCGGAAATATCCGGTTTGTTTTGGCTACCTCAATCCCAGATATTGCTAAATCCTCTGTGTTTGTGTATTGCTGATATTATCCACAGACTTTATTGTTTTGAATATTTTTTAGCAGGGAACATTTTATTTTGAGCTTGGATACAGTAATTGGTACCACATGGAGACACCAGCTCTACACACTCCTATTTTCTAGGGAGAAAGCTAGAGGAACTATGGTAAATAAACATGATATTTCTGTTTGTATCGATGACATTTTATGCACTTGCCTAACGAAAAGACTTTGCTTTTCTCCAGAACCATTTTTACTGTGATTTTCTCCGTCCATTGCATACGAATTCCACACCACTTTGTCCGGATATGACTGGATGAAACCGGAATTATCCGGATCTGTTTTGGCTAACTCAATCCCAGATATTGCTACCGCCTCTGTGTATGTGTCTTCCTGATATTATCCATGGACTTTACTGTTTTGAATGTTTTTATCAGGGAACATTTAATTTGTGCTTGTAAACACTAACTGGTTCCACATGGAGACACCAGCTCTATACATTCATATTTTTAAGGGGGAAAGCTAGAGGAACTGCGGCAAACAAACATATTTCTGTTTGTATAGATGATATTTTATGCACTTGCCTAACGAAAAGATTTTCTTTTCTCCAAAACCAATTTACTGTGATTTTCTCCGCCATTGCATACGAATTCCACAGCACATTGTCCGGATATGACTGGATGAAACCGGAAATATCCAGTTGTGTTTTGGCTAACTCAATACGAAATATTGTGAAAGTTTCTGTGTTTGTGTTTTCTGGATATTATCGATGGACTTTATTGTTTTGAATGTTTTTATCAGGGAACATTTAATTTTTTACCGTTGAAACACTAATTGGTTCATCATGGGAACACCAGCTCTACACATTCGTATTTTCTAGGGAGAAAGCTAGAGGAACTGTGGCAAACAAACATGATATTTCTCATTGTATAAATGACATTGTATGCACTTGCCTAATGAAAAGACTTTGCTATTCTCCAAAACCATTTTTACTGTGAAGTTCTCAGTCCATTGCATACGAATTCCACAGCACTTTGTTCGGATATGACTGGATGAAACCGGAAATATCTAGTTGTGTTTTGGCTTACTCAATCCCAGATATTGCTACAGCCTCTGTGTTTACGTTTTCTGGATATTATCAATGGATTTATTGTTTTCAATGTTTTTATCACTGAACATTTTATTTTGAGCTTGGATACACTAATTGGTACCACATGGAGACACCAGCTCTACACACTCCTATTTTCTAGGGAGAAAGCTAGAGGAACTGCAGCAAACAAACATGATATTTCTGTTTGTATCAATGATATTTTATGCACTTGCCTAACGAAAAGATTTTGCTTTTCTCCAAAAGCATTTCTACTCTGATTTTCTAAGCCCATTCCATACGAATTCCACACCACTTTTTCCGGATATGACTGGATGAAACCGGAAATATCCGGTTTGTTTTGGCTACCTCAATCCCAGATATTGCTAAATCCTCTGTGTTTGGGTATTCCTGATATTATCCACAGACTTTATTGTTTTGAATATTTTTTAGCAGGGAACATTTTATTTTGAGCTTGGAAACACTAATTGTTTCCACATGGAGACACCAGCTCTACACATTCCTATTTTCTAGGGAGAAAGCTAGAGGAACTATGGTAAATAAACATGATATTTCTGTTTGTATCGATGACATTTTATGCACTTGCCTAACGAAAAGACTTTGCTTTTCTCCAGAACCATTTTTACTGTGATTTTCTCCGTCCATTGCATACGAATTCCACACCACTTTGTCCGGATATGACTGGATGAAACCGGAATTATCCGGATCTGTTTTGGCTAACTCAATCCCAGCTATTGCTACCGCCTCTGTGTATGTGTCTTCCTGATATTATCCATGGACTTTACTGTTTTGAATGTTTTTATCAGGGAACATTTAATTTGTGCTTGTAAACACTAACTGGTTCCACATGGAGACACCAGCTCTATACATTCATATTTTTAAGGGGGAAAGCTAGAGGAACTGCGGCAAACAAACATATTTCTGTTTGTATAGATGATATTTTATGCACTTGCCTAACGAAAAGATTTTCTTTTCTCCAAAACCAATTTACTGTGATTTTCTCCGTCCATTGCATACGAATTCCACAGCACATTGTCCGGATATGACTGGATGAAACCGGAAATATCCAGTTGTGTTTTGGCTAACTCAATACGAAATATTGTGAAAGTTTCTGTGTTTGTGTTTTCTGGATATTATCGATGGACTTTATTGTTTTGAATGTTTTTATCAGGGAACATTTAATTTTTTACCGTTGAAACACTAATTGGTTCATCATGGGAACACCAGCTCTACACATTCGTATTTTCTAGGGAGAAAGCTAGAGGAACTGCGGCAAACAAACATGATATTTCTCATTGTATAAATGACATTGTATGCACTTGCCTAATGAAAAGACTTTGCTATTCTCCAAAACCATTTTTACTGTGAAGTTCTCAGTCCATTGCATACGAATTCCACAGCACTTTGTTCGGATATGACTGGATGAAACCGGAAATATCTAGTTGTGTTTTGGCTTACTCAATCCCAGATATTGCTACAGCCTCTGTGTTTACGTTTTCTGGATATTATCAATGGATTTATTGTTTTCAATGTTTTTATCAGTGAACATTTTATTTTGAGCTTGGATACAGTAATTGGTACCACATGGAGACACCAGCTCTACACACTCCTATTTTCTAGGGAGAAAGCTAGAGGAACTGCAGCAAACAAACATGATATTTCTGTTTGTATCAATGATATTTTATGCACTTGCCTAACGAAAAGATTTTGCTTTTCTCCAAAAGCATTTCTACTCTGATTTTCTAAGCCCATTCCATACGAATTCCACACCACTTTTTCCGGATATGACTGGATGAAACCGGAAATATCCGGTTTGTTTTGGCTACCTCAATCCCAGATATTGCTAAATCCTCTGTGTTTGTGTATTCCTGATATTATCCACAGACTTTATTGTTTTGAATATTTTTTAGCAGGGAACATTTTATTTTGAGCTTGGAAACACTAATTGTTTCCACATGGAGACACCAGCTCTACACATTCCTATTTTCTAGGGACAAAGCTAGAGGAACTATGGTAAATAAACATGATATTTCTGTTTGTATCGATGACATTTTATGCACTTGCCTAACAAAAAGACTTTGCTTTTCTCCAGAACCATTTTTACTGTGATTTTCTCCGTCCATTGCATACGAATTCCACACCACTTTGTCCGGATATGACTGGATGAAACCGGAATTATCCGGATCTGTTTTGGCTAACTCAATCCCAGCTATTGCTACCGCCTCTGTGTATGTGTCTTCCTGATATTATCCATGGACTTTACTGTTTTGAATGTTTTTATCAGGGAACATTTAATTTGTGCTTGTAAACACTAACTGGTTCCACATGGAGACACCAGCTCTATACATTCATATTTTTAAGGGGGAAAGCTAGAGGAACTGCGGCAAACAAACATATTTCTGTTTGTATAGATGATATTTTATGCACTTGCCTAACGAAAAGATTTTCTTTTCTCCAAAACCAATTTACTGTGATTTTCTCCGTCCATTGCATACGAATTCCACAGCACATTGTCCGGATATGACTGGATGAAACCGGAAATATCCAGTTGTGTTTTGGCTAACTCAATACGAAATATTGTGAAAGTTTCTGTGTTTGTGTTTTCTGGATATTATCGATGGACTTTATTGTTTTGAATGTTTTTATCAGGGAACATTTAATTTTTTACCGTTGAAACACTAATTGGTTCATCATGGGAACACCAGCTCTACACATTCGTATTTTCTAGGGAGAAAGCTAGAGGAACTGCGGCAAACAAACATGATATTTCTCATTGTATAAATGACATTGTATGCACTTGCCTAATGAAAAGACTTTGCTATTCTCCAAAACCATTTTTACTGTGAAGTTCTCAGTCCATTGCATACGAATTCCACAGCACTTTGTTCGGATATGACTGGATGAAACCGGAAATATCTAGTTGTGTTTTGGCTTACTCAATCCCAGATATTGCTACAGCCTCTGTGTTTACGTTTTCTGGATATTATCAATGGATTTATTGTTTTCAATGTTTTTATCACTGAACATTTTATTTTGAGCTTGGATACAGTAATTGGTACCACATGGAGACACCAGCTCTACACACTCCTATTTTCTAGGGAGAAAGCTAGAGGAACTGCAGCAAACAAACATGATATTTCTGTTTGTATCAATGATATTTTATGCACTTGCCTAACGAAAAGATTTTGCTTTTCTCCAAAAGCATTTCTACTCTGATTTTCTAAGCCCATTCCATACGAATTCCACACCACTTTTTCCGGATATGACTGGATGAAACCGGAAATATCCAGTTTGTTTTGGCTAACTCAATCCCAGATATTGCTAAATCCTCTGTGTTTGTGTATTCCTGATATTATCCACAGACTTTATTGTTTTGAATATTTTTTAGCAGGGAACATTTTATTTTGAGCTTGGAAACACTAATTGTTTCCACATGGAGACACCAGCTCTACACATTCCTATTTTCTAGGGAGAAAGCTAGAGGAACTATGGTAAATAAACATGATATTTCTGTTTGTATCGATGACATTTTATGCACTTGCCTAACGAAAAGACTTTGCTTTTCTCCAAAACCATTTTTACTGTGATTTTCTCTGTCCATTGCATACGAATTCCACACCACTTTGTCCGGATATGACTGGATGAAACCGGAATTATCCGGATCTGTTTTGGCTAACTCAATCCCAGCTATTGCTACCGCCTCTGTGTATGTGTCTTCCTGATATTATCCATGGACTTTACTGTTTTGAATGTTTTTATCAGGGAACATTTAATTTGTGCTTGTAAACACTAATTGGTTCCACATGGAGACACCAGCTCTATACATTCATATTTTTAAGGGGGAAAGCTAGAGGAACTGCGGCAAACAAACATATTTCTGTTTGTATAGAAGATATTTTATGCACTTGCCTAACGAAAAGATTTTCTTTTCTCCAAAACCAATTTACTGTGATTTTCTCCGTCCATTGCATACGAATTCCACAGCACATTGTCCGGATATGACTGGATGAAACCGGAAATATCCAGTTGTGTTTTGGCTAACTCAATACGAAATATTGTGAAAGTTTCTGTGTTTGTGTTTTCTGGATATTATCGATGAACTTTATTGTTTTGAATGTTTTTATCAGGGAACATTTAATTTTTTACCGTTGAAACACTAATTGGTTCATCATGGGAACACCAGCTCTACACATTCGTATTTTCTAGGGAGAAAGCTAGAGGAACTGCGGCAAACAAACATGATATTTCTCATTGTATAAATGACATTGTATGCACTTGCCTAATGAAAAGACTTTGCTATTCTCCAAAACCATTTTTACTGTGAAGTTCTCAGTCCATTGCATACGAATTCCACAGCACTTTGTTCCGATATGACTGGATGAAACCGGAAATATCTAGTTGTGTTTTGGCTTACTCAATCCCAGATATTGCTACAGCCTCTGTGTTTACGTTTTCTGGATATTATCAATGGATTTATTGTTTTCAATGTTTTTATCACTGGACATTTTATTTTGAGCTTGGATACACTAATTGGTACCACATGGAGACACCAGCTCTACACACTCCTATTTTCTAGGGAGAAAGCTAGAGGAACTGCAGCAAACAAACATGATATTTCTGTTTGTATCAATGATATTTTATGCACTTGCCTAACGAAAAGATTTTGCTTTTCTCCAAAAGCATTTCTACTCTGATTTTCTAAGCCCATTCCATACGAATTCCACACCACTTTTTCCGGATATGACTGGATGAAACCGGAAATATCCGGTTTGTTTTGGCTAACTCAATCCCAGATATTGCTAAATCCTCTGTGTTTGTGTATTCCTGATATTATCCACAGACTTTATTGTTTTGAATATTTTTTAGCAGGGAACATTTTATTTTGAGCTTGGAAACACTAATTGTTTCCACATGGTGACACCAGCTCTACACATTCCTATTTTCTAGGGACAAAGCTAGAGGAACTATGGTAAATAAACATGATATTTCTGTTTGTATCGATGACATTTTATGCACTTGCCTAACGAAAAGACTTTGCTTTTCTCCAAAACCATTTTTACTGTGATTTTCTCCGTCCATTGCATACGAATTCCACACCACTTTGTCCGGATATGACTGGATGAAACCGGAATTATCCGGATCTGTTTTGGCTAACTCAATCCCAGCTATTGCTACCGCCTCTGTGTATGTGTCTTCCTGATATTATCCATGGACTTTACTGTTTTGAATGTTTTTATCAGGGAACATTTAATTTGTGCTTGTAAACACTAATTGGTTCCACATGGAGACACCAGCTCTATACATTCATATTTTTAAGGGGGAAAGCTAGAGGAACTGCGGCAAACAAACATATTTCTGTTTGTATAGATGATATTTTATGCACTTGCCTAACGAAAAGATTTTCTTTTCTCCAAAACCAATTTACTGTGATTTTCTCCGTCCATTGCATACGAATTCCACAGCACATTGTCCGGATATGACTGGATGAAACCGGAAATATCCAGTTGTGTTTTGGCTAACTCAATACGAAATATTGTGAAAGTTTCTGTGTTTGTGTTTTCTGGATATTATCGATGAACTTTATTGTTTTGAATGTTTTTATCAGGGAACATTTAATTTTTTACCGTTGAAACACTAATTGGTTCATCATGGGAACACCAGCTCTACACATTCGTATTTTCTAGGGAGAAAGCTAGAGGAACTGCGGCAAACAAACATGATATTTCTCATTGTATAAATGACATTGTATGCACTTGCCTAATGAAAAGACTTTGCTATTCTCCAAAACCATTTTTACTGTGAAGTTCTGAGTCCATTGCATACGAATTCCACAGCACTTTGTTCCGATATGACTGGATGAAACCGGAAATATCTAGTTGTGTTTTGGCTTACTCAATCCCAGATATTGCTACAGCCTCTGTGTTTACGTTTTCTGGATATTATCAATGGATTTATTGTTTTCAATGTTTTTATCACTGAACATTTTATTTTGAGCTTGGATACACTAATTGGTACCACATGGAGACACCAGCTCTACACACTCCTATTTTCTAGGGAGAAAGCTAGAGGAACTGCAGCAAACAAACATGATATTTCTGTTTGTATCAATGATATTTTATGCACTTGCCTAACGAAAAGATTTTGCTTTTCTCCAAAAGCATTTCTACTCTGATTTTCTAAGCCCATTCCATACGAATTCCACACCACTTTTTCCGGATATGACTGGATGAAACCGGAAATATCCGGTTTGTTTTGGCTACCTCAATCCCAGATATTGCTAAATCCTCTGTGTTTGTGTATTGCTGATATTATCCACAGACTTTATTGTTTTGAATATTTTTTAGCAGGGAACATTTTATTTTGAGCTTGGATACAGTAATTGGTACCACATGGAGACACCAGCTCTACACACTCCTATTTTCTAGGGAGAAAGCTAGAGGAACTATGGTAAATAAACATGATATTTCTGTTTGTATCGATGACATTTTATGCACTTGCCTAACGAAAAGACTTTGCTTTTCTCCAGAACCATTTTTACTGTGATTTTCTCCGTCCATTGCATACGAATTCCACACCACTTTGTCCGGATATGACTGGATGAAACCGGAATTATCCGGATCTGTTTTGGCTAACTCAATCCCAGATATTGCTACCGCCTCTGTGTATGTGTCTTCCTGATATTATCCATGGACTTTACTGTTTTGAATGTTTTTATCAGGGAACATTTAATTTGTGCTTGTAAACACTAACTGGTTCCACATGGAGACACCAGCTCTATACATTCATATTTTTAAGGGGGAAAGCTAGAGGAACTGCGGCAAACAAACATATTTCTGTTTGTATAGATGTTATTTTATGCACTTGCCTAACGAAAAGATTTTCTTTTCTCCAAAACCAATTTACTGTGATTTTCTCCGCCATTGCATACGAATTCCACAGCACATTGTCCGGATATGACTGGATGAAACCGGAAATATCCAGTTGTGTTTTGGCTAACTCAATCCGAAATATTGTGAAAGCCTCTGTGTTTGTGTTTTCTGGATATTATCGGTGCACTTTATTATTTTGCATATTTTTATCAGGGAACATTTCATTTTGTACAGTTGAAATACTAATTGGTTCATCATGGAGACACCAGCTCTACACATTCGTATTTTCTAGGGAGAAAGCTAGAGCAACTGCAGCAAACAAACATGATATTTCTGTTTATAAGGATGATATTTTATACACTTGCCTAACGAAAAGACATTGCTATTCTCCAAAACCATTTTTACTGTGATTTTCTCGGTCCATTGCATACGAATTCCACACCCGTTTGTCCGGATATGACTGGATGAAACCGAAAATTCCGGTATTATTTTGGCTAACTCAATCACAGATATTGCTACAGCCTCTGTGTTTGTGTATTCCTGATATTATCAACAGACTTTATTGCTTTGAATGTTTTTTATCAGGGAACATTTAATTTTGTTCTTGGAATCACTAATTGGTTCCACATGGAGACACCAGCTCTACACATTCTTATTTTCTAGGGAGAAAGCTAGAGGAATTTCGACAAACAATCATGATATTTCTGTTTGTATAGATGACATTTTATGCACTTGCCTAACGAAAAGACTTTGCTTTTCTCCAAAACCATTTTTTCTGTGATTTTCTTCTTCCATTGCATATGAATTCCACACTACTATATCCGGATATGACTGGATGGAACCAAAACTATCTGGTTGTGTTTTGGCTAACTCAATCCGAAAATTGTGAAAGCCTCTGTGTTTGTATTTTCTGGATATTATCAACGGACTTTATTGTTTTGAATGTTTTTATCAGGGAACATTTAATTTTGTACCGTTGAAACACTAATTGGTTCATCATGGGAACACCAGCGCTACACATTGGTATTTTCTAGGGAGAAAGCTAGAGGAACTGTGGCAAACAAACATGGTATTTCTGTTTGTATAGATGACATTTTATGTACTTGCCTAACGAAAAGACTTTGCTATTCTCCAAAACCATTTTTACTGTGATTTTCTCGGTCCATTGCATACGAATTCCACACCACGTTGTCCGGATATGACTGGATGAAACCGAAATATCTGGTGTTATTTTGGCTAACTCAATCCCAGATATTGCTACAGCCTCTGTGTTTGTGTATTCCTGATATTATCAATGGACTTTATTGTTTTGAATGTTTTTTATCACCGAACATTTAATTTTGTACCATTGAAACACTAATTGTTTCATCATGGGGACACCAGCTGTACACATTCATATTTTCTAGGGAGAAAGCTAGAGGAACTGCAGCAAACAAACATGATTATTGTTTGTATAGATGACATTTTATGCACTTGCCTAACGAAAAGACTTTGCTTTTCTCCAAAATCATTTTTACTGTGATTTTCTCGGTCCATTGCATATGAATTCCAAACCACTTTGTCTGGATATGACTGGATGAAACCAGAAATATCTGGTTGTGTTTTGGCTAACTCAATCCGTAATATTGTGAAAGCTTCTCTGTTTGTGTTTTCTGGATATTACCAATGGACTTTCTTGTTTTGAATGTTTTTATCAGGGAACATTTATTTTTTTACCGTTGAAACACTAATTGGTTCCACATGGAGACACCAGCTCTATGCATTTGTATTTTCTAGGGAGAATGCTAGAAGAATTGCGGCAAACATGATATTTATGTTTGTGTAGATGAATTTTTAGGCACTTGCCTAACGAAAAGACTTTGCTTTTCTCCAAAACCGATTATACTGTGATTTTCTCGGTCCAGTGCATATGAATTCCCCACCAGTTTAACGGATATGACTGGATGAAAACGGAAATATCTGGTGTTGTTTTGGCTAACTCAATCCCAGATATTGCTATAGCCTCTGTGTTTGTGTATTGCTGATATTATCCACGGATTCTATTTTTTTGAATGGTTTTTTTTAGGGAACATTTAATTTTGTGCTTGGAAACACTAATTAGTTCCACATGGAGACACCAGCTCTACACATTCGTATTTTCTAGGGAGAAAGCTAGAGGAACTGTGACAAACAAACATGATATTTACGTTTGTATAGATGGCATTTTATGCACTTGCCTTAGGAAAAGTCTTTGCTTTCTCCAAACCCATTTTTATTGTGATTTTCTCGGTCCATTGCATATGAATTCCACACCAGTTTGTCTGAATATGACTGAAAGAAACAGCAAATATCCGGTTTTGTATTGGCTAACTCAATCCCAGATATTGCTACAGCCTCTGTATTTGTGTTTTTCGGATATTATCAAGGGACTTTATTGTTTTCAACGTTTTTTCTTAGGGAACATTTAATTTTGACCTTAGATACACTAATTATTCCACATGGAGACACCAGCTCTACATATTTGTATTTTCTAGGGAGAAATCTACAGGAACTGCGGCAACCAAGCATGAAATTTCTGTTTGTATCGATGACATTTTATGCACTTGCCTAACGAAAAGACTTTGCTTTTCTCCAAAACCATTTTTACTGTCATTTTCTCGGTCCATTGCATACGAATTCCACACCACTTTCTCCCGATATGACCGCATGAAACCAGAAATATCCGGTTATGTTTTGGCTAACTGAATCCGAAATATTGTTAAAGCCTCTGGGTTTGTGTTTTCTGGATTTTATCGATGGACTTTATTGTTTTGAATGTTTTTATCAGGGAACATTTAATTTTGTACTATAGAAATAGTAATTGGTTCATCATGGGGACACCAGCTCTACATATTTGTATTTTCTAGGGAGAAAGCTAGAGGAATTGTGACAAAGAAACATCATACTTCGGTTTGTATCGATGACATTTTATGCACTTGCCTAACGAAAAACCTTTCCTGTTCTCCAAAAGAATTTTTACTGTGATTTTCTCGGTCCATTGCATATGAATTCCAAACGACTTTTTCAAGATATGATTGGATGAAACTGGTAATATCCGGATTTTTTTTGGCTAACTCAATCCAAGGTATTGATACAGCCTCTGTGTTTGTGTATTCCTGATATTATCCACAGACTTTATTGTTTTGAATGTTTTTTATCAGGGAATTTTTAATTTAGTGCTGTGAAACACTAATTGCTTCATCAGGGGAACACCAGCTCTACACATTGTATTTTCTAGGGAGAAAGCTAGAGGAACTGCGGCAAACAAACATGATATTTCTGTTTGTATCGATGACATTTTATGCACTTGCCAAACGAAAAGACTTTGCTTCTCTCCAAAACCATTTTTACTGTAATTTTTCAGTCCCTTTTATACGATTTACACACCACTTTGTCTGGATATGACTGGATGAAACCGGAAATATCTGGTTGTGTTTTGGCTAACTCAATCCGAAATATTGTGAAAGCCTCTGTGTCTGTGTTTTCTGGATATTATCGATGGATTTTATTGTTTTGAATGTTTTTATAAGGGAACATTTAATTTTGTACCGTAGAAAAACAAATTGGATCGACAAGGGGACACCAACTCTACACATTCTTATTTTCTAAGGAGAAAGCTAGAGGAACTGTGGTAAACAAACATGACATTTCTGTTTGTATAGATGACATTTTATGCACTTGCCTAACGAAAAGACTTTGCTTTTCTCCAAAACCATTTTACTGTGATTTTCTCAGTACATTGCATGTGAATTCTACACTACTTTGTCCGGATATGACTGGATGAAACAGGAAATATCCGGTTGTGTTTTGGCTAACTCAATCCCAAGTATTGCTACAGCCTCTGTGTTTGTGTATTCCTGATATTATCCATAGACTTTATTGTTTTGAATGTTTTTTATCAGGGAACTTTTGATTTTGTACCGTAGAAACACTAATTGGTTCCACATGGAGACACCAGCTCTTCACATCCTTTTTTTCTAGGGAGAAAGCTAGAGGAATTGCGGCAAACAAACTTGATATTTCTGTTTGTATAGATGACAGTTTATGCACTTGCCTCACGAAAAGACTTTGCTTTTCTCCAAAACCATTTTTACTGTGATTTCTCGTTCCATTGTATATGAATTACACACCACTTTTTCTGGATTTGCCTGGATGAAACCGGAAATATCTGGTTGTGTTTTGGCTAACTCAAACCGAAATATTGTGAAAGCCTCTGTGTTTGTGTTTTCTGGAAATTATCGATGGACTTTATTGTTTTGAATATTTTTATAAGGGAACATTTAATTTTGTACCGTAGAAAAACTAAGTGGTTCCACATGGGGACACCAACTCTACACATTCGTATTTTCTAGGGAGAAAGCTAGAGGAACTGCAGTAAACAAACATGATATTTCTGTTTGTATAGATGACATTTTATGCACTTGCCTAAGGAGAAGACTTTGCTTTTCTCCAAAACCATTTTACTGTTATTTTCCCAGTACATTGCATACGAATTCCACACCACGTTGTCCGGATATGACTGGATGAAAACAGAAATATGTGGTTTTCTTTTGGGTAACTTGATCCCAGATATTGCTACATGCTCTGTGTTTGTGTTCTCTGGATATTGTCGATGGACTTTATTGTTTTGAATGTTTTTATCAGGGAACATTTGATTTTGTACCGTAGAAACACTAATTGGTTCCACATCGATACACCAGCTCTACACATTAGTATTTTCTAGGGAAAAGCTAGAAGAACTGCGTTAAACAAACATGATATTTCTGTTTGTATAGATGACATTTTATGCACTTGCCTAACGAAAAGACTTTGCTTTTCACCAAAAGCATTTTTACTGTGATTTTCTCAGTCCATTGTAAAGAATTCCACACCAGTTTATCTGGATATGACTGGATGAAAACAGAAATATCCGGTTGTTTTTTGGCTAACTCAATCCGAAATATTGTGAAAGCCTCTGTGTTTGTGTTTTCTGGATATTATCCATGGACTTTATTGTTTTGAATATTTTTGTCAGGGAACATTTAATTTTTTACCGTAGAAACACTAATTGGTTCCACATGGAGACACCAGTTCTACACATTCGTATTTTCTAGTGAGAAATCTAGAGGAACTGTGGCAAACAAACATATTTCTGTTTGTATCGATGACATTTTATGAACTTGCCTAATGAAAAGACTTTGCTTTTCTCCAAAACAATTTGTAGTGTTATTGTCTCAGACCATTGCATATGAATTCCACACCACATTGTCCCAATATGACTGGATGAAACTGGAAATATCCGGTTTTCTTTTGGCTAACTCAATCCCAGATATTGCTACAGCCTCTGTGTTTGTGTTTTCCTGATATTATCAATGGACTTTATGATTTGAATGTTTTTTATCAGGGAACATTTTATTTTGAGCTTGGATACAGTAATTGGTTCATCATGGGAACACATGCTCCACACATTCGTATTTTCTAGGGAGAAAGCTAGAGGAACTGCAGCAAACATACATGATATTTCTGTGTGTATAGATGACATTTTATGCACTTGCCTAACGAAAAGACTTTGCTTTACTCCAAAACCATTTTTACTGTGATTGTCTCAGTCCATTGCATATGAATTCCACACCACTATGTCCGGATATGACTGGATGAAACCAGAAATATCCATTTGTATATTGGCTAACTCAATCCGTAATATTGTGAAAGCCTCTGTGTTCGTGTTTTCTGGATATTATCGAGGGACTTTATTGTTTTGAATGTTTTTTCAGGGAATATTCAAATTTTTACCATTGAAACACTAATTGGTTCATCATGGGGACACCAGCTCTAAGCATTCGTATTTTCTAGGGAGAATGCTAGAGGAACTGCGGCAAACAAACATGATATTTCTGTTTGTATAGATGATATTTAATGCACTTGCCTAACGAAAAGACTTTGCTTTTCTCCAAAACAATTTTTACTGTGATTTTCTCGGTCTATTGCATGCGAATTCCACACCACTTTTTTCGGATATGACTGAATGAAACCGGAAATATCCTGTTCTGTTTTGGCTAACTCAATCCGAAACATTGTGAAAGATTCTATGTTTTTTCTTTTTTTTTCTGGATACTATCGATGGACTTTATTGTTTTGAAATTTTTTATCAGGGAATATTTTATTTTCTACCGTTGAAACACTAATTTGTTCATCATGGAGAAACAGCTCTACACAATTGTAGTTTCTAGGGAGAAAGCTAGAGGAACTGCGGCAAACAAGCATGAAATTTCTGGTTGTATGGATGACATTTTATGCACTTGACTAATGAAAAGACTTTGCTTTTCTCCAAAACTATTTTTACTGTCATTTTCTCGGTCCATTGCATACGAATTCCACACCACTTTGTCCAGATATGACTGGATGAAATCAGATATATCCGGTTGTGTTTTGGCTAACTCAATCAGAAATATTGTGAAAGTCTCTGTGTTTGTCATTTCTGGATATTATCGATTGAATTTATTGTTTCGAATGTTTTTAAAAACGAACATTATTTTTGTACCGTTGAAACACTAATTGGTTCACCATGGGGACACCAGCTCTACACATTCGTATTTTCTAGGGAGAAAGCTAGAGGAAGTGCTGCAAACAAACGTGATATTTCTGTTTGTCTAGATGACATTTTATGCACTGGCCCAACGAAAAGACTTTGCTTTTCTCCAAAACCATTTTTACTGTGATTTCCTCGGTCCAATGCATACGAATTCCACAGCGCTTTTCCAGATATGACTGGTAAAACCGGAAATATCCGGTGATATTTTGACTAACTCAATCTGAGATATTGCTACAGCCTCTGTGTTTGTGTTTTCCTGATATTATCCAGGGACTTTATTGTTTTCAATGGTTTTTTATCTGGGAACATTTAATTTTGTACCGTAGAATCACTAATTAGTTCATCTAGGGGATACCAGCTCTACACATTCGTATTTTCTAGGGAGATAGCTAGAGGAACTGCGGCAAACAAACATGATATTTCTGTGTGTATCGATGACATTTTATGCATTTGCCTAACGAAATGACTTAGCTTTTCTCCAAAACCATTTTTACTGTGATTTTCTCGGTCCATTGCATACGAATTCCACACTACATTCTCTGGATATGCCTGCATGAAACTAGAAATATCTAGTTGTGTTTTAGCCATCTCAATCCCAGATATTGCTACAGCCTTTGTGTTTGTGTTTCCCGATTTTTATTAACGGACTTTATTTTTTTGAATGTTTTTTATTGGGGAACATTTAATTTTGTTCTTAAAAACAATAATTTGTTCCACATGCAGACACCAGTTCTACACATTTGTATTTTCTAGGGTGGAAGCTGGAGGATCTGCAGCAACCAAGCATGAAATTTCTGTTTGTATAGATGACATTTTATGCACTTGCCTAAAGAAAAGACTTTGCTTTGCTCCAAAACCATTTTTACTGTGAATTTCTCAGTCCATTGCATACTAATTCCACACCACTTTGTCCGGATATGCCTGAATGAAAAGAGAAATATCTGGTTGTGTTTTGGCTAACTCAATCAGAAATATTGTGAAAGCCTCTGTGTTTGTGTTTTCTGGATATTATCGATGGACTTTAATGTTTTGAATGTTTTTGTCAGGGAACATGTAATTTTGTACCGTAGAAACACTGATTGGTTCCACATGGAGACACCAGTTCTAAAGATTCTTATTTTCTAGGGAGAAAGCTAGAGCAACAGTGGGAAACAAACATATTTCTGTTTGTCTAGATGACATTTTATGCACTTGCCTAACGAAAAGACTTTGCTTTTCTCCAAAACCACTTTTACTGTGATTTTCTCGGTCCATTGCGTACGAACTCCAC
Organism: Lepus europaeus; assembly: GCF_033115175.1. Taxonomy (NCBI): domain Eukaryota; kingdom Metazoa; phylum Chordata; class Mammalia; order Lagomorpha; family Leporidae; genus Lepus; species Lepus europaeus. The sequence continues at coordinate 5,569,256 of NW_026909158.1, read as the reverse complement.
ACCACTTTCTCTGGATATGCCTGGATGAAACCAGAAATATCCAGTTGGGTTTTGGTTAACTCAATCCCAGATATTGCTACAAGCTCTGTGTATTTGTTTCCCAATTATTATTAACGGACTTTTTGGTTTTGAATGTTTTTTTTTATCTGGGAACATTTAATTTTGTGCTTGGATACACTAATTGGTTCCACATGGAGACACCAGCGCTACATATTTGTATTTTCTAGAAAGAAATCTAGATCAATTGTGGCAAAGAATCATGATATTTCTGTTTGTATAGATGACATTTTATGCACTTGCCTAGCGAAAAGACTTTGCTTTACTCCAAAACCATTTGTACTGTGCTTTTCTCGGTCCATTTCATATGAATTCCACACCAGTTTGTCCGGATATGACTGGATGAAACCGGAAATATCTGGTGGTGTTTTGGCGAACTCAATCCCAGATTTTGCTACAGCCTCTGTGTTGGTTTATTCCTGATATTATCCACGGACTTTATTGTTTTGAATGTTTTTATCAGGGAACGTTTAATTTTGTGCTTGGAAACACTAATTGGTTGCACAATGAGACACCAGCTCTACACATTCGTATTTTCTAGGGAGAAAGCTAGAGGAACTGCGGCAAACAAACATGATATTTATGTTTGTATAGATGACTTTTTAGGCACTTTCCTGACGAAAAGACTTTGCTTTTTTCCAAAACCATTTTTACTGTGATTTTCTCGGTCCATTGCATACGAATTCCACACCAGTTTGTCCGAATATGACTGGTTGAAACCAGAAATATCCGGTTTTGTTTTGGCTAACACCATCCCAGATATTTCTACAGCGTCTGTGTTTGTGTTTTCTGGATATCATCGATGGACTTTATTGTTTTGAATGTTTTTTATCAGGGAACATTTAATTTTGTGCTTCGAAACACTAATTGGTTCCACATGGAGACACCAGCTCTACACATTCATATTTTCTAGGGAGAAACCTAGAGGAACTGCGGCAACCAAGCATGAAATTTCTGTTTGTATAGATGACCTTTTATGCACTTGCCTAAGGAAAAGACTTTGCTTTGCTCCAAAACCATTTTTAATGTGATTTTCTCGGTCCATTGCATAAGAATTCTACACCGCTTTTTCCGGATATGACTGGATGAAAACAGAAATATCCGGTTGTTTTTTGGCTAACTCAATCCGAAATATTGTGAAAGCCTCTGTGTTTGTGTTTTCTGGATATTATCCATGGACTTTATTGTTTTGAATGTTTTTGTCAGGGAACATTTAATTTGGTACTGTTGAAACACTAATTGGTTCCACATGGAGACACCAGTTCTACACATTCGTATTTTCTAGGGAGAAATCTAGAGGAACTGTGGCAAACAAACATATTTCTGTTTGTATCGATGACATTTTATGCACTTGCCTAGCGAAAAGACTTTGCTTTTCTCCAAAACCATTTTTACTGTGATTTTCTCCGTCCATTGCATACGAATTCCACACAACTTTCTCCGGATATGCCTGGATGAAACCAGAAATATCCGGTTGTTTTTTGGCTAACTCAATCCGAAATATTGTGAAAGCCTCTGTGTTTGTGTTTTCTGCATATTATCGATGGAGTTTATTGTTTTGAATGTTTTTATCAGGGAACATTTGATTTTGTTCCGTAGAAACACTAATTGGTTCCACATGGAGACACCAGCTCTACACATTCGTATTTTCTAGGGAGCAAGCTAGAGGAACTGCCAGAAAACAAAGGTGATATTTCTGTTTGTATAGATGATATTTTATGCACTTGCCTAACGAAAAGACTTTGGTATTCTCCAAAACCATTTTTACTATGATTTTCTTGGTCCATTCCACACAAGTTTGTCTGTATTACTGGATCAAACCAGAAATATCCAGTTGTGTTTTGGCTAATCAATCCGTAATATTGTAAAAGTCTCTGTGTTTGTGTTTTCTGGATATTATCGATGGACTTTATTGTTTTGAATGTTTTTGTCAGGGAACATTTAATTTTGTACCGTAGAAATACTAATTGGTTCCACATGGAGACACCAGTTCTACACTTACGTATTTTCTATGGAGAAAGCTAGAGGAACTGCGGCAAGCAAGCATGATATTTGTGTTTCTATGGATGACATTTTATGCTGAAGTAGCACCTTGACAGAAGGGACTCCATTTTGGAGCACTTAAGACTCCATTCTGGTAAAGCACCCCCCCCCACTGTGAGACTCTGGTCTTAAACTATGATCTAAAACAGTAGAACAATAGCAGTCCACTACCTCACACTTGGCAGAGCATAGGATCCCCTTAGCATAATTGTTCAAGCTTGAAAGAAGAAAGGTTGCACCTGGGTTAATGATACAAATGTAATTTGTCTATGTCCTACATATAATTAAAACCAATACCTGGATTAATGTCAGGATTATAAGATTGTCACTGGTATTGTCAAGATTATAATTGATACTAGTTTCGCATAGGTGTTAGGTCGGCTTGACCCAGGTAACCATGTATTCCCCCCTGTTCCTAGCAACCATGAATTCCCCTCCCGATTTTGTGGTTTTTGCCTTTATAAACCCTGTTGGTTTAGGCTTCAGGGTCGAGAGTTCTTTAGGGCATGAGCCCACTCTCCACCGCTGGCAAATAAAGGACCATCAAATTTTATTAATGTGTGGAGCTCCTTTGTTCATACTCGCTTAGGTACAACATTTTGGAGGCCCCAGCGAGATATGGAGACCACCTCCGGGAAGACCTCGCTCCAATCCTTCCAGGTTGGTGCTCTGGCCATAGGGGAGGGGCCCCCTGATGATGTTCCAGGGCCCCGTGTCCCGATTCATCGACCTGGGATTCTCAGCTCGACCTCTTCACCAACCAATTGGCCTTAGGTCCTCTGGTAAGTTGACTCCTGTTTTCTGGTGGCGCCTTCTGGGTATTGGAGGTCTGACGAGACGCCAATACAGTCTCCATTCCATTTGAGTGTGATGGCGTTAGGATGGGAGACTCTGGTCTGGTTAAAGAAAGGCCTGTCCTGGATGTACTGGTTTCTGTTCCTGTCTCGTGGCCACTTTCTGATGCACCGTCTGCATCCATAATGCTGGGAGGTAAACTCTTCTCCCTGTGCTGCCTGTTTGTCTCCTTTATTCCCTTGTCTCTGGAGTCTCTGTCCCTTCCCTGAGCATGGGCTCTGCTCAGTCTAAGGGACACCTTTTCAATGTATGTTCAAAATTTTCTCTCTTTTAAATCTAAAAAGATTGCTGCCTTAACAATTGCCTTGTAACTTGCCAACGTTTTGTGACTTGGTTTTTACAGATCTGGATGAAAAATAACAATGGGTGATCAGCCCTGATGTGGATTTTTCAATCTCTGGTTTATGTCATTAATTTCTAGCTGGAGTTTTATAAACAAAGTAAAATTCCATGTAAATGTAATTTTGACCCTAATTCAGATAAAGGTATGATACAATATCAACATGTTAAGTCACTGAGGTGTAACTGCTAAATATAAATTGGGTAAAGGTAAATGAGATAAATGTGTCTAACAAAAATGTCTTCATTAGAGTCCATATATAAAAAATAATTCAAAACTGCTTAAAAGTAACTAAGGTTAAAATTTGATGTGTTATCTTATTCTAAAAAAGTTGTCTTAATTTACAAATTTTTAAAAAATTATTTACTGAATTCAGGACTTATATTAAAATAAAAAGGCCACAAGTATAAAACTGTTCTTGGTAAGAAAAAAAAAAACAGGTTTCAATTGTAAAAAGAGGTTTTAAATTTAAGTTGTAAAAAGTGTAAAAAGGTCACAAAAGGTAATAAAAATTTTCTAAATACAAAAACTATTAATTAAAATATTCTTTTAGTATTTTTTATTTAATTGGTTACTCTGCCATTTTCTAGCTGGATCCAGTAAGCTCTCTTCTTTTTCCTGGTTCTGACTCTGTTACAGTTGTTCTAAGTTATGAAATGAGTCCATGGTCTATCTTGTATTTAAGGATTTTATTTCCCATTTTATTGACAAAGAAACATAAATTTTGTATCCTATTGGTGTTCTGTCTCTCTTTTAATTCTGATAGTTTAAAAACAGCTGTGTTTTTATTAAAAAATATGGTTTAAATATATACTCATTCTAAAACATTTAAATGTTCACTTTGTAACAAAATCAGGTCTACTCATACAAATGTGCAAAAGTTACAAATGTCTAATAATTTTGCTGTGTTATCAGTCACGATGGCTATCTTAATAAAAGGAGGCCCAAAGAACTAAAAAGAAATAAATTATTAATAAAATCTTACAGGTACTTTCTAAAATAGTGTGTAAAGTAAACAAGTGCCTCTTCTTGTTGTCTAGTAAGTTTTATAATTTTAACCATGACCACTTAAAGCCTTTTGTCAGTCACAGTTACTACTCATAAAAATTAAAACATTGTTGGTTGTGTGTTTAAATGTGTTCTCTTTTAGGTTTCAAAGGACTTCTTTTTCCTACCTTTATTATATTCAGTACTTTAGTATGGCTCTACAAATAGATAAAGCCAAAGTTTAACAGGTTTCAACTAAAAAAGTATGGTTAACTCAGGTTACTAAAAACAAAAAGCAATTCTAATTAATTAGTAATAAAAAACAGTTAAAGATGTTAAAAAGCTGTTACTAAGACTACTTTATTGTTCTATCCTGTAATATATGCTACATGTTATTTGTGTGTACATATTGTATGTCTACATACATAATTTATTAATAGCTAAGATTGCTCATAAATTTAAACTACTAGGTTAACCCAAAATACATTTTTGACCTAAATAAATCTCTGTCTCAGGTGTTTTAAACTTGGTGTTTCAGAGAAATCAAAAATTTTTAAAGTCATTGACATGTTTATGCTTGGGTTGGCTTGTCAAATAAGTTACTCTTATAATTTAAAAAAAGACTTTAAACTTTTTGGTAAATACTTTCATAAGTTGTTATTTAACAATTAAAATTACTTACTAATATTAAATTATTAACAATAAGTAATCTAAAAAGCCTGTATTCTCTTCAAGATGAGAAACTGATTCTATTTTGAATTCTCCATCAGGACATACAGTTTGATCTTCAAAACTTATTAAAGTAATGGCTAACATTTTTCATAGTGCCTGGCCACAAAATAAACTGCTAGATTTATTTTGCTATGAATACAGTAAACAGGCAAAACCTCCCTTTTCAAACCAAACTAATGTAGAAATGCTAATTGGTTAAAAATGGTTTGGATGAAGTGGTCTTCATGTTTGATCTTATACATGCCTGTGACAACACATTTCTAGCCCAGGCCACCAAAGCTTAGTGATCGGATTGAGCACCCCCTTGGCTAACATCCTAAAGCCTCTGTGGTCTACTTTAACAAGGACAGGAAAAAGGAGTGAGCTGGACAACAGGAGCAACCTAAGGACAGGTGACAGCCAATTAATAACAGCTGTACACAGCGATCTGCCATCAAGGAGACCCAACAGGCCAGTCCACCCTAAATGGCATTGGTTTTCGATGTGGAAAGCCAGGGCTTTGGACAGACAGCAGTCACGACAGAAGCCAGCCTCTAGAGAGCTCCAGCAGCTCTGCCAGCTGAGAGCTGGGTCACTAGAAACGGAACTGCCCTGGAGTCGAAGGACTCCTAGGTCAGAGCCGCAGACCTTGTTGGCTCTAAGCTGAAAAGCCCTTCACTCTGCTCAGCTTCCAAAGTAACCACCGCCATCAGGGGGACAGCCCAGGGTCAGTAACATTGTAGACAAAGTTATAGATTTGCTTTCAGAGATTCTGCCTATTCCATACTGACCTCCTATTCAGTCCTGCTGTGCTCGCAGGCCAGCTAGGAACTGGGAGTCAAGAGGGTGCCTGCCCTAAGGAGGTTCACACCTCCTTTATGATGAGTCTTCCTGTACCCCATGTAATTAATAATGACCCTGTCCTTTGTTTTAGATCCCGTGTATTTAATCTGCTTGTTAGATTTGTTTTCTCCAGGTTTAAAGCAGTACAACTCTTGATGGCCATGCACATGAAATCTTGGATGGAAGCAGTTTCTACAAGCTGCCACTGCAGCCTCCTCAAAGACCACCTCCTGTTGGAACCCTGTTTCGACTGCCACTCCCTACTCCACACCCTAAGGGGCCCCCAGGACAATGACCCCCTGTCAGCAGGAAGTAGCCAAAATGAGATCGACGCCTTGGGTCCCTACAATAGTAGGGTGTGGATTTAAAGAAGGGGAGGACTGAGGCTCTCTGGTTGGGCTAAGTGTCTGTGGGCCTCTCAGGCTTTAACAAAATGTCTTGTACATACAGACTGTAAGTTGTAAAGAAAAGATTTACTCTGAGACCTGATCCCAACTCTTCCCACTGTGATATTCTGTACCCAAAACTAGCAATAGGGGGCTGGGTCCACCAAAGCAAGCATCAGCTCTTAGCACCTCCCATTCCAGTTGTCACCAAAAGGCCCCGGGTTACTTCTGGTCCTAGTTGGGTTCAGTGTGGAAGGCACTGCTGTCCTCAGCACAGCATCCTTGGTTCTGGGTGAGCTAAGTACTTCCCAGATGCCAACATCAGCCAGCGCCAAATCTGTTACCTATTACTCTACTGTGAATATCCTTCCTAATCCATATAATGTAACTAAATCAAGGATTTGATTAGTCTCAAAAGAAAAAGGGGGGAATGAAGTGGCACTTTGACAGAAGAGACTCCATTTTGGAGCACTTAAGACTCCATTCTGGGAAAGCACCCCCCCCCACTGTGAGACTTTGGTCTGAAACTATGATCTAAAACAGTAGAACAATAGCAGTCCACTACCTCACACTTGGCAGAGCATAGGATCCCCCTAGCATAATTGTTCAAGCTTGAAAGAAGAAAGGTTGCACCTGGGTTAATGATACAAATGTAATTTGTCTATGTCCTACATATAATTAAAACCAATACCTGGATTAATGTCAGGATTATAAGATTGTCACTGGTATTGTCAAGATTATAATTGATACTAGTTTCGCATAGGTGTTAGGTCGGCTTGAACCCGGTAACCATGTATTCCCCCTGTTCCTAGCAACCATGAATTCCCCTCCCGATATTGTGGTTTTTGCCTTTATAAACATTGTTGGTTTAGGCTTCAGGGTCGAGAGTTCTTTAGGGAATGTGCCCACTCTCCACCGCTGGCAAATAAAGGACCATCAAATTTTATTAATGTGTGGAGCTCCTTTGTTCATACTCACTCATGAACAACAATGCACTTGCCTAACGAAAAGACTTTCCTTTTCTCCAAAACCATTTTTACTGTGATTATCTCGGTCTATTACATTCGAATTCCACACCACTTTGTCCGGATATAACTGGATGAAAACAGAAATATCCGGTTGTGTTTTGGCTCACTCAATCCGAAATATTGTGAAAGATTCTGTGTTTGTGTTTTCCTGATATTATTGATGGACTTTATTGTTTTGAATGTTTTTTCAGGGAACATTTAATTTTGTAACTTGAAACACTAATTGGTTCATCATGGGGACACCAGATCTACATATTCGTATTTTCTAGGGAGAAAGCTAGAGGAACTACGACAAACAAACGTGATATTTCTGTTTGTATAGATGACATTTTATGCACTTGCCTAAAGAAATGACTTTGCTTTTCTCCAAAACCATTTTTACTGTGATTGTCTCGGTCCATTGCATACGAACTCCACACCACTTTCTCTGCATATGCCTGGATGAAACCAGAAATATCTGGTTGTGTTTTGGCTAACTCAAACCCATATATTGCTACAGGCTCTGTGTTTCTGTTTCCCAATTATTATTAATGGACTTTATTGTTTTAAATATTTTTTCTCGGGGAACATTTAATTTTCTTCTTGGAAACACTAATTGGTTCCACATGGAGACACCAGCTGAACATATTCGTATTTTCTAGGGAGAAAGCTAGAGGAACTGCGGCAAACAAACATGATATTTCTGTTTCTATAGATGACATTTTATGCACTTGCCTAACGAAAAGACTTTGCTTTTCTCCAAAACCATTTTTACTGTGATTTTCTCGGTCCATTGCATATGAACTCCACAGGATTTTCTCAGGGTATGACTGGATGAAACCGGAAATATACAGTTTTGCTTTGGCTAACTCAATCCCAGATATTGCTACAGCCTCTGTGTTTGTGTTTTCCTAATATTATCCTCGGACGTTATTGTTTTGAATGTTTTTTATCGGGGAACATTTAATTTTGTGCTTGGAAACACTAATTGGTTCCACATGGAGACACCAGCTCTACACATTCGTATTTTCTAGGGAGAAAGCTAGAGCAACTGCGGCAAACAATCATGATATTTCTGTTTGTCTAGATGACATTTCATGCACTTGCCTAATGAAAACACTTTGCTTTTCTCCAAAACCATTTTTACTGTGATTTTCTCAGTCGATTGCATACGAATTCCACAACACTTTGTCCGGATATAACTGGATGAAAACAGAAATATCCGGTTGTGTTTTGGCTAACTCAATCCCAGATATTGCTACAGCCTCTGTGTTTGTGTTTTCCTGATAATTCCACGGACTTTATTGTTTTGAATGTTTTTTATCGGGGAACATTTAATTTTGTGCTTGGAAACACTAATTGGTTCCACATGGAGACACCAGCTCTACATTTTCCTACTTTCTAGGGAGAAAGCTAGAGGAACTGCGAGAAACAAACATGATATTTCTGTTTGTATAGATGACATTTTATGCACTTGCTGAAGGAAAAGACTTTGCTTTTCTTCAAAACCATTTTTACTGTGATTTTCTCAGTCCATTGCATACGAATTCCAAACGACTTTTTGCGGATATGACTGGAAGAAACCAGAAATATCCCGTTGTGTTTTGGCTCACTCTATCCAGTATATTGTGAAAGCCTCTGTGTTTGTGTATTCCTGATATTTTCCACGGACTTTATTGTTTTGAATGTTTTTATAAGGTAACACTTAATTTTGTACCACAGAAACACTAATTGGTGCCACATGGAGACACCAGCTCTACACATTCGTATTTTCGAGGGAGAAAGCTAGTGGAACTGCGGCAAACAAACATGATATTTCTGTATGTATAGATGACATTTTATGCACTTGCCTAAAGAAATGACTTTGCTTTTCTCCAAAACCCTTTTTACTGTGATTTTCTCGGACCATTGCATACGAACTCCACACCACTTTCTCTACATATGCCTGGATGAAACCAGAAATATCCGGTTGTGTTTTGGCTAACTCAAACCCATATATTGCTACAGGCTCTGTGTTTCTTTTTCCCAATTATTATTAAAGGACTTTATTGTTTTATATATTTTTTCTCGGGGAACATTTAATTTTCTTCTTGGAAACACTAATTGGTTCCACATGGAGACACCAGCTCTACACATTCTTATTTTCTAGGGAGAAAGCTAGAGGAACTGCGGCAAACAAACATGATATTTCTGTGTGTATAGATGACATTTTATGCACTTGCCTAACGAAAAGACTTTGCTTTTCTCCAAAACCATTTTTACTGTGATTTTCTCGGTCCATTGCATACGAACTCCACACCACTTTCTCTACATATGCCTGCATGAAACCAGAAATATCCGGTTGTGTTTTGGCTAATCAATCCCAGATATTGCTACAGCCTCTGTGTTTGTGTTTAACTGATATTATCCACGGACTTTATTGTTTTGAATGTTTTTATCGGGGAACATTTAATTTTGTGCTTAGAAACACTAATTGGTTCCAATGGAGACACCAGCTCTACACATTCGTATTTTCTAGGGAGAAAGCTGGAGGAACTACGGCAAACAAATATGATACTTATTTTTGTATAGATGACATTTCATGCACTTGCCTAACGAAAAGATGTTGCTTTTCTCCAAAACCATTTTTACTGTGATTTTCTTAATCCATTGCGTACGAATTCCACACCAGTTTGTCCGGATATTTCTGGATGAAAACAGAAATATCCGGTTGTGTTTTGGCTAACTCAATCCCAGATATTCCTACAGGCTCTATGCACTGTAATCCCGATATTATCGACAACTTTATTGTTTTGAATGTTTTTTATCGGGGAACATTTTATTTTGAGCTTAGATACAGTAATTGGTTCCACATGGAGACACCTGCGCTACACATTTCTATTTTCTAGGGAGAATGCTAGAGGAACTGCGGCAAACAATCATGATATTTCTGTTTGTATAGATGACATTTTATGCACTTGCTGAAGGAAAAGACTTTGCTTTTCTTCAAAACCATTTTTACTGTGATTTTCTCGGTCCATTGTATATGAATTCCACACCACTTTGTGCGGATATGACTGGTTGAAACCGGAAATATCCGGTTGTGTTTTGGCTAACTCAATCCCAGATATTGCTAAAGATTCTGTGTTTGTGTATTCCTGATATGATCCACGGACTTAATTGATTTGAATGTTTTTTATCCGGGAATATTTAATTTTGTCCTGGGAATCACTACTTGGTTCCACATGGAGACACCAGCTCTACACATTCGTATTGTCTAGGGAGACTGCTAGGGGAACTGCGGCAAACAAACATGATATTTCTGTTTGTATAGATGACATTTTATGCACTTGCCTAACGAAAAGACTTTGCTTTTCTCCAAAACCATTTTTACTGTGATTTTCTCGGTCCATTGCATACGAACTCCACACCACTTTCTCTACATATGCCTGCATGAAACCAGAAATATCCGGTTGTGTTTTGGCTAATCAATCCCAGATATTGCTACAGCCTCTGTGTTTGTGTTTAACTGATATTATCCACGGACTTTATTGTTTTGAATGTTTTTATCGGGGAACATTTAATTTTGTGCTTAGAAACACTAATTGGTTCCAATGGAGACACCAGCTCTACACATTCGTATTTTCTAGGGAGAAAGCTGGAGGAACTACGGCAAACAAATATGATACTTTTTTTTGTATAGATGACATTTCATGCACTTGCCTAACGAAAAGATGTTGCTTTTCTCCAAAACCATTTTTACTGTGATTTTCTTAATCCATTGCGTACGAATTCCACACCAGTTTGTCCGGATATTTCTGGATGAAAACAGAAATATCCGGTTGTGTTTTGGCTAACTCAATCCCAGATATTCCTACAGGCTCTATGCACTGTAATCCCGATATTATCGACAACTTTATTGTTTTGAATGTTTTTTATCGGGGAACATTTTATTTTGAGCTTAGATACAGTAATTGGTTCCACATGGAGACACCTGCGCTACACATTTCTATTTTCTAGGGAGAATGCTAGAGGAACTGCGGCAAACAATCATGATATTTCTGTTTGTATAGATGACATTTTATGCACTTGCTGAAGGAAAAGACTTTGCTTTTCTTCAAAACCATTTTTACTGTGATTTTCTCGGTCCATTGTATATGAATTCCACACCACTTTGTGCGGATATGACTGGTTGAAACCGGAAATATCCGGTTGTGTTTTGGCTAACTCAATCCCAGATATTGCTAAAGATTCTGTGTTTGTGTATTCCTGATATGATCCACGGACTTAATTGATTTGAATGTTTTTTATCCGGGAATATTTAATTTTGTCCTGGGAATCACTACTTGGTTCCACATGGAGACACCAGCTCTACACATTCGTATTGTCTAGGGAGACTGCTAGGGGAACTGCGGCAAACAAACATGATATTTCTGTTTGTATAGATGACATTTTATGCACTTGCCTAACGAAAAGACTTTGCTTTTCTCCAAAACCGTTTTTACTGTGTTTTTCTCGGCACATTGCATATGAATTCCACACCACTTTGTCCGGATATGACTGGATGAAACCAGAAATATCCGGTTATATTTTGGCTAACTCAATACGAAATATTGTGAAAGAGTCCGTGTTTGTGTTTTCTGAATATGATTGATGGACTCTATTGTTCTGAATGTTTTTTATCAGGGAACATTTAATTTTGTGCTTGGAAACACTAATTGGTTCATCATGGGGAAACCAGCTCTACACATTCGTATTTTATAGGGAGAAATCTAGAGGAACTGCGGCAAACAAACATGATATTTCTGTTTGTATAGATGACATTTTATGCACTTGCCTAATGAAAAGACTGCTTTTCTACAAAACCATTTTTACTTGCTTTTCTCAGTCCATTGCATATGAATTCCATACCAGTTTGTCCGGATATGACTGGATGAAAACAGAAATATCCGGTTGTGTTTTGGCTAACTCTATCCAAAATATTATGAAAGCCTCTGTGTTTGTGTTTTCTGGATATTATCCACGGACTTCATTGTTTTGAATGTTTTTTATAAGGGAACAATTAATTTTGTGCTTGAAATCACTACTTGGTTCCACATGTAGACACCAGCTCTACACATTCGTATTTTCTAGAGAGAAAGCTAGAGGAACTGCGACCAAAAAACATGATATTTCTGTTTGTATAGATGACATTTTATGCATTGCCTAACGAAAAGACTTTGCTTTTCTCCAAAACCATTTTTACTGTGATTTTCTCGGTCCATTGCATCTGAATTCAAAACTACTTTTTCCTGATATGACTGGAAGAAAACTGAAATATCTGGTTGTGTTTTGGCTAAGTCAATCCGAAATATTGTGACAGCCTTTGCGTTTGTGTTTTCTGGATATTATAGATGGACTTTCTTGTTTTGAATGTTTTTATCAGGGAACATTTAATTTTGTACCATAGAAACACTAATTGGTTCATCATGGTGACACCAGCTCTACACATTCTTATTTTATAGGGAGAAATCTAGAGGAACTGTGGCAAACAAACATGATATTTCTGTTTGTATAGATGACATTTTATGCACTTGCCTAATGAAAAGACTGCTTTTCTACAAAACCATTTTTACTTGCTTTTTTCAGTCCATTGCATATGAATTCCATACCAGTTTGTCCGGATATGACTGGATGAAAACAGAAATATCCGGTTGTGTTTTGGCTAACTCTATCCAAAATATTATGAAAGCCTCTGTGTTTGTGTTTTCTGGATATTATCCATGGACTTCATTGTTTTGAATGTTTTTTATAAGGGAACAATTAATTTTGTGCTTGGAATCACTACTTGGTTCCACATGTAGAAACCAGCTCTACACATTCGTATTTTCTAGAGAGAAAGTTAGAGGAATTGCGACCAAAAAACATGATATTTCTGTTTGTATAGATGACATTTTATGCATTGCCTAACGAAAAGACTTTGCTTTTCTCCAAAACTATTTTTACTGTGATTTTCTCGGTCCATTGCATCTGAATTCCAAACGACTTTTTCCTGATATGACTGGAAGAAAACTGAAATATCTGGTTGTGTTTTGGCTAAGTCAATCCGAAATATTGTGACAGCCTCTGCGTTTGTGTTTTCTGGATATTATAGATGGACTTTCTTGTTTTGAATGTTTTTATCAGGGAACATTTAATTTTGTACCATTGAAACACTAATTGGTTCATCTTGGATGCACCAGCTCTACACATTCAAATTTTCTAGCGAGAAAGCTAGAGGAACTGAGGCAAACAAACATGATATTTCTGTTTGTATCGATGACATTTTATGCACTTCCCTAATGAAAAGACTTTGCTTTTCTCCAAAACCATTTTTACTCTCATTTTCTCAGCCCATTGCATACGAATTCCACACAACTTTGTCCAGATATGACTGGATGAAAACAGAAATATCCGGTTGTGTTTTGCCTAACTCAATCCCAGATATTGCTAAAGATTCTGTGTTTGTGTATTCCTGATATGATCCACGGACTTAATTGATTTGAATGTTTTTTATCCGGCAATATTTAATTTTGTCCTTGGAATCACTACTTGGTTCCACATGGAGACACCAGCTCTACACATTCGTATTTTCTAGAGAGAAACCTAGAGGACCTGCGACAAACAAACATGATATTCTGTTTGTATAGATGATATTTTATGCATTGCATAACGAAAAGACTTTGCTTTTCTCTAAAACCATTTTGACTCTCATTTTCTCAGCCCATAGCATACGAATTCCACACAGTTTTGTCTGGATATGACTGGATGAAACCAGAAATATCCGGTTGTGTTTTGGATAACTCAATCCGAAATATTGTGAAAGCCTCTGTGTTTGTGTTTTCTGGATATTATTGATGGACTTTATTGTTTTGAAAGTTTTTATCAGGGAACTTTTACTTTTGTACCGTTGAAACACTGATTGGTTCATCATGGGGACACCAGCTCTACACATTCGTATTTTCTAGGGAGAAAGCTAGAGGAACTGCGGCAAACAAACATGATATTTCTGTTTGTATCGATGACAGTTTATGCACTTACCTAACGAATAGACTTTGCTTTTCTGCAAATCCATTTTTACTGTGATTTACTCAGTCTATTGCATATGAATTCCACACCAGTTTATCTGGATATGACTGGATGAAACCGGAAATATCCAGCTTTGTTTTGGCTAACTCAATCCCAGATATTGCTACAGCCTCTGTGTTTGTGTTTTCCTGATATTATCCACGGACTTTATTTTTTTGAATGTTTTTTATCAGGGAACATTTAATTTTGTGCTTGGAAACACTAATTGGTTCCACATGGAGACACCAGCTCTACACATTTGTATTTTTAAGGTTAAAGTTACAGGAACTGCGGCAAAAAAACATATTTCTGTTTGTATAGATGACATTTTATGCACTTCCCTAATGAAAAGACATTGCTTTTCTCCAAAAGCTTTTTACTGCGAATTTTTGGTTCATTGCATATGAATTCCACACCACTTTGTCCGGATATGAGTGGATGAAACCAGAAATATCTGGTTGTGTTTTCGCTAACTCAATCCAAAATATTGTGAATGCTTCTGTGTTTGTGTTTTCTGGATATTATCAACGGACTTTAGTTTTTTCAATATTTTTTTCGGGGAACATTTTATTTTGAGCTTGGATATACTAATTGGTTCCACATGGAGACACCAGCTGAATATATTCGAATTTTCTAGGTAGAAATTTAGAGGAACTGCGGCAAACAAACATGATATTTCTGTTTGTATAGATGATATTTCATGCAATAGCCTAACGAAAAGACTTTGCTATTCTCCAATACCATTTTTACTGTGATTTTATCGGTCCATTATAAACGAATTCCACACCAGTTTGTCCGGATATGACTGGATGAAATCGGAAATTTTTTTTTTTTGCTAACTCAATCCCAAATATTGCTACAGCCTCTGTGTTTGTGTTTTCTGGATATTATCAACGGACTTTATTTTTTTGAAAGTTTTTTATCGGGGAATATTTTATTTTGAGCTTGGACACAGGAATTGATTCCACATGAAGACACCAGCTCTACACATTCTTATTTTCTAGGGAGAAAGCTAGAGGAACTGCGGCAAACAAACATGATATTTCTGTTTGTATAGATGACATTTTATGCACTTGCCGAAGGACAAGACTTTGATTTTCTCGAAAACCATTTTTACTGTGATTTTCTCGGTCCATTGCATCCGAATCCCAAAAGACTTTTTCCAGAAATGACTGCATGAAACCAGAAATATCCGGTTGTGTTTTGGCTAACTCAATCGGAAATATTGGAAAGACACTGTGTTTGTTGTTTCTGGATATTATCGATGGACTTTATTGTTTTGAATATTTTGATCAGGGAACATTTCATTTTGAACTGTTGAAGCCCTAATTGGTTCCACAATTAGACACCAGCTCTACACATTCGTATTTTCTAGGGAGAAAGCTAGAGGAACTGCGGCAAACAAACATGGTAATTCTGTTTGTATCGATGACAATTTATGCTCTTGCCTAAGAAAAAGACTTTTCTTTTCTCCAAAACCATTTTTACTGTGAATATCTCGGTTCATTGCATACGAATTCCACATCAGTTTGTCCGGATATGACTGGATGAAACCGGAAATATCCGGTTTTGTTTTGGCTAACTCAATCCCAGATATTGCTACACCCTCCCTGTTTGTGGATTCCTGATATTATCCACGGACTTTATTGTTTGAATGTTTTTTATCAGGGAACATTTTATTTTGATCTTGGAAACACTAGTTGGTTCCACATGGAAACACCAGCTCTACACATTCCTATTTTCTAGGGAGAAAGCTAGAGCAACTGCGGCAAACAATCATGATATTTCTGTTTTTATAGATGACATTTTATGCATTTGCCTAACGAAAAGCCTTTGCTTTTCTTCAAAACCATTTTTACTGTGATTTTCTCGGTCCATTGTATACGAATTCCACACCACTTTGTGCGGATATGACTGGATGAAAACGGAAATATCCGGTTTTGTTTTGGCTAACTAAATCCCAGATATTGCTACAGCCTCCGTGTTTGTGTTTTCTGGATATGATTGATGGACTCTATTGTTTTGAATTTTTGTGTTTTGGCTAACTCTATCCAAAATATTATGAAAGCCTCTGTGTTTGTGTTTTCTGGATATTATCGATGGACTTTATTGTTTTGCAGGTTTTTTATCAGTTAACATTTATTTTTGTACCGTAGAAACACTAATTGGTTCATCATGGGGACACCAGCTCTACACATTCGTATTTTCTAGGCAGAAAGCTAGAGGAACTGCGGCAAACAAACATGATACTTCTTTTTGTATAGATGACATTTTATGTACTTGCCTAACGAAAAGACTTTGCTTTTATCCAAAACCATTTTTACTGTGATTTTCTCCGTCCATTGCATACGAATTCCAAACCAGTTTGTGCGGATATGACTGGATGAAACCGGATATAACCCGTTTTTTTTTTGGCTTACTCAATCCCAGATATTGCTAAACCCTCCATGTGTGTGTATTCCTGATATTATCCACAGACTTTATTGTTTTGAATATTTTTTATCAGGGAACATTTTATTTTGATCTTGGAAACCACTAATTTGTTCCACATGGGAACACCAGCTCTACACATTCCTATTTTCTAGGAAGAAAGCTAGAGCAACTGCGGCAAACAATCATGATATTTCTGTTTGTATAGATGACATTTTATGCACTTGCCTAACGAACAGCCTTTGATTTTCTCCAAAACCATTTTTACTGTGACTTTCTCAGACCATTGTATACGAATTCCACATCACTTTGTGCGGATATGACTGGATGAAACAGGAAATATCCGGTTTTGTTTTGGTTAACTCAATCCCAGATATTGCTACAGCCTCTGTGTTTGTGTTTTCTGGATATTGTCCATGGATTTTATTATTTTGAATGTTTTTTATCAGGGAATATTTTATTTCGAGCTTGGATACAGTAAATGGTTCCACATGGATACACCAGCTTTATATATTCCTATTTTCTAGGGAGAAAGCAAGAGGAACTGCGACAAACAAACATGGTATTTCTGTTTGTATAGATGACATTTTATGAACTTGCCTAATGAAAAGACTTTGCTTTCTCGAAAACCATTTTTCTCTGATTTTCTCGGTACACTTCATATGAATTCCACACAAGTTTGTCTGGATATGACTGGATGAAACCGGAAATATCCAGTTTTTTTTTTTTTTGGCTAACTCAATCCCAGATATTTCTACAGCCTCTGTGTTTGTGTTTTCTGGATATTATCGATGGACTTTAATGTTTTGAATATTTTTATCAGGGAACATTTAATTTTGAATCGTTGAAACTCTAATTGGTTCATCATGGAGACACCAGCTCTACACATTCCTATTTTCTAGGGAGAAAGCTAGAGGAACTGCGGCAAACAAACATGATACTTCTTTTTGTATAGATGACATTTTATGCACTTGCCTAACGAAAAGACTTTGCTTTTCTCCAAATCAATTTTTTTGTGATTTTCTCGGTCCATTGCATATGAATTCCACACAACTTTGTCCGGATATGACTGGATGAAACCAGAAATATCCGATTGTGTTTTGGCTAACTCAATCCCAGATATTGCAACAGCCTTTGTGTTTGGGTATTTCTGATATTATCCACAGACTTTATTGTTTTGAATGTTTTTTTATCAGGAAACATTTAATTATACTGCAAAACACTAATTGTTTCCACATGGAGACACCAGCTCTAAATTCGTATTTTCTAGGGAGAAAGCTAGAGGAACTGTGGCAAACATGCATGATATTTCTGTTTGTATAGATGACATTTTATGCACTTTCCTAATGAAAAGACTTTGCTTTGCTCGAAAACCAATTGTATTGTGATTTTCTCGGTCCATTGCATACGAACTCCACAGGAGTTTGTCCGGGTATGCCTGGATGAAACCGGAAATATCCGGTTTCTTTTGGCTAACTCAATCCCAGATATTGCTACAGCCTCTATGTTTGTTTTTTTTCTGGATACTATCAATGGACTTTATTGTTTTGAATGTTTTTTATCGGGGAACATTTTATTTTGAGCTTGTATACACTACTTGGTTGCACATGGAGACACCAGCTCTACACATTCATATTTCTTGGGAGAAATCTAGAGGAACTGGGACAAATAAACATGAGATTTCTGTTTGTATAGATAACATTTTATGCATTTGCCTAACGAAAAGACTTTGCTTTTTTCCAAAGCCATTTTTACAGTTATTTTCTCGGTCCATTGCATAGGAATTCCACACCGTTTTCCTGGATATTACTGGATGAAACCGGAAATATCCGGATCTTTTTTTGCTAACTCAATCCCAGATATTGCTACTACCTTGTGTATGTGTATCCTGATATTATCCACGGAGTTTATTGTTTTGAATGTTTTTTCAGGGAACATTTAATCTTGTACTGTTGAAACACTAATTGGTTCAGCATGGGGACACCAGCTCTACATATTCGTATTTTCTAGGGAGAAAGCTAGAGGAACTGCGGCAAACAAACATGATATTTCTGTTTGTATAGATGACATTTAATGCACTTGCACAACGAAAAGACTTTGCTTTTCTCCAAAACCATTTTTACTGTGATTTTCTCGAAACACTGCATACGAATTCCACAGCAGTTTGTCCGGATATGACTGGATATAACCGGAAATATCTGGTTTTGTTTTGGCTAACTCAATCCGAAATATTGCTACAGCCTCTGTGTTTGTGTATTCCTGATATTATCCACGGACTTTATTGATTTGAATGTTTTTTATCAGGGTACATTTTATTTTGAGCTTGGAAACACTAATTGGTTCCACATGGAGACACCAGCTCTACACATTCGTATTTTCTAGGGAGAAAGCTAGAGGAACTGCGGCAAACAAACATGATATTTCTGTTTGTATCCATGACATTTTATGCACTTGCCTAACAAAAAGACTATGCTTTCCTCCAAAACCATTTGTACTGTGATTGTCTCAGTCCAATGCATACGAATTCCAGAGGAGTTTGTCCGGATATGACTGGATGAAACGGGAAATATCCGATTTTGTTTTGGCTAACTCAATCCCAGATATTGCTACAGCCTCTATGTTTGTTTTTTCTGGATACTATCAATGGGCTTTATTTTTTTGAATGCTTTTTATCGGGGAACATTTTATTTTGAGTTTGGATACAGTAATTGGTTCCACATGGAGGCACCAGCTCCACACATTCGTATTTTCAGGGAGAAAGCTAGAGGAACTGTGGCAAACAAACATGATATTTCTGTTTCTCTAGATGACATTTGAAGCACTTGCCTAACGAAAATACTTTGCTTTTCTCCAAAACCATTTGTACTATGATTTTCTCATCCATTCCATACAAATTCCACAAGAGTTTTTCCGGATATGCATGGATGAAACCAGAAATCTCTGGTTGTGTTTTGGCTAACTCAATCCCAGATATTGCTACAGCCTCTATATTTGTTATTTCTGGATAATTTCAATGGACTTTGTTGTTTTGAATGCTTTTTCGGGGAATATTTTATTGTGAGCTTGGATACAGTAATTCGTTCCACATGGAGACACCAGTTCCTCATATTCGTATTTTCTAGGGAGAAAGCTAGAGGAACTGAGGCAAACATGATATTTCTATTTAAATAGATGACATTTTATGCACTTGCCTAATGAAAAGACTTTGCTTTTCTACAAAACCATTTTTACTGTGATTTTCTCGGTCCATTGCATACGAATTCCACACCACTTTGTCCGGATATGACTGGATGAAACCGTAAATATCCGGGTTTTTTTTGGCTAACTCAATCCCAGATATTGCTACAGCCTCTGTGTTTGTGTATTCCTGATTTAATCCACGGACTTTATTGTTTTGAATTTTTTTTTCAGGGAACATTAAATTTTGTGCTTGGAAACACTAATTGGTTCCACATGGAGATACCAGCTCTACACATTCGTATCTTCTAGGGAGAAAGCTGGAAGAACTGCGGCAAACAAACATGATATTTCTGTTTCTGTAGATGATATTTTATGCACTTGCCTAACAAAAAGACTTTGTTTTTCTCCAAAACCATTTATACTGTGATTTTCTCGGTGCATTGCATACGAATTCCACACAATTTTTTCCGGATATGACTGGATGAAACCACAAACATCCGGTTGTGTTTTGGCTAACTCAATCCGAAATACTGCTACAGCCTCTATGTTTGTGTTATCCTTATATTATCCACAGACTTTATTTTTTTGAATTTTTTTAAGGGAACAATGAATTTTGTCCATTGAAACACTAATTGGTTCATCATGGGGACAGCAGCTCTACACATTCGTATTTTCTAGGGAGAAATCTAGAGGAACTGAGGCAAACAAACATGATATTTCTGTTTCTATAGATGACATTTTATGCCCTTGCCTAACGAAAAGACTTTGCTATTCTCCAAAACCATTTGTACTGTGATTTTCTCAGTCCATTGAATACGAATTCCACACCAGTTTGTCCGAATATGACTGGATGAAACCGGAAATGTCCGCTTTTGTTTTGGCTAATTCAATCCCAGATATGGCTACAGCCTCTGAGTTTGTGCATTCCTGATATTATCAACAGACTTTATTGTTTGCAATGTTTCTTATCAGGGAACATTTAATTTTGTACCTTTGAAACACTAATTGTTTCCACATGGAGACACCAGCTCTACACATTCGTATTTTCTAGGGGGAAAGCTAGAGGAACTGCGGCAAACAAACATGATATTTCTGTTTGTATCGATGACATTTTATGCACTTGCCTAAGGAAAAGACTTTGCTTTTCTCCAAAACCGTTTTTACTGTGATTTTCTCGGTCCATTGCATATGAATTCCACACAACTTTGAACGGATATGACTGGATGAAAACAGAAATATCTGGTTTTGTTTTGGCTAACTCAATCCCAGATATTGCTACAGCCTCTGTGTTTGTGTATTCCTGATATTATCCACGGACTTTATTGTTCTGAATGTTTTGATCAGGGAACATTTAATTTTGTGCTTGGAAACACTAATTGGTCCCACATGGAAACACCAGCTCTACACATTCTTATTTCTAGGGAAAAAGCTAGAGGAACTGCGGCAAACAAACATGATATTTCTGTTTGTATCGATGACATTTTATGCACTTGCCTCAGGAAAATACTTTGCTGTTCTCCAAAATCATTTATACTGTGATTTTCTCGGTCCATTGCATCTGAATTCCAAATGAATTTTTCCGGATATGACCTGATGAAACTGGAAATATCCAGTATTTTTTTTGGCTAACTCAATCCCAGATATTGCTACAGCCTCTGTGTTTCTGCATTCCTGATATTATCCTCGGACTTTATTGCTTTGAATTTTTTTTATCAGGGAACATTTAATTTTGTGCTTGGAAACACTAATTGGTTGCACATGGAGACAACAGCTCTACACATTCCTATTTTCTAGGGAGAAAGCTAGAGGAACTGCGAAAAAACAGACATGATATTTCTGTTTGTATAGATGACATTTTATGCACTTGCCTAACGAAAAGACTTTGCTTTTCTCCAAAATGACTTTTACTCCGATTTTCTCGGTCCATTGCATACGAATTCCAAACCACATTGTCCGCATATGACTGGATGAAACCAGAAATATCTGGTTGTGTTTTGGCTAACTCAATCTGAAATATAGTGAAAGCCTCTGTATTTGTGTTTTCTGTATATTATCAATGGACTTTATTGTTTTGAATGTTTTTATCATGGAACATTAATTTTTGTACCATTGAAACACTAATTGGTTCATCATGGAGACCAGCTGAACATATTCGTATTTTCTAGGGAGAAAGCTAGAGGAACTGCGGCAAACAATCATGATATTTCTGTTTGTATGTATGACATTTTATGCAGTTGCCTAAGGAAAAGACTTTGCTTTTCTCCAAAACCATTTGTACTGTGATTTTCGCGGTCCGTTGCAAACGAATTCCACATCAGTTTTTCTGGATATGACTGGATGAAACCAGAAATATCCGGTTGTGTTTTGGCTAACTCAATCTGAAATATTGTGAAAGCCTCTGTGTTTGTGTTTTTGGATATTATCGATGGACTTTATTGTTTTGAATGTTTTTATCAGGGAACATTTATTTTTGTACTGTAGAAACACTAATTGGTTCATCATGGGGGTACCGGCTCTACACATTCGTATTTTCTGGGGAGAAAGCTAGAGGAACTGCGGCAAACAAACATGATATTTCTGTTTGTATAGATGACATTTTATGCACTTGCCTAACAAAAAGACTTTCCTTTTCTCCAAACCATTTTTACTGTGATTTTCTCGGTCCATTGCATACGAATTACACACCAGTTTGTCCAGATATGAATGGATGAAACCGGAAATATCCGGGTTTTTTTTTCCTAACTCAATCCCAGATATTGCTACAGCCTCTGTGTTATTCTTTTCTGGATATTATCGATGAACTTTATATTTTTCAATGTTTTTTATCACGGAACATTTTATTTTGACCTTGGATATAGTAATTGGTTCCACGAGGAGACACCAGCTGAACATATTTGTATTTTCTAGGGAGAAAGATAGAGGAACTTCGGCAAAGAAACATATTTTTTCTAGATTACATTTTATGCACTTGCCTAATGAGAAGACTTTGCTTTTCTCCAAAACCATTTTTCCTGTGATTTTCTCGGTTCATTGCATACGAATTCCACATTGCTTTGTCAGGATATGACTGGATGAAACAATAAACATCCTGTTGTGATTTGGCTAACTGAATCCGAAATATTGCTACAGCATCTGTGTTTGTGTCTTCTGGATATTATCAATGGACTTTATTATTTTGAATGTTTTATCAGAGAACATTTAATTTTCTGCTGCGAAACACTAACTGTTTCCACATGGAGACACCAGCTCTAAACATTCGTATATTCTAGGGAGAAAGCTAGAGGAACTATGGCAAACAAACATGATATTTCTTTTTTTATAGATGTTATTTTATGCCCTTGCCTAACGAAAAGACTTTGCTATTCTCCAAAACTATTTTTATTGTGATTTTCTTGGTCCATTGCATACGAATTCCACACCACTTTGTCCGGATAAGACTGGATGAAACCGGAAATATCCAGTTGTGTCTTGGCTACCTCTTCCCTGATATTGCTACACCCTCTGTGTTTGTGTTTTCCGGATATTATCCATGGACTTTATTGTTTTGAATGTTGTTTTTTTCAGGAAACATTTAATTTTGTGCTTGGGAACACTAATGTTTCCACATGGAGACACCAGCTCTACACATTCATATTTTCTAGGGAGAAAGCTAGAGGAACTGCATCAAACAAACCTGATATTTCTGTTTGTATAGATGAAATTTTATGCAATTGCTAACGAAAAGACTTTGCTTTTCTCCAAAACCATTTTTACCGTGATTTTCTCGGTCCGTTGCCTACGAATTGCACACAACTTTGTCCGGATATGACTGGATGAATCCAGAAATATCTGCTTGTGTTTTGTCTAACTCAATCCCAGATATTGCTAAAGCCTCTGTGTTTGTGTATTCCTGATATTATCCACGGACTTTATTTTTTTGAATGTTTTTATCAGGGAGCATTTAATTTTGTACCGTTGAAACACTAGTTGGTTCATCATTGCAACACCAGCTCTACACATTCGTATTTTCTTGGGAGAAAGCTAGAGGAACTGCGGCATCAAACACGATATTTCTGTTTGTACAGATGACATTTTATGCACTTGGCTAGCGAAAAGACTTTGCTCTTCTCCAAAATCATATTTACTGTGATTATCTCGGTTCATTGCATACGAAATCCGCAACAGTTTGTCAGGATATGACTGGATGAAACTGGAAATATCTGGTTTTGTTTTGACTAAGTGAATCCCAGATATTTCTACAGCCTCTGTGTTTGTGTTTTTTGGATATTATCAACGGACTTTATTTTTCTGAATGATTTTATCAGGGAACATTTTATTTTGAGCTTGAATACAGTAATTGTTTCCACATGGAGACACCAGCTGAACATACTCGTATTTCCTAGGCAGAAAGCTAGAGGAACTGTGGCAAACAAACATGATATTTCGGTTTGTATAGATGACATTTTATGCACTTGCCTAACGAATAGTCTTTGCCTTTTTCCAAAAGCATTTTTTTCTGTGATTTTCTTAGTCCATTGCATATGAATTCCAAATGAATTTTTCCGGATATGACTGGATGAAACCGGAAATATCCGGTTCTGTTTTGGCTAACTCAATCCCAGATCCTGCTACAGCCTCTGTGTTTGTGTTTTTTGGATATTATCGAAGACTTTGTTGTATTGAATTTTTTTTTCTTGGTGAATATTTAATTTTGTGCTTGGAAACACTAATTGGTTCCACATTGAGACACCAGCTCTACACATTCGTATTTTCCAGGCAGAAATCTAGAGGAACTGCAGCAAACAAACATGATATTTCTGTTTGTATACATGACATTTTTTGCAATTGCCTAACGAAAAGACTTTGCTATACTCCAAAACCATTTGTACTCTGATTTTCTCGGTCCATTGTATACGAATTCCAAATGACTTTTTCTGGATATGACTGGATAAAACCGGAAATATGCGATTTTTTTTTGGCTAACTCAATGTGAAATATTGTGAAAGTTTCTGTGTTTGTGTTTTCTGGATATTATGGATGGACTTTATTTTTTTGAATGTTTTTGTCAGGGAGCATTTAATTTTATACCGTAGAAACTCTAATTAGTTCATTATTGGGACACCAGCTCTACACTTTCATATTTTCTAGGGAGAAAGCTAGAGGAACTGCGGGAAACAAAGATGATATTTCTGTTTGTATAAATGACATTTTATGCACTTTCCTAACAAAAAGATTTTGGTTTTCTCCAAACCACCAAACCATTTTTACTGTGATTTTCTTGGTTTATTGCATACGAATTCCACACCAGATGGTCCGAATCTGACTGCATATAGCCGGAAATATCTGGTTTGTTCTAGCTAACTCAATCCCAGATATTGCTACAGCCTCTTTTTTGTGTTTTTTGGATATTTTTGAAATTCTTTGTTGTTTTGAATTCTTTTTTTTTATTGGGGAACATGTACTTTTGTGCTTGGAAACACTAATTGGTCCCACATGGAAACACCAGCTCTACACATTCTTATTTCTAGGGAAAAAGCTAGAGGAACTGCGGCAAACAAACATGATATTTCTGTTTGTATAGATGACATTTTATGCACTTGCCTCAGGAAAATACTTTGCTGTTCTCCAAAATCATTTATACTGTGATTTTCTCGGTCCATTGCATCTGAATTCCAAATGAATTTTTCCGGATATGACCTGATGAAACTGGAAATATCCAGTATTTTTTTTGGCTAACTCAATCCCAGATATTGCTACAGCCTCTGTGTTTCTGCATTCCTGATATTATCCTCGGACTTTATTGCTTTGAATTTTTTTTATCAGGGAACATTTAATTTTGTGCTTGGAAACACTAATTGGTTGCACATGGAGACAACAGCTCTACACATTCCTATTTTCTAGGGAGAAAGCTAGAGGAACTGCGAAAAAACAGACATGATATTTCTGTTTGTATAGATGACATTTTATGCACTTGCCTAACGAAAAGACTTTGCTTTTCTCCAAAATGACTTTTACTCCGATTTTCCCGTCCATTGCATACAAATTCCAAACCACATTGTCCGCATATGACTGGATGAAACCAGAAATATCTGGTTGTGTTTTGGCTAACTCAATCTGAAATATAGTGAAAGCCTCTTTATTTGTGTTTTCTGTATATTATCAATGGACTTTATTGTTTTGAATGTTTTTATCATGGAACATTTATTTTTGTACCATTGAAACACTAATTGGTTCATCATGGAGACCAGCTGAACATATTCGTATTTTCTAGGGAGAAAGCTAGAGGAACTGCGGCAAACAATCATGATATTTCTGTTTGTATGTATGACATTTTATGCAGTTGCCTAAGGAAAAGACTTTGCTTTTCTCCAAAACCATTTGTACTGTGATTTTCGCGGTCCGTTGCAAACGAATTCCACATCAGTTTTTCTGGATATGACTGGATGAAACCAGAAATATCCGGTTGTGTTTTGGCTAACTCAATCTGAAATATTGTGAAAGCCTCTGTGTTTGTGTTTTTGGATATTATCGATGGACTTTATTGTTTTGAATGTTTTTATCAGGGAACATTTATTTTTGTACTGTAGAAACACTAATTGGTTCATCATGGGGGTACCGGCTCTACACATTCGTATTTTCTGGGGAGAAAGCTAGAGGAACTGTGGCAAACAAACATGATATTTCTGTTTGTATAGATGACATTTTATGCACTTGCCTAACAAAAAGACTTTCCTTTTCTCCAAACCATTTTTACTGTGATTTTCTCGGTCCATTGCATACGAATTACACACCAGTTTGTCCAGATATGAATGGATGAAACCGGAAATATCCGGGTTTTTTTTTCCTAACTCAATCCCAGATATTGCTACAGCCTCTGTGTTATTCTTTTCTGGATATTATCGATGAACTTTATATTTTTCAATGTTTTTTATCACGGAACATTTTATTTTGACCTTGGATATAGTAATTGGTTCCACGAGGAGACACCAGCTGAACATATTTGTATTTTCTAGGGAGAAAGATAGAGGAACTTCGGCAAAGAAACATATTTTTTCTAGATTACATTTTATGCACTTGCCTAATGAGAAGACTTTGCTTTTCTCCAAAACCATTTTTCCTGTGATTTTCTCCGTCCATTGCATACGAATTCCACACCACTTTGTCTGGATATGACTGGATGAAACCAGAAATATCCGGTTTTGTTTTGGCTAACTCAATCAGAAATATTGTGAAAGCCTGTGTGTTTGTGTTTTCTGGATATTATCGATGGACTTTATTGATTTGAATGTTTTTATCAGGTTACATGCCATTTTGTACCGTAGAAACACTAATTGGTTCATCATGGGGACACGAGCTCTACACATTCGTATTTTCTAGGGAGAAAGCTAGAGGAACTGTGGCAAGCAAACATGATATTTCTGTTTGTATAGATGACATTTTATGCACTTGCCTAACGAAAAGACTTTGCTTGTCTCCGAACCATTTTTTACTGTGATTTTCTAGGTCCACTGCATACGAATTCCACACCAGTTTGTCTGGATATGACTGGATGGAAGCGGATATATCCGGTTGTGTTTTGGCTAACTCAATCCCAGATATTGCTACATCCTCCGTGTTTGTGCATTCCTGATACTATCCTAGGTCTTTACAGTTTCGAATGTTTTTTATCAGGGAACATTTATTTTACTCTTGGAAACACTAATGGGTTCGACATGGACACACCAGCTGTACATATTCGTATTTTCTAGGGAGACAGCTAGAGGACCTGCGAGAAACAAACATGATATTTCTGTTTGTATAGATGACATTTTATGCACTTGCCTAATGAAAACACTTTGCTTTTCTCCAAAACCATTTTTACTGTGATTTACTTGGTCCATGGCCTTCAAATTCCAAACGACTTTTTCCGGATATGACTGGATGAAACCAGAAATATCCGGTTGTGTTTTGGCTAACTCAATGCGAAATAATGTGAAAATTTCATTTTTTGTGTTTTCTGCATATTATCAATGAACATAATAATTTTGAATGTTTTTATCAGGGAACGTTTAATTTTGTACCGTAGAAACGTTCCAATGGAGACACGAGCTCTACAAATTCGTATTTTCTAGGGAGAAAGCTAGAGGAACTTCGACAAACAAACATGATATTTCTGTTTGTATAGATGACATTTTATGCACTTGCCTAATGAAAATACATTGCTTTTCTCCAAAATCATTTGTACTGTAATTTTCTCAGTCCATTGCATGCAAATTCCACACCACTTTGTCCCGTAATGACTCAATGAAACCGGAAATATCCCGTTTTCTTTTGGCTAACTCAATCCCAGATATTGCTACAGCCGCTGTGTTTGTGTTTTCCGGATATTATCAACGGACTTTATTGTTTTGAATGTTTTTTATCGGGGAACATTTAATTTTGAGCTTAGATACACTAATTGTTTCCACATGGAGATACCAGCTCTACATATTTGTATTTTCTAGGAGGATAGCTAGAGGAACTGCGACAAACAAACATGATTTATCTGTTTGTATACATGAAATTTTATGCACTTGCCTAACGAGAAGACTTTGCTTTTCTCCAAAACCATTTTTACTATGATTTTCTCAGTCGATTGCATACGAATTCCACACCTGTTTGTTCGGATATGACTGGATGAAACCAGAAATATCCGGTTGTCTTTTCGGTAACTCAATCCGAAATATTGTGAAAGCCTCTGTGTTTGTGTTTTCTGGATATTATCGTTGGACTTTATGGTTTTAAATGTTTTTATCAGGGAACATTTAACTTTGTACCATGGAAACACTAATTTATTCATCATGGGAACACCAGCTCTACACATTCGTATATTCGAGGGAGAAAGCTAGATGAACTACGGCAAAAAAACATGATATTTCTGTTTGTATCGATGACATTTTATGCACTTGCCTGACGAAAAGACTTTGCTTTTCTCAAAAACCAATTTTACTGTGATTTTCTCGGTCCATTGCATGCGAATTCCACATCACTTTGTCCGAATAGGACTGGATGAAACAGGAAATATCCGATATTATTTTGGCTACACAATCCGAGATATTTCTACAGCCTCTGTGTTTGTGTTTTCAGGATAGTATCAACAGACTTTCTTGTTTTGAATGTTTTTTATCGGGGAACATTTAATTTTGAGCTTACATACACTAATTGGTTCCACATGGCGACACCAGCTCTACATATTTTTATTTTCTAGCGGGAAAGCTAGAGGAACTGTGACAAACAAACATGATATTTCTGTTTGTATACATGACATTTTATGCACTTGCCTAATGAGAAGACTTTGCTTTTCCCCAAACCCAGTTTTTCTGTGATTTTCTCGGTACATTGCATACGAATTCCACACGACTTTGTCCGGATATGACTGGATGAAACCAGAAATATCCGTTAGTGTTTTGGCTAACTCAATCCCAGATTTTGCTACAGCCGCTTTTCTCCAAAACCATTTGTACTGTGATTTTCGAGGTCGATTGCATTCGAATTCTACACCACTTTGTCTGGATATGACTGGATGAAACCGGAAATATCCGGTTTTGTTTTGGCTAACTCAATCCCAGATATTGCTACAGCCTCTATGTTTGTTTTTTCTGGATACCATCAATGCTCATTATTGTTTTGAATGCTTTTTATCGGGGAACATTTTATTTTGAGCTTGGATACCATAATTGGTTCCACATGGATACACCAGTTGTACATATTCGTATTTTCTAGGGAGAAAACTAGAGGAATTGTGGCAAATAAACATGATATTTCTGTTTGTATCGATGACATTTTATGCACTTGCCTAACGAAAAGACGTTGCTTTTCTCCAAAACCATTTGTACTGTGATTTTCTCGGTCCCTTGCATACGAATTCCACACCAGTTTGTCCGGATATGACTGGATGAAACCAGAATTATCCGTTTGTGTTTTGGCTAATCAATATGAAATATTTTGAAAGCCTCTGTGTTTGTGTTTTCTGGATACTATCGATGGACTTTATTGTTTTGAATGTTTTTATCAGGCAACATTTAATTTTGTACCGTTGAATCACTAATTGGTTCAAAATGGCGACACCACCTCTACACATTCGTATTTTCTAGGGAGAAACTAGAGGAACTCTGGCAAACAAACATGCTATTTCTGTTTGTATAGATGACATTTTATGCACTTGGGTAACGAATAGATGTTGCTTTACTCCAAAACCATTTGTACTGTGATTTTCTCGGTCCATTGCATACGAATTCCACACCAGTTTGTCCGGATATGACTGGATGACACCTGAAATATCCGGTTTTATTTTGGCTAACACAAACCGAAATATTTTGAAAGCCTCTGTGTTTGTGTTTTCCGGATATAATCCATGGACTTTATTGTTTTGAATGTTTTTATCAGGCAACATTTAATTTTGTACCGTTGAATCACTAATTGGTTCATCATGGCGACACCAACTCTACACATTCGTATTTTCTTGGGAGAAAGCTAGAGGAACTGCGGCAAACAAAGATGATATTTCTGTTTGTGTCGATGACATTTTATGCACTTGCCTAAGGAAAAGACTTTGCTTTTCTCCAAAACCATTTGTACTGTGATTTTCTCGGTCCATTGCATCCGAATTCCACACCAGTTTGTCTGGATATGACTGGATGAAACCGGAAATATCCGGTTTTGTTTTGGCTAACTCAATCCCAGATATTGCTACAGCCTCTGTGTTTGTTTTTTCTGGATACCATCAATGGACTTTATTGTTTTGAATGTTTTTTATCGGGGAACATTTTATTTTGAGCTTGGATACAGTAATTGGTTCCACATGGAGACACCAGCTGTACATATTCGTATTTTCTAGGGAGAAAGCTTTAGGAACTGCGGCAAATAAACATATTTCTGTTTGTATCGATGACATTTTATGCACTTGCCTAACGAAAAGATGTTGCTTTACTCCAAAACCATTTGTACTGTGATTATCTCGGTCCATTGAATATGAATTCCCCAGGAATTTGTCCTGATATGACTGGATGAAACCATAAATATCCGGTTTTGTTTTGGCTAACTCAATCCCAGATATTGCTACAGCCTTTGTGTTTGTGTATTTCTGATATTATCCACATACTTTATTGTTTTGAATGTTTTTTATCAGGGATCATTTAATTTTGAACTACAAAACACTAATTGTTTCCACATGGAGAAACCAGCTCTACACATTTGTATTTTCTAGGGAGAAAGCTAGAGGAACTGTGACAATCAAACATGATATTTCTGTTGGTATCGATGACATTTTATGCACTTGTCTAATGAAAAGACTTTTCTTTTCTCAAAAACTATTTGTACTGTGATTTTCTTGTTCCATTGCTTTTGAATTCCACAGGAGTTTGTCCAGACATGACGGGATGAAACAGGAAATATCAGGTTTTGTTTTGGCTATCTCAATCCCAGATATTGCTACAGGCTCTGTGTTTGTTTTTTTCTGGATACTATCAATGGACTTTATTGTTTTGAATGCTTTTTATCGGGAAACATTTTATTTTGAGCTTGGATATAGTAATTGGTTCCACATACAGACACCAGCTGTACATATTCGTATTTTCTACAGAGAAAGCTAGAGGAACTGTGGCAAACCAACTTGATATTTCTGTTTGTATAGATGGCATTTTATGCACTTGCCTAACGAAAAGACTTGCTTTTCTCCAAAACCATTTTTACTGTGATTTTCTCGGTCCATTGCATAGGAATTCCACACCACTTTGACTGGATTTGACAGGAAGACCCAGAAATATCCGGTAGTGTTTTAGCTAACTCAGTCCAAAATATTGTAAAGCCTCTATGTTTGTGTTTTCTGCATATTATCGATGGACTTTATTGTTTTAAAAATTTTCATCAGGGAACATTTATTTTTGTACCATAGAAATACTAATTGCTTAATCATGGGGACACCAGCTCTACACATTCGTATTTTCTAGGGAGAAAGCTAGAGGAACTGCGGCAAACAAACATGATATTTCTGTTTGTATAGATGACATTTAAAGCACTTGCCTAACGAAAAGACTTTGCTTTTATCCAAAACCATAAGTACTGTGCTTTTTTCGGTCCATTGCATACGAATTCCACAGGAGTTTGTCCGGATATGACTGGATGAAACCGTAAATATCCGGTTATGTTTTGACTAACTCAATCCCAGATAGTGCTACAGCCTTTGTGTTTGTGTATTCCTGATATTACCCACCGACTTTATTGTTTTGAATGTTTTTTATGAGGGAACATTTAATTTTGAACTGCAAAACACTAATAGTTTCCACATGGGAAACTAGGTCTACAGAATCGTATTTTCTAGGGAGAAAGCTAGAGGAACTCTGGCAAAAAAACATGCTATCTGTTTGTATAGATGACATTTTATGCACTTGCCTAACCAAAAGACTTTGCTTTTCTCCAAAACCATTTGTACTGTGATTTTCTTGGTCCATTGCATATGAATTCCACACCAGTTTGTCTGGATATGACTGGATGAAACCGTAAATATCCGGTTTTGTTTTGGCTAACTCAATCCCAGATATTGCTACAGACTTTGTGTTTGTGTATTCCTGATATTATCCACAGACTTTATTGTTTTGAATGTCTTTTATCAGGGAACATTTAATTTTGAACTGCGAAACACTAATTGTTTCCACATGGAGACACCAGCTCTACACATTCGTATTTTCTAGGGAGAAAGCTAGAGGAAATTGGGAAAACAAACATGATATTTTGTTTGTATCGATGAAATTTTATGCACTTTCCTAACGAAAAGACTTTGCTTTTCTCCAAAACCATTTTTACTGTGATTTTCTCAGTCCATTGCATACGAATTCCACAGGAGTTTTTCCGGATATGACTGGATGTAACCGGAAATATCCGGTTTTGTTTTGGCTAACTCAATCCCAGATATTGCTACAGCCTCTATGTTTCTTTTTTCTGGATACTATCAATGTACTTATTGTTTTTAATGCTTTTTATCGGGAAACATTTTATTCTGAGCTTGTGTACAGTAATTGGTTCCACATGGAGACACCAGCTCTACACATTCGTATTTACTAGGGAGAAATCTAGAGGAACTGCTGCAAACAAACTTGATATTTCAGTTTGTATCGATGACATTTTATGCACTTGCCTAAAGAAAAGACTTTGGCCGGCGCCGCGGCTCACTAGGCTAATCCTCCGCCTTGCGGCGCCGGCACACCGGGTTCTAGTCCCGGTCGGGGCACCGATCCTGTCCCGGTTGCCCCTCTTCCAGGCCAGCTCTCTGCTGTGGCCAGGGAGTGCAGTGGAGGATGGCCCAAGTCCTTGGGCCCTGCACCCCATGGGAGACCAGGATAAGCACCTGGCTCCTGCCATCGGATCAGCGCGGTGCGCCGGCCGCAGCGCGCTACCGCGGCGGCCATTGGAGGGTGAACCAACGGCAAAAGGAAGACCTTTCTCTCTGTCTCTCTCTACTGTCCACTCTGCCTGTCAAAAAAAAAAAAACAAAAAAAAACAAAAAAAAAAAAAAAAGAAAAGACTTTGCTTTTCTCCAAAACCAATTTTACTGTGATTTTCTCGGTGATTGCATACGAATTCCACACCAGTTTGTCCGGATATGACAGGATGACACCAGAAATATCCGGTTGTGTATTGGCTAACTCAAACCGAAATATTGTGAAAGCCTCTGTGTTTGTGTTTTCTGGATATTATCGATGGACTTTATTGTTTTGAATGTTTTTATCAGGCAACATTTAATTTTGTACCATTGAATCACTAATTGGTTCATCATGGGATCACCAGCTCTACACATTAGTATTTTCTAGGGAGAAAGCTAGAGGAATTGCGGCAAAGAAACATGATATTTCTGTTTGTATCGATTACATTTTATGCACTTGCCTAACGAAAAGACTTTGCTTTTCTACAAAGCCATTTGTACTGTGATTTTCTCGGTCCATTGCATACGAATTCCAGACCAGTTTGTCTGGATATGACTGGATGAAGCCGGAAATATCCTGTTTTGTTTTGGCTAACTCAATCCCAGATATTGCTACAGCCTCTGTGTTTGTTTTTTCTGGTTACTATCAATGGACTTTATAGTTTTGAATGCTTTTTATCGGGGAACATTTTATATTGAGCTTAAATAGAGTAATTGGTTCCACATGGAGACACCAGCTGTACATATTCGTATTTTCTAGGGAGAAAGCTAGAGGAACTGTGGCAAACAAACATGATATTTCTGCTTGTGTCGATGACATTTTATGCACTTGCCTAACGAAAAGACTTTGCTTTTCTCCAAAACCATTTGTACTGTGATATTCTCGGTCCCTTGCATACAAATTCCACACCAGTTTGTCCGGATATGACTGAATGAAAACAGAAATATCCGGTTGTGTTTTTGCTAACTCTATACGAAATATTGCTACTACCTCTGTGTTTGTGTTTTCTAAATATTATCGATGGACTTTATTGTTTTGAATGCTTTTTATCGGGGAACATTTAATTTTGTACCGTTGAAATACTAATTGGTTCATCATGGGAACACCAGCTCTACACATTAGTATTTTCTAGGGAGAAAGCTAGAGGAACTGCTGCAAACAAACATGATACTTCTGTTTGTATAGATGACATTTTATGCACTTGTCTAACGAAAAGACTTTTCTTTTCTCAAAAACCATTTGTACTGTGATTTTCTTGTTCCATTGCTTTTGAATTCCACAGGAGTTTGTCCAGACATGACGGGATGAAACAGGAAATATCAGGTTTTGTTTTGGCTATCTCAATCCCAGATATTGCTACAGCCTCTGTGTTTGTTTTTTCTGGATACTATCAATGGACTTTATTGTTTTGAATGCTTTTTATTGGTGAACATTTTATTTTGAGCTTGGATATAGTAATTGGTTCCACATACAGACACCAGTTGTACATATTCTTATTTTCTACAGAGAAAGCTAGAGGAACTGTGGCAAACAAACTTGATATTTCTGTTTGTATAGATGGCATTTTATGCACTTGCCTAACGAAAAGACTTGCTTTTCTCCAAAACCATTTTTACTGTGATTTTCTCGGTGATTGCATACAAATTCCACACCAGTTTGTCCGGATATGACTGGATGAAAACCGAAATATCCAGTTGTGTTTTGGCTAACTCAATAAGAATTATTGCCACAGCCTCTCTGTTTGTGTTTTCTAAATATTATCGATGGACTTTATTGTTTTGAATGTTTTTATCAGGCAACATTTAATTTTGTACCGTTGAATCACTAATTGTTTCATCATGGGGACAGCAGCTCTACACATTCGTATTTTCTAGGGAGAAACCTAGAGGAACTGCGGCAAAGAAACTTGATATTTCTGTTTGTATAGATGGCATTTTATGCAGTTGCCTAACGAAAAGACTTGCTTTTCTCCAAAACCATTTTTACTGTGATTTTCTCGGTCCATTGCATAGGAATTCCACACCACTTTGACCGGATTTGACAGGAAGACCCAGAAATATCCGGTAGTGTTTTGGCTAACTCAGTCCAAAATATTGTAAAGCCTCTATGTTTGTGTTTTCTGCATATTATCGATGGACTTTATTGTTTTGAAAATTTTCATCAGGGAACATTTATTTTTGTACCATAGAAATACTAATTGCTTAATCATGGGGACACCAGCTCTACACATTCGTATTTTCTAGGGAGAAAGCTAGAGGAACTGTGGCAAACAAACATGATATTTCTGTTTGTATAGATGACATTTAAAGCACTTGCCTAACGAAAAGACTTTGCTTTTATCCAAAACCATAAGTACTGTGCTTTTTTCGGTCCATTGCATACGAATTCCACAGGAGTTTGTCCGGATATGACTGGATGAATCCGTAAATATCCGGTTTTGTTTTGACTAACTCAATCCCAGATAGTGCTACAGCCTTTGTGTTTGTGTATTCCTGATATTATCCACAGACTTTATTGTTTTGAATGTTTTTTTATGAGGGAACATTTAATTTTGAACTGCAAAACACTAATTGTTTCCACATGGGAAACTAAGTCTACAGAATCGTATTTTCTAGGGAGAAAGCTAGAGGAACTCTGGCAAAAAAACATGCTATCTGTTTGTATAGATGACATTTTATGCACTTGCCTAACGAAAAGACTTTGCTTTTCTCCAAAACCATTTTTACTGTGATTTTCTCGGTCCATTGCATAGGAATTCCACACCACTTTGACCGGTTTTGAAAGGAAGACCCAGAAATATCCGGTAGTGTTTTGGGTAACTCAGTCCAAAATATTGTAAAGCCTCTATGTTTGTGTTTTCTGCATATTATCAATGTACTTAATTGTTTTGAATGTTTTTATCAGGCAACATTTAATTTTGTACCATTGAATCACTAATTGGTTCATCATGGGGACACGAGCTCTACACATTCGTATTTTCTAGGGAGAAAGCTAGAGGAACTGCGGCAAACAAACATGATATTTCTGTTTGTATAGATGACATTTAAAGCACTTGCCTAACGAAAAGACTTTGCTTTTATCCAAAACCATAAGTACTGTGCTTTTTTCGGTCCATTGCATACGAATTCCACAGGAGTTTGTCCGGATATCACTGGATGAAACCGTAAATATCCGGTTTTGTTTTCACTAACTCAATCCCAGATAGTGCTACAGCCTTTGTGTTTGTGTATTCCTGATATTACCCACCGACTTTATTGTTTTGAATGTTTTTTATGAGGGAACATTTAATTTTGAACTGCAAAACACTAATAGTTTCCACATGGGAAACTAGGTCTACAGAATCGCATTTTCTAGGGAGAAAGCTAGAGGAACTCTGGCAAAAAAACATGCTATCTGTTTGTATAGATGACATTTTATGCACTTGCCTAACGAAAAGACTTTGCTTTTCTCCAAAACCATTTGTACTGTGATTTTCTTGGTCCATTGCATATGAATTCCACACCAGTTTGTCTGGATATGACTGGATGAAACCGTAAATATCCGGTTTTGTTTTGGCTAACTCAATCCCAGATATTGCTACAGACTTTGTGTTTGTGTATTCCTGATATTATCCACAGACTTTATTGTTTTGAATGTCTTTTATCAGGGAACATTTAATTTTGAACTGCGAAACACTAATTGTTTCCACATGGAGACACCAGCTCTACACATTCGTATTTTCTAGGGAGAAAGCTAGAGGAAATTGGGAAAACAAACATGATATTTTGTTTGTATCGATGAAATTTTATGCACTTTCCTAACGAAAAGACTTTGCTTTTCTCCAAAACCATTTTTACTGTGATTTTCTCAGTCCATTGCATACGAATTCCACAGGAGTTTTTCCGGATATGACTGGATGTAACCGGAAATATCCGGTTTTGTTTTGGCTAACTCAATCCCAGATATTGCTACAGCCTCTATGTTTCTTTTTTCTGGATACTATCAATGTACTTATTGTTTTTAATGCTTTTTATCGGGAAACATTTTATTCTGAGCTTGTATACAGTAATTGGTTCCACATGGAGACACCAGCTCTACACATTCGTATTTACTAGGGAGAAATCTAGAGGAACTGCTGCAAACAAACTTGATATTTCAGTTTGTATCGATGACATTTTATGCACTTGCCTAAAGAAAAGACTTTGGCCGGCGCCGCGGCTCACTAGGCTAATCCTCCGCCTTGCGGCGCCGGCACACCGGGTTCTAGTCCCGGTCGGGGCACCGATCCTGTCCCGGTTGCCCCTCTTCCAGGCCAGCTCTCTGCTGTGGCCAGGGAGTGCAGTGGAGGATGGCCCAAGTCCTTGGGCCCTGCACCCCATGGGAGACCAGGATAAGCACCTGGCTCCTGCCATCGGATCAGCGCGGTGCGCCGGCCGCAGCGCGCTACCGCGGCGGCCATTGGAGGGTGAACCAACGGCAAAAGGAAGACCTTTCTCTCTGTCTCTCTCTACTGTCCACTCTGCCTGTCAAAAAAAAAAAAACAAAAAAAACAAAAAAAAAAAAAAAAAGAAAAGACTTTGCTTTTCTCCAAAACCAATTTTACTGTGATTTTCTCGGTGATTGCATACGAATTCCACACCAGTTTGTCCGGATATGACAGGATGACACCAGAAATATCCGGTTGTGTATTGGCTAACTCAAACCGAAATATTGTGAAAGCCTCTGTGTTTGTGTTTTCTGGATATTATCGATGGACTTTATTGTTTTGAATGTTTTTATCAGGCAACATTTAATTTTGTACCATTGAATCACTAATTGGTTCATCATGGGATCACCAGCTCTACACATTAGTATTTTCTAGGGAGAAAGCTAGAGGAATTGCGGCAAAGAAACATGATATTTCTGTTTGTATCGATTACATTTTATGCACTTGCCTAACGAAAAGACTTTGCTTTTCTACAAAGCCATTTGTACTGTGATTTTCTCGGTCCATTGCATACGAATTCCAGACCAGTTTGTCTGGATATGACTGGATGAAGCCGGAAATATCCTGTTTTGTTTTGGCTAACTCAATCCCAGATATTGCTACAGCCTCTGTGTTTGTTTTTTCTGGTTACTATCAATGGACTTTATAGTTTTGAATGCTTTTTATCGGGGAACATTTTATATTGAGCTTAAATAGAGTAATTGGTTCCACATGGAGACACCAGCTGTACATATTCGTATTTTCTAGGGAGAAAGCTAGAGGAACTGTGGCAAACAAACATGATATTTCTGCTTGTGTCGATGACATTTTATGCACTTGCCTAACGAAAAGACTTTGCTTTTCTCCAAAACCATTTGTACTGTGATATTCTCGGTCCCTTGCATACAAATTCCACACCAGTTTGTCCGGATATGACTGAATGAAAACAGAAATATCCGGTTGTGTTTTTGCTAACTCTATACGAAATATTGCTACTACCTCTGTGTTTGTGTTTTCTAAATATTATCGATGGACTTTATTGTTTTGAATGCTTTTTATCGGGGAACATTTAATTTTGTACCGTTGAAATACTAATTGGTTCATCATGGGAACACCAGCTCTACACATTAGTATTTTCTAGGGAGAAAGCTAGAGGAACTGCTGCAAACAAACATGATACTTCTGTTTGTATAGATGACATTTTATGCACTTGTCTAACGAAAAGACTTTTCTTTTCTCAAAAACCATTTGTACTGTGATTTTCTTGTTCCATTGCTTTTGAATTCCACAGGAGTTTGTCCAGACATGACGGGATGAAACAGGAAATATCAGGTTTTGTTTTGGCTATCTCAATCCCAGATATTGCTACAGCCTCTGTGTTTGTTTTTTCTGGAT
The DNA here is from genome assembly GCF_033115175.1 of Lepus europaeus. NCBI lineage: Eukaryota > Metazoa > Chordata > Mammalia > Lagomorpha > Leporidae > Lepus > Lepus europaeus. The sequence continues at coordinate 5,530,098 of NW_026909158.1, read as the reverse complement.
ACTATCAATGGACTTTATTGTTTTGAATGCTTTTTATTGGTGAACATTTTATTTTGAGCTTGGATATAGTAATTGGTTCCACATACAGACACCAGTTGTACATATTCTTATTTTCTACAGAGAAAGCTAGAGGAACTGTGGCAAACAAACTTGATATTTCTGTTTGTATAGATGGCATTTTATGCACTTGCCTAACGAAAAGACTTGCTTTTCTCCAAAACCATTTTTACTGTGATTTTCTCGGTGATTGCATACAAATTCCACACCAGTTTGTCCGGATATGACTGGATGAAAACCGAAATATCCAGTTGTGTTTTGGCTAACTCAATAAGAATTATTGCCACAGCCTCTCTGTTTGTGTTTTCTAAATATTATCGATGGACTTTATTGTTTTGAATGTTTTTATCAGGCAACATTTAATTTTGTACCGTTGAATCACTAATTGGTTCATCATGGGGACAGCAGCTCTACACATTCGTATTTTCTAGGGAGAAACCTAGAGGAACTGCGGCAAAGAAACTTGATATTTCTGTTTGTATAGATGGCATTTTATGCAGTTGCCTAACGAAAAGACTTGCTTTTCTCCAAAACCATTTTTACTGTGATTTTCTCGGTCCATTGCATAGGAATTCCACACCACTTTGACCGGATTTGACAGGAAGACCCAGAAATATCCGGTAGTGTTTTGGCTAACTCAGTCCAAAATATTGTAAAGCCTCTATGTTTGTGTTTTCTGCATATTATCGATGGACTTTATTGTTTTGAAAATTTTCATCAGGGAACATTTATTTTTGTACCATAGAAATACTAATTGCTTAATCATGGGGACACCAGCTCTACACATTCGTATTTTCTAGGGAGAAAGCTAGAGGAACTGTGGCAAACAAACATGATATTTCTGTTTGTATAGATGACATTTAAAGCACTTGCCTAACGAAAAGACTTTGCTTTTATCCAAAACCATAAGTACTGTGCTTTTTTCGGTCCATTGCATACGAATTCCACAGGAGTTTGTCCGGATATGACTGGATGAATCCGTAAATATCCGGTTTTGTTTTGACTAACTCAATCCCAGATAGTGCTACAGCCTTTGTGTTTGTGTATTCCTGATATTATCCACAGACTTTATTGTTTTGAATGTTTTTTTATGAGGGAACATTTAATTTTGAACTGCAAAACACTAATTGTTTCCACATGGGAAACTAAGTCTACAGAATCGTATTTTCTAGGGAGAAAGCTAGAGGAACTCTGGCAAAAAAACATGCTATCTGTTTGTATAGATGACATTTTATGCACTTGCCTAACGAAAAGACTTTGCTTTTCTCCAAAACCATTTTTACTGTGATTTTCTCGGTCCATTGCATAGGAATTCCACACCACTTTGACCGGTTTTGAAAGGAAGACCCAGAAATATCCGGTAGTGTTTTGGGTAACTCAGTCCAAAATATTGTAAAGCCTCTATGTTTGTGTTTTCTGCATATTATCAATGTACTTAATTGTTTTGAATGTTTTTATCAGGCAACATTTAATTTTGTACCATTGAATCACTAATTGGTTCATCATGGGGACACGAGCTCTACACATTCGTATTTTCTAGGGAGAAAGCTAGAGGAACTGCGGCAAACAAACATGATATTTCTGTTTGTATAGATGACATTTAAAGCACTTGCCTAACGAAAAGACTTTGCTTTTATCCAAAACCATAAGTACTGTGCTTTTTTCGGTCCATTGCATACGAATTCCACAGGAGTTTGTCCGGATATCACTGGATGAAACCGTAAATATCCGGTTTTGTTTTCACTAACTCAATCCCAGATAGTGCTACAGCCTTTGTGTTTGTGTATTCCTGATATTACCCACCGACTTTATTGTTTTGAATGTTTTTTATGAGGGAACATTTAATTTTGAACTGCAAAACACTAATAGTTTCCACATGGGAAACTAGGTCTACAGAATCGCATTTTCTAGGGAGAAAGCTAGAGGAACTCTGGCAAAAAAACATGCTATCTGTTTGTATACATGACATTTTATGCACTTGCCTAACGAAAAGACTTTGCTTTTCTCCAAAACCATTTGTACTGTGATTTTCTTGGTCCATTGCATATGAATTCCACACCAGTTTGTCTGGATATGACTGGATGAAACCGTAAATATCCGGTTTTGTTTTGGCTAACTCAATCCCAGATATTGCTACAGACTTTGTGTTTGTGTATTCCTGATATTATCCACAGACTTTATTTTTTTGAATGTCTTTTATCAGGGAACATTTAATTTTGAACTGCGAAACACTAATTGTTTCCACATGGAGACACCAGCTCTACACATTCGTATTTTCTAGGGAGAAAGCTAGAGGAAATTGGGAAAACAAACATGATATTTTGTTTGTATCGATGAAATTTTATGCACTTTCCTAACGAAAAGACTTTACTTTTCTCCAAAACCATTTTTACTGTGATTTTCTCAGTCCATTGCATACGAATTCCACAGGAGTTTGTCCGGATATGACTGGATGTAACCGGAAATATCCGGTTTTGTTTTGGCTAACTCAATCCCAGATATTGCTACAGCCTCTATGTTTCTTTTTTCTGGATACTATCAATGTACTTATTGTTTTTAATGCTTTTTATCGGGAAACATTTTATTTTGAGCTTGTATACAGTAATTGGTTCCACGTGGAGACACCAGCTCTACACATTCGTATTTACTAGGGAGAAATCTAGAGGAACTGCTGCAAACAAACTTGATATTTCAGTTTGTATCGATGACATTTTATGCACTTGCCTAAAGAAAAGACTTTGCTTTTCTCCAAAACCAATTTTACTGTGATTTTCTCGGTCATTGCATACGAATTCCACACCAGTTTTTCCGGATATGACAGGATGACACCAGAAATATCCAGTTGTGTATTGGCTAACTCTAACCGAAATATTGTGAAAGCCTCTGTGTTTGTGTTTTCTGGATATTATCGATGGACTTTATTGTTTTGAATGTTTTTATCAGGCAACATTTAATTTTGTACCATTGAATCACTAATTGGTTCATCATGGGGACACCAGCTCTACACATTCGTATTTTCTAGGGAGAAAGCTAGAGGAATTGCGGCAAAGAAACATGATATTTCTGTTTGTATCGATTACATTTTATGCACTTGCCTAACGAAAAGACTTTGCTTTTCTACAAAGCCATTTCTGCTGTGATTTTCTCGGTCCATTGCATACGAATTCCTGACCCGTTTGTGTGGATATGACTGGATGAAGCCGGAAATATCCTGTTTTGTTTTGGCTAACTGAATCCCAGATATTGCTACAGCCTCTGTGTTTGTTTTTTCTGGTTACTATCAATGGACTTTATAGTTTTGAATGCTTTTTATTGGGGAACATTTTATTTTGAGCTTAAATAGAGTAATTGGTTCCACATGGAGACACCAGCTGTACATATTCGTATTTTCTAGGGAGAAAGCTAGAGGAACTGTGGCAAACAAACATGATATTTCTGTTTGTGTCGATGACATTTTATGCACTTGCCTAACGAAAAGACTTTGCTTTTCTCCAAAACCATTTGTACTGTGATATTTTCGGTCCCTTGCATACAAATTCCACACCAGTTTGTCCGGATATGACTGAATGAAAACAGAAATATCCGGTTGTGTTTTTGCTAACTCAATACGAAATATTGCTACTGCCTCTGTGTTTGTGTTTTCTAAATATTATCGATGGACTTTATTGTTTTGAATGCTTTTTATCAGGGATCATTTAATTTTGTACCATTGAAATACTAATTGGTTCATCATGGGAACACCAGCTCTACACATTCATATTTTCTAGGGAGAAAGCTAGAGGAACTGCGGCAAACAAACATGATACTTCTGTTTGTATAGATGACATTTTATGCACTTGCCTAACGAAAAGACTTTGCTTTTCTCCAGAACCATTTTTACTATGATTTTTTCAGTCCCTTGCATAAGAATTCCAAACCAATTTGGCCGGATATGACTGGATGAAACCAGAAATATACAGTTGTGTTTTGGCTAACTCAAACTGAAATATTGTGAAAGACTCTATGTTTGTGTTTTCTGGATATTATCGATGGACTTTATTGTTTTGAATGTTTTTTTAATCAGGGAACATTTAATTTTAAACTGCAAAACACTAATTGTTTCCACATGGAGACACCAGCTCCACATATTTGTATTTTCTAGGGGGAAAGCTAGAGGAACTGCGGCAAACAAACATGATATTTCTGTTTGTATCGATGACATTTTATGCTCTTGCCTAACAAAAAAACTGTGCTGTTCTACAAAACCAATTGTGCTGTGATTTTCTTGGTCCATTGCATACGAATTCCACAGGAGTTTGTCCGGATATGACGGGATGAAACAGAAAATATCGGATTTTATTTTTGCTATCTCAATCCCAGATGTTGCTACAGGCTCTATGTTTGTTTCTTCTGGATACTATCAATGGACTTTATTGTTTTGAATGCTTTTTAGCGGAGAACATTTTATATTGATCTGGATACAGTAACTGGTTCCACATGCAGACACCAGCTCTACACATTCGTCTTTACTAGGGAGAAAGCTAGAGGAACTGCGGCAAAGAAACATGATATTTCTGTTTGTATAGATGACATTTTATGCACTTGCCTAATGAAAAGACTTTGCTTTTCTCCAAAACCATTTGTACTATGATTTCCTCGGTCCATTGCATAGGAATTCCACACCAGTTTGTCCGGATACGACTAGATGAAACCAGAAATGTCCGGTTGTGTTTTGGCTAACTCAAACCGAAATATTGTGAAAGCCTCTGTGTTTGTGTTTTCTGGATATTATCGATGAACTTTATTGTTTTGAATGTTTTTATCAGGCAACATTTAATTTTGTACCATTGAATCACTAATTGGTTCATCATGGTGACACCAGCTCTACACATTCGTATTTTCTAGGGAGAAACCTAGAGGAACTGTGGCAAAGAAACATGATATTTCTGTTTGTATCGATGACATTTTATGCTCTTGCCTAACGAAAAAACTGTGCTTTTCTCCAAAACCATTTGTACTGTGATTTTCTCGGTCCATTGCATACGAATTTCAAACCAGTTTTTCTGGATATGACTGGATGAAACCGGAAATATCCAGTTTTGTTTTGGCTAACTCAATCCCAGGTATTGCTACAGCCTCTATTTTTGTTTTTTTCTAGATACGATCAATGGACTTTATTGTTTTGAATACTTTTTATCGGGGAACATTTTATTTTGAGCTTTGATACAGTAATTGGTTCCACATGGAGACACCAGTTCCACATATTCGTATTTTCTAGGGAGAAAGCTAGAGGAACTGTGGCAAACAAACATGATATTTCTGTTTCTATAGATGACATTTAATGCACTTGCCTAACGAAAAGACTTTGCTTTTCTCCAAAACCATTTTTACTGTGATTTTCTCGGTCTATTGCATATGAATTCCACACCAGCTTGTCTGGATATGACTGGATGAAACCGTAAATATCTGGTAGTGTTTGTGCTAACTCAATTCAAATTATTGCTACAGACTCTGTTTTTGTGTATTCCTGATATTATCCACGGACTATATTTTTTGAATGTTTTTTATCAGGGAAAATTTAATTTTTTACCGTTGAAACCCTAATTGTTTCCACATGGAGACACCAGCTCTACACATCCATATTTTCCAGGGAGAAAGCTCGAGGAACTGCGGCAAACAAACAAGATATTTCTGTTTGTATAGATGACATTTTATGCACTGGCCTAACGAAAATACTATAGTTTTCTCCAAAACCATGTTTACTGTGATTTTCTCAGTGCATTGCATACGAATTCCACACCACTTTGTCCAGATATGAGTGGTTGAAACCAGAAATATCTGGTTTAATTTTGGTTAACTCAATCCACAATATTGCTACAGACTCTGTGTTTGTGCATTCCTGATATTATCCACAGACTTTATTGTTTTGAATGTTCTTTATCAGGGAACATTTAATTTTGTGCTTGCAAACTCTAATTTGTCCATATGTAGAAACTAGCTCTACACATTTGTATTTTCTAGCAGAAAGCTAGATTAACTGCGGCAAACAAATGTGATATTTCTGTTTGTATAGATGACATTTAATGCACTTGCCTAACGAAAAGACTTTGCTTTTCTCCAAAACCATTTGTACTGTGATTTTCTTGGTCCATTGCATACAAATTCAACAATAGTTTGTCCGGATATGACTGGATGAAACCGGAAATATCCGATTTTTTTTTGGCTAACTCACTCCCAGTTATTTTATCGCCTCCGTGTTTGTGTATTGATGATATTATCCACGGACTTTATTTTTTTCAATGTTTTTTATTAGGTAACATTTAATTTTGTGCTGTGAAACACTAATGGTTTCCACATGCAGACACCAGCTGTACACATTAATATATTCTAGGGAGAAAGCTAGAGGAACTGCGGCAAACAAACATGATATTTCTGTTTGTATCTATGACATTTTATGCACTTGCCTAACGAAAAGACTTTGCTTTTCTCCAAAACCATTTGTTCTGTGATTTTCTTGGTCCATTGCATACAAATGCAACACCAGTTTGTCCAGATATGACTGGTTGAAACTGGAAATATCCGATTTTTTTTTTTTGGCTAACTCAATCCCAGTTATTTTATCGCCTCTGTGTTTGTGTGTTGATGATATTAACCCCGGACTTTATTTTTTTGAATATTTTTTATCAGGTAACATTAATTTTGTGCTGTGAAACATTAATTGTTTCCACTAGGAGACACCAGCTGTACACATTCATATATTCTAGGGAGAAAGCTAGAGGAACTGCGGCAAACAAACATGATATTTCTGTTTGTATAGATGACATTTTATGCACTTGACTAAAGAAAAGACTTTGCTTTTCTCCAAAACCAATTGTGCTGTGATTTTCTCAGTCCATTGCATAAAATTCCACACCAGTTTGTCTGGATGTGACTGGATGAAACCGGAAATATCTGGTAGTGTTTGTGCTAACTCAATCCGAAATATTGCTACAGCCTCTGTGTTTGTGTATTCCTGATATTATCCACAGACTTTATTGTTCTGAATGTTTTTTTTCAGGGAACATTTAATTTTGTGCTTGGAAACACTAATTCGTTCCACATGGAGACACCAGCTCTACACTTTCGTATTTTCTAGGGAGAAAGCTAGAGGAACTGCTTCAAACAAACATGATATTTCTGTTTCTATCAATGACATTTTATGCACTTGCCTAACGAAAAGACTTTGCTTTTCTCCAAAACCATTTGTACTGTGATTTTCTCAGTCCATTGCATCAATTCCACACCAGTTTGTTTGGATATGACTGGATGAAACCGGAAATATCTGGTTGTGTTTTGGCTAACTCAATCCCAGATATTGCTCCAGCCTCTGTGTTTGTGTTTTCTGGATATTATCAACGGAATTTATTGTTTTGAAATTTTTTTTATCGGGGAATATTTTATTTTGTACCGTTGAAACACTAATTGGTTCATCATGGAGACACCAGCCGAACATATTCGTATTTTCTAGGGAGAATGCTCGAGGAACTGGTGCAAACAAACAGGATATTTCTGTTTGTATCGATGACAATTTATGCACTTGCCTAATGAAAAGACTTTGCTTTTTCTCGAAAACCATTTTTACTGTGAATATCTCAGTCCATTGCTTACGAATTCCACACCAGTTTACCGGATATGACTGGATGAAACCGGAAATATCCGGTTTTGTTTTGGCTAACTCAATCCCACATATTGCTACAGCCTCTGTGTTTGTGTATTCCTGATATTATCCACGGACTTTATTGTTTTGAATGTTTTTTTATCAGGGAACATTTAATTTTGTGCTTGGAATCACTAATTGTTTCCACATGGAGACACCAGCTCTACACATTCATATTTTCTAGGGAGAAAGCTAGTAGAACTGTGGCAAACAAACATGCTATTTCTGTTTGTATCGAGGACATTTTATGCACTTGCCTAACGAAAAGAAATTGTTTTCTTCAAAACCATTTTCCTGTGATTTTCGCGGTGCATTGCATACGAATTCCACACCAGTTTGTCCGGATATGACTGGATGAAACCAGAAATGTACGGTTGTGTTTTGGCTAACTCAAACCGAAATATTGTGAAAGCCTCTGTGTTTATGTATTCCTGATATTATCCACGGACTTTATTGATTTGAATGTTTTTTATCAGGAAACATTTAATTTTGTACCATAGATACACTAATTGGTTCATCATGGGGACACCAGCTCTACACATTCGTAATTTCTAGGGAGAATGCTAGAGGAACTGCGACAAACAAACATGATATTTCTGTTTGTATAGATGACATTTTATGCACTTGCCTAACGAAAAGACTTCGCTTTTCTCCAAAACCATTTTTACTGTGATTTTTTTTGTTCATTGCATACGAATTCCACACCACTTTGTCCGGATATCACTGGATGAAAACAGAAATATTCGGTTGTATTTTGGCTAACTCAATCCGAAATATTGTGAAAACCTCTGTGTTTGTGCTTTCGGGATGTTATCGATGGACTTTATTGTTCTGAATGTTTTTATCAGGGAAAATTTAATTTAGAACCGTAGAAACACTAATTAGTTCATCATGGGGACACCAGCTCTACACATGCATATTTTCTAGGGAGAAAGCTAGATGAATTAGAGCAAAGAAACATGATATTTCCATTTGTATAGATGACATTTTATGCACTTGCCTAACGGAAAGTTTTGCTATTCTCCAAAACCATTTTTACTGTGATTTTCTCGGTCCATTGCATAGGAATTCCACACCAGTTTGTCCGGATATGACTGGATGAAACCGGAAATATCTGATTTTGTTTTGGCTAACTCAATCCGAAATATTGCTACAGCCTCTGTGTTTGTGTATTCCTGATATTATCCACGGACTTTATTGTTTTGAATATTTTTATTGGGGAACATTAAATTTTGTGCTTGGAAACACTAATTGGTTCCACATGGAGACACCAGCTCTACACATTCGTATTTTCTAGGGAGAAAGCTAGAGGAATTGCCACAAACAAACATGGTATTTCTGTTTGTATCGATGACATTTTATGCACTTGCGTAATGAAAAGACTTTGCTTTTCTCCAAAACCATTTGTACTGTGATTTTCTCAGTCCGTTGCATCAGAATTCCACACCAGTTTGTCTGGATATGACTGGATGAAACCGGAAATATCTGGTTGTGTTTTGGCTAACTCAATCCCAGATATTGCTCCAGCCTCTGTGTTTGTGTTTTCTGGATATTATCAACGGAATTTATTTTTTGAATGTTTTTTCTCGGGGAATATTTTATTTTGTACCGTTGAAACTCTAATTGGTTCATCATGGAGACACCAGCTGAACATATTCGTATTTTCTAGTGAGAATGCTAGAGGAACTGCGGCAAACAAACATGATATTTCTGTTTGTATAGATAGCATTTTATGCACTTGCCTAACGAAAAGACTTTGCTTTTCTCCAAAACCATTTTTACTGTGATTTTTTTTTGTTCATTGCATATGAATTCCACACCACTTTGTCCGGATATCTCTGGATGAAACCAGAAATATACGGTTGTGTTTTGGCTAACTCAATCTGAAATATTGTGAAAGCCTCTGTGTTTGTGTTTTCTGGATATTATCAACGGACTATATTTTTTCTTTTTTTTTAACTTTTATTTAATGATTATAAATTTCCAGTGTACAGCTTATGCATTACAATGGCTTCCCGCTCCCATAACTTCCCTCCCACCCGCAACCCTCCCCTCTCCCGCTCGCTCTCCCCTTTTATTTGCATCCGGATTCATTTTCTATTCTCTTTATATACAGTAGATCAAGTTAGTATATATGAAGTAAAGGTTTCAACGGTTCGCACCCACATAGAAACACAAAGTGAAACATACTGTTTGAGTACTAGTTATAGCATTAAATCAAAATGTGCAGCACATTAAGGACAGAGATCCCACATGAGGAGCAAGTGCACAGTGGCTCCTGTTGTTGACCCAACAAAATGACACTCTAGTTTATGGCGCCAGTAACCATCCTAGGCTGTCATCATGAGTTGCCAAGGCTATGGAAGCCTTCCAAGTTTACCGACTCTTATCATATTTAGACAAGGTCATAAAAGACAGAGTGAGGATAGTAACCAATGATCCTAAGAGTGGCATTTACCAGGTTTGAACAATTGTACAGCATTAAGTGGGGAAGAGGACCATCAGTACACACAGGTTGGGAGTAGAGCCATTGGTGGTAGAGTACAGGTTATGATTACAAAGGAATGAGGCCCAAGTGCACTAGACTGGGCCTAGAACAAAGGACAGAGTCATTATTAGAGGAGCTAGGAAAGGTGCTGTCTAAGCTACAAGTAATTTTTCTGATCGAGAGGCAAATAGAACCTGATAGAATGGGCTTGATAATAATCTGGTGGGCTTTAGGCCTTGTAAATTCAGAGGCCCAGACCTATCTATCTCTTCACATGGGGTATATCCTAAGGGAGGTGTGACCCTCTAGGGGAAGGCACTCTGTTGGCTTTCATTACTTGGCTGGCCTGGGAGGAGAGCTGGCCAGGTAAATGCAGTGGGCATCTCTAACAAGAAATTTACAGTTCTACCTGCAATGTTGCTGACCCTACTTGACCAAACCCTCAGCTGCAGTGGTCACTTTGGAAGTTGTGCTGAGTGAAGGGCTTTTCAGCTTAGAGCCAATAAGATCTGTGGCTCTGACCTGGGCATCCTTCGACTCCAGGGCAGGTCCATTTCCAGTGATCCAACTCTTGGCAGTGCTAACAGGGCTCTTCACAAGCTGACTTCTGCTGAAGCCCAGGCTTACCACTTTGAAAGCCACTGCAGTGGACTGGCCTGTTGGGTCTCCTTGAGGGCAGATCACTGTACAGATCAGCCATAAATAGGCCTGCCACCCATTGCTTCGGATGCCTAGCTTTCTTTTCCTCCTGGTTTGTGTTAAAGCAGACCAAAGTATGCAAGACAAGGGAGTGACCAAGTCCCATCTCATTCTTCTGTGGCCTGAACTACAAGTCTATAGTCACAGGCATGTTCTGCCGTAGTTTTTCTAAGGTAGACAATGCCCATGAGGAAAATTATATTCTCACTTTAAAACTTTCTTTCTCTTTGGTCTGAAAGGGAGGTTTTTACTACTTATTGTATAATTCGCTGATGGCAAAATGAATCTACTATGAGATTATTATTTAAGTTCTTATTTTGACTATGCTATTACAGAAAAATGTTAGCCATCTCTTCTATAAGGTCTAAAGATTAAATTGTGCATCCTACAGATTCCTTTATAATAGAATTAGTTTCCTACCTTGAAGAGAATAGAGAAATGAAAGAACAAGTTGGGCTTAGAATAGAGAAACGAGGGAGAAAGTCCTAGATCGCTTGCTGACAATAGCAATATTACATGAATACTTAGCAAACCGTTTCAACCATTAGATAACAACTTAAGAAAACATTTACCAGAAGGTCCAATGCCTTCTATAAATTTTAAGAATCATGTATTTGAAAACACCTCTTATAGCTAACATGGTGTAGTTTGTTTAGCCAGTAAACTTAAGCACAACCATCTAAAATGTTTTTAGTTTCTTTCTACCAACAAGTATAAAACATGTGATACAGAGATTCAGGTCACACAAATTAAAATGTACCTTTGATTGATTTTAGCAGCTTAAATTTATGAACAATCTTATCGATAAACCATTTAAAATAAAACTCTTAATAAAATTTCCCCATGTGGACATACCGTATGTACACACATATAACATAGCATAATAGACCAATATAGCAATTTTAATAATAGCTTTTAAAATCTTTAACACTTTTTGTCGATTGCCAATGGATTTGAATTGCTTTTTGTTTTTAGTAATGTCAGTTAACCATACTTTCTCTCAGTTGGTACTGTTAATACATTATTGGCTTCATCTGTTTACAGAGCCATCCGAAAGTACTGCATACAATGGAAGTGGCTGGAAAAAGTCCATAGGAACCTATAGGAGGACAGCTAAACACAGAACCAACAACGCTTTAGTTTTATGAGCAGCACATCATATATAACTGTGGATGACAAAAGACTTTAAGTCGCCATGTTTAAAATTATAAACTCATCAACCAACAAGAGGCACTTGCTTACTTCACAGTATTTTTGAAAGCACCTGTAGGATTTGACAAGTATTTAACCCTTTAGGCCTCTTGGGCTTTCTCATTAAGATAACTATCATGTCTAGTAACACAAGATCATTAGAATTTTTAATTCTCAAACATTTGTATTAATAGCATTTTTCATTTTAGAAACTTAAAAACTGGTACTGCATCCTGACAGTACTTCTAATATAATCCAAATAGTCTGCTTAGTTGGTGTCTCTAGAAGATGAGAGACATAGGTCCTTCGATTTTTTCAGTTGGGCCCAAACTGGACAAACCAAAGTCCAGGATTTACTGGAAATTTTAGAGAGCAGATTGTTTGAAACTTTGATTTTTTGAATGCCTGTCAAGAATGCCAAGAAGGCTCAAAATCCAAAATATCTGGTTGAAATAAGATTCCTTAAAAGCATGACATAACATAGACCAAATTTGATCATTGTTGCAAGGTGACTATTCAAATCTTTGAAAATAAGCACATAGTTAAATAACCCATAGCTCTTAATAAAAATTCAGCTGTTTTTGAACAATTAGAATTTAACAGACATCAAGAGCACATAATAGATTACTTTAACACATTGCTTTAACAGAGCATCAGAGTTTAATTCTATGTCAAAGAGAAACTGAGCTTCCTGTGATCTTTTGCTGTGAGGTTTCCTTCCTTTACCTTCTTTCATATTGGTGACCGTGTTTCTGTGTTTCTGTGTGTAACACATCTTTAAGTATCTTTTGCAGGGCAGGATGAGTGGCAACCAATTCTTTCAGTTTCTGTTTGCTATGAAAAGTCTTAATTTCACCTTCATTCACAAATGAGAGCTTTGCAGGATATAGTATTCTGAGCTGGCATTTTTTCTCTCTTAGTACCTGGGCTATGTCTCGCCATTCCCTTCTAGCTTGTAGGGTTTCTGATGAGAAGTCTGCTGTGAGTCTAATTAGAGATCCTCTAAGAGTAATCTGACATTTCTCTCTTGCACATTTTAGGATCTTTTCTTTATGTTTCACTGTGGTGAGTTTAATTACAACATGTTGTGGTGAGGATCTCTTTTGGTCATGTTTATTAGGGGTTCTATAAGCTTCCTGTACTAAGATGCCTCTGTCCTTCTCCAAACCTGGGAAATTTTCTGCTAGTATCTCACTGAAAATGCCTTCTAATCCTTTCTCCCTCTCCATGCCTTCAGGAACTCCTAGAACCCGAATGTTGGGTTTTTTAATAGTATCCTGTAGATTCCTGACAATATTATTTAGATTTCTGATTTCTTCTTCTTTTCTTTGGTTTGCCTGTTTCCTTTCCTGTTCTCCGTCTTCTAAGTCTGATATTCTCTCTTCTGCTTCGCCCATTCTGTTTTTAAGGCTCTCTAATGTGTTTGTCATTTGATCTATTGAATTCTTCATTTCATTATGACTTCTCGTCACTATCACAGTTTCTTGTTCCACTAGTTGTTTCATTTCATTTTGATTCCTCCTTAATATTTCTCTTTTTTTGCCCTTCTTTTTTTTAAATTTTTTTTATTTTTTTTAACTTTTATTTAATGAATATAAATTTCCAGTGTACAGCTTATGCATTACAATGGCTTCCCCCTCCCATAACTTCCCTCCCACCCCGCCACCCTCCCCTCTCCCGCTCCCTCTCCCTTCCATTTGCATCAAGATTCATTTTCAATTCTCTTATATACAGAAGATCAATTTAGTATAAAGTTTTCAACAGTTTGCACCCACATAGACTCACAAAGTGAAACATACTGTTTGAATACTAGTTATAGCATCAAATCACAATGTACAGCACATTAAGGACAGAGATCCCACATGAGGAGCAAGTGCACAGTGGCTCCTGTTGTTGACCCAACAAATTGACACTCTAGTTTTTGATGCCAGTAACCAACCTAGGCTCTCGTCATGAGTTGCCAAGTCTAAGGAAGTCTTCCAAGTTTGCCGACTCTGATCATATTTAGACAAGGTCATAAAAGACAGGGTGAGGATAGTAACCAATGATCCTAAGAGTGGCATTTACCAGGTTTGAACAATTATACAGCATTAAGTGGGGAAGAGGACCATCAGTACACACAGGTTTGGAGTAGAGCCATGGGTGGTAGAATACAGGTTATGATTACAAAGGAATGAGGCCCAAGTACGCTAGACAGGGTCTAGAACAAAGGACAGAGTCATTATTAGAGGAGCTAAGAAAGATGCTGTCTAAGCTACAATTAAGTTTTCTGATTGAGAGGCAAATAGAACCTGATAGAATGGGCTTGATAATAATCTGGTGGGCTTTAGGCCTTGTAAGTTAAGAGGCCCAGAACTATCTATCTCTTCACATGGGGTATATCCTAAGGGAGGTGTGAACCTCCTAGGGGAAGGCACTCTGTTGACTTTCATTACTTGGCTGGCCTGGGAGGAGCACTGGCCAGGTAAAGGCAGTGGGCATCTCTAACAAGAAATTTACAGTTCTGCCTGCAATGTTGCTGACCCTACTTGACCAAACCCTCAGCTGCAGTGGTCACTTTGGAAGTTGTGCTGAGTGAAGGGCTTTTCAGCTTAGAGCCAATAAGATCTGTGGCTCTGACCTGGGCATCCTTCGACTCCAGGGCAGGTCCATGTCCAGTGATCCAACTCTTGGCAGAGCTGCCAGGGCTCTTCACAAGCTGACTTCTGCTGAAGCCCAGGCTTACCACTTTGAAAGCCACTGCAGTGGACTGGCCTGTTGGGTCTCCTTGAGGGCAGATCACTGTACAGATCAGCCATTAATAGGCCTGCCACCCATTGCTTCTGATGCCTAGCTTTCTTTTCCTCCTGGCTTGTGTTAAAGCAGACCAGAGGATGCAAGTCAAGGGAGTGACCAAGTCCCATCTCTAATCTTCTGCGGCCTGAACTACAAGTCTATAGTTACAGGCATGTTCTGTAGTTTTTCTAAGGTAGACAATGCCCATGAGGAAAATTATATTCTCACTTTAAAACTTTCTTTCCCTTTGGTCTGAAAGAGAGGTTTTTTCTACTTACTGTATACTTCGCTGATGGCGAAGTGAATCTAGCTATCAGATTATTATTTAAGTTCTTATTTTGGCTATGCTATTACAGAAAAATGTTAGCCATCTCTTTTATAAGGTCTAAAGATTAAATTGTGCGTCCTACAGATTCCTTCATAATAGAATTAGTTTCCTACCTTGAAGAGAATAGAGAAATGAAAGAACAAGTTGGGCTTAGAATAGAGAAATTAGAACAAGTTCTAGATCGCTTGCTGACAATAGCAATATCACATGAATACTTAGCAAACCGTTTCAACCATTAGATAACAACTTAAGAAAACATTTACCAGAAGGTCCAATGCCTTCTATAAATTTTAAGAATCATGTATTTGAAAACACCTCTTAAATATCTAACATGGTGTAGTTTGTTTAACCAGTAAACTTAAGCACAACCATCTAAAATGTTTTTAGTTTCTTTCTACCAACAAGTTTAAAATATATGATACACAGATTCAGGTCACACAAATTAAAATGTACCTTTGATTGATTTTAGCAGCTTAAATTTATGAATAATCTTATCGATAAGCCATTTAAAATAAAACTCTTAATAAAATTTCCCCATGTGGACATACCGTATGTACACACATGTAACATAGCATAATAGACCAATATAGCAATTTTAATAATAGCTTTTAAAATCTTTAACACTTTTTGTCGATTGCCAATGGACTTGAATTGATTTTTTAGTAACCTCAGTTAACCATACTGTTAATGTTAATGTACTGTTAATACATTATTGGCTTCATCTGTTTACACAGCCATCCCAAAGTACTGAATACAATGGAAGTGGCTGGAAAAAGTCCATAGGAACCTATAGGAGGACAGTTAAACACAGAACCAACAACGCTTTATTTTTATGAGCAGCACATCATATATAACTGTGGATGACAAAAGACTTTAAGTCGCCATGTTTAAAATTATAAACTCATCAACCAACAAGAGGCACTTGCTTACTTCACAGTATTTTTGAAAGCACCTGTAGGATTTGACAAGTATTTAACCCTTTAGGCCTCTTGGGCTTTCTCATTAAGATAACTATCATGTCTAGTAACACAAGATCATTAGACTTTTTAATTC
The DNA here is from genome assembly GCF_033115175.1 of Lepus europaeus. Taxonomy (NCBI): domain Eukaryota; kingdom Metazoa; phylum Chordata; class Mammalia; order Lagomorpha; family Leporidae; genus Lepus; species Lepus europaeus. The sequence goes on along the minus strand of NW_026909158.1, from coordinate 5,513,832 downwards.
TCAAACATTTGTATTAATAGCATTTTCCATTATAGAAACTAAAGTTTAGTACCATATCACATCTTGACATTTCTTCAAATATAATCCAAATAGCCTGCTTAGTTGGTGTCTCTATAAGATGAGAGACATAGGTCCTTCGATTTTTTCAGTTGGGCCCAAACTGGACAAACCAAAGTCCAGGATTTACTGGAAATTTTAGAGACCAGATTGTTTGAAACTTTGATTTTTTGAATGCCTGTCAAGAATGCCAAGAAGGCTCAAAATCCAAAATATCTGGTTGAAATAAGATTCCTTAAAAGCATGACATAACATAGACCAAATTTGATCATTGTTACAAGGTGACTATTCAAATCTTTGAAAATAAGCACATAGTTAAATAACCCATAGCTCTTAATAAGAATTCAGCTGTTTTTGAACAATTAGAATTTAACAGACATCAAGAGCACATAATAGATTACTTTAACACATTGCTTTAACAGAGCATCAGAGTTTAATTCTATGTCAAAGAGAAATTGAGCTTCCTGTGATCTTTTGCTGTGAGGTTTCCTTCCTTTACCTTCTTTCATATTGGTGACCGTGTTTCTGTGTTTCTGTGTGTAACACATCTTTAAGCATCTTTTGCAGGGCAGGATGAGTGGCAACAAATTCTTTCAGTTTCTGTTTGCTATGAAAAGTCTTAATTTCACCTTCATTCACAAATGAGAGCTTTGCAGGATATAATATTCTGGGCTGGCAGTTTTTCTCTCTTAATACCTGGGCTATGTCTCGCCATTCCCTTCTAGCTTGTAGGGTTTCTGATGAGAAGTCTGCTGTGAGTCTAATTGGAGATCCTCTAACAGTAATCTGACGTTTCTCTCTTGCACATTTTAGGATCTTTTCTTTATGTTTCACTGTGGTGAGTTTGATTACAACATGTCGTGGTGAGGATCTCTTTTGGTCATGTTTATTAGGGGTTCTATAAGCTTCCTGTACTAAGATGCCTCTGTCCTTCTCCAAACCTGGGAAATTTTCTGCTAGTATCTCACTGAAAATGCCTTCTAATCCTTTCTCCCTCTCCATGCCTTCAGGAACTCCTAGAACCCGAATGTTGGGTTTTTAATAGTATCCTGTAGATTCCTGGCAATATTATTTAGATTTCTGATTTCTTCTTCTTTTCTTTGGTTTGCCTGTTTCCTTTCCTGTTCTCCGTCTTCTAAGTCTGATATTCTCTCTTCTGCTTCGCCCATTCTGTTTTTAAGGCTCTCTAATGTGTTTGTCATTTGATCTAATGAATTCTTCATTTCATTATGACTTCTCGTCACTATCACAGTTTCTTGTTCCACTAGTTGTTTCATTTCCTTTTGATTCCTCCTTAATATTTCATTTTCACGAGAGAGATTTTCTATCTTGTCCATTAAGGATTTCTGTAGTTCAAGAATTTGTTTTTGGAACTTCTTAATGTTCTTATCAATTTTTTGAGATCCGCTTCTTGCATTTCTTCGATCTCATCATCTTCATAATCTTGCATTGCGGTGTCTTTCTCATTTGGGGGTGTCATAGTGTCTTCCTTGTTCTTGTTACCTCGGTTTTTGCATTTGTTGTTTGGCATGTTGGAGATATTTGGTTTCTTCACTGTGGTGTTTTTTCCTGTTACACTATGGCTCTATATTAAGTGGACTGTCTGCTTTCGGTGGAGCCTTAGAGGCTTGAGATGAGTGTGGACTGAGAGCTGTGTTTGGTTCCTCAGGGCTGAGGGTGTGTCGATGATGACACTCCCAGGATAGGTGTGGTAAATATCTCTTTCTTTCTTTCTTTTTTTGATTCAAAAGGGAAGTAAATCCGCACAGCTGAATGTAATTGGAGGTAGTTAGCAGGCAAATGATATACCCACAGGAGCCAGTGATTGGAAGCTCTTTGCCAAGGACCACACAGGGAATCTGTGCTGCCTTCAGTGTGGGCTCCAATTCTCCTGCAGTCTCCCACTGGGTTGCCAAGTTAGATGCTAATCTCCTTTTATTTCACCCCTCCCCCCAGAGTCAGGTGTTTCTGCTAGGCTCAGGGCCGGTGCAGACCTGAGGTCGCCCTGCTTATGACGTATCTCCAAAATGGCGCCTGCTCTTTGTCTTGCTCGCCTTCGAGAGGTGAGCGGAGAGAGAGAAACTTGTGTCCGTATCGGTCACATTTTTTTTCTCTCTCTCTTCTAGTTAGCCTGGTGAACTTTTCCCCACGGAGTTTCAAGCCTCGTTCCCTCTAGTCTCCTCTTTCCGCTTGCCCGCTGGTGTCTCAGGCTATTGAGGTTCGGCTCAACTCGCGTTCCAGCACTGGTGTGTTGAGTCTGCCGCTGGTGTCCCGAACTTGGGCTCCCACGCTCTCCACGCAGGTCCACTGTGAATCACTAGTTCCGGAAGAGTTTCCTCTGCTGTTTCATCCCCTACTCTTCCTTGACCCTGCAGTATCTCCACTTTTATTAATGTGTGTCTTGACGAACTATCAATGTGCTCCCTTCCTATTCCCTCCTCCTTAATATTTCATTTTCACGAGAGATTTTCTATCTTGTCCATTAAGGATTTCTGTAGTCAAGAATTTGTTTTTGAGAACTTCTTAATGTTCTTATCAATTTTTTGAGATCCGCTTATTGCATTTCTTCGATCTCATCGTCTTCATAATCTTGAATTGGGGTGTCTTTTTCATTTGGGGGCATCATAGTGTCTTCCTTGTTCTCGTTAGCTTTGTTTTTGTGTTCGTTGTTTGGCATGTTGGAGATATTTGGTTTCTTCACTGTGGTGTTTTCTCTTGTTACACTATGGCTCTATATTAAGTGGACTGTCTGCTTTCAGTGGAGTCTTAGAGGCTTGAGTTGAGTGTGGACTGAGAGCTGTGTTTGGTTCCTCAGGGTTGAGGGTGTGTCAATGATGACACTCCCAGGTTAGGTGTGGCAAATGTCTCTTTCTTTTTTTGATTCAAAAGGGAAGTAATTCCACACAGCTGAACGTAATTGGAGGTAGTTAGCAGGCAAATGATATACCCACAGGAGCCAGAGATTGGAAGCTCTTTCCCAAGGACCACACAGGGAATCTGTGCTGCCCTCAGTGTGGGCTCCAATTCTCCTGCAGTCTCCCACTGGGTTGACAAGTTAGATCCTAAACTCCTGTTATTTCACCCCTCCCCCCAGAGTCAGGTGTTTCTGCTAGGCTCAGGGCCGGTGCAGACCTGAGGTCACCCTGCTTATGACGTATGTCCAAAATGGCGCCTGCTCTGTCTTGCTCAACTTTGAGAGGTGAGCGGAGAGAGAGAAACTTGTGTCCGTATCGGTCACTTTTTTATTTTATTCCTCTCTCTCTTCTAGTTAGCCTGGTGAACTTTTCCCCACGGAGTTTCAAGCCTCGTTCCCTCTAGCCACCTCTTTCCACTTGCCCGCTGGTGTCTCAGGCTATTGAGGTTCGGCTCACCTCACGTTCCAGGGCTGGTGTGTTGAGTCTGCCGCTGGTGTCCCAAACTTAGGCTCCCACGCTTTCCACGCAGGTCCACTGTGAATCACTAGTTCCAGAAGTGTTTCCTCTGCTGTTTCATCCCCTACTCTTCCTTGACCCTGCAGTATCTCCACTTATATTAAACTGTATATCCCCCGGACTAATAGTGTGCTCCCTGCCTATTCCGCCATCTTCCCGCTCTCCTAATTTCCAATCCGGACATTATTTTTTGAATGTTTTTTATTGGGTAACATTTTATTTAGAGCTTGGACACAGTAATTGGTTCCACATGGAGACACCAGCTGAACATATTCGTATTTTCTAGGTAGAAAGCTAAGAGGAACTGCGGCACACAAACATGATATTTCTGTTGTTTTGATGACATTTTCTGCACTTGCCAAACGAAAAGACTTTGCTTTTCTCCAAAACCATTTTTACTGTCATTTTCTTGGTCCATTGCATACGAATTCCAAACCACTTTGTCCGGATATGACTGGATGAAACCAGAAATATCCAGTTGTGTATTGGCTAACTCAATGTGAAATATTGTGAAAGCCTCTGTATTTGTGTTTCTGAATATTATCGATGGACTTTATTGTGTTGAATATTTCTATCAGGGAACATTTAATTTTGTACCGTAGAAACACTAATTGGTTCCACAAGGAGACAGCAGCTCTACACATTTGTACTTAATAGGGAGAAACCTAGAGGAACTGCAGCAAACAAACATGATATTTCTGTTTGTATAGATGACATTTTATGCACTTGCCTAATGAAAAGACTGTGCTTTTCTCCAAAACCATTTGTACTGTGATTTTCTCGGTCCATTGCATCCGAATTCCACACCACTTTGTCCGGATATGACTGGATGAAACCGGAAATATCCGGTTTTGTTTCGGCTAACTCAATCCCAGATATTGCTACAGCCTCTGTGTTTGTTTTTTCTGGTTACTATCAATGGACTTTATAGTTTTGAATGCTTTTTATCGGGGAATATTTTATTTTGAGCTTGGATACAGTAATTGGTTCCACATGGGGACACCAGATCTATATATTCGTATTTTCTACGGAGAAATCTAGAGGAACTGGTGCAAACAAACTTGGTATTTCTGTTCGTTTTGATGATATTTTATGCACTTGCCTAACGAAAAGACTTTGCTTTTCTCCAAAACCATTTTTACTCTCATTTTCTCAGCCCATTGCATACGAATTGCGCACAACTTTGTCCGGATATGACTGCATAAAAACAGAAATATCTGGTTGTGTTTTGGCTAACTAAATCCGAAATATTGTGAAAGCCTCTGTGTTTGTGTATTCTGGATATTATCGATGGACTTTATTGTTTTGAAAGTTTTTATCAGGGACCATTTATTTTGTACGGTTGAAACACTAATTGGTTCATCATGGGGACACCAGCTCTACAAATTCGTAATTTCTAGGAGGAAAGCTAGAGGAACTGCGGCAAACAAACATGATATTTTTGTTTGTATCGATGACATTTTATGCACTTGCCTTAAAAAAAGCCTTTGCTATTCTCCAAAACCATTTTTACTGTGATTTTCTTGGTCCATTACATACGAATTCCACACCATTTTGTCCGGATATGACTGGATGAAACCGGAAATTTTTGGTTTCTTTTTGCTAACTCAATCCCAAATATTGCTACAGTCTCTGTGTTTGTGTTTTCTGGATATTATCAATGGACTTTTTTTTTTGAAACTTTTTTATCGGGGAACATTTTATTTTGAGCTTGGATACAGTAATTGCTTCCACATGGAGACACCAGCTCTACACATTCGTATTTTCTAGGGTGAAACCTTGAGGACCTGCGGCAAACAAACATGATATTTCTGTTTGTATCGATGACATTTTATGCACTTGCCTAATGAAAAGACTTTGCTTTTCTCCAAAACCATTTATACTGTGATTTTCTCGGTCCATTGCATACGAATTCCAAACCACATTGCCCGGATATGACTGGATGAAACCGAAATATGCGGTTTTGTTTTGGCTAACTGAATCCCAGATATTGGTACAGCCTCTGTGTTTGTGTTTTCCTAATATTATCAACGGACTTTATTGTTTTGAATGCTTTTTATCAGGGAACATTTAATTTTGTTCTTAGAATCACTAATTGGTTCCACATGGAGACACCAGCTCTACACATTCGTATTTTCTAGGGAGAAAGCTAAAGGAACTGCGGCAAACATACATGATATTTCTGTTTGTATAGATGACATTTTATGCACTTGCCTAACGAAAAGACTTTGATTTTCTCCAAAACCATTTGTACTGTGATTTTCTCGGTCCATTGCATCCGAATTCCAAACGACTTTTTCCGGATATGACTGGATGAAAGCAGAAATATCCTGTCGTGTTTTGGCTAACTGAATCCAAATATTGTGAAATCCTCTGTGTTGCTGTTTTCCTGATATTATCGATGGACTTTATTGTTTTGAATGTTTTTATCAGGGAACACTACATTTTGTACCGTAGAAACACTAATTGGTTCATCATGGGGACACCTGCTCTATACATTCATATTTTCTATGGAGAAATCTAGAGGAACTGCAGCAAAGAAAGAAGATATTTCTGTTTGTATAGATGACATTTTATGCACTTGCCTAACGAAAAGATTTTGCTTTTCTCCAAAACCATTTGTACTGTGATTTTCTCAGCCCATTGCATACGAATTACACACGACTCTGTCCGGATATGACTAGATGAAGCCAGAAATATCCGGTTGTGTTTTGGCTGACTCAATCCCAGATATTGCTACAACCTCTGTGTTTGTGTATTCCTGAAATTATCCACGGACTTTATTATTTTCAATATTTTTTTCAGGGAACATATAATTTTTTGCTTGGAAACACTAATTGGTTCCACATGGAGACACCAGCTCTACACATTCGTATTTTTAGGGAGAAAGCTAGAGAAACTGCAGCAAACAAACATGATATTTCTGTTTGTATCGATGACATTTTATGCACTTGCCTAACAAAAAGACTTTGCTTTTCTCCAAAACCATTTGTACTGTGATTTTCTAGGTCCATTGCATACAAATTCAACAATAGTTTGCCCGGATATGACTGGATGACACCGGAAATATCCGATTTTTTTGGCATATCAATCCCAGTTATTTTATCGCCTCTGTGTTTGTGTATTCCTGATATTATCCACAGACTTTATTGTTTTGAATGTTTTTTTATCAGGGAACATTTAATTTTGTGCTTGAAAACACTAATTGGTTCCACATGGAGACACCAGCTCTACACATTCGTATTTTCTAGGGAGAAACCTAGAGGAACTGCCGAAAAAAACATGATATTTCTGTTTGTATCGATGACATTTTATGCACTTGCCTAACAAAAAGACTTTGCTTTTCTCCAAACCATTTGTAATCTGATTTTCTCTATCCATTGCATACGAATTCCACACCAGTTTGTCCGGATATGACTGAATGAAACCAGAAATATCCGGTTTTGTTTTGGCTAACTCAATCCGAAATATTGTGAAAGCCTCTGTGTTTGTGTTTTCTGGATATTATATGGACCTTATGGTTTTGAATGTTTTTATCAGGGAACATTTAATTTTGTACTGTTGAAACACTAATTGGCTCATCATGGGAACACCAGCTCTACATATTCGTATTTTCTAGGGAGAAAGCTAGAGGATCTTTGCAAACAAACATGATATTTTTGTTTGTATAGATGACATTTTATGCACTTGCCTAACAAAAAAATCTTTGCTTTTCTCCAAAACCATTTTTACTGTGATTTTCTCAGTCCATTGCATACGAATTCCACACAAGTTTCTTCGGATATGATTGGATGAAATGGAAAATATCCGATTTTGTTTTGGTTAACTCAATCCTAAATATTGCTACAACCTCTGTGTTTGTGTTATCCGTATATTATCCACAGACTTTATTGTTTTGAATTTTTTTAAGGGAACAATGAATTTTGTTCCTTGAATCACTAATTGGTTCATCATGGGGACACCAGCTCTACACATTCGTATTTTCTAGGAAGAAATCTAGAGGAACTGCGGCAAACAAACATGATATTTCTGTTACTGTAGATGACATTATGCACTTGCCTAATGAAAAGACTTTGCTTTGCTCCAAATCCATTTGTACTGTGATTTTCTCGGTCCATTGCATACGAATTCCACACCACTTTGTCCGCATATGACTGGATGAAACTGGAAATATCCGGTTTTGTTTTGGCTAACTCAATCCCAGATATTGCTACAGCCTCTGTGTTTGTGTTTTCCGGATATTATCCACGGACTTTATTGTTTTGAATATTTTATACCAGGGAACATTTAATTTTGTGCTTGGAAACACTAATTAGTTCCACATGCAGACACCAGCTCTACACATTCGTATTTTCTAGGGAGAAAGCTAGAGGAACTGCGGCAAACAAACATGATATTTCTGTTTTTATAGATGACATTTTTTGCACTTGCATAACGAAAAGACTGCTTTTCTACAAAACCATATTTACTGTGGTTTTCTCGGTCCATTGCATACGAATTCCACACCACTTTGTCCGGATATGAGTGGATGAAACCAGAAATATCCGGTTGTGTTTTGGCTAACTCAATCCCAGATATTGCTCTCAGCCTCTGTTTTTGTGTTTTCTGGATATTATCAATGGACTTAATTGTTTTGATTTTTTTTATCAGGCAACATTTAATTTTGTACCATAAAACACTCATTGGTTCATCATGGGGAAACCAGGTCTACACATTTGTATTTTCTTAGGAGAAAGCTAGAGGAACTGCGGCAAACAATCAGATATATATGTTTGTGTAGATGACATTTTATGCACTTGCCTAATGAAACGACTTTGCTTTTTCTCCAAAACCATGTTTACTGTGATTTTCTCGGTCGGTTGCACACGAATTGCACACCAGTTTTTCCGGATATTATTGGAGGAAACCGGAAATATCCGGTTGTGTTTTGGCTAACTCAATCGAAATATTGTGAAAGTCTCTTTGTTTGTGTTTTCTGGATATTATCAATGGTTTTTATTGTTTTGAATGTTTTCTATCAGAGAAGATTTTATTTTGAGCCTGGATACTGTAATTGGTTCCGCATGGAGACACCAGCTCTACACTTTCGTATTTTCTAGGGAGAAAGCTAGAGGAACTGTGGCAAACAAACATGATATTTCTTTTTGTATAGATGACATTTTATGCACTTGCCTAACGAAAAGACTTTGCTTTTCTCCAAAATATTTTACTGTGATTTTCTGGGTCCATGGCATACAAATTCCACACCACTTTGTCCGGATATGACTGGATGAAACCAGAAATATCTGGTTGTGTTTTTGCTAACTCATTCCAAAATATTGCTACAGACTCTGTGTTTGTGTATTCCTGATATTATCCACGGACTTTATTTTTTTGAATGTTTTTTCGGGGAACATTTAAAATTTGCTTTGAAACACTAATAGGTCCACATGGAGACACCAGCTCTACACATCGTATTTTCTAGGGAGAAAGCTAGAGGAACTGGGGAAAACAAACATCATATTTCTGTTTGTATAGATGACATTTTATGCACTTGCCTAAAGAAAAGGCTTTGCTTTTTCCAAAACCATTTGTACTGTGATTTTCTCGGTCCATTGCATACGAATTCCACACCACTTTTTCCGGATATGACTGGATGTAACCAGAAATATCCGGTTATGTTTTGGATAACTCAATCCCAGATATTACTACAGCCTCTGTGTTTGTGTATTTCTGATACTATCCAAGGACTTTATTGTTTTGAATTTTTTTTTCAGGGAACATTTAATTTTGTGCTTGGGAACACTAATTGGTTGCACATGGAGACACCAGCTCTACATATTTGTATTTTCTAGGGAGAATGCTAGAGGAACTGCGACAAACAAGCATGATATTTCTGTTTGTATCGATGACATTTTGTGCACTTGCCTAATTAAAAGACTTTGCTTTTCTCCAAAACCATGTTTACTGTGATTTTCTCGGTCCATTACATATGAATTCCACACCACTTTGTCCGGATATGACTGGATGAAACCAGAAATATCCGGTTGTGTTTTGGCTAATTCAATCGGAAATATTGTGAAAGCCTCTGTGTTTGTGTTTCTGGATATTATCGATGGAACATATTGTTTTGTTTATTTTTGTCAGGCAACATTTAATTTTGTACCATTGAAACACTAATTGGTTCCACATGGGGACAAGCTCTGAACATTCTTATTTTCTAAGGAGAGAGCTAGAGGAACTGTGGCAAACAAACATCATATTTCTGTTAGTATCGATGACATTTTATGCACTTGCCCAAAGAAAAGAGTTTGCTTTTCACCAGAACCATTTTTACTGTGATTTTCTCCGTCCATTGCATACGAATTGCATACCAGTTTGTCCGGATATGACTGGAAGAAACCAGAAATATCCGGTTTTTTTCTGGCTAACTCAATCCCAGATATTGTTACCGCCTCTGTGTTTGTGTTTTCTGGATATTATCGATGGACTTTATTGTTTTGAATGTTTTTTATCGGGGAACATTTAGTTTTGTCCTTGGAAATACTAAGTGGTTCCACATGAGGACACCAGCTCTATGTATTCGTATTTTCTAGGGAGAAAGCTAGAGGAACTGCAGCAAACAAACATGATATTTCTGTTTGTATACATGACATTTTATGAACTTGCCTAACGAAAAGACTTTGCTTTTCTCCAAAACCATTTGCACTGTGATTTTCTCGGTCCATTGCATACGATTCGAAACCAATTTGTCTGGATATGACTGGATGAAACCGGAAATATCCGGTTGTGTTTTGGCTAACTCAATCCGAAATATTGCTCCAGCCTCTGTGTTTGTGTATTCCGGATATAATCCACGTACTTTATTTTTTTGAATGTTTTTTATCATGGAACATTTTATTTTGTGCTTGGAAACACTAATAAGTTCCATATGGAGACACCAGCTCCACACATTAGTATTTTCTAGGGAGATAGCTAGAGGAACTACGCAAACATACATGATATTTCTGTGTGTATAGATGACATTTTATGTACTTGCCGAAAGAAAAGACTTTGCTTTTCTCCAAAACCATTTTTATTGAGATTTTCTCGGTCCATTGCAATACGAATTCCACACTAGTTTGAACAGTTATGACTGAATGAAACTGGAAATATCCGGTTGTGTTTTGGCTAACTCACTCCAAAATATTGTGAAAGCCTCTGTGTTTGTGTTTTCTGGATATTATCCACAGACTTTATTGTTTTGAATGTTTTAATCAGGGAACATTTAATTTTGACCGTAGAAACACTAATTGGTTCATCATGGGGACACCAGCTCTACACATTCGCATTTTTTAGGGAGAAAGCTAAGGGACCTGCGGCAAACGAACATGATATTTCTGTTTGTATCGATGACATTTTATGTACTTGCCGAACGAAAAGACTTTGCTTTTCTCCAAAACCATTTTTATTGTGATTTTCTCGGTCCATTGCAATACGAATTCCACACTAGTTCGAACAGTTATGACTGAATGAAACCGGAAATATCCGGTTGTGTTTTGGCTAACTCACTCCGAAATATTGTGAAAGCCTCTGTGTTTGTGTTTTCTGGATATTATCGATGGACTTTATTGTTTTGAATGTTTTTAGGAGGGAACATTTAATTTTGACCGTAGAAACACTAATTGGTTCATTATGGGGACACCAGCTCTACACATTCACATTTTTTAGGGAGAATGCTAGAGGACCTGTGGCAAACAAACATGATATTTCTGTTTGTATCGATGACATTTTATGCACTTGCCTAAGGAAAAGACTTTGCTTTTCTCCAAAACCATTTTATTGTGATTTTCTCGTTCCATTGCAATACGAATTCCACACTAATTTGAACAGTTATGACTGAATGAAACCAGAAATATCCGGTTGTTTTTTGGCTAACTCAATCTGAAATATGGTGAAAGCCTATGTGTTTGTGTTTTCTGGATATTATCGAAGGAATTTATTGTTTTGAAAATTTTTATCAGGGAACATTTAATTTTGACCGTAGAAACTCTAACTGGTTCATCATGGGGACACGAGCTCTACACATTCGCATTTTTTAGGGAGAAAGCTAGAGGACCTGCGGCAAACAAACATGATATTTCTGTTTGTATCGATGACATTTTATGCACTCGCCTAACGAAAAGACATTGCTTTTCTCCAAACCATTTGTACTGTGTTTTTCTCTGTCCATTGCATACGAATTCCCCACTAGTTTGAACAGTTATGACTGAATGAAACCGGAAATATCTGGTTGTGTTTTGGCTAACTCACTCCGAAATATTGTGAAAGCCTCTGTGTTTGTGTTTTCTGGATATTAGCGATGGACTTTATTGTTTTGAATGTTTTTTATCGGGGAACATTTAGTTTTGTCCTTGCAAATACTAATTGGTTCCACATGGAGACACCAGCTCTACACATTCGTATTTTCTAGGGACAAATCTAGAGGATATGCGGCAAACAAACATGATATTTCTGTTTGTATAGATGACATTTTATGCACTCGCCTAACGAAAAGACATTGCTTTTCTCAAAACCATTTGTACTGTGTTTTTCTCTGTCCATTGCATACGAATTCCACACCACTTTCTCCACATATGACTGGAGGAAAGCAGAAATATCCGGTTGTGTTTTGGCTAACTCAATCCGAAATATTGTGAAAGCCTCTGTGTTTGTGTTTTCTGGATATTATCGATGGACTTTATTGTTTTGAATGTTTTTATCAGGGAACATTTAATTTCGTACCGTAGACACACTAATTGGTTCATCATGGCGACACCACCTCTACACATTCGTATTTTCTTGGGAGAAAGCTAGAGGAACTACGGCAAACAAACATGATATTTCTGTTTATATCGATGACATTTTATGCACTTGCCTAACGAAAAGACTTTGATTTTCTCCAAAACCATTTGTACTGTGATTTTCTCGGTCCATTGCATGCGAATTCGACACCAGTTTGTATGGATATGCCTGGATGAAACCGGAAATATCGGTTTTGTTTTGGCTAACTCAATCCCAGATATTGCTACAGCCTCTGTGTTTGTTTTTTTCTGGATACTATCAATGGACTTTATTGTTTTGAATGTTTTTTAGCGGAGAACATTTTATTTTGATCTGGATACAGTAATTGGTTCCACATGGAGACACCGGCTGTACATATTCGCATTTTATAGGGAGAAAGCTAGAGGAACTGTGGAAAATAAACATGATATTTCTGTTTGTATCGATGACATTTTATGCACTTGCCTAACGAAAAAACTTTGCTATTCTCCAAAACCATTTGAACTGTGATTTTCTTGGTCCCTTGCATACGAATTCCACACCAGTTTGTCCGGATATGACTGGATGAAAACAGAAATATCCGGTTGTGTTTTGGCTAACTAAATACAAATATTGCTACAGCTTCTGTTTTTGTGTTTTCTAAATATTATCGATGGACTTTAATGTTTTGAATGCTTTTTATCGGGGATCATTTAATTTTGTACCGTTGAAATACTAATTGGTTCATCATGGAGACACCAACTCTACACATTCATATTTTCTAGGGAGAAAGCTAGAGGAACTGCTGCAAACAAACATGATACTTCTGTTTATATAGATGACATGATATTATAGATGGACTTTATTGTTTTGAATTTTTTTATCAGGCAACATTTAATTTTGTACCGTTGAATCACTAATTGGTTCATCATGGGGGCAGCAGCTCTACACATTCGTATTTTTTAGGGAGAAACCTAGAGGAACTGCGGCAAACAAACATGATATTTCTGTGTGTATAGATGACATTTTATGCACTTGCCTAACGAAAAGACTTTGCTTTTCTCCAAAACCATTTTTACTGTGATTTTCTTGGTCCATTGCATAGGAATTCCACACCACTTTGACCGGATATGACAGGATGAAACCAGAAATATCCGGTTGTGTTTTGGCTAACTCAATCCAAAATATTGTAAAGCCTCTGTGTTTGTGTTTTCTGTATATTATCGATGGACTATATTGTTTTGAATATTTTCATCAGGGAACATTTATTTTTGTACCATAGAAATACTAATTGCTTTATCATGGGGACACGAGCTCTACACATTAGTATTTTCTACGGAGAAAGCTAGAGGAACTGCGACAAACAAACATGATATTTCTGTTTGTATAGATGACATTTTATGCACTTTTCTAACGAAAAGACTTTTCTTTTCTCAAAAACCATTTGTACTGTGATTTTCTTGTTCCATTGCATTTGAATTCCACGCCAGTTTATCCGGATATGACTGGATGAAAACAGAAATATCCGGTTGTGTTTTGGAAAGCTCAATCCGAAATATTGTGAAAGCCACTGTGTTTGTGTTTTCTGGATATTATCGATGGACTTTATTGTTTTGAATGATTTTATCTGGGAACATTTAATTTTTGTACCATTGAAACACTGATTGGTTCATCATGGGAACACCAGTTCTACACATTCGTATTTTCTAGTGAGAATGCCAGAGGAACTGTGGCAAACAAACATGCTATTTCTGTTTGTATAGATGACATTTTAGGCACTTGCCTAACGAAAAGACTTTGCTTTTCTCCAAAACCAATTGTACTGTGATTTTCTCGGTCCATTGCATACGAATTCCACAGGAGTTTGTCCGGATATGACTGGATGAAACAGCCAATATCGGGTTTTGTTTTGGCTATCTCAATCCCAGATATTGCTACAGGCTCTGTGTTTGTATTTTCTGGATACACTCAATGGACTTTATTGTTTTGAATGCTTTTTAGCGGAGAACATTTTATTTTGATAAGGATACAGTAATTGGTTCCACATGGAGACACCAGCTCTACACATTCGTATTTACTAGGGAGAAAGCTAGAGGAAGTGCCGCAAAACAACCTGATATTTCTGTTTGTATCGATCATACTTTATGCACTTGCCTAGCGAAAAGACTTTGCTTTTCTCCAAAACCATTTTTACTGTGATTTTCTCGGTCCATTGCATTCGAATTCCACACCGGTTTGTCCGGATATGACTGGATGAAAGTGCAAATATCCGGTTGTTTTTTGGCTAACTGAATCAGAAATATTTTGAAAGACTCTGTGTTTTTTTTTTCCGGATATTATCGATGGACTTTATGGTTTTTAATGTTTTTATCAGGCAACATTTAATTTTGTACCGTTGAATCACTAATTGGTTCATCATGGTGACACCAGCTCTACACATTCGTATTTTCTTGGGAGAAACCTGGAGGAACTGCGGCAAACAAACTTGATATTTCGGTTTGTGTGATGACATTTTATGCACTTGCCTAATGAAAAGACGTTGCTTTTCTCCAAAACCATTTGTACTGTGATTTTCTTGGTCCATTGCATACGAATTCCACACCAGTTTGTCTGGATAAGACTGGATGAAACCGGAAATATCCGGTTTTGTTTTGGCTAACTCAATCCCAGATATTGCTACAGCCTCTGTGTTTGTTTTTTCTGGATACTATCAATGGACTTTATTGTTTTGAATGTTTTTTAGCGGAGAACATTTTATTTTGATCTGGATACAGTAATTGGTTCCACATGGAGACACAAGCTGTACATATTCGCATTTTCTAGAGAGAAAGTTTGAGGAACTGCGGCAAATAAACATGATATTTCTGTTTGTATCGATGACATTTTATGCACTTGCCTAACTAAACGACTTTGTTTTTCTCCAAAATGATTTGTACTGTGATTTTCTCGGTCCCTTGCATACGAATTCCACACCAGTTTGTCCGCATATGACTGGATGAAACCAGAAATGTCCGGTTGTGTTTTGGCTAACTCAATCCGAAATATTGCTACAGCCTCTGTGTTTGTGTTTTCTAAATATTATCGATGGACTTTATTGTTTTGAATGCTTTTTATCGGGGATCATTTAATTTTGTACCATTGGAATACTAATTGGTTCATCATGGGAACACCAGCTCTACACATTCGTATTTTCTAGGGAGAAAGCTAGAGGAACTGCGGCAAACAAACATGATACTTCTGTTTGTATAGATGACATTTTATGCACTTGCCTAATGAAAAGACTTTGATTTTCTCCAGAACCATTTTTACTCTGATTTTTTCAGTCCCTTGCATACGAGTTCCAAACCACTTTTTCCGGATATGACTGGATGAAACCGTAAATATCCGGTTTCGTTTTGGCTAACTCAATCCCAGATATTGCTACAGCCTTTGTGTTTGTGTATTTCCGATATTATCCACAGATTTTATTGTTTTGAATGTTTTTTATCAGGGAACATTTAATTTTGAACTGCAAAACACTGATTGTTTCCACATGGAGACACCAGCTCTACACATTCGTATTTTCTAGGGAGAAACCTAGAGGAAATGCGGCAAAGTAACATGATATTTCTGTTTGTATGGATGACATTTTATGCACTTGCCTAATGAAAAGACTTTGCTTTTCTCCAAAACCATTTGTACTGTGATTTTCTCGGTCCATTGCATACGAATACCACACCAGTTTGTCTGGATATGACTGGAAGAAACCAGTCATATCCGGTTTTGTTTTGGCTAACTCATTCTAAATATTGTGAAAGCCTCTGTGTTTGTGTTTTCTGGATATTATTGATGGACTTTATTATTTGGAACGATTTTATCAGGCAACATTTAATTTTGAACCATTGAATCACTAATTGATTCATCATGGTGACACCACCTCTACACATTCCTATTTTCTAGGGAGAAACCTAGAGGAACTGCGGCAAACAAACATGATATTTCTGTTGTATAGATGACATTTTATGCACTTGCCTAACGAAAAGACTTTGCTATTCTCCAAAACCATTTGAACTGTGATTTTCTTGGTCCCTTGCATACGAATTCCACACCAGTTTGTCCGGATATGACTGGATGAAAACAGAAATATCCGGTTGTGTTTTGGCTAACTAAATACAAATATTGCTACAGCTTCTGTTTTTGTGTTTTCTAAATATTATTGATGGACTTTAATGTTTTGAATGCTTTTTAGCAGGCAACATTTAATTTTGTACCGTTGAAATACAAATTGGTTCATCATGGAGACACCAGCTCTACACATTCGTATTTTCTAGGGAGAAAGCTAGAGGAACTGCGGCAAACAAACATGATACTTCTGTTTATATAGATGACATGATATTATAGATGGACTTTATTGTTTTGAATGTTTTTATCAGGCAACATTTAATTTTGTACCGTTGAATCACTAATTGGTTCATCATGGGGGCAGCAGCTCTACACATTCGTATTTTTTAGGGAGAAACCTAGAGGAACTGCGGCAAAAAAACATGATATTTCTGTGTGTATAGATGACATTTTATGCACTTTCCTAACGAAAAGACTTTGCTTTTCTCCAAAACCATTTGTACTGTGATTTTCTTGGTCCAGTGCATAGGAATTCCACACCACTTTGACCGGATATGACAGGATGAAACCAGAAATATCCGGTTGTGTTTTTGCTAACTCAATCCAAAATATTGTAAAGCCTCTGTGTTTGTGTTTTCTGTATATTATCAATGGACTATATTGTTTTGAATATTTTCATCAGGGAACATTTATTTTTGTACCATAGAAATACTAATTGCTTTATCATGGGGACACGAGCTCTACGCATTAGTATTTTCTATGGAGAAAGCTAGAGGAACTGCGACAAACAAACATGATATTTCTGTTTGTATAGATGACATTTTATGCACTTTTCTAACGAAAAGACTTTTCTTTTCTCAAAAACCATTTGTACTGTGATTTTCTTGTTTCATTGCATTTGAATTCCACGCCAGTTTATCCGGATATGACTGGATGAAAACAGAAATATCTGGTTGTGTTTTGGATAGCTCAATCTGAAATATTGTGAAAGCACTGTGTTTGTGTTTTCTGGATATTATCGATGGACTTTATTGTTTTGAATGATTTTATCTTGGAACATTTAATTTTTGTACCATTGAAACACTGATTGGTTCATCATGGGAACACCAGTTCTACACATTCGTATTTTCTAGTGAGAATGCCAGAGGAACTGTGGCAAACAAACATGTTATTTCTGTTTGTATAGATGACATTTTAGGCACTTGCCTAACGAAAAGACTTTGCTTTTCTCCAAAACCAATTGTACTGTGATTTTCTCGGTCCATTGCATACGAATTCCACAGGAGTTTGTCCGGATATGACTGGATGAAACAGCCAATATCAGGTTTTGTTTTGGCTATCTCAATCCCAGATATTGCTACAGGCTCTGTGTTTGTATTTTCTGGATACACTCAATGGACTTTATTGTTTTGAATGCTTTTTAGCGGAGAACATTTTATTTTGATATGGATACAGTAATTGGTTCCACATGGAGACACCAGCTGTACATATTCGTATTTACTAGGGAGAAAGCTAGAGGAAGTGCCGCAAACAAACCTGATATTTCTGTTTGTATCGATCATACTTTATGCACTTGCCTAGCGAAAAGACTTTGCTTTTCTCCAAAACCACTTTTACTGTGATTTTCTCGGTCCATTGCATACGAATTCCACACCGGTTTGTCCGGATATGACTGGATGAAAGTGCAAATATCCGGTTGTTTTTTGGCTAACTGAATCAGAAATATTTTGAAAGACTCTGTGTTTTTATTTTTTCCGGATATTATCGATGGACTTTATGGTTTTTAATGTTTTTATCAGTCAACATTTAATTTTGTACCGTTGAATCACTAATTGGTTCATCATGGTGACACCAGCTCTACACATTCGTATTTTCTTGGGAGAAACCTGGAGGAACTGCGGCAAACAAACATGATATTTCTGTTTGTGTGATGACATTTTATGCACTTGCCTAACGAAAAGACGTTGCTTTTCTCCAAAACCATTTGTACTGTGATTTTCTTGGTCCATTGCATACGAATTCCACACCAGTTTGTCTGGATATGACTGGATGAAACCGGAAATATCCGGTTTTGTTTTGGCTAACTCAATCCCAGATATTGCTACAGCCTCTGTGTTTGTTTTTTCTGGATACTATCAATGGACTTTATTGTTTTGAATGTTTTGTAGCGGAGAACATTTTATTTTGATCTGGATACAGTAATTGGTTCCACATGGAGACACAAGCTGTACATATTCGCATTTTCTAGAGATAAAGAGAGGAACTGTGGAAAATAAACATGATATTTCTGTTTGTATCGATGACATTTTATGCACTTGCCTAACTAAACGACTTTGTTTTTCTCCAAAACGATTTGTACTGTGATTTTCTCGGTCCCTTGCATACGAATTCCACACCAGTTTGTCCGCATATGACTGGATGAAACCAGAAATGTCCGGTTGTGTTTTGGCTAACTCAAACCGAAATATTGTGAAAGCCTCTGTGTTTGTGTTTTCTGGATATTATTGATGGACTTTATTGTTTTGAATGTTTTTATAGGCAACATTTAATTTTGTACCGTTGAATTACTAATTGATTCATTATGGGGACACCACCTCTACACATTCGTATTTTTTAGGGAGAAAGCTAGAGGAACTGCGGCAAAAAAACATGATATTTCTGTGTGTATAGATGACATTTTATGCACTTGCCTAACGAAAAGACTTTGCTTTTCTCCAAAGCCATTTGTACTGTGATTTTCTTGGTCCATTGCATACGAATTCCACACCACTTTGTCTTGATATGACTGGATGAAACCGTAAATATCCGGTTGTGTTTTGTCTAACTCAATCCGAAATATTGCTACAGCCTCTGTGTTTGTGTTTTCTAAATATTACCGATGGACTTTATTGTTTTGAATGCTTTTTATCGGGGATCATTTAATTTTGTACCATTGGAATACTAATTGGTTCATCATGGGAACACCAGCTCTACACATTCATATTTTCTAGGGAGAAAGCTAGAGGAACTGCTGCAAACAAACATGATACTTCTGTATGTATAGATGACATTTTATGCACTTGCCTAACGAAAAGACTTTGATTTTCTCCAGAACCATTTTTACTCTGATTTTTCAGTCCCTTGCATACGAGTTCCAAACCACTTTTTCCGGATATGACTGGATGAAACCGTAAATATCCGGTTTCGTTTTGGCTAACTCAATCCCAGATATTGCTACAGCCTTTGTGTTTGTGTATTTCCGATATTATCCACAGATTTTATTGTTTTGAATGTTTTTTATCAGGGAACATTTAATTTTGAACTGCAAAACACTGATTGTTTCCACATGGAGACACCAGCTCTACACATTCGTATTTTCTAGGGAGAAACCTAGAGGAAATGCGGCAAAGTAACATGATATTTCTGTTTGTATGGATGACATTTTATGCACTTGCCTAATGAAAAGACTTTGCTTTTCTCCAAAACCATTTGTACTGTGATTTTCTCGGTCCATTGCATACGGATTCCACACCAGTTTGTCTGGATATGACTGGAAGAAACCAGTCATATCCGGTTTTGTTTTGGCTAACTCAAACCGATATTGTGAAAGCCTCTGTGTCTGTGTTTTCTGGATATTATCGATGGACTTTATTGTTTGGAACGATTTTATCAGGCAACATTTAATTTTGAACCATTGAATCACTAATTGATTCATCATGGTGACACCACCTCTACACATTCCTATTTTCTAGGGAGAAACCTAGAGGAACTGCGGCAAACAAACATGATATTTCTGTTTGTATAGATGACATTTTATGCACTTGCCTAACGAAAAGACTTTGCTTTTCTCCAAAGCCATTTGTACTGTGATTTTCTCGGTCCATTGCATACGAATTCCACACCGGTTTGTCCGGATATGACTGGATGAAACCGCAAATATCCGGTTGTGTTTTGGCTAACTCAATCCGAAATATTTTGAAAGACTCTGTGTTTGTGTTTTCCAGATATTATCGATGGACTTTATTGTTTTGAATGTTTTTATCAGGCAACATTTAATTTTGTACCATTGAATCACTAACTGGTTCATCATGGGGACGCCAGCTCTACACATTCGTATATTCTTGGGAGAAAGCTAGAGGAACTAAGGCAAACAAACATGCTATTTCTGTTTATATCGATGACATTTTATGCACTTGCCTAACGAAAAGACTTTGATTTTCTCCAAAACCATTTGTACTGTGATTTTTCTCGGTCCATTGCATGCGAATTCGACACCAGTTTGTATGGATATGACTGGATGAAACCGGAAATATCGGTTTTGTTTTGGCTAACTCAATCCCAGACATTGCTACAGCCTCTGTGTTTGTTTTTTCTGGTTACTATCAATGGACTTTATAGTTTTGAATGCTTTTTATCGGGGAACATTTTATTTTGAGCTTGGATACAGTAATTGGTTCCACATGGATACACCAGCTGTACATATTCGCATTTTCTAGGCAGAAAGCTAGAGGAACTGTGGAACTTAAACATGATATTTCTGTTTGTATAGATGACATTTTATGCACTTGCCTAAGGAAAAGACTTTGCTTTTCTCCAAAACCATTTGTACTGTGATTTTCTCGGTCCCTTGCCACGGATTCCACACCAGTTTGTCCGGATATGACTGGATGAAACCAGAAATGTCCGGTTGTGTTTTGGCTAACTCAAACCGAAATATTGTGAAAGCCTCTGTGTTTGTGTTTTCTGGATATTATCGATGGACTTTATTGTTTGGAATGATTTTATCAGGCAACATTTAATTTTGTACCGTTGAATCACTAATTGATTCATCATGGTGACACCACTTCTACACATTCCTATTTTCTAGGGAGAAAGCCAGAGGAACTGCGGCAAACAAACATGATATTTCTGTTTGTATCGATGACATTTTATGCACTTGCCTAAAGAAAAGACTTTTCTTTTCTCCAAAGCCATTTGTACTGTGATTTTCTCGGTCCATTGCATACGAATTCCACACCGGTTTGTCCGGATATGACTGGATGAAACCGCAAATATCCGGTTGTGTTTTGGCTAACTCAATCCGAAATATTTTGAAAGACTCTGTGTTTGTGTTTTCCAGATATTATCGACGGACTTTATTGTTTTCAATGTTTTTATCAGGCAACATTTAATTTTGTACCGTTGAATCACTAACTGGTTCATCATGGGGACGCCAACTCTACACATTCGTATATTCTTGGGAGAAAGCTAGAGGAACTACGGCAAACAAACATGCTATTTCTGTTTATATCGATGACATTTTATGCACTTGCCTAACGAAAAGACTTTGATTTTCTCCAAAACCATTTGTACTGTGATTTTCTCGGTCCATTGCATGCGAATTCGACACCAGTTTGTATGGATATGCCTGGATGAAACCGGAAATATCGGTTTTGTTTTGGCTAACTCAATCCCAGATATTGCTACAGCCTCTGTGTTTGTTTTTTCTGGTTACTATCAATGGACTTTATTGTTTTGAATGCTTTTTATCGGGGAACATTTTTTTCAGCTTGGATACAGTAATTGGTTCCACATGGAGACACCAGCTGTACATATTTGCATTTTCTAGGGAGAAAGCTAGAGGAACTGCGGCAAACAAACATGATATTTCTGTTTGTATAGATGACATTTAATGCACTTTCCTAACGAAAAGACTTTGCTTTCATCCAAAACCATTTGTACTGTGCTTTTTTCCGTCCACTGCATACGAATTCCACAGGAGTTTGTCCGGATATGACTGGATGAAACCGTAAATATCCGGTTTTGTTTTGACTAACTCAATCCAAGATAGTGCTACAGCCTTTGTGTTTGTGTATTCCTGATATTATCCACAGACTTTATTGTTTTGAATGTTTTTTATGAGGGAACATAATTTTGAACTGCAAAACACTAATTGTTTCCACATGGGACACTAGGTCTACAGAATCGTATTTTCTAGGGAGAAAGCTAGAGGAACTCTGGCAAAAAAAACATGCTATCTGTTTGTATACATGACATTTTATGCACTTTCCTAACGAAAAGACTTTGCTTTTCTCCAAAACCATTTGTACTGTGATTTTCTTGGTCCATTGCATATGAATTCCACACCAGTTTGTCTGGATATGACTGGATGAAACCGTAAATATCCGGTTTTGTTTTGGCTAACTCAATCCCAGATATTGCTACAGAATTTGTGTTAGTGTATTCCTGATATTATCCACAGAATTTATTGTTTTGAATGTCTTTTATCAGGGAACATTTAATTTTCAACTGCGAAACACTAATTGTTTCCACATGGAAACACCAGCTCTACACATTCGTATTTTCTAGGGAGAAAGCTAGAGTAAATTGGGCAAACATGATATTTCTGTTTGTATCGATGACATTTTATGCACTTGCCTGACGAAAAGACTTTGCTTTTCTCCAAAACCATTTTTACTGTGATTTTCTCAGTCCATTGCATAGGAATTCCACAGGAGTTTGTCCGGATATGACTGAATGTAACTGGAAATATCCGGTATTGTTTTGGCTAACTCAATCCCAGATATTGCTACAGCCTCTATGTTACTTTTTTCTGGATACTATCAATGTACTTATTGTTTTTAATGCTTTTTATCGGGAAACATTTTATTTTGAGCTTGGGTACAGTAATTGGTTCCACATGGAGACACCAGCTGTACATATTCGTATTTACTAGGGAGAAAGCTAGAGGAACTGCGGCAAACAAACATGATATTTCTGTTTCTATAGATGACATTTAATGCACTTGCCTAACGAAAAGACTTTGCATTTCTCCAAAACCATTTGTACTGTGATTTTCTCGGTCCATTGCATACAAATTCAACAATAGTTTGTCCGGATATGACTGGATGAAACCGGAAATATCCGATTTTTTTTTGGCTAACTCAATCCCAGTTATTTTATTGCCTCTGTGTTTGTGTATTGATGATATTATCCACGGACTTTATTTTTTTCAATGTTTTTTATTAGGTAACATTTAATTTTGTGCTGTGAAACACTAATGGTTTCCACATGCAGACACCAGCTGTACACATTAATATATTCTAGGGAGAAAGCTAGAGGAACTGCTTCAAACAAACATGATATTTCTGTTTGTATCGATGACATTTTATGCACTTGCCTAACGAAAAGACTTTGCTTTTCTCCAAAACCATTTGTACTGTGATTTTCTCAGTCCATTGCATCCGAATTCCACACCAGTTTGTCTGGATATGACTGGATGAAACCGGAAATATCTGGTTGTGTTTTGGCTAACTCAATCCCAGATATTTCTCCAGCCTCTGTGTTTGTGTTTTCTGGATATTATCAACAGAATTTATTGTTTTGAATGTTTTTATCGGGGAATATTTTACTTTTTACCGTTGAAACACTAATTGGTTCATCATGGAGACACCAGCTGAACATATTCCTATTTTCTAGGGAGAATGCTAGAGGAACTGGTGCAAACAAACATGATATTTCTGTTTGTATCGATGACAATTTATGCACTTGCCTAACGAAAATACTTTACTTTTCTCCAAAACCATTTTTACTGTGAATATCTCAGTCCATTGCTTACGAATTCCACACCAGTTTACCGGATATGACTGGATGAAACCGGAAATATCCGGTTTTGTTTTGGCTAACTTAATCCCACATATTGCTACATCCTCTGTGTTTGTGTATTCCTGATATTATCCATGGTCTTTATTTTTTTGAAAGTTTTTTTATCAGGGAACATTTAATTTTGTGCTTGGAATCACTAATTGTTTCCACATGGAGACACCAGCTCTACACATTCGTATTTTCTAGGGAGAAAGCTAGAGTAACTGCGGCAAACAAACATGCTATTTCTGTTTGTATTGATGACATTTTATGCACTTGCCTAACGAAAAGACTTTGCTTTTCTCCAAAACCATTTGTACTGTGATTTTCTCGGTCATTGCATACAAATTCCACACCAGTTTGTCCAGATATGACTGGATGAAACCAGAAATGTCCAGTTGTGTTTTGGGTAACTCAAACCGAAATATTGTGAAAGCCTCTGTGTTTGTGTTTTCTGGATATTATCGATGGACTTTATTGTTTTGAATGTTTTTATCAGGCAACATTTAATTTTGTGCCGTTGAATCACTAATTGGTTCATCATGGCGACACCACCTCTACACTTTTGTATTTTCTAGGGAGAAAGCTCGTAGAACTGCGGCAAACAAACTTGCTATTTATGTTTGTATCGATGACATTTTATGCACTTGCCTAAGGAAAAGACTTTGCTTTTCTCCAAAACCATTTATACTGTGATTTTCTCGGTCCATTGCATACGAATTCCACACCAGTTTGTCTGGATATGACTGGATGAAACCAGAAGTATCTGGTTTTGTTTTAGCTAACTCAATCCCAGATATTGCTACAGCCTCTGTGTTTGTTTTTTCTGGATACTATCAATGGACTTTATTGTTTTGAATGCTTTTTATCGGGGAACATTTTATTTTGAGCTTAAATACAGTAATTGGTTCCACATGGAGACACCAGCTGTACATATTAGTAATTTCTAGGGAGAAAGCTAGAGGAACTGCGGCAAACAAACATGATATTTCTGTTTGTATAGATGACATTTTATGTACTTGCCTAACGAAAAGACTTTGTTTTTCTCCAAAACCATTTTTACTGTGATTTTTTTTGTTTATTGCATATGAATTCCACACCACTTTGTCCGGATATCACTGGATGAAACCAGAAATGTCCGGTTGTGTTTTGGCTAACTCAAACCGAAATATTGTGAAAGCCTCTGTGTTTGTGTTTTCGGGATATTATCGATGGACTTTATTGTTCTGAATGTTTTTATCAGGGAAAATTTAATTTAGAACCGTAGAAACACTAATTAGTTCATCATGGGGACACCAGCTCTACACATGCATATTTTCTAGGGAGAAAGCTAGAGGAATTGCAGCAAACAAACATGATATTTCTGTTTGTATAGATGACATTTTATGCACTTGCCTAACGGAAAGTTTTGCTATTCTCCAAAACCATTTTTACTGTGATTTTCTCAGTCCATTGCATACGAATTCCACACCAGTTTGTCCGGATATGACTGGATGAAACCGGAAATATCTGATTTTCTTTTGGCTAACTCAATCCCAAATATTGCTACAGCCTCTGTGTTTGTGTATTCCTGATATTATCCAGGGACTTTATTGTTTTGAATGTTTTTATTGGGGAACATTAAATTTTATGCTTGGAAACACTAATTGGTTCCACATGGAGATGCCAGCTCTACACTTTCGTATTTTCTAGGGGTAAAGCTAGAGGAACTGCCACAAACAAACATGATATTTCTGTTTGTATCGATGATATTTTATGCACTTGCCTAACGAAAAGACTTTGCTTTTTTCCAAAACCATTTGTATTGTGATTTTCTCAGTCCATTGCATCCGAATTCCACACCAGTTTGTCTGGATATGACTGGATGAAACCAGAAATATCTGGTTGTGTTTTGGCTAACTCAATCCCAGATATTGCTCCAGCCTCTGTGTTTGTGTTTTCTGGATATTATCAACGGAGTTTATTT
Organism: Lepus europaeus; assembly: GCF_033115175.1. Lineage (NCBI taxonomy): Eukaryota > Metazoa > Chordata > Mammalia > Lagomorpha > Leporidae > Lepus > Lepus europaeus. The sequence continues at coordinate 5,487,915 of NW_026909158.1, read as the reverse complement.
TTTGAATGTTTTTTATCGGGGAATATTTTATTTTGTACCGTTGAAACACTAATTGGTTCATCATGGAGACACCAGCTGAACATATTCGTATTTTCTAGTGAGGATACTAGAGGAACTGCGGCAAACAAACATGATATTTCTGTTTGTATAGATGACATTTTATGCACTTGCCTAACAAAAAGACTTTGCTTTTCTCCAAAACCATTTTTACTGTGATTTTTTTTGTTCATTGCATATGAATTCCACACCACTTTGTCCGGATATCACTGGATGAAACCAGAAATATACGGTTGTGTTTTGGCTAACTCAATCTGAAATATTGTGAAAGCCTCTGTGTTTGTGTTTTCTGGATATTATCAACGGACTTAATTTTTTTCTTTTTTTTTAACTTTTATTTAATGAATATAAATTTCCAGTGTACAGCTTATGCATTACAATGGCTTCCCCCTCCCATAACTTCCCTCCCACCCGCAACCCTCCCCTCTCCCGCTCCTTCTCCCCTTTTATTTGCATCCAGATTCATTTTCTATTCTCTTTATATACAGGAGATCAAGTTAGTATATATGAAGTAAAGGTTTCAACGGTTCGCACCCACATAGAAACACAAAGTGAAACATACTCTTTGAGTACTAGTTATAGCATTAAATCAAAATGTGCAGCACATTAAGGACAGAGATCCCACATGAGGAGCAAGTGCACAGTGGCTTCTGTTGTTGACCCAACAAATTGACAGTCTAGTTTTTGGCGCCAGTAACCATCCTAGGCTGTCATCATGAGTTGCCAAGGCTATGGAAGCCTTCCAAGTTTACCGACTCTGATCATATTTAGACAAGGTCATAAAAGACAGAGTGAGGATAGTAACCAATGATCCTAAGAGTGGCATTTACCAGGTTTGAACAATTGTACAGCATTAAGTGGGGAAGAGGACCATCAGTACACATAGGTTGGGAGTAGAGCCTTTGGTGGTAGAGTAGAGGTTATGATTACAAAGGAATGAGGCCCAAGTGCACTAGACAGGGCCTAGAACAAAGGACAGAGTCATTATTAGAGGAGCTAAGAAAGGTGCTGTCTAAGCTACAAGTAATTTTTCTGATTGAGAGGCAAACAGAACCTGATAGAAGGGGCTTGATAATAATCTGGTGGGCTTTAGGCCTTGTAAATTTAGAGGCCCAGACCTATCTATCTCTTCACATGGGGTATATCCTAAGGGAGGTGTGACCCTCCTAGGGGAAGGCACTCTGTTGGCTTTCATTACTTGGCTGGCCTGGGAGGAGAGCTTGCCAGGTAAATGCAGGGGGCATCTCTAACAAGAAATTTACACTTCTACCTGCAATGTTGCTGACCCTACTTGACCAAACCCTCAGCTGCAGTGGTCAATTTGGAAGTTGTGCTGAGTGAAGGGCTTTTCAGCTTAGAGCCAATAAGATCTGTGGCTCTGACCTGGGCATCCTTCGACTCCAGGGCAGGTCCATTTCCAGTGATCCAACTCTTGGCAGAGCTACCAGGGCTCTTCACAAGCTGACTTCTGCTGAAGCCAAGGCTTACCACTTTGAAAGCCACTGCAGTGGACTGGCCTGTTGGGTCTCCTTGAGGGCAGATCACTGTACAGATCAGCCATAAATAGGCCTGCCACCCATTGCTTCTGATGCCTAGCTTTCTTTTCCTCCTGGTTTGTGTTAAAGCAGACCAAAGTATGCAAGTCAAGGGAGTGACCAAGTCCCATCTCATATCTTCTGTGGCCTGAACTACAAGTCTATAGTCACAGGCATGTTCTGCAGTAGTTTTATAAGGTAGACAATGCCCATGAGGAAAATTATATTCTCACTTTAAAACTTTCTTTCTCTTTGGTCTGAAAGGGAGGTTTTTACTACTTATTGTATAATTCGCTGATGGCAAAATGAATCTACTATGAGATTATTATTTAAGTTCTTATTTTGGCTATGCTATTACAGAAAAATGTTAGCCATCTCTTTTATAAGGTCTAAAGATTAAATTGTGCGTCCTACAGATTCCTTTATAATAGAATAAGTTTCCTACCTTGAAGGGAACAGAGAAATGAAAGAACAAGTTGGGCTTAGAATAGAGAAGTGAGGGAGAAAGTCCTAGATCGCTTGCTGACAATAGCAATATCACATGAATACTTAGCAAACCGTTTCAACCATTAGATAACAACTTAAGAAAACATTTACCAGAAGGTCCAATGCCTTCTATAAATTTTAAGAATCATGTATTTGAAAACACCTCTTAAATAGCTAACATGGTGTAGTTTGTTTAGCCAGTAAACTTAAGCACAACCATCTAAAATGTTTTTAGTTTCTTTCTACCAACAAGTATAAAACATGTGATACAGAGATTCAGGTCACACAAATTAAAATGTACCTTTGATTGATTTTAGCAGCTTAAATTTATGAACAATCTTATCGATAAACCATTTAAAATAAAACTCTTAATAAAACTTCCCCATGTGGACATATCGTATGTACACACATATAACATAGCATAATAGACCAATATAGCAATTTTAATAATAGCTTTTAAAATCTTTAACACTTTTTGTCGATTGCCAATGGATTTGAATTGCTTTTTGTTTTTAGTAATGTCAGTTAACCATACTTTCTCTCAGTTGGTACTGTTAATACATTATTGGCTTCATCTGTTTACAGAGCCATCCCAAAGTACTGCATACAATGGAAGTGGCTGGAAAAAGTCCATAGGAACCTATAGGAGGACAGCTAAACACAGAACCAACAACGCTTTAGTTTTATGAGCAGCACATCATATATAACTGTGGATGACCAAAGACTTTAAGTCGCCATGTTTAAAATTATAAACTCATCAACCAACAAGAGGCACTTGCTTACTTCACAGTATTTTTGAAAGCACCTGTAGGATTTGACAAGTATTTAACCCTTTAGGCCTCTGGGGCTTTCTCATTAAGATAACTATCATGTCTAGTAACACAAGATCATTAGACTTTTTAATTCTCAAACATTTGTATTAATAGCATTTTTCATTTTAGAAACTTAAAAACTGGTACTGCATCCTGACAGTACTTCTAATATAATCCAAATAGTCTCCTTAGTTGGTGTCTCTATAAGATGAGAGACATAGGTCCTTCGATTTTTTCAGTTGGGCCCAAACTGGACAAACCAAAGTCCAGGATTTACTGGAAATTTTAGAGACCAGATTGTTTGAAACTTTGATTTTTTGAATGCCTGTCAAGAATGCCAAGAAGGCTCAAAATCCAAAATATCTGGTTGAAATAAGATTCCTTAAAAGCATGACATAACATAGACCAAATTTGATCATTGTTACAAGGTGACTATTCAAATCTTTGAAAATAAGCACCTATTTACATAACCCATAGCTCTTAATAAAAATTCAGCTGTTTTTGAACAATTAGAATTTAACAGACATCAAGAGCACATAATAGATTACTTTAACACATTGCTTTAACAGAGCATCAGAGTTTAATTCTATGTCAAAGAGAAATTGAGCTTCCTGTGATCTTTTGCTGTGAGGTTTCCTTCCTTTACCTTCTTTCATATTGGTGACCGTGTTTCTGTGTTTCTGTGTGTAACACATCTTTAAGTATCTTTTGCAGGGCAGGATGAGTGGCAACAAATTCTTTCAGTTTCTGTTTGCTATGAAAAGTCTTAATTTCACCTTCATTCACAAATGAGAGCTTTGCAGGATATAGTATTCTGAGCTGGCATTTTTTCTCTCTTAGTACCTGGGCTATGTCTCGCCATTCCCTTCTAGCTTGTAGGGTTTCTGATGAGAAGTCTGCTGTGAGTCTAATTGGAGATCCTCTAAGGGTAATCTGACATTTCTCTCTTGCACATTTTAGGATCTTTTCTTTATGTTTCACTGTGGTGAGTTTAATTACAACATGTTGTGGTGAGGATCTCTTTTGGTCATGTTTATTAGGGGTTCTATAAGCTTCCTGTACTAAGATGCCTCTGTCCTTCTCCAAACCTGGGAAATTTTCTGCTAGTATCTCACTGAAAATGCCTTCTAATCCTTTCTCCCTCTCCATGCCTTCAGGAGCTCCTAGAACCCGAATGTTGGGTTTTTTAATAGTATCCTGTAGATTCCTGACAATATTTTTTAGATTTCTGATTTCTTCTTCTTTTCTTTGGTTTGCCTGTTTCCTTTCCTGTTCTCCGTCTTCTAAGTCTGATATTCTCTCTTCTGCTTCGCCCATTCTGTTTTTAAGGCTCTCTAATATGTTTGTCATTTGATCTATTGAATTCTTCATTTCATTATGATTTCTCGTCACTATCACAGTTTCTTGTTCCACTAGTTGTTTCATTTCCTCTTGATTCCTCCTTAATATTTCATTTTCACGAGAGAGATTTTCTATCTTGTCCATGAAGGATTTCTGTCGTTCAAGAATTTGTTTTTGGAACTTCTTAATGTTCTTATCAATTTTTTGAGATCCGCTTCTTGCATTTCTTCGATCTCATCATCTTCATAATCTTGCATTGCGGTGTCTTTCTCATTTGGGGGTGTCATAGTGTCTTCCTTGTTCTTGTTACCTCGGTTTTTGCATTTGTTGTTTGGCATGTTGGAGATATTTGGTTTCTTCACTGTGGTGTTTTTTCTTGTTACACTACGGCTCTATATTAAGTGGACTGTCTGCTTTCGGTGGAGCCTTAGAGGCTTGAGATGAGTGTGGACTGAGAGCTGTGTTTGGTTCCTCAGGGCTGAGGGTGTGTCAATGATGACACTCCCAGGATAGGTGTGGTAAATATCACTTTCTTTCTTTCTTTTTTTGATTCAAAAGGGAAGTAAATCCGCACAGCTGAATGTAATTGGAGGTAGTTAGCAGGCAAATGATATACCCACAGGAGCCAGTGATTGGAAGCTCTTTGCCAAGGACCACACAGGGAATCTGTGCTGCCCTCAGTGTGGGCTCCAATTCTCCTGCAGTCTCCCACTGGGTTGCCAAGTTAGATGCTAATCTCCTGTTATTTCACCCCTCCCCCCAGAGTCAGGTGTTTCTGCTAGGCTCAGGGCTGGTGCAGACCTGAGGTCGCCCTGCTTATGACGTATCTCCAAAATGGCGCCTGCTCTTTGTCTTGCTCGCCTTCGAGAGGTGAGCGGAGAGAGAGAAACTTGTGTCCGTATCGGTCACTTGTTTTTTCCTCTCTCTCTTCTAGTTAGCCTGGTGAACTTTTCCCCACGGAGTTTCAAGCCTCGTTCCCTCTAGTCTCCTCTTTCCACTTGCCCGCTGGTGTCTCAGGCTATTGAGGTTCGGCTCACCTCGCGTTCCAGGGCTGGTGTGTTGAGTCTGCCGCTGGTGTCCCGAACTTGGGCTCCCACGCTCTCCACGCAGGTCCACTGTGAATCACTAGTTCCGGAAGAGTTTCCTCTGCTGTTTCATCCCCTACTCTTCCTTGACCCTGCAGTATCTCCACTTTTATTAATGTGTGTCTTGACGAACTATCAATGTGCTCCCTTCCTATTCCCTCCTCCTTAATATTTCATTTTCACGAGAGATTTTCTATCTTGTCCATCAAGGATTTCTGTAGTCAAGAATTTGTTTTTGAGAACTTCTTCATGTTCTTATCAATTTTTTGAGATCCGCTTATTGCATTTCTTCGATCTCATCGTCTTCATAATCTTGAATTGGGGTGTCTTTTTCATTTGGGGGCATCATAGTGTCTTCCTTGTTCTCGTTAGCTTTGTTTTTGTGTTTGTTGTTTGGCATGTTGGAGATATTTGGTTTTTTCACTGTGGTGTTTTCTCTTGTTACACTATGGCTCTATATTAAGGGGACTGTCTGCTTTCAGTGGATTCTTAGAGGCTTGAGATGAGTGTGGACTGAGAGCTGTGTTTGGTTCCTCAGGGTTGAGGGTTTTTCAATGATGACACTCCCAGGTTAGGTGTGGTAAATGTCTCTTTCTTTTTTTGATTCAAAAGGGAAGTAATTCCACACAGCTGAACGTAATTGGAGGTAGTTAGCAGGCAAATGATATACCCACAGGAGCCAGAGATCGGAAGCTCTTTCCCAAGGACCACACAGGGAATCTGTGCTGCCCTCAGTGTGGGCTCCAATTCTCCTGCAGTCTCCCACTGGGTTGCCAAGTTAGATCCTAACCTCCTGTTATTTCACCCCTCCCCCCAGAGTCAGGTATTTCTGCTAGGCTCAGGGCCGGTGCAGACCTGAGGTCACCCTGCTTATGACGTATCTCCAAAATGGCGCCTGCTCTGTTTTGCTCACCTTTGAGAGGTGAGCGGAGAGAGAGAAACTTGTGTCCGTATCGGTCACTTTTTTATTTTTTTCCTCTCTCTCTTCTAGTTAGCCTGGTGAATTTTTCCCCATGGAGTTTCAAGCCTCGTTCCCTCTAGCCACCTCTTTCCACTTGCCCGCTGGTGTCTCAGGCTATTGAGGTTCGGCTCACCTCACGTTCCAGCGCTGGTGTGTTGAGTCTGCCGCTGGTGTCCCGAACTTGGGCTCCCACGCTTTCCACGCAGGTCCACTGTGAATAACTAGTTCCAGAAGTGTTTCCTCTGCTGTTTCATCCCCTACTCTTCCTTGACCCTGCAGTATCTCCACTTATATTAAACTGTATATCCCCCGGACTAATAGTGTGCTCCCTGCCTATTCCGCCATCTTCCCGCTCTCCTAATTTCCTATCCGGACATTATTTTTTGAATGTTTTTTCTCGGGGAACATTTTATTTAGAGCTTGGATACAGTAATTGGTTCCACATGGAGACACCAGCTGAACATATTCGTATTTTCTAGGTAGAAAGCTAAGAGGAACTGTGGCACACAAACATGATATTTCTGTTGTTTTGATGACATTTTATGCACTTGCCAAACGAAAAGACTTTGCTTTTCTCCAAAACCATTTTTACTGTCATTTTCTCGGTCCATTACATACGATTTCCAAACGACTTTTTCCGGATATGACTGGATGAAACCAGAAATATCCAGTTGTGTTTTGGCTAACTCAATCTGAAATATTGTGAAAGCCTCTGTATTTGTGTTTCTGAATATTATCGATGGAATTTATTGTGTTGAATATTTCTATCAGGGAACATTTAATTTTGTACCGTAGAAACACTAATTGGTTCCACATGGAGACACCAGCTCTACACATTCGTATTTAATAGGGAGAAACCTAGAGGAACTGCGGCAAACAAACATTATATTTCTGTTTGTATAGATGACATTTTATGCTCTTGCCTAACGAAAAGACTTTGCTTTTCTCCAAAACCATTTGTACTGTGATTTTCTCTGTCCATTGCATCCGAATTCCACACCACTTTGTCCGGATATGACTGGATGAAACCGGAAATATCCGGTTTTGTTTCGGATAACTCAATCCCAGATATTGCTACAGGCTCTGTGTTTGTGTTTTCTGGATATTATTCACGGACTTTATTATTTTGAATATTTTTATCGGGGAATATTTTATTTTGAGCTTGGATACAGTAATTGGTTCCACATGGGGACACCAGATCTATATATTCGTATTTTCTAGGGAGAAATCTAGAGGAACTGGTTCAAACAAACATGGTATTTCTGTTCGTTTTGATGATATTTTATGCACTTGCCTAACGAAAAGACTTTGCTTTTCTCCAAAACCATTTTTACTCTCATTTTCTCAGCCCATTGCATACAAATTCCGCACAACTTTGTCCGGATATGACTGCATGAAAACAGAAATATCTGGTTGTGTTTTGGCTAACTAAATCCAAAATATTGTGAAAGCCTCTGTGTTTGTGTTTTCTGGATATTATCGATGGACTTTATTGTTTTGAAAGTTTTATCAGGGAACATTTACTTTTGTACGGTTGAAACACTAATTGGTTCATCATGGGGACACCAGCTCTACACATTCGTAATTTCTAGGCAGAAACCAAAGGAACTGCGGCAAACAAACATGATATTTCTGTTTGTATCGATGACATTTTATGCACTTGCCTAACGAAAAGCCTTTGCTATTCTCCAAAACCATTTTTACTGTGATTTTCTTGGTCCATTACATACGAATTCCACACCACTTTGTCCGGATATGACTGGATGAAACTGGAAATTTTTGGTTTCTTTTTGCTAACTCAATCCCAAATATTGCTACGGGCTCTGTGTTTGTGTTTTCTGGATATTATCAATGGACTTTATTTTTTTTGAAAGTTTTTTATCGGGGAACATTTTATTTTGAGCTTGGAAACAGTAATTGCTTCCACATGGAGACACCAGCTCTACACATTCGTATTTTCCAAACCACATTGCCCGGATATGACTGGATGAAACCGAAATATCCGGTTTTTTTTGGCTAACTCAATCCCAGATATTGGTACAGCCTCTGTGTTTGTGTTTTCCTAGTATTATCAACAGACTTTATTGTTTTGAATGCTTTTTTCAGGGAACATTTAATTTTGTTCTTGGAATCACTAATTGGTTCCACATGGAGACACCAGCTCTACACATTCGTATTTTCAAGGGAGAAATCTAGAGTAACTGCGGCAAACAAACATGATATTTCTGTTTGTATAGATGACATTTTATGCACTTGCCTAACGAAAAAACTTTGCTTTTCTCCAAAACCATTTTTACTGTAATTTTCTCGGTCCATTGCATCCGAATTCCACACCAGTTTGTCTGGATATGACTGGATTGAAGCAGAAATATCCTGTCGTGTTTTGTCTAACTGAATCCAAATATTGTGAAATCCTCTGTGTTGCTGTTTTCTGGATATTATCGATTGACTTTATTGTTTTGAATGTTTTTATCAGGGAACACTAGATTTTGTACTGTAGAAACACTAATTGGTTCATCATGGGGACACCAGCTCTACACATTCATATTTTTAGGGAGAAAGCTAGAGGAACTGCAGCAAACAAACATGATATTTCTGTTTGTATTGATGACATTTTATGCACTTGCCTAACGAAAAGATTTTGCTTTTCTCCAAAACCATTTGTACTGTGATTTTCTCAGCCCATTGCATATGAATTACACACGACTCTGTCCGGATATGAATAGATGAAACCAGGAATATCCGGTTGTGTTTTGGCTGACTCAATCCCAGATATTGCTACAACCTCTGTGTTTGTGTATTCCTGAAATTATCCCCGGACTTTATTATTTTCAATGTTTTTTTCAGGGAACATATAATTTTTTGCTTGGAAACACTTATTGGTTCCACATGGAGACACCAGCTCTACACATTCGTATTTTTAGGGGGAAAGCTAGAGGAACTGCAGCAAACAAACATGATATTTCTGTTTGTATTGATGACATTTTATGCACTTGCCTAAAGAAAAGACTTTGCTTTTCTATAAAACCATTTGTACTGTGATTTTCTAGGTCCATTGCATACAAATTCAACAATAGTTTGCCCGGATATGACTGGATGACACCGGAAATATCCGGTTTTGTTTTGGCTAACTCAATCCCAGTTATTTTATCGCCTCTGTGTTTGTGTATTCCTGATATTATCCACGTAGTTTATTGTTTTGAATGCTTTTTTTATCAGGGAACATTTAATTTTGTGCTTGAAAACACTAATTGGTTCCACATGGAGACACCAGCTCTACACATTCGTATTTTCTAGGGAGAAACCTAGAGGAACTGCCGAAAAAAACATGATATTTCTGTTTGTATCGATGACATTTTATGCACTTGCCTAACAAAAAGACTTTGCTTTTCTCCAAACCATTTGTACTCTGATTTTCTCTATCGATTGCATACGAATTCCACACCAGTTTGTCCGGATATGACTGAATGAAACCAGAAATATCCGGTTTTGTTTTGGCTAACTCAATCCGAAATATTGTGAAAGCCTCTGTGTTTGTGTTTTCTGGACATTATCGATAGACCTTATCGTTTTTAATGTTTTTATCAGGGAACATTTAATTTTGTACCATTGAAACACTAATTGGCTCATCATGGGAACACCAGCTCTACATATTCGTATTTTCTAGGGAGAAAGCTAGAGGATCTATGCAAACAAACATGATATTTCTGTTGGTATAGATGACATTTTATGCACTTGCCTAACAAAAAATCTTTGCTTTTCTCCAAAACCATTTTTACTGTGATTTTCTCGGTCCATTGCATACGAATTCCACACAAGTTTCTTCGGATATGATTGGATGAAACGGGAAATATCCGATTTTGTTTTGGTTAACTCAATCCTAAATATTGCTACAGCCTCTGTGTTTGTGTATTCCTGATATTATCCACGGACTTTATTTTTTTGAATGTTTTTTATCAGGGAATATTTAATTTTGTGATTGGATAAACTAATTGGTTCCACATGGAGACACCAGCTCTACACATTCGTGTTTTCAAGGGAGAAAGCTAGAGTAACTGCGGCAAACAAAGATAATATTTCTGTTTGTATCGATGACATTTTATGCACTTGCCTAACGAAAAGACTTTGCTTTTCTCCAAAACCATTTTTCTGTGATTTTCTCGGTGAATTGCATACGAATTCCACAGCAGTTTGTCCAGATATAACTAGATGAAAACGAAAATAGCCGGTTTTTTTGGGGGTAACTCAATCTCAGATATTGCTACAGCCTCTGTGTTTGTGTTTTCTGGATATTCTCAATTTACTTTACTGTTTTGAATTTTTTTATGGGGACCATTTTATTTTGAGCTTGGATACACTAATTGGTTCCACATGGAGACACCAGCTCTATATATTCGTATTTTCTAGGTAGAAAACAAGAGGAACTGCGGCAAAGAGACATGATATTTCTGTTTATGTAGCTGACATTTTATCCACTTGCCTAACGAAAAGACTTTGCTTTTCTCCAAAACCATTTTACTGTGATATTCTCGGTCCATTGAATGTGAATTCAACACCAGTTTTACCAGATATGACACGACAAAACCGGAAATATCCGGTTGTTTTTTGGCTAATTCAATCCGAAATATTGTGAAAGCCTCTGTGTTCGTGCTTTCTGGATATTATTGATGGACTTTATTGTTTTGAATGTTTTTATCAGGGAACATTTAATTTTGTACCATTGCTTCACTAATTGGTTCTTCCTGGGACACCAGCTCTACACATTTGTATTTTCTAGGGAGAATGCTAGAGGAACTGCGGTAAACAAACATGATATTTCTGTTTGTAATGATGACATTGTATGCACTTGCCTAATGAAAAGACTTTGGTTTTCTCCAAAACAATTTTTACTGTGATTTTCTACGTCCCTTGCATACGAATTCCACAGCAGTCTCTCTGGCTATGACTGGATGAAAGCAGAAACATCCGGTTGTGTTTTGGCTAATTCAATCCCAAATACTGTTACAGCATCTGTGTTTGTTTTTTCTGGATACTATCAATGGACTTTATTGTTTTGAATGTTTTTATCAGGGAACATTTAATTTTGTACCGTTGAAACACTAATAGGTTCATCATGGTGACACCAGCTCTACAGATTCATATTTTCTAGGGTGGAAGCTAGAGGAACTGCGGCAAACAAACATGATATTTCTGTTTGTATCGATGACATTTTATGCACTTGCCTAACGGAAAGACTTTGCTTTGCTCCAAAACCATTTTACTGTGATTTTCTTGGTCCATTGCATACGAATTCTACACCACTTTGTCCGGATATGACTGGATGAAACCAGAAATATCCGGTTGTGTTTTGGCTAACTCAATCCGAAATATTGTGAAAGCGTCTGTGTTTGTGTTTTCTGGATATTATCGATGGACTTTATTGTTTTGAATGCTTTTTTTTAGGGAACATTTAATTTTGTACCGTTGAAATACTAAATGGTTGATCATGAGGACACCAGCTCTACACGTTCGTATTTTCTTGAGAAAGCTAGAGGAATTGCGGCAAACAAACATGATATTCTGTTTGTATCGATGTCATTTTATGCACTTGCCTAATGAAAACGCTTTGCTATTCTCCAAAACCATTTTTACTGTGATTTTCTCGGTCCATTGCATACGAATTCCAAACCACGTTGCCTGGATATGACTGGATGAAACCAGAAATATCCGGTTTTGTTTTGGCTAACTCAATCCCAGATATTGGAACAGCCTCTGTGTTTGTGTTTTCCTAATATTACCAACGGACTTTATTGTTTTGAATGTTTTTTATCAGGGAACATTTAATTTTGTTCTTGGAATCCCTAATTGGTTCCACATGGAGACACCAGCTCTACACATTCGTATTTTCTAGGGAGAAACCTAGAGGAATTTTGACAAACAAACATGATATTTCTGTTTGTATAGATGACATTTTATGCACTTGCCTAACAAAAATAATTTGCTTTTCTCCAAACCATTTGTACTCTGATTTTCTCTATCCATTGCATACGAATTCCACACCAGTTTGTCCGGATAGCACTGAATGAAACCAGAAATATCCGGTTTTGTTTTGGCTAACTCAATCCGAAATATTGTGAAAGCCTCTGTGTTTGTGTTTTCTGGATATTATACACAGACTTTATTGTTTTGAATGTTTTTAATCAGGGAACATTTAATTTTGTGCTGCGAAACACTGATTGTTTCTACATGGAGAAACCAGCTCTACATATTTGTATTTTCTAGGGAGAAAGCTAGAGCAACTGTGGCAAACAAACATGATATTTCTGTTTGTATAAATGACTTTTTATGCACTTGCCTAACGAAAATACTTTGCTTTTCTCCGAAACCATGTTACTGTGATTTTCTCGGTCCATTGCATACAAATTCCACACCAGTTTCTCTGGATATGACTGGATGAAACGTGAAATATCCCGTTTTATTTTGGCTAACTCAATCCCAGATATTTCTACAGCCTCTGTGTTTGTGTTTTCTGGATACTATCAATGGACTTCATTGTTTTGAATGCTTTTTATCAGGGAACATTTTATTTTGAGCTTCGATACAGTAATTGGTTCCACATGGAGACACCAGCTCTAAACATTCGTATTTTCTAGGGAGAAAGCTAGAGGAACTCCGGCAAACAAATATGATATTTATGTTTGTGTAGATGACATTTTATGTACTTGCCAAAAAAAAGACTTTGCTCCAAAACAATTTTTACTCTGATTTTCTCGGTCCATTGCGTACGAATTCCGCACCACTTTGTCTGGATATGACTGGATGAAACCAGAAATATCCGGTTGTGTTTGGCTAACTCAATCGGAAAGATTGCTACAGCCTCTGTGTTTGTGTATCACTGATATTATCCATGGACTTTATTTTTTTCAATTTTCTTTTTTCTGGGAACATTTAATTTTTTGCTTGGAAACACTAATTGTTTCCACATGGAGACACCAGCTCTACACATTCGTATTTTCTAGGGAGAAAGCTAGAGGAACTGCGGCAAACAAACATGATATTTCTGTTTGTATGGATGACATTTTATGCACTTGCCTAAGGAAAAGACTTGGTTTTCTCCAAAACAATTTTTACTGTGAATATCTCGGTCCATTGCATACGAATTCCAAACCACATTGTCCGGATATGACTGGATGAAACCAGAAATATCCGGTTGTGTTTTGGCTAAGTGAATCCAAAATATTGTGAAAGCCTCTGTGTTTGTGTTTTCTGGATATTATCGATTGACTTTATTGTTTTGAATGATTTTATCAGGGAACATTTAATTTTGTACCTTAGAAACACTAATTGGTTCATCATGGGGACACCTTTTCTACACATTCGTATTTTCTAGGGAGAAAGCTACAGGAAATGTGGCGAACAAACATGATATTCCTGTTTGTAATGATGACATTGTATGCACTTGCCTAACGAAAAGACTTTGGTTTTCTCCAAAACAATTTTTACTGTGATTTTCTAGGTCCATTGCATACGAATTCCACAGCAGTCTTTCTGCATATGACTGGATGAAAGCAGAAATATCCGGTTGTGTTTTGGCTAACTCAATCCCAAATACTGTTACAGCATCTGTGTTTGTTTTGTCTGGATACTATCAATGGACTTTATTGTTTTGAATGTTTTTATCAGGGAATATTTAATTTTGTACTGTTGAAACACTAATAGGTTCATCATGGCAACACCAGCTTTACAGATTCGTATTTTCTAGGGTGGAAGCTAGAGGAACTGCGGCAAACGAACATGATATTTCTGTTTGTATCGATGACATTTTATGCACTTGCCTAACGGAAAGACTTTGCTTTCCTCCAAAACCATTTTACTGTGATTTTCTTGGTCCATTGCCTACGAATCCCACACCACTTTGTTCGGATATGACTGGATGAAACCATAAATATACGGTTTTGTTTTGGCTAACTCAATCCCAGATATTGTTACCGCATCTGTGTTTGTGTATTCCTGATATTATCCACAGACTTAATTGTTTTAAATATTTTTTATCCGGGAACATTTAATTTTGTGCTGCAAAACACTAATAGTTTCCACATGGAGACACCAGCTCTACACATTCGTATTTTCAACAGAGAAAGCTAGAGGAACTGCGGCAAACAATCATGATATTCCTGTTTGTATAGATGACATTTTATTCACTTGCCTAACGAAAAGACATTGCTATTCTCCAAAACCATTTTTACTATGATTTTCTCGGTCGATTGCATTCGAATTCCAGGCCAGTTTTTCCAGATATGACTGGATAAAAACAGAAATATCCGGTTGTGTTTTGGCTAATTCAATCTTAAATATTGTGAAAGCCTCTGTGTTTGTGCTTTCTGGATATTATTGATGGACTTTATTGTTTTGAATGTTTTTATCAGGGAACATTTAATTTTGTACCATTGCTTCTCTAATTGGTTCTTCCTGGGACACCAGCTCTACACATTTGTATTTTCTAGGGAGAATGCTAGAGGAACTGCAGTAAACAAACATGATATTTCTGTTTGTAATGATGACATTGTATGCACTTGCCTAACGAAAAGACTTTGGTTTTCTCCAAAACAATTTTTACTGTGATTTTCTCGGTCCCTTGCCATGGATTCCACACCAGTTTGTCCGGATATGACTGGATGAAACCAGAAATATCCGGTTGTGTTTTGGCTAACTCAATCCGAAATATTGTGAAAGCGTCTGTGTTTGTGTTTTCTGGATATTATCGATGGACTTTATTGTTTTGATTGTTTTTTATCAGGGAACATTTAATTTTGTACCGTGGAAACAGTAACTGATTCATCGTGGGGACACCAGCTCTACACATTCGTATTTTCCAGGGAGAAAGCTAGAGGAACTGCGGCAAACAAACATGATATTTCTGTTTTTGTACATGACATTTTATGCACTTGCCTAACGAAAAGACTTTGCTTTTCTCCAAAACCATTTTTACTCTGATTTTCTTGGTCCATTGCATACGAATTCCACACCAGTTTGTCCGGATATGACTGGATGAAACCGGAAATATCCGGTTATATTTTGGCTAACTCAATGCCAGATATTGCTACAGTCTCTGTGTTTGTTTTTTCTGGATATTATCGATGGACTTTATAGTTTTGAATATTTTATCAGGGAACATTTAACATTGTACTGTTGAAACACTAACAGGTTCATCATGGGGTCAAGATCTCTAAACATTCGTATTTTATAGGGAGAAAGCTAGAGGAACTGCGGCAAACAAACATGATATTTCTGTTTGTATCGATGACATTTTGTGCAATTGCCTAACGAAAAGCATTTACTTTTCAACAAAACCATTTTTACGATGATTTTCTCGATCCATTGCATATGAATTCCACAGCAGTTTTTCAGGATATGACTTGATGAAACCAGAAATATCCGATTTTATTTTGGCTAACTCAATCCAGATATTGCTACAGCCTCTGTGTTTGTGTATTCCTGATATTATCCACAGACTTTATTGTTTTGAATGTTTTAATTAGGGAACATTTAATTTTGTGCTTGGAAACAATAATTGGTTCCACATGGAGACACCAGCTCTAAATATTCGTATTTTCTAGGGAGAAAGCTAGAGGAACTGTGGAAAACAAACATAATATTTATGTTTTTGTAGATGACATTTTATGCACTTGCCTAACGAAAAGACTTTGCTTTTCTCCAAAACCATTAGTACTGTGATTTTCTCGGTCCATTGCATACGAATTCCACACCAGTTTGTCCAGATATAACTGGATGAAACCAGAAATATCCGGTTATATTTTGGCAAACTCAATCTGAAATATTGTAAAAGCCTCTGTGTTTGTATATTCCTGATATTATCCACGGACATTTGTTTTGAATGTTTTTATCAGGGAACATTTAATTTTGTACGTTTGAAACACTAATTTGTTCGTCATGTGGACACCAGCTCTACACATTTGTATTTTCAAGGGTGAAAGCTACAGGAACTGTGGCAAACAAACATGATATTTCTGTTTGTATAGATGACATCTAGAGGAACTGCGGCAAACAAATATGATATTTCTGTTTGTATCGATGATATTTTATCTACTTGCCTAATGAAAAGACTTTGCTCTTCTCCAAAGCTATTTTTACTGTGATTTTTTCGGTCCATTGCATACGAATTCCACACCACTTTGTCCGGAAATGACTGGATAAAAAGAGAAATATCCGGTTGTGTTTTGGCTAACTCTATACCAGATATCGCTACAGCCTCTGTGTTTGTGTATTCCTGATATTATCCACAGACTTTATTGTTTTGAATGTTTTTTATCAGGGAACATTTAATTTTGTACCGTTGGATCACTAATTGTTTCATTATGGGAACACAATCTCTACACATTGGTATTTTCTAGGGAGAAAGCTAGAGGAACTGCAGCAAACAAACATGATATTTCTCTTTCTATAGATGACATTTTATGCACTTGCCTAACTAAAGACTTTGCTTATCTCCAAAACCATGTTTACTGTGATATTCTCGGTCCATTGCATACGAATTCCACAGGAGTTTTTCCAGATATGACTGGATGAAACCCGAAATATCCGGTTGTGTTTTGGCTAACTCAATCCGAAATATTGTGAAAGCCTCTGTGTTTGTGTTTTCTGGATATTATCGATGGAATTTATTGATTTGTATATTTTTATCAGGGAACATTTAATTTTGTACCGTATAAACAACAATTGTTTCATCATGGGGACACCAGCTCTACACATTCGTATTTTTAGGGAGAAAGCTAGAGGAACTGCAGCAAACAAACATGATATTTCTTTTTGTATAGATGACATCTAGAGGAACTGCGACAAACAATCATGACATTTCTGTTTCTATAGATGACATTTTATGCACTTGCCTAAGGAAAAGACGTTGCTTTTCTCCAAAACCATTTTACGGTGATTTTCTCGGTCCATTGCATGCGAATTCCACACCACTTCGTCCGGATATGACTGGAGGAAACCGGAAATATCTGGTTGTGTTTTGGCTAACTCAATCCGAAATATTGTGAAAGCCTCTGTGTTTGTCTTTTCTGGATATTATTGATGGACTTTATTGTTTTGAATGTTTTTTATTGGAGAAAGTTTTATTTTGATCTTGGAAACACTAATGGGTTCCACATGGAGACACCAGCTCCACACTTTGCTATTTTCTAGGGAGAAAGCTAGAGGAACTGCGACAAACTAATATGATATTTCTGTTTGTATGCATGACTTTTTATGCACTTGCCTAACTAATAGTCTTTGCTTTTCTCGAAAACCATTTTTACTGTGATTTTCTCAGTCCATTGCATCTGAATTCCAAACGACTTTTTCATGTCTAGTAACACAAGATCATTAGACTTTTTAATTCTCAAACATTTGTATTAATAGCATTTTCCATTATAGAAACTTAAAGTCTGGTACTACATCACATCCTGACAGTCCTTCTAATATAATCCAAATAGTCTGCTTAGTTGGTGTCTCTAGAAGATGAGAGACATAGGTCCTTCGATTTTTTCAGTTGGGCCCAAACTGGACAAACCAAAGTCCAGGATTTACTGGAAATTTTAGAGACCAGATTGTTTGAAACTTTGATTTTTTGAATGCCTGTCAAGAATGCCAAGAAGGCTCAAAATCCAAAATATCTGGTTGAAATAAGATTCCTTAAAATCATGACATAACATACACCAAATTTGATCATTGTTACAAGGTGACTATTCAAATCTTTGAAAAGAAGCACATAGTTAAATAACCCATAGCTCTTAATAAAAATTCAGCTGTTTTTGAACAATTAGAATTTTTTATTAAACTTTTATTTAATGAATATAAATTTCCAAAGTATAGCTTATGGGTTACAATGGCTTCCCCCCTCCCATAACTTCCCTCCGCCCGCAACCCTCCCCTTTCCCGCTCCCTTTCCCCTTCCATTCATGTAAAGATTCATTTTCAATTCTCTTTGTATACAGAAGATCAGTTTAGTATATATTAGGTAAAGATTTCAACATTTTTCCCATATAGCAACATAAAGTGAAAAAACTACCATTGGATTACTAATTATAGCATTAATTAGCAATGTACAGCACATTAAGGACAGGGATCCGAAATAACATTTTTTTCAAATTAATTAATTTTCTATGCCATTTCCATTTTAACACCGGGTTGATTTTTTTTTCATTTCCAATTCTCTTTATATACAGAAGATCACTTCAGTATATAATTAGTAAAGACCTCATCAGTTTGTGCCCACAGAGAAACACAAAGTATAAAAATACTGTTTCAGTACTAGTTATAGCATCACTTGGCTTTAGACGACACATTAGGGACAGATCCCACATGGGGTGTAAGTACACAGTGACTCCTGTTGCTGATTTAACAATTTGACACTCCTGTTCATGGCGTCAGTAATCTCCCTAGGCTCTAGTCATGAGTTGCCAGGGCTATGGAAGCCTTTAGAGTTCACAGACTTTGATCTTATTCCGACAGGGTCTTAGTAAAGTGGAAGTTCTCTCCTCCCTTCGGAGAAGGGTACCTCCTTCTTTGATGCCCCCGTTCTTTCCACTGGGATCTCACTCACAGAACAATTAGAATTTAACAGACATCAAGAGCACATAATAGATTATTTTAACACATTGCTTTAACAGAGCATCAGAGTTTAATTCTATGTCAAAGAGAAATTGAGCTTCCTGTGATCTTTTGCTGTGAGGTTTCCTTCCTTTACCTTCTTTCATATTGGTGACCGTGTTTCTGTGTTTCTGTGTGTAACACATCTTTAAGCATCTTTTGCAGGGCAGGATGAGTGGCAACAAATTCTTTCAGCTTCTGTTTGCTATGAAAAGTCTTAATTTCACCTTCATTCAAAAATGAGAGCTTTGCAGGATATAGTATTCTGGGCTGGCAGTTTTTCTCTCTTAGTACCTGGGCTATGTCTCGCCATTCCCTTCTAGCTTGTAGGGTTTCTGATGAGAAGTCTGCTGTGAGTCTAATTGGAGATCCTCTAAGAGTAATCTGACGTTTCTCTCTTGCACATTTTAGGATCTTTTCTTTATGTTTCACTGTGGTGAGTTTGATTACAACATGTCGTGGTGAGGATCTCTTTTGGTCATGTTTATTAG
The DNA here is from genome assembly GCF_033115175.1 of Lepus europaeus. Lineage (NCBI taxonomy): Eukaryota > Metazoa > Chordata > Mammalia > Lagomorpha > Leporidae > Lepus > Lepus europaeus. Next base: position 5,468,517 of record NW_026909158.1, on the reverse strand, counting down.
GGGTTCTATAAGCTTCCTGTACTAAGATGCCTCTGTCCTTCTCCAAACCTGGGAAATTTTCTGCTTGTATCTCAATGAAAATGCCTTCTAATCCTTTCTCCCTCTCCATGCCTTCAGGAACTCCTAGAACCCGAATGTTGGGTTTTTTAATAGTATCCTGTAGATTCCTGACAATATTTTTTAGATTTCTGATTTCTTCTTCTTTTCTTTGGTTTGCCTGTTTCCTTTCCTGTTCTCCGTCTTCTAAGTCTGATATTCTCTATTCTGCTTCGCCCATTCTGTTTTTAAGGCTCTCTAATGTGTTTGTCATTTGATCTATTGAATTCTTCATTTCATTATGATTTCTCGTCACTATCACAGTTTCTTGTTCCACTGGTTGTTTCATTTCATTTTGATTCCTCCTTAATATTTCATTTTCACGAGAGAGATTTTCTATCTTGTCAATTAAGGATTTCTGTAGTTCAAGAATTTGTTTTTGAGAACTTATTAATGTTCTTATCAATTTTTTGAGATCCGCTTCTTGCAATTCTTCGATCTCAAGATCTTCATAATCTTGAATTGGGGTGCCTTTTTCATTTGGGGACATCATAGTGTCTTCCTTGTTCTTGTTAGCATGGTTTTTGTGTTTGTTGTTTGGCATGTTGGAGATATTTGGTTTCTTCACTGTGGTGTTTTTTCTTGTTACACTATGGCTCTATATTAAGTGGACTGTCTGCTTTCGGTGGAGCCTTAGAGGCTTGAGATGAGTGTGGACTGAGAGCTGTGTTTGGTTCCTCAGGGCTGAGGGTGTGTCAAAGATGACACTCCCAGGTTAGGTGTGGCAAATGTCTCTTTCTTTTTTTGATTCAAAAGGAAATTAATTCTGCACAGCTGAACGTAATTGGAGGCAGTTAGCAGGCAAATTATATACCCACAGGAGCCAGAGATTGGAAACTCTTTGCCAAGGACCACACAGGGAATCTGTGCTGCCCTCAGTGTGGGCTCCAATTCTCCTGCAGTCTCTTCACTGGGTTGCCAAGTTAGATGCTAATCTCCTGTTATTTCACCCCTCCCCCCAGAGTCAGGTGTTTCTGCTAGGCTCAGGGCCGGTGCAGACCTGAGGTCACCCTGCTTATGACGTATCTCCAAAATGGCGCCTGCTCTGTCTTGCTCACCTTTGAGAGGTGAGCGGAGAGAGAGAAACTTGTGTCCGTATCGGTCACTTTTTTTATTTTTTTCCTCTCTCTCTTCTAGTTAGCCTGGTGAATTTTTCCCCACGGAGTTTCAAGCCTCATTCCCTCTAGCCTCCCCTTTCCACTTGCCCGCTGGTGTTTCAGGCTATTGAGGTTCGGCTCACCTCACGTCCCAGTGCTGGTGTGTTGAGTCTGCCGCTGGTGTCCCGAACTTGGGCTCCCACGCTCTCCACGCAGGTTCACTGTGAATCACTAGTTCCAGAAGTGTTTCCTCTGCTGTCTCATCCCCTACTCTTCCTTGACCCTGTAGTATCTCCATTTACATTAAACTGTCTCTCCCCCGGACTAATAGTGTGCTCCCTGCCTATTCCGCCATCTTGCCGCTCTCCTAATTTCCTATCCGGACTTTATTCTTTAGAATGTTTTTTATCGGGGAACATTTTATTTTGAGCTTGCATACAGTAATTGGTTCATCATGGAGACACCAGCTGAACATATTCGTATTTTCTAGGGAGAAAGCTAGAGGAACTGTGACAAACAAACATGATATTTGTTTGTATCGATGACATTTTATGCACTTGCCTAACAAAAAGACTTTCCTTTTCTCCAAAACCATTTTTACTGTGATTTTCAGGGTACACTTCATACGAATTCTACACCACTTTGTCCGGATATAATTGGATGAAACCGGAAATATCCGGTTTTGTTTTGGCTAACTCAATCCCAGATATTGCTACAGCCTCTGTGTTTGTGTATTCGTGATATTATTCACGGACTTTATTGTTTTGAATGTTTATTTTCAGGGAACATTTTATTTTGTACCATTGAAACACTAATTGATTCCACATGGAGACACCAGCTCTACACATTTGTATTTTCTAGGGAGAATGCTAGAGGAACTACGACAAACAAACATGATATTTCTGTTTATATAGATGACATTTTATGCACTTGCCTAACGGAAAGACTGCTTGTCTCCAAAACCATTTGTACTGTGATTTCCTCGGTCCATTGCAAACGAATTCCACACCACTTTTACCGGATATGACTGGATGAAACCGGAAGTATCCGTTTCTTTTTGGCTAACTCAATGCGAAATATTGTGAAAGTTTCTGTGTTTGTGTTTTCCTGATATTATCCACGGACTTTATAGTTTTGAATGTTTTTTATCGGGAATATTTTATTTTGAGCTTGGATATAGTAATTGGTTCCACATGGAGACACCAGCTCTACACATTCGTAGTTTCTTGGGAGAAAGCTAGAGGAACTGCAGCCAACAAACATGATATTTCTGTTTGTATAGATGACATTTTATGCAGTTGCCTAACGAAAAGACTTTGCTTTTCTCGAAAACCATTTATACTCTGATTTTTTCAGCCCAATGCATGCGAATTCCACTACACTTTGTCTGGATATGACTGGATGAAACCGGAAATATCCGGTTGTGTTTTGGCTAACTCAATCTGAAATATTGTGAAAGCCTCTGTGTTTGTGTTTTCTGGATATTATCGATGGACTTTATGGTTTTGAATGTTTTTATCAGGGAACAATTCATTTTGTACCGTAGAATCTCTAATAGGTTCATCATGGGGACACCAGCTCTACACTTTCGTATTTTCTAGGGAGATATTTGTGTTTGTATAGATGACATTTTATGCACTTGCCTAACAAAAAGACTTTGCTTTTCTCCAAAACCATTTTTACTCTGATTTTCTCGGTCCATTGGATATGAATTCCACACCAGTTTGTCCGTATATGACTGGATGAAAACAGAAATATCCAGTTGTGATTTGGCTAACTAAATCCGAAATATTGTGAAAGCCTATGTGTTTGTGTTTTCTGGATATTCTCGATGGACTTTATGGTTTTGAATGTTTTTATCAGGGAACATTTTATTTTTTACCGTAGAAACTCTAATAGGTTCATCATGGGGACACCAGCTGTACACATTCGTATTTTCTAGGGAGAAAGCTAGAGGAACTGCGGCAAACAAACATGATATTTCTGTTTGTTTGGATGACTTTTTATGCACCTGCCTAACGAAAAGACTTTGCTTTTGTCCAAAACCATTTTTACTATGATTTTCTGGGTCCATTGCATATGAATTCCACACCAGTGTCTCTGGATATGACTGGATAAAACCGGAAATATCTGTTTTTGTTTTTTTTTTTTTTTTTGCTAACTCTATCCCAGATATTGCTACAGCCTCTGTGTTTGTGTTTTCTGGAGATTATCAAAGGAATTTATTTTTTTTGAATGTTTTTTATCGGGGAACATTTTATTTTGAGCTTGGATACAGTAATTAGTTCCACATGGAGACACCAGCTGAACATTTTCTTATTTTCTAGCGAGAAAGCTATAGAAACTGCCGAAAAACAAACATGACATTTCTGCTTCTATAGATGACATTTTATGCACTTGCCTAATGAAAAGACTTTGCTTTTCTCCAAAACCATTTTTATTGTGATTTTTTCGGTCCATTGCATACGCATTCCACACCAGTTTGTCCGGATATGACTGGATGAAACCGGAAATATCCAGGTCTGTTTTGATAACTCAATCACAGATATTGCTACAGCTTCTGGGTATGTGTATTCCTGATATTATCCACGGATTATATTGTTTTGAATGTTTTTTATCAAGGAACATTCAATTTTGTGCTTGGAAACACTAATTGGTTCCACATGGAGACACCAGCTCAACACATTTGTATTTTCCAGGGAGAAAGCTAAACGAACTGTGGCAAACAAACAGGATATTTCTGTTTGTATACTTTGCTTTCTCCAAAAGCATTTTTACTGTGTTTTTCTTGGTACACTGCATATGAATTCCACACCAGTTTGTCCGGATATGACTGGATGAAACCGGAAATATCCGGTTTTTTTTTTTTGGGGGGGGGTAACTCAATCCCAGATATTGCTACAGCCTCTGTGTTTGAGTTTTTCAGATATTATCAACGGACTTTATTTTCTGAATGATTTTATCAGGGAACATTTTATTTTGAGCTTGAATACAGTAATTGGTTCCACATGGAGACACCAGCTGAACATATTCGTATTTTCTAGGAAGAAAGCTAGAGGAACTGCGGGAAACAAACATGATATTTTTCTTTGTATAGATGCCATTTTATGCACTCGCCTAACGAAAAGACTTTGCTTCTCTCCAAAACCATTTTTACTGTGATTTTCTCGGTCCATTGCATACGAATTCCAAATGACTTTGTCCAGATTTGACTGGATGAAAACAGAAATATCCGGTTGTGTTTTGGCTAACTCAATCTGACAATTGTGAAAGACTCTGTGTTTGTGTTTTCTGGATATTATCTATGGACTTTATTGTTTTGAATGTTTTTATCAGGGAACATTTAATTTTGTACCATAGAAACACTAATTGGTTCCACATTTAAACACCAGTTCTACACATTCATATATTCTAGGGAGAAAGCTAGAGGTACTGCGGGAATCAAACATGATATTTCTCTTTGTATAGATGACATTTTATGCACTTGCGTAAAAAAAACACTTTGCTATACTCCAAAACCATTTTTACTGTGATTTTCTCTGTCCTTTGCATACGAATTCCAAACGACTTTTTCCAGATTTGCCTGGATGAAAACAGAAATATCCGGTTGTGTTTTGGCTAACTCAATCCGAAATATTGTGAAAGCCTCTGTGTTTGTGTTTTCTGGATATTATCGATGGACTTTATTGTTTTGAATATTTTTATCAGACAACATTTAATTTTGTACCATAGAAACACTAATTGGTTCATCATGGGGACACCAGCTCTGCACATTCGTATTTTCTAGGGAGAAAGCTAGAGGAACTGCGGCATCAAACACGATATTTCTGTTTGTGCAGATGACATTTTATGCACTTGCCTAACGAAAAGACTTTGCTCTTCTCCAAAATCATATTTACTGTGATTATCTCGGTTCATTGCATACGAAATCCACACCAGTTTGTCAGGATATGACTGGATGAAACCGGAAATATCTGGTTTTGTTTTGACTAAGTGAATCCCAGATATTTCTACAGCCTCTGTGTTTGTGTTTTTTGGATATTATCAACGGACTTTTTTTTTTGAAAGTTTTTTATCGGAACATTTTATTTTGAGCTTGGATACAGTAATTGGTTCCATATGGAGACACCAGCTCTACACGTTCGTATTTTCTAGGGAGAAACCTTGAGGACCTGCAGCAAACAAACATGATATTTCTGGTTGTATAGATGACATTTTATGCACTTGCCTAATGAAAAGACTTTGCTTTTCTCCAAAACCATTTTTACTGTCATTTTCGCGGTGCATTGCATACGATTTCCAAACAACTTTTTTCAGATATGACTGGATGAAACCTGAAATATCCAGTTCTGTTGTGGCTAAATCAATCCGAAATATTGTGAAAGGCTCTGTGTTTGTGTTTTCTGGATATTATCGATGGAATTTATTGTGTTGAATATTTTTATCAGAGAACATTTCATTTTGTACCATAGAAACACTAATTGGTTCATCATGGAGACAACAGCTCTACACATTCGTATTTTCTAGGGAGAAAGCTAGAGGTACTGTGGCAAACAAACATGATATTTCTGTTTGTATCGATGACATTTTATGCACTTGCCTAACGAAAAGATTTTGCGTTTCTCCAAAACCATTTTTCTGTGATTTTCTCGGTACACTTCATACTAATTCCACAACAGTTTGTCCAGATATCTCTGGATGAAACAGGAAATATCCGGTTTTGTTTTGGCTAACTCAATCACAGGTATTTCCACAGACTCTGTGTTTGTGTATTCCTGATATTATCCACGGACTTTATTGTTTTCAATGTTTTTTATCAGGGAACGTTTTATTTTGATCTTGGAAACACTAATTGCTTCCACATGGAAACACCAGCTCTACACATTCGTATTTTCTAGGGAGAAAGATAGAGGGACTGCGGAAAACAATCATGAAATTTCTGTTTGTATAGATGACATTTTATGCACTTGCCTAACGAAAAGACTTTGCTTTTCTCCAAAACCATTTTTACAGTGATTTTCTCGGTCCATTGCATAGGAATTCCACACCGCTTTGTCCAGATATGACTGGATGAAAGCAGAAATATCCCGTTGTGTTTTGTCTAACTCAATCCGAAATGCTGCTACAGCCTCTATGTTTGTTTTTTCTAGATATTATCGATGGACTTATTGTTCTGAATGTTTTTATCAGGGAACATTTCATTTTGTACCGTTGAAACACTAATTGGTTCATCATGGGAACACCAGCTCTACATATTTGTATTTTCTACGGAGAAAGCTAGAGGAACTGTGGCAAACAAACATGATATTTCTGTTTGTATAGATGACATTTTATGCACTTGCCTAACCAAAAGACTTTGCTTTTCTCTAAAACGCTTTTTACTGTGATTTTCTCAGCCCATTGCATACTAATTCCACACCACTTTGTCTGGATATGACTGGATGAAACCAGAAATATCTGGTTGTGTTTTGGCTAACTCAATCTGAAATATTGCTACAGTCTCTGTGTTTGTGTACTCCTGATATTATCTACGGAATATATTTTTTTGAATGTTTTCTTTCAGGGAATATTTAATTTTGTTCTTTGAAATACTAATTGGATCCACATGGAGACACCAGCTCTACACATTCATATTTTCTTGGGAGAAAGCTCGAGGAACTGCGGGAAGCAAATATGATATTTCTGTTTGTATCGATGACTTTTTCTGCACTTTCCTAACGAAAAGACTTTGGTTTTCTCCAAAACCATTTGTACTGTGATTTTCTCGGTCCATTGCATATGAATTCCACACCAGTGTGTCCAGATATGACTGGATGAAACCGGAAATGTGCTGTTTGGTTTTGGCTAACTCAATCACAGATATTGCTACAACCTCTGTGTTTGTGTTTTCTGGATATTATCAATGGACTTTATGGTTTTGAATGTTTTTTCTTTGGGAATATTTTATTTTGAGCTTGGATAGAGAAATTGGTTACACATAAAGGCACCAGCTCTACACATTCATATTTTCTAGGGAGAAAGCTAGAGGAACTGCAGCAAACAAACAGGATATTTCTGTTTGTATCGATGATAGTTTATCTACTTGCAAGATGGAAAGACTTTGCTTTTCTCCAAAAGCATTTTATTCTGATTTTCTTGGTCCATTGCATACGAATTCCACACCACTTTGTCCGGATATGACTGGATGAAACCGAAAATATCCGGTTTTGTTTTGGCTAATGCAATCCAAGATATTGCTACAGCTTCTATGTTTGTTTATTCCTGATATTATCCACGGACTTCATTGTTTTCAATGTTTTTTATAAGGGAACATTTAATTTTGTGCTTGGAAACACTAATAGGTTCCACATGGAGACACCAACTCTACATATTTGTATTTTCTAGGGAGAAAGCTAGAGGAACTACGGCAAACAAACAAACCTGAGATTTCTGTTTGCATCGATGATATTTTATCTATTTTCCTAATGAAAAGACTTTGCTTTTCTCAAAAACCATTTGTACTGTGATATTCTCGGTCCATTTCATACAAATTCCACAGCACTTTTTTCCGGATATGACTGCATGAAAGCAGAAATATCCACTTGTGTTTTGGCTAACTCAATTCGAAATACTGTGAAAGTTTCTCTGTTTGTTTTTTCTGGATATTATCGAAGTACTTCATTGTTTTGAATATTTTTATCAGGGAACATTTAATTTTGTACCGTAGAAACACTAATTGATTCAGCATGGGGACACCAGCTCTACACATTCCTATTTTCTAGGGAAAATGCTAGAGGAGCTGCGGCAAACAAACATGATATTTCTGTTCGTATAGATGACATTTTATGCACTTGCCTAACGAAAAGACTTTACTTTTCTCCAAAACCCTTGTTAATGTGATTTTCTCAGTCCATTGCATACGAATTCCACACCGCTTTGTCCGGATATGTTTGGATGAAACCGGAAATATCCGGTTTTGTTTTGGCTAACTCAATCCCAGATATTGCTACAGCTTCTGTGTTTGTGTATTCCTGATATTATCCACAGACTTTATTGTTTTGAAAGCTTTTTTATTGGGGAACATATTATTTTGAGCCTGGATACAGTAATTGGTTCCACATGGTGACACCAGTGCTACATATTCGTATTTTCTAGGGAGAAAGCTAGAGGAACTGTTACAAACAAACAAGATATTTCTGTTTGTATCGATGATATTTTATGCACTTGCCTAAGGAAATGTCTTTGCTTTTCTCCAAAACCATTTTTACTGTGATTTTCTCCGTGCATTGCATACGAATTCCACACCACTTTTTCCAGATATGACTGGATGAAACCGGGAATATCTGGTTTTGTTTTGGCTAACTCAATCCGAAATACTGTGAAAGATTCTGTGTTTGTTTTTTCTGGATATTATCGATGGACTTCATTGTTTTGAATATTTTTATCAGGGATTATTTAATTTTGTACCGCTGAAACACTAATTACTTCATCATGGGGTGACCAGCTCTACATATTTGTATTTTCTAGGCAGAAAGCTAGAGGAACTGCGACAAAAAAACATGATATTTCTGTTTGCATTGATGACATTTTATGCACTTTCTTAACGAAAACACTTTGCTTTTCTCCAAAACCATTTTTACTGTGATTTTCTCGGTCCCTTGCATACGAATTCCACACCAGTTTGTCCGGATATGCCTGGATGAATCCAGAAATATCCGGTTGTGTTTTGGCTAACTCAATCCCAGATATTGCTACAGCCTCTGTGTTTGTGTTTTCTGGATGTTATCGATGGACTTTATTGTTTTGAATATTTTTTTTAGGGAACGTTTATTTTCGTATCGTAGAAACAGTAGTTGATTCATCATGGGGACACCAGCTGTACACATTCGTATTTTCTTGGGAGAAACCTAGAGGATCTGCGGCAAACCAACATGATATTTATGTTTCTTTAGATGGCATTTTCTGCACTTGCCTAATGAAAAGACTTTGCTTTTCTCCAAAACCATTTTTACTGTGATTTTCTCCGTGCATTACATATGAATTCCACACCACTTTTTCCAGGTATGACTGGATGAAACAGGAAATATCCGATTTTGTTTTGGCTAACTCAATCCGAAATACTGTGAAAATTTCTGTGTTTGTGTTTTCTGGAAATTATCGATGGACTTTATTGTTTTGAATATTTTTGTCAGGGAATATTTAATTTTATAGCACTGAAACACTAATTACTTCATCATGGGGACACCAGCTCCACACATTCGTATTTTCTAGGGAGAAAGCTAGAGGAACTGCGGCAAACAAACTTGATATTTCTGTTTGTATAGATGACATTTTATGCACTTGCCTGACGAAAAGACTTTGCTTTTCTCCAAAACCATTTGCACTGTGATTTTCTCGGTCCTTTGCATACGAATTCCACACCAGTTGGTCCGGATATGACTGGATGAGACCGGAAACATCCGATTTTGTTTTGGCTAACTCAATCCCAGATATTGCTACAGACTCTGGGTTGGTTTATTCCTGATATTATCCACAGACTTTATTGTTTTCAAAGTTTTTTATCGGGGAACATATTATTTTGAGCCTGGATACAGTAATTGGTTCCACATGGAGACACCAGCTCTACGTATTCGTATTTTCTAGACAGAAATCTACAGAAACTGTGACAAACAAACATGATATTTCTGTTTGTATTGATGACATTTTATGCACTTGCCTAACGAAAAGACTTTGCTTTTCTCCAAAACCATTTTTACTGTGATTTTCTCGGTCCATTGCATACAAATTCCACACCACTTTTTCCAGATATGACTGGATGAAACCGGAAATATCCGGTTTTGTTTTGGCTAACTCAATCCCAGATATTGCTACAGCCTCTGTGTTGTGTATTCCTGATATTATCCACGGACTTTATTGTTTTCAAATTTTTTTTTCAGGGAACATATTATTTTTTGCCTGGATATAGTAATAGGTTCCACATGGAGACACAGCGCTACAAATTTGTATTTTCTAGAGAGAAGTCTAGAGGAACTTTGACAAACAAACATGATATTTCTGTTTGTATCAATGACATTTTATGCACTTTCCTAACGAAAAGACTTTGCTTTTCTGCAATACTATTTTTACTGTGATTATCTTGGTCCATTGCATACGAATTCCACACCACCTTGTCCGGATATGACTGAATGAAACCAGAAATATCCGGTTGTGTTTTGGCTATCTCAATACGAAATATTGTGAAAGCCTCTGTGTTTATGTTTTGTGGATATTATCGATGGACTTTATTGTTTTAAATGTTTTTATCAGGGAATATTTAATTTTGTACCGTTGAAACACTAATTGGTTCATCATGGGCACGCCAGCTCTACACTTTCGTATTTTCTAGGGAGAAAGCTAGAGGAACTACGCAAACAAACATGGTATTTCTGTTTGTATAGATGACATTTTATGCACTTGCCTAATGAAAAGACTTTGATTTTTTCCAAAACCATTTTTCTGTGATTTTTTCGGTCCATTGCATATGAATTCCACACCAGTTTGTCCGGATATACCTAGATGAAAATGGAAATATCCAGTTTTCTTGGGCTAACTCAATCCTAGATATTGCTACAGTCTCTGTGTTTGTGTTTTCTAGATATTATTAATGGACTTTATTGTTTTGAATGCTTTTTTATCGGGGAACATTTTATTTTGAGCTTGGATACAGCAATTTGTTCCACACGAAGACACCAGCTCTACGTATTCGTATTTTCTATGTAGAAAACAAGAGGAATTGCGGCAAACAAACATAATATTTCAGTTTGTATAGGTGACATTTTATGCACTTGCCTAACGAAAAGACTTTGCTTTTCTCCAAAAAAATTTTTACTGTGATTTTCTCGGTCCATTGCATACGAATTCCACAGCAGTTGGTCCGGATATGACTGGATGAAACCGGAAATATCCGGTTTTGTTTTGGCTAACGCAATCCCAGATATTGCTACAGCCTCTTTTTTTGTGTATTGCTGATATTATCCACGGACTTTGTTGTTTTGAATGTTTTATATCAGGGAATATTTAATTTTGATCTTGGAAACACTAATTGGTTCCACATGGAGACACCAGCTCTAAACATTCGTATTTTCATGGCAGAAAGCTGGAGGAATTGTGGCAAACAAACATGATATTTCTGTTTATATAGATGATTTTTTATGCACTTGCGTAACGAAAAGACTTTGCTTTTCTCCAAAACCATTTTTCTGTGATTATCTCGATAAAATGCATACGAATTCCACACCACTTTTTCCGGATATGACTGGATGAAAACGGAAATATCTGGTTTGTTTTGGCTAACTCAATCCCAGATATTGCTACAGCCTCTGTGTTTGTGTAATCCTGATATTATCCACGGACTTTATTGATTTGAATATTTTGTATCAGGGAACATTTAATTTTGTGCTTGGAAACACTGATTGGTTCATCATGGAGACACCAGCTCTACACATTAATATTTTCTAGGGAAAAAGCTAGAGGAACTGTGGCAAACAAACATGATATTTCTGTTTCTATAGATGACATTATATGCACTTGCCTAACGAAAAGACTTTGCTTTTTTTTTTGAAGATATGAAACAGGAGAGTTTTATTTTGTAGTTTATTATTTTCTGAAATATTTAATTTTTTCATGAATAGTGCATTCATACTATTTTATGATAAAATTAATAATATTCAGTTTTTCATTATATGACTATATGAGGGGATTTAAACAGGTTTGTGGAATTAAAAGATAAAAATAAAAATATAAACTTTATTACTCAAGTCCAAGTTTAAGACACATTTGTAAGCATTGATACCAGTGATTTAGTCAGTCCCTAAAGAACTGAATTCTGTGTTCTGGACTCCTGGCCCTAAAATTTAATCAAGTTATACAATTGCTTTTATATTTTTTAAGTTTTTTTATTTAGTAAATATAAATTTCCAAAGTACAGTTTATGGATTACAATGGCTCCCCCAGCCATAATTTCCCTCCCATTCGCACCCTTCCTGTCTCCCGCTCCCTCTCCCCTTCCATTCACATCAAGATTAATTTTCAATTCTCTTTATATACAGAAGATCAATTTAGTATATATTGAGTAAAGATTTCAACAGTTTCTACCCACACAGAAACACAAAGTGTAAAATACATTTTCAGTACTAGTTATAGCATTAAATCACATCGGACAACACATTAAGGACAGATCCCACATGGGATGTAAGTACACAGTGACTCCTGTTGTTGACTTAACAATTTGACACTCTTGTTTATGGCGTCAGTAATCTCCCTAGGCTCTAGTCATGAGTTGCCAAGGCTATGGAAGCCTTTAGAGTTTGCAGACTTCATCTTATTCAGACAGGGTCATAGTCAAAGTGGATGTTCTCTCCTCCCTTCAGAGAAAGGTACCTCCTTCTTTGATGACCTGTTCTTTCCACTGGGATCTCACTCACTGAGATCTTTCATTTAGGTCTTCTTCTTTTTTTTTTCTTTTCCATGGTGTCTTGGCTTTGCATGCCTAAAATACTCTCATGGGCTCTTCAGCCATATTCGCATGCCTTAAGGGCTGATTCTGAGGCCAGAGTGCTGTTTAGGACATCTGCCATTCTATGAGTCTGCTGTGTATCCTGCTTCCCATGTTGGATCGTTCTCTCCCTTTTTGATTCTAACAGTTAGTATTAGCAGACACTAGTCTTGCTTGTGTGATCCCTTTGACTCTTAGACCTATCAGTGTGATCAATTGAACTTGATTTTGATGACTGAAATTGATGACTTGGACTAGTGAGATGGCATTGGTACATGCCACTTTGATGGGATTGTATTGGGATCCCCTGGCACGTTTCTAATCCACCATTTGGGGCAAGTCCGATTGGGAATGTCCCAAATTGTACTCTCCTCCCTCTCTTATTCCCACTATTATATTTAACAGGGATCACTTTTCAGTTAAAATTTAAACACCTAAGAATAAATGTATGTTAATTAGAGTTCAACTAATAGTACTAGAACAAAAAAAAAACTAAAATGGATAAAGTATTACATTGTACATCAACAGTCAGGACAAGAGCTGATCAGGTCACTGTTTCTTATAGTGTCCATTTCACTTCAACGGGTTTCCCCTTTGGTGCTCACTTAGTTGTCACCGATCAGGGAGAAAATGTGATATTTGTCCCTTTGGGTCTGGCTTATTTCACTCAGCATGATGTTTTCCAGATTCCTCCATCTTGTTGCAAATGACTGGATTTCATTTTTTTTTACTGCTGTATAGTATTCTATAGAGTACTTGTCCCATAATTTCTTTTTTTTCAAGTTAGTGACATTTATTTTTTTTAACTTTTATTTAATGAATATAAATTTCCAGTGTACAGCTTATGGATTACAATGGCTTCCCCCTCCCATAACTTCCCTCCCACCTGCAACCCTCCCCTCTCCCGCTCCCTCCCCCCTTCCATTTGCATCAAGATTCATTTTCAATTCTCTTTATATACAGAAGATCAATTTAGTATAAAGGTTTCAACAGTTTGCACCCACATAGACACACAAAGTGGAACATACTGTTTGAGTACTAGTTATAGCATCAAATCACAATGTACAGCACATTAAGGACAGAGATCCCACATGAGGAGCATGTGCACAGTGGCTCCTGTTGTTGATCCAACAAATTGACACTCTAGTTTATGGTGCCAGTAACCACCCTAGGCTCTCGTCATGAGTTGCCAAGTCTATGGAAGCCTTCCAAGTTTGCCGACTCTGATCATATTTAGACAAGGTCATAAAAGACAGAGTGAGGATAGTAACCAATGAACCTAAGAGTGGCATTTACTAGGTTTGAACAATTGTACAGCATTAAGTGGGGAAGAGGACCATCAGTACACACAGGTTGGGAGTAGAGCCATTGGTGGTAGAGTAGAGGTTATGATTACAAAGGAATGAGGCCCAAGTACACTAGACAGGGCCTAGAACAAAGGACAGAGTCATTATTAGAGGAGCTAAAAAAGATGCTGTCTAAGCTACAATCAAGTTTTCTGATAGAGAGGCAAATAGAACCTGATAGAATGGGCTTGATAATAATCTGGTGGGCTTTAGGCCTTGTAAATTCAGAGGCCCAGACCTATCTATCTCTTCACATGGGGTATATCCTAAGGGAGGTGTGAGCCTTCTAGGGGAAGGCACTCTGTTGGCTTTCATTACTTGGCTGGCCTGGGAGGAGGGCTGGCCAGGTAAAGGCAGGGGGCATCTCTAACAAGAAATTTACAGTTCTGCCTGCAATGTTGCTGACCCTACTTGACCATACCCTCAGCTGCAGTGGTCACTTTGGAAGTTGTGCTGAGTGAAGGGCTTTTCAGCTAAGAGCCAATAAGATCTGTGGCTCTGACCTGGACATCCTTCGACTCCAGGGCAGGTCCATTTCCAGTGATCCAACTCTTGGCAGAGCTGCCAGGGCTCTTCACAAGCTGACTTCTGCTGAAGCCCAGGCTTACCACATTGAAAGCCACTGCAGTGGACTGGCCTGTTGGGTCTCCTTGAGGGCAGATCACTGTACAGATCAGCCATTAATAGGCCTGCCACCCATTGCTTCTGATGCTTAGCTTTCTTTTCCTCCTGGTTTGTGTTAAAGCAGACCAGAGGATGCAAGTCAATGGAGTGCCCGTGTCCCATCTCTAATCTTCTGCGGCCTGAACTACAAGTCTATAGTCACAGGCATGTTCTGCAGTAGTTTTTCTAAGGTAGACAATGCCCATGAGGAAAATTATATTCTCACTTTCAAACTCTCTTTCCCTTTGGTCTGAAAGGGAGGTTTTTTCTACTTACTGTATACTTCGCTGATGGCGAAGTGAATCTAGCTATCAGATTATTATTTAAGTTCTTATTTTGGCTATGCTATTACAGAAAAATGTTAGCCATCTCTTTTATAAGGTCTAAAGATTAAATTGTGCATCCTACAGATTCCTTCATAATAGAATTAGTTTCCTACCTTGAAGAGAATAGAGAAATGAAAGAACAAGTTGGGCTTAGAATAGAGAAATGAGGGAGCAAGTCCTAGATCGCTTGCTGACAATAGCAATATCACATGAATACTTAGAAACCAGTTTCTACCATTAGATAACAACTTAAGAAAACATTTACCAGAAGGTCCAATGCCTTCTATAAATTTTAAGGATCATGTATTTGAAAACACCTCTCAAATATCTAACATGGTGTAGTTTGTTTAACCAGTAAACTTAAGCACAACCGTATAAAATGTTTTTAGTTTCTTTCTACCAACAAGTTTAAAATATATGATACACAGATTCAGGTCACACCAATTAAAATGTATCTTTGATTGATTTTAGCAGCTTAAATTTATGGACAATCTTATCTATAAGCCATTTAAAATAAAACTCTTAATAAAATTTCCCCATGTGGACATACAGTATGTACACACATATAACATAGCATAATAGACCAATATAGCAATTTTAATAATAGCTTTTAAAATCTTTAACTCTTTTTGTAGATTGCCAATGGATTTGAATTGCTTTTTTAGTAAGCTCAGTTAACCATACTTTCTCTCAGTTGGTACTGTTAATACATTATTGGCTTCATCTGTTTGCAGAGCCATCCCAAAGTACTGAATACAATGGAAGTGGCTGGAAAAAGTCCATAGGAACCTATAGGAGGACAGCTAAACACAGCACCAAAAACGCTTTAGGTTTATGAGCAGCACATCATATATAACTGTGGATGACAAAAGACTTTAAGTCGCCATGTTTAAAATTATAAACTCATCAACCAACAAGAGGCACTTGCTTACTTCACAGTATTTTTGAAAGCACCTGTAGGATTTGACAAGTATTTAACCCTTTAGGCCTCTGGGGCTTTCTCATTAAGATAACTATCATGTCTAGTAACACAAGATCATTAGACTTTTTAATTCTCAAACATTTGTATTAATAGCATTTTCCATTATAGAAACTTAAAGTCTGGTACCACATCACATCCTGACAGTTCTTCTAATATAATCCAAATAGCCTGCTTAGTTGGTGTCTCTATAAGATGAGAGACATAGGTCCTTCAATTTTTTCAGTTGGGCCAAACTGGACAAACCAAAGTCCAGGATTTACTGGAAATTTTAGAGACCAGATTGTTTGAAACTTTGATTTTTTGAATGCCTATCAAGAATGCCAAGAAGGCTCAAAATCCAAAATATCTGGTTGAAATAAGAGTCCTTAAAATCATGACATAACATAGACCAAATTTGATCTTGTTACAAGGTGATTATTCAAATCTTTGAAAATAAGCACATATTTACATAACCCATAGCTCTTAATAAAAATTCAGCTGTTTTTGAACAATTAGAATTTAACAGACATCAAGAGCACATAATAGATTACTTTAACATATTGCTTTAACAGAGCATCAGAGTTTAATTCTATGTCAAAGAGAAATTGAGCTTCCTGTGATCTTTTGCTGTGAGGTTTCCTTCCTTTACCTTCTTTCATATTGGTGACCGTGTTTCTGTGTTTCTGTGTGTAACACATCTTTAAGCATCTTTTGCAGGGCAGGATAGTGGCAACAAATTCTTTCAGTTTCTGTTTGCTATGAAAAGTCTTAATTTCACCTTCATTCACAAATGAGAGCGTTGCAGGATATAGTTTTCTGAGCTGGCATTTTTTCTCTCTTAATACCTGGGCTATGTCTCTCCATTCCATTCTAGCTTGTAGGGTTTCTGATGAGAAGTCTGCTGTGAGTCTAATTGGAAATCCTCTAAGAGTAATTTGACATTTCTCTCTTGCACATTTTAGGATCTTTTCTTTATGTTTCACTGTGGTGAGTTTGATTACAACATGTCGTGGTGAGGATCTCTTTTGGTCATGTTTATTAGGGGTTCTATAAGCTTCCTGTACTAAGATGCCTCTGTCCTTCTCCAAACCTGGGAAATTTTCTGCTAGTATCTCACTGAAAATGCCTTCTAATCCTTTCTCCCTCTCCATGCCTTCAGGAACTCCTAGAACCCGAATGTTGGGTTTTTTAATAGTATCCTGTAGATTCCTGACAATATTATTTAGATTTCTGATTTCTTCTTCTTTTCTTTGGTTTGCCTGTTTCCTTTCCTGTTCTCCGTCTTCTAAGTCCGATATTCTCTATTCTGCTTCGCCCATTCTGTTTTTAAGGCTCTCTAATGTGTTTGTCATTTGATCTATTGAATTCTTCATTTCATTATGATTTCTCATCACTATCAAAGTTTCTTGTTCCACTAGTTGTTTCATTTCATTTTGATTCCTCCTTAATATTTCATTTTCATGAGAGAGATTTTCTATCTTGTCCATGAAGGATTTCTGTAGTTCAAGAATTTGTTTTTGAGAACTTCTTAATGTTCTTATCAATTTTTTGAGATCCGCTTCTTGCATTTCTTCGATCTCATCATCTTCATAATCTTGAATTGGGGTGTCTTTTTCATTTGGGGCGTCATAGTGTCTTCCTTGTTCTTGTTACCTCGGTTTTTGCATTTGTTGTTTGGCATGTTGGAGATATTTGGTTTCTTCACTGTGGTGTTTTTTCTTGTTACACTATGGCTCTATATTAAGTGGACTGTCTGCTTTCGGTGGAGCCTTAGAGGCTTGAGATGAGTGTGGACTGAGAGCTGTGTTTGGTTCCTCAGGGCTGAGGGTGTGTCAAAGATGACACTCCCAGGTTAGGTGTGGTAAATCTCACTTTCTTTCTTTCTTTTTTTGATTCAAAACGAAGTAATTCCGCACAGCTGAACGTAATTGGAGGTAGTTAGCAGGCAAATGATATACCCACAGGAGCCAGAGATTGGAAGCTCTTTGCCTAGGACCACACAGGGAATCTGTGCTGCCCTCAGTGTGGACTCCAATTCTCCTGCAGTCTCCTACTGGGTTGGCAAGTTAGATGCTAATCTCCTGTTATTTCACCCCTCCCCTCAGAGTCAGGTTTTTCTGCTAGGCTCAGGGCTGGTGCAGACCTGAGGTCGCCCTGCTTATGACGTATCTCCAAAATGGCGCCTGCTCTTTGTCTTGCTCGCCTTCGAGAGGTGAGCGGAGAGAGAGAAACTCGTGTCCGTATCGGTCACTTTTTTTATTTTTTTCCTCTCTCTCTTCTAGTTAGCTTGGTGAACTTTTCCCCACGGAGTTTCAAGCCTCATTCCCTCTAGTCTCCTCTTTCCGCTTGCCCGCTGGTGTCTTAGGCTATTGAGGTTCGGCTCACCTTCCGTTCCAGCGCTGGTGCATTCAGTCTGCCGCTGGTGTCCCGAACTTGGGCTCCCACGCTCTCCACGCAGGTCCACTGTGAATCACTATTTCCGGAAGATTTTTCTCTGCTGTTTCTTCCCCTACTCTTCCTTGACCCTGCAGTATGTACTTTTATTAATGTGTGTCTTGATGAACTATCAATGTGCTCCCTCCTATTCCCTCCTCCTTAATATTTCATTTTCATGAGAGAGATTTTCTATCTTGTCCATGAAGGATTTCTGTAGTTCAAGAATTTGTTTTTGAGAACTTCTTCATGTTCTTATCAATTTTTTGAGATCCGCTTATTGCATTTCTTCGATCTCATTGTCTTCATAATCTTGAATTGGGGTGTCTTTTTCATTTGGGGGCGTCATAGTGTCTTCCTTGTTCTCGTTAGCTTGGTTTTTGTGTTTGTTGTTTGGCATGTTGGAGATATTTGGTTTCTTCACTGTGGTGTTTTTTCTTGTTACACTATGGCACTATATTAAGTGGACTGTCTGCTTTCGGTGGAGCCTTAGAGGCTTGAGATGAGTGTGGACTGAGAGCTGTGTTTGGTTCTTCAGGGTTGAGGGTGTGTCAAAGATGACACTCCCAGGTTAGGTGTGGCAAATGTCTCTTTCTTTTTTTGATTCAAAAGGGAAGTAATTCCGCACAGCTGAACGTGATTGGAGGCAGTTAGCAGGCAAATGATATACCCACAGGAGCCAGACATCGGAAGCTCTTTCCCAAGGACCACACAGGGAATCTGTGCTGCCCTCAGTGTGGGCTCCAATTCTCCTGCAGTCTCCCACTGGGTTGCCAAGTTAGATCCTAACCTCCTGTTATTTCACCCCTCCCCCCAGAGTCAGGTATTTCTGCTAGGCTCAGGGCCGGTGCAGACCTGAGGTCACCCTGCTTATGACGTATGTCCAAAATGGAGCCTGCTCTGTCTTGCTCACCTTTGAGAGGTAAGCGGAGAGAGAGAAACTTGTGTCCGTATCGGTCACTTTTTTTTTATTTTTTTCCTCTCTCTCTTCTAGTTAGCCTGGTGAATTTTTCCCCATGGAGTTTCAAGCCTCGTTCCCTCTAGCCACCTCTTTCTGCTTGCCCGCTGGTTTCTCGGGCTATTGAGGTTCGGCTCACCTCACGTTCCAGCGTGGGTTGTTGAGTCTGCCGCTGGTGTCCCGAACTTGGGCTCCCACGCTCTCCACGCAGGTCCACTGTGAATCACTAGTTCCGGAAGAGTTTCCTCTGCTGTTTCTGCCCCTACTCTTCCTTGAACCTGCAGTATCTCCACTTATTTTAAACTGTCTCTCCCACGAAATAATAGTGTGCTCCCTGCCTATTCCGCCATCTTGCCGCTCTCCTAATTTCCTATCCGGAATTTATTCTTTAGAATGTTTTTTATCGGGGAACATTTTATTTTAAGCTTGCATACAGTAATTGGTTCATCATGGAGACACCAGCTGAACATATTCGTATTTTCTAGGGAGAAAGCTAGAGGAACTGTGGCAAACAAACATGATATTTCTGTTAGTATAGATGACATTTTATGCACTAGCCTAAGGAAAAGACTTTGCTTTTCTCCAAAACCATTTGTACTGTGATTTTCTAGGTCCATTGCATCCGAATTCCAAACAACTTTTTCCAGATATGACTGGATGCAACCTGAAATATCTGGTTGTGTTTTGGCTAACTCAATTCGAAATATTGTGAAAGCCTCTGTGTTTGTGTTTTTTGCATATTATCGATGGACTTTCTTGTTTTTAATATTTTTATCAGGGAACATTTCATTTTGTACCGTTGAAACACTAATTGGTGCATCATGGAGACACCAGCTCTACACATTTGAATTTTCTAGGGAGAAAGCTAGAGGAACTGCAGCAAACAAACATGATACTTCTGTTTGTATCGATGACATTTTATGCACTTTCCTAACGAAACGCCTTTGCTTTTCTCCAAAACCATTTTTCTGTATTTTTCTCGGTACACTTCATACAAATTCCATACCAGTTTGTCCAGATATGACTGGATAAAACTGGAAATATCCGGTTTTGTTTGGGCTAACTCAATCCAAGATATTGCTACAGCCTCTGTGTTTGTGTATTCCTGATATTATACACGGAAATATTCTTTTCAATGTTTTTTATCAGGGAACATTTTATTTTGATCTAGGAAACACGCATTGATTCCACTCGAAAACACCAGCTCTACACATTCGTATTTTCTAGGGAGAAACCTAGAGGAATTGCGGCAAACAAACATGATATTTCTGTTTGTATCGATGACACTTTATGCACTGGCCTAACGAAAAGACTTTGCTTTTCTCCAAAACCATTTTTACTGTGATTTTCTCGGTCCATTGCATACGAATTCCACACCAGTTTGTCCGGATATGTCTGGGTGTACAAGGAAATATCCGGTTCTGTTTGGCTAACTCAATCCCAGATATTGCTACTGCCTCTGTGTTTGTGTTTTATGGATATTATTGAAGGACTTTATTGTTTTGAATATTTTTATCAGGGAACATTTCATTTTGTAACGTAAAAACACTAATTGGTTCCACATGGAGACACCAGCTCTAAGTATTCGTATTTTCGTGTTAGAAATCTAGAGGACCTGCGGCAAACAAACATGATATTTCTGCTTGTATAGATGACATTTTAGAACTTAACAAACAAAAAGACTTTGGTGTTCTCTAAAACCATTTTTACTGTGATTTTCTTGGTCCATTGCATACGAATTCCAATCCGGTTTATCGGATATGACCGGATGAAACCGGAAATATCCGGTTTGTTTTGGCTAATTCAATCCCTGATATTGCTACAGCCTCTGTATTGTGTATTCCTGATATTATCCAAGGACTTTATTGTTTTGAATTTTTTTTATCAGGGAACTTTAATTTGTCCTTGGAAAACCTAATTGGTTCCACATGGAGACACCAGCTCGACACACTCTTATTTTCTAGGGTGAATGCTAGAGCAACTGCAGCAAACACACACAATATTTCGGTTTGTATAGATGACATTTTATGCACTTGCCTAATGAAAAGTCTTTGCTTTTCTCCAAAACCATTTGTACTGTGATTTTCCCAGTCCATTGCATACGAATTCCAAACCACTTTCTCCGGATATGACTGGATGAAACCAGAAATATCCGGTTGTTGGCTAACTCAATCCGAAATATTGTGAAATCCTCTCTGTATGTGTTTTTGGATATTATCGATGAACTTTTTTGTTTTGAATGTTTTTATCAGGGAACATTTAATTTTGTACCGTAGAAACACTAATTGGTTCATCGTGGAACACCAGCTCTACACATTCGTATTTTCTAGGGAGAAAGCTATAGGAACTGCAGCAAACAAACATGATATTTGTGTTTGTATAGATGGCATTTTATGCACTTGCCTAACGAAAAGACATTGCTTTTCTTCAAAACAATTTTTATAGTGATTTTCTCCATCCATTGCATACGAACTCCACACCAGTTTGTCCGGATATGACTGGATGAAACCGGAAGTATTCGGTTTCGTTTTGGCTAACTCAATCCCAGATATATCTAGAGCCTGTGTTTGTGTTTTCTGGATATTATCGACGGACTTTATTGTTTTGAATGTTTTTTTACAGGGGAATATTTTATTTTGAGCTTGAACACAGTAATTGGTTACACATGGAGGCAGCACCTCTACCTATTCGAATTCTCTAGGGAGAAAGCTAGAGGAACTGTGCCAAACAAACATGATATTTCTGTTTGTATAGAAGACATTTTATGCACTTGCCTAACGAAAAGACTTTGCTTTTCTCCAACACCATTTGTACTGTGATTTTCTCGGTCCATTGCATCCGAATTCCACACCAATTTGTCCGGATATGAGTGGATAAAACGGGAAATATCCGGTTGTGTTTTGGCTAACTCCATCCCAGATATTGCTACAGCCTCTTTGTTTGTGCATTCCTGATATTATCCACAGACTTTATTGTTTTGAATGTATTTTATCAGGGAGCATTTAATTTTGTGCTTGTAATTACTAAATGTTTCCACATGGAGACACCAGCTCTACACATTCATATTTTCTAGGGAGAAGTCCAGAGGAACTGTGACAAATATACATGATATTTCTGTTTGTATCGATGACATTTTATGCACTTGCCTAACGAAAAGTCCTTGCTTTTTTCTATAACCATTTTTACTGTGATTTTCTCGGTACATTGCATATGAATTCCACACCAGTTTACCGGATATGACTGGATGAAACAGGAAATATCTGGTTTCATTTTGCTAACTCAATCCCAGATATTTCTACAGCCTCTGCGTTTGTGCATTCCTGATATTACCAACAGACTTTATTGTTTTGAATGTTTTTATCAGAAACATTGTATTTTGAGCATGGATAGTGTAATTGGTTCCACCTGGAAACACCAGCTCTACACATTCGTATTTTCTAGGGAGAAATCTAGAGGAACTGCGGCAAACAAACATGATATTTCTGTTTGTATAGATGACATTTTATGCACTTGCCCAATGAAAAGAATTTGCTTTTCTCCAAAACCATTTTTACTGTGATTTTCCTGGTGCATTGCATACGAATTCCACACAAGTTTGTCCGGATATGACTCGATGAAACCGGAAATATCTGGTTTTGATTTGGCTAACTCAATCCCAGATATTGCTACAGCCTCTGTGTTTGTTTTTTCTGGATATTATCCACAGGCATTATTGTTTTGAATTTCTTTTATTGGGACCATTTTATTTTGAGCTTGGATACAGTAATTGGTTCCACATGGACACCCCAGCTCTACATATTCGTATTTTCTAGGGAGAAATCTAGAGTAATTGCGGCAAAGAAACATGGTATTTCTGTTTGTATAGATGACATTTTATGCACTTGCCTAACGAAAAGACATTGCTTTTCTTCAAAACCATTTTTACTGTGATTTTATCGGCCCATTGCATACGAATTCCACACCACTTTGTCCAGATATGACTGGATGAAACCGGAAATATCCAGTTTTGTTCTGGGTAACTCAATCTGAAATATTGTGAAAGCCTCTGTGTTTGTGTTTTCTGGATATTATCGAAGGACTTTATTGTTTTGAATGTTTTTATCAGGGTACATTTATTTTTGTACCGTAGAAACACTAATTGGTTCATCATGGGGTTATCGGCTCTACACATTCGTATATTTTAGGGAGAAAGCTAGAAGAACTGCGGCAAAAAAACATGATATTTCTGTTTGTATAGATGACATTTTATGCACTTGCCTAATGAAAAGACTTTTCTTTTCTCCAAAACCATTTTTACTATGATTTTCTCAGTCCATTGCATACGAATTCCACACCAGTTTGTCCGGATATGACTTTATGAAACCGGAAATATCCAGAATTTTTTTTTTGCCTAATTCAATCCCAGATATTGCTACAACCATTATGTTTGTTTTTTTCTGGATATTATCCACGGACTTTATTGTTTTGAATGTTTTTATCAGAAACATTTTATTTTGAGCATGCATACAGTAATTGGTTCCACATGGAGAAACCAGCTCTACACATTCGTATATTCTAGGGAGAAAGCTAGAGGAACTGCGGCAAACAAACATGATATTTCTGTTTGTATAGATGACATTTTACGCACTTGCCTAACGAAAACACTTTGCTTTTCTCCAAAAGCATTTGCATTGTGAATTTCTCGGTCCATTGCATACGAATTCCACAGGAGTTTGTACGGATACGACTGGATGAAACCGTAAATATCCGCTTTTGTTTTGGCTAACTCAATCCCAGATATTGCTACAGCCTCCATTTTTGTTTTTTTCTAGATACTATCAATGGATTTTATTGTTTTGAATGCTTATTATTGGGGAACATTTTATTTTGAGCTTGGATACAGTAATTCATTCCACATGGAGACACCAGTTCCACATATTCGTATTTTCAAGGGAGAAAGCTAGAGGAACTGTGGCAAACATGATATTTCTGTTTGTATAGATGACATTTTATGCACTTGCCTAACGAAAAGACTTTGCTTTTCTCCAAAACCATTTTTACTGTGATTTTCTGGGTCCATGGCATACAAATTCCACACCACTTTGTCCGGATATGACAGGATGAAACCAGAAATATACGGTTGTGTTTTGGCTAACTCAATCCGAAATATATTGAAAGTCTCTGTGTTTGTGTTTTCTGGATATTATTGATGGACTTTATTGTTTTGAATGTTTTTATCAGGGAACATTTAATTTTCTATCGTTGAATCACTAATTGGTTCATCATGGGTACACCAGCTCTACACATTCCTATTTTCTAGGGAGAAAGCTAGAGGAACTGCGGCAAGCAAACCTGATATTTCTATTTGTATCGATGACATTTTATGCACTTGCCTAATGAAAAGACTTTGCTTTTCTCCAAAACCATTTGTACTGTGATTTTCTCGGTCCATTGCATACGAATTCCACAGGAGTTTGTCCGGATATGACTGGAGGAAACCAGAAATATCCGGTTGTGTTTTGGTTAACTCAATCCCAGATATTGGTACAGCCTCTGTGTTTATTTTTTTTTGCCTAATTCAATCCCAGATATTGCTGCAACCATTATGTTTGTTTTTTCTGGATATTATCCACGGACTTTATTGTTTTGAATGTTTTTATCAGAAACATTTTATTTTGAGCATGCATACAGTAATTGGTTCCACATGGAGAAACCAGGAAACACCAGCTCTACACATTCGTATTTTCTAGGGAGAAAGCTAGAGGAACTGCGGCACACAAACATGATATTTCTGTTTGTATAGATGACATTTTATGCACTTGCCTAACGAAAAGACTTGCTTTTCTCCAAAACCATTTGTACTGTGATTTTATCGGTCCATTACATACGAATTGAACACCAGTTTGTCCAGATATGACTGGATGAGACCAGAAGTATCCAGTTGTGTTTTGGCTAACTCAATCCGAAATATTGCTAGAGACTCTGTGTTTGTGTTTTCTGGATATTATCAATGGACTTATGTCGGAGGCCAGCCTACAAACCACACGGGGACATGCAGCACTCAGTCAATTCATCACTACGTTTATTGCCTCATCGCGTTCCAGGCCAAAGTAGGTGGCCCGGCGATGAGGGACTGGAGGCAGTCTCCCTAGGGAAACCCTTCAGTCTCCAGCCCCGAGCACACAGAAAGACAAGGTTATATACCCCAGACCCCATACAGATAACATTCATTGTGTGCAATCATGCATAGCACAGGAACAGAGCAAGTTTACAAAGTAGCAATGATCAGGGTAAAAGCTCTGCAGATAGAGCAAAGAACATCATAAACCTTCATCAGAAGTCACATCCTGCCTGCAGGAATATGGGACGAAAAGTCTTGGAAACAGGATTAGATAAGGGACAGCCTCAGCCTGCTGCATCTCATGTCGGGCCAGGGCCACTGGCCCCGACAGACTTATTGTTTTGAATGTTTTTATCAGGGAACATTTAATTTTGTACCGGTGAAACAATAATTGATTCATAATGGGAACACCAGCTCTACACATTCGTATTTTCTAGGGAGAAAGCTAGAGGAACTGCGACAAACAAACATGATATTTCTGTTTGTGTAGATGACATTTTATCTTCGTGCCTAATGAAAAGACTTTGCTTTTCTCCAAAAACATTTTTACTGTGATTTACTTTATCCATTGCATACTAACTCCACACCAGTTTGTCCGGATATGACTGAATGAAACCAGAAATATCCAATTGTGTTTTGGCTAACCCAATCCTAAATATTGTGAATGCCTCTGTGTTTGCGTTTTCTGCATATTATCGATGGACTTTATTGTTTTGAATGTTTTTATCAGGGAACACTTAATTTTGTACCATTGAAACACTAATTGGTTCCACATGGGGACACCAGCTCTACACATTCATATTTTGTACGCTGAAAGCTAGAGAAATTGCAGCAAACAAACCTGATATTTCTGTTTGTATAGATGACATTTTATGCACTTGCCTAACGAAAACACTTTCCTTTTCTCCAAAACCATTTTTACTGTGATTTTCTCGGTACATTGCATACGAATTCCACATCACTTTGTCTGGATAAGACAGGATGAAACCAGAAATATCCTTTTTTTTTTCCTAACTCAATCACAGATATTGTTACCGCCTCTGTGTTTATGTATTCCTGATTCTCCACAGACTTTATTGTTTTGAATGTTTTTTTATCAGAGAACATTTAATTTTGTGTTGCAAAACACTAGTTGGTTCCACATGGAGACTCCAGCTCTACATATTTGTATTTTCTAGAGAGAAAGCTAGAGGAACTGCAGCAAACAAACATGATATTTCTGTTTGTATAGATGACATTTTATGCACTTGCCTAATGAAAAGACTTTGCTTTTCTCCAAAACCATTTGTGCTGTGGTTTTCTCGGATCATTGCGTACCAATTCCAAACCACTTTGTCCGGATATCACTGGATGAAACCAGAAATATCCGGTTGTGTTTGGCTAACTCAATACGAAATATTGCTACAGCCTCTGTGATTGTGTTTTCTAGGTATTATCGATGGACTTTATTGTTTTGAATGTTTTTTATCGGGGAACATTTTATTTTGAGCTTGGATACAGTAAATGGTTCCACATGAACACAAGCTCTACATATTCGTATTTTCTAGGGAGAAAGCTCGAGTAACTGCCTGCCAACAAACATGATATTTCTGTTTGTATAGATGACATTTTATGCACTTGCCTAATGAAAAGATTTTGCTTTTCTCCAAAACCATTTTTACTGTGATTTTCTCAGTCCATTGCATACAAATTCCACGCCACTTTGTCCGGATATGACTGGATGAAACCAGAAATATCTGGGTTTTTTTGGCTAACTCAATCCAAGATATTGCTACAGCCTCTGTGTTTGTGTATTCCTGATATTATCCACGGACTTTATTGTTTTGAATGTTTTTTATCAGGGAACATTTAATTTTGTGCTTGAAATCACTAATTGTTTCCACATGGAACACCAGCTCTATATATTTGTATTTTCTAGGGAGAAAGCTAGAGGAACTGCAGCAAACAAACATGATATTTCTGTTTGTATCGATGATATTTTATCTACTTCCCTAATGAAAAGAAATTGCTCTTCTAAAAAACCATTTCTACTGTGATTTTCTCGGTCCATTGCATACCAATTCCAAACCACTTTGTCCGGATATCACTGGATGAAACCAGAAATATCCAGTTGTGCTTTGGCTAACTAAATCCGAAATATTGTGAAAGCCTCTGTGTTTATGTTTTCTGGATATTATCGAGGGACGTATTTTTTTGAATGTTTTCATCAGGGAACATTTAATTTTGTACCATTGAAACACTAATTGGTTCATTGTGGGAACACCATCTGTACACATTCATATTTTCTAGGGAGAAAGCTAGAGGAACTGCGACAAACAAACATGATATTTCTGTTTGTATAGATGACATTTTATGCACTTGCCTAATGAAACGACTTTGCTTTTCTCCAAAACCCTTTGTACTGTGATTTTCTTGGTCCATTGCATAAGAATTGCACACCAGTTTCCCCGGATATGACTGGATGACACCGGAAATATCTGGTTTTCTTTTGGCTAACTCAATCCCAGATATTTTCTACAGCTTCTGTGTTTGTATTTTCTGGATACTATCAATGGACTTTATTGTTCTGAATGTTTTTTATCGGGGAACATTTTATTTTGAGATAGGATACAGTAATGGGTTCCACATGGAGACACAAGCTCTACATATTTGTATTTTCTAGGGAGAAAGCTAGAGGAACTACGGCAAACAAACATGGTATTTCTGTTTGTATCGATGACATTTTATGCACTTGCCTAACGAAAAGACTTTGCTTTTCTCCAAAACCATTTTTACTGTGATTTTCTCTGTCCATTGCATACCAATTCCAAACCACTTTGTCCAGATACCACTGGATGAAACCAGAAATATCCGGTTGTGTTTTGGCTAACTCAATCTGAAATATTGCTACAGCCTCTGTGTTTGTGTTTTCTAGATATTATCGATGGACTTTATTGTTTTGAATGATTTTATCAGGGATCATTTGATTTTGTGCTGGGAAACACTAATTGGTTCATCATGGGAACACCAGCTCTACATATTTGTATTTTCTAGGGAGAAAGCTAGAGGAACTACAGCAAACAAACATGATATTTCTGTTTGTATAGATGACATTTTATGCACTTGCCTAACGAACAGACTTGCTTTTCTCCAACACCATTTGTACTGTGATTTTCTCGGTCCATTGCATACGAATTCCACAGGAGTTTGTCCAGATATCACTGGATGAAACCGGAAATATCCGGTTTTGTTTTGGCTAACTCAATCCCAGATATTGCTACAGCCTCTGTGTTTGTTTTTTCTGGATACTGTCAATGGACTTTATTGTTTTGAATGTTTTTATCAGGGGACATTTTATTTTGAGCTTGGATACAGTAATTGGTTCCACATGGAAACACCAGCTCTACATATTCGTATTTTCTAGGGAGAAAGCTAGAGTAACTGCCTACCAACAAACATGATATTTCTGTTTGTATTGATGACATTTTATGCAGTTGCCTAACGAAAAGATTTTGCTTTTCTCTAAAACCATTTTTACTGTGATTTTCTCTGTCCATTGCATACGAATTCCACACAACTTTGTCCGGATATGACTGGATGAAATGGAAAAACCCGGTTTTCTTTTGGCTAACTCAATCCCAATATTGCTACAGCCTCTGTGTTTGTGTTTTCTGGATATTATCAATGGACTTTATTGTTTTGAATGTTTTTATCAGGGAAAAATTTTATTTTCAGCTTGGATACAGTAATTGGTTGCACATTGAGACACCAGCTCTACATATTCGTATTTTCTATGGAGAAAGCTAGAGGAACTGCGGCAAACAAACATGATATTTCTGTTTGTATCGATGACATTTTATGCACTTGGCTAACGAAATGACTTTGCTTTTCTCCAAAACAATTTTTTACTGTGATTTTCTCCGTCCATTGCATACGAATTACAAACCACTTTGTCCGGATATGACTAGATGAAACCGGAAATATCCGGTTTTCTTTTGGCTAACTGAATCCCAGATATTGCTACAGCCTCTGTGTTTGTTTTTTCTGGATACTATCAATGGCCTTTATTGTTTTGAATGTTTTTTTATCAGGGAACATTTTATTTAGAGCTTGGATACAGTAATTGGTTCCACATGGAGACTCCAGCTCTACACATTCGTATTTTCTAGGGAGATAGCTAGAGGAACTGCGGTAAACAAAGATGATATTCTGTTTGTATAGATATCATTTTATGCACTTGCCTAATGAAAAGACTTTGCTTTTCTCCAAAACCATTTGCACTGTGATTTTCTCCGTCCATTGCATATGAATTCCATAAAAGTTTCTCCAGATATGACTGGATGACACCGGAAATATCCGGTTTTGTTTTGGCTAACTCAATACGAAATATAGCTACAGCCTCTGTGTTTGTATTTTCTAGATATTATCGATGGACTTTATTGTTTTGAATGTTTTTATCAGGGATCATTTGATTTTGTGCTGGGAAACACTAATTGGTTCATCATGGGAACACCAGCTCTACACATTCGTATTTTCTAGGGAGAAAGCTAGAGGAACTGCGGCAAACAAACATGATATTTCTGTTTGTATAGATAACATTTTATGCACTTGCCTAACGAAAAGACTGCTTTTCTCCAACATCATTTTTATTGTGATTTTCTCGGTCCATTGCGTACGAATCCCACACCACTTTGTTTGGATATGACTGGATGAAACCAGAAATATCTTTTTTTTTTTGGCTAACTCAATCCCAGATATTGCTACAGCCTCTGTGTTTGTGTATTCCTGATATTATCCACAGACTTTATTTTTTTGAATGTTTTTTATTAGGGAACATTTAATTTGTGCTAGAAATCACTATTTGCTTCCACATGGAGACACCAACTCTATATATTTGTATTTTCTAGGGAGAAAGCTAGAGGAATTTCCGCAAATAAACATGATATTTCTGTTTGTATCGATGATATATTATCTACTTCCCTAATAAAAAAACATTGCTCTTCTAAAAACCATTTTTACTGTGATTTTCTCGGTCCATTGCATACGAATTCCACAGGGGTTTGTCCGGATATGACGGGATGAAACCAGAAATATCCGGTAGTCCTTTGGCTAACTTATCCCAGATATTGCTACAGCCTCTGTGTTTGTTTTTTCCGGATACTATCAATGGACTTTATTGTTTTGAATGTTTTTTATCAGGGAACATTTTATTTTGAGCTTGGATACAGTAATTAATTCCACATGGACACACCAGCTCTACATATTCATATTTTCTAGGGAGAAAGCTAGAGTAACTGCCTGCCAACAAACTTGATATTTCTGTTTGTATCGATGACATTTTATGCACTTGCCTAACGAAAAGATTTTGCTTTTCTCCAAAACCATTTTTACTCTGATTTTCTCGGTCCATTGCATATGAATTCCACACCAGTTTGTCCGGATATGACTGGATGAAAAAAGAAATATCCGGTTGTGTTTTGGCTAACTCAATCCCAATATTGCTACAGCCTCTGTGTTTGTTTTTTCTGGATATTATGAATGGAATTATTGTTTTGAATGTTTTTATCAGGCAACATTAAATTTTGTACCGTTGAATCACTAATTGGTTCAGCATTTGGACACTAGCTCTACATATTCGTATATTCTAAAGAGAAAGCTAGAGGAACTGCCGTAAACAAACATATTTCTGTTTGTATCGATGACATTTTATGCACTTGCCTAACGAAAAGACTTTGCTTTTCTCCAAAACCATTTGTGCTGTGGTTTTCTCGGATCATTGCATACCAATTCCAAACCACTTTGTCCAGATATCACTGGATGAAAACAGAAATATCCGGTTGTGTTTTGGCTAACTCAATACGAAATATTGCTACAGCCTCTGTGTTTCTGTTTTCTAGATATTATCGATGGTCTTTATTGTTTTGAATGTTTTTATCAGGGATCATTTGATTTTTATGCTGGGAAACACTAATTGGTTCATCATGGGAACACCAGCTCTACACATTCGTATTTTCTAGGGAGAAAGCTAGAGGAACTGCGGCAAACAAACATGATATTTCTGTTTGTATCGATGATATTTTATGCACTTGCCTAACGAACAGACTTGCTTTTCTCCAACACCATTTGTACTGTGATTTTCTCGGTCCATTGCATACGAATTCCACAGGAGTTTGTCCGGATATCACTGGATGAAACCGGAAATATCCGGTTTTGTTTTGGCTAACTCAATCCCAGATATTGCTACAGCCTCTGTGTTTGTTTTTTCTGGATACTGTCAATGGACTTTATTGTTTTGAATGTTTTTATCAGGGAACATTTTATTTTGAGCTTGGATACAGTAATTGGTTCCACATGGAAACACCAGCTCTACATATTCGTATTTTCTAGGGAGAAAGCTAGAGTAACTGCCTACCAACAAACATGATATTTCTGTTTGTATTGATGAGATTTTATGCACTTGCCTAACGAAAAGATTTTGCTTTTCTCCAAAACCATTTTTACTGTGATTTTCTCTGTCCATTGCATACGAATTCCACACAACTTTGTCCGGATATTACTGGACGAAATGAAAAAACCCGGTTTTCTTTTGGCTAACTCAATCCCAATATTGCTACAGCCTCTGTGTTTGTGTTTTCTGGATATTATCAAAGGACTTTATTGTTTTGAATGTTTTTATCAGGGTACATTTAATTTTGTACCAAAGAATCACTAATTGGTTCATTATGGGAACACCATCTCTACACATTCGTATTTTCTATAGAGAAAGCTAGAGGAACTGTTTCAAACAAACATGATATTTCTCTTTGTATAGATGACATTTTATGCACTTGCCTAACGAAAAGACTTTGCTTTTCTCCAAACCATTTTTACTGTGATTTTCTCAGTCCATTGCATATGAATTCCACAGAAGCTTACTGGATATGACTGGATGAAACCAGAAATATCCGTTTTTTTTTTGGCTAACTCAATCCCAGATATTTTTACCGCCTCTGTGTTTGTGTTTTCTGGATATTATCAATGGACTTTATTGTTTTGAATGTTTTTTATCGGGGAACATTTAATTTTGAGCTTTGATACAGTAATTGGTTCCACATGGAGACACCAGCGCTACATATTCGTATTTTCTAGGGAGAAAGCTAGAGGAACTGCGGCAAACAAACATGATATTTGTCTTTGTATAGATGACATTTTATGCACTTGCCTAATGAAAAGACTTTGCTTTTCTCCAAAACCATTTTTACTGTGATTTTTTGGGTCCATTGCATACGAATTCCACACCAGTGTCTCCGGATATGACTGGATGAAACCAGAAATATCCGGTTGTGTTTTGCTAACTCAATCCGAAATATTGTGAAAGCCTCAGTGTTTGCGATTTCTGGATATTATCCATGGACTTTATTTTTTGAATGTTTTTATCAGGTAACATTTTATTTTGTACCGTAGAAACACTAATTGGTTCATCATGGGGACACCCGCTCCACACATTCCTATTTTCAATGGAGAAAGCTAGAGGAACTGCAGGAAACAAACATGATATTTCTGTTTGTATAGATGACATTTTATGAACTTGGCATACGAAAAGATTTTTCTTTACTCCAAAACCTTTTTTACTGTGATTTTCTCAGTCCATTGCATACGAATTCCACACCAGTTTGTTCAGATATGACTGTATGAAACAGGAAATATCCGGTATTGTTTTGGCTAACTCAATCCCAGATATTGTTACCGCCTCTGTGTTTCTGTATTCCTGATATTATCCACAGATTTTGTTTTAAATATTTTTTATCCAGGAACATTTAATTTTGTGCTGCAAAACAATAATAGTTTCCACATGGAGACACCAGCTCTACACATTCGTATTTTCTACAGAGAAAGCTAGAGGAACTGCGGCAAACAATCATGATATTTCTGTTTGTATAGATGACATTTTATGCACTTGCCTAACGAAAAGACTTTGCTTTTCTCCAAAACCACTTTTACGGTGATTTTCTCGGTCCATTGCATACGAATTCCACACCACTTTGTCCGGATATGACTGGATGAAACCAGAAATATCCGGTTGTGTTTTGGCTTACTCAATCCGAAATATTGCTACAGGCTGTGTGTTTGAGTTTTCTGGATATTATCGATGGACTTAGTGTTTTGAATGATTTATCAGGCAACATTTAATTTGTACCGTGGAAATACTAATTGGTTCATCATGTAGACACCAGCTCTACACATTCGTATTTTCTAGGGAGAAAGCTAGAGGAACTGCGACAAACAAACATGATATTTCTGTTTATATACATGACATTTTATGCACTTGCCTAACGAATGACTTTGCTTTTCTCCAAAACCATTTTTACTCTGATTTTCTCAGTCCATTGCATAAGAATTCCACACCAGTTTGTCCAGATATGACTGGATGAAACCAGAAATATCCGGTTGTGTTTTTTCTAACTCAATGCGAAATATTGTGCAAGCCTCTGTGTTTGTGTTTTATGGATATTATAAATGGACTTATTGTTTTGAATCTTTCCATCAGGGAACATTTAATTTTGTACCGTACGAACACTACTTGGTTCATCATGGGGACACCAGCTCCTCACATTATTATTTTATAGGGAGAAAGCTAGAGGAACTGCGGCAAACAAACATGATATTTCTGTTTGTATCGATGATATTTTATCTTCTTGCCTAATGAAATGACTTTGCTCTTCTCCAAAACCATTTTTACTCTAATTGTCTCGGTTCGTTGCATACGAATTGCACACCAGTTTGTCCGGAAATGACTGGATAAAAGAGAAATATCCTATTGTGTTTTGGCTAACTCAATCCCAGATATTGCTACAGCCTCTTTGTTTGTGTATTCCTGATATTATCCACAGACTTTATTGTTTTGAATGTTTTTTTCAGGGAACATTTAATTTTGTACGAAAGAATCACTAATTGGTTCATTATGGGAACACCATCTCTACACATTCGTATTTTTTAGAGAGAAATCTAGAGGAACTGTGGCAAACAAACATGATATTACTGTATGTATGGATGACATTTTATGCACTGGCCCAACGAAAAGACTTTGCTTTTGCCAAAACCATGTTTACTGTGTTTTTCTCAGTGCATTGCATACATATTCCACACAAGCTTACTGGATATGACTGGATGAAACCGGAAATATCCGGGTCTGTTTTGGCTAACTGAATCCCAGATATTGCTACAGACCCTGTGTTTTTTTTTTTTCTGGATATTATCAATGGACTTTATTGTTCTCAATGTTTTTTATCAGGCAGCATTTTATTTTGAGCTTTGATACAGTAATTGGTTCCACATGGAGACACCAGCGCTACATATTCGTATTTTCTATGGAGAAAGCTAGAGGAACTGCGGCAAACAAACATGATATTTCTCTTTCTATAGATTACATTTTATGCACTTGCCTAACTAAAGACTTTGCTTTTCTCCAAAACCATGTTTACTGTGATTTTCTCAGTCCATTGCATACGAATTCCACATGAGTTTTCCAGATATGACTGGATGAATCCCGAAATATCCGGTTGTGTTTTGGCTAACTAAATCCCAGATATTGCTACAGCCTCTCTGTTTGTATATTCCTGATATTCTCCACGGAATTTATTGTTTTGAATGTTTTTGTTCAGGGAACATTTAATTTTGTTCTTGGAAACACTAACGGGTTCCACATGGAGACACCAGCTCCACACATTTGCATTTTCTAGGGAGAAAGCTAGAGGAACTGCGGCAAACAAACATGATATTTCTGTTTGTATCAATGATATTTTATCTATTGCCTAATGAAAAGACTTTGCTTTTCTCCAAAACCATTTTTACTGTGATTTTCTCAGTCCATAGCCTACGAATTCCAAACC
The DNA here is from genome assembly GCF_033115175.1 of Lepus europaeus. Taxonomy (NCBI): domain Eukaryota; kingdom Metazoa; phylum Chordata; class Mammalia; order Lagomorpha; family Leporidae; genus Lepus; species Lepus europaeus. The sequence goes on along the minus strand of NW_026909158.1, from coordinate 5,433,177 downwards.
ACTTTGCCAGATATGACTGGATGAAACCCGAAATATCCAGAGGTGTTTTGATTAACTAATTCCCAGATATTGCTACAGCCTCTCAGTTTGTATATTCCTGATATTATCCACAGAATTTATTGTTTTGAATGTTTTTATCAGGGAACATTTAATTTTGTACCGTTGAAACACTAATTGGTTCATTATGGGAACACCAGATCACACATTCGTATTTTCTAGGGAGAAAGCTAGAGGAACTGCAAGAAACAAACTTGATATTTCTGTTTGCGTAGATGACATTTTATGCACTAGCCTAACGAAAAGACTTTACTTTACTCCAAAACCTTTTTCACTGTGATTTTCTCACTCCATTGCATAGGAATTCCACACCAATTTGTCCAGATATGACTGTGTTAAACAGGAAATATCCGGTATTGTTTTGGCTAACTCAATCCCAGATATTGTTACCGCCTCAGTGTTTGTGTATTCCTGATATTATCCACGGACTTTATTTTTTTGAATGTTTTTTTATCAGGGAACTTTTAATTTTGTGCTGGAAAACACTAATAGTTTCCACATGGAGACACCAGCTCTACACATTCGTATTTTCTACAGAGAAAGCTAGAGGAACTGCGGCAAACAATCATGATATTTCTGTTTGTATAGATGACATTTTATGCACTTGCCTAACGAAAAGACTTTGCTTTTCTCCAAAACCACTTTTACGGTGATTTTCTCGGTCCATTGCATACGAATTCCACACCACTTTGTCCGGATATGACTGGATGAAACCAGAAATATCCGGTTGTGTTTTGGCTTACTCAATCCGAAATATTGCTACAGGCTGTGTGTTTGAGTTTTCTGGATATTATCGATGGACTTAGTGTTTTGAATGTTTTTATCAGGCAACATTTAATTTGTACCGTAGAAACACTAATTGGTTCATCATGTAGACACCAGCTCTACACATTCGTATTTTCTAGGGAGAAAGCTAAAGGAACTGTGGCAAACAAACATGATATTTCTGTTTGGATAGATGACATTTTATGCACTTGCCTAACGAAAAACTTTGCTTTTCTCCAAAACCACTTTTACGGTGATTTTCTCGGTCCATTGCATACGAATTCCACAGGAGTTGTCAGGATATGACTGGATGAAACCAGAAATATCCGGTTGTGTTTTTTCTAACTCAATGTGAAATATTGTGAAAGCCTCTGTGTTTGTGTTTTATGGATATTATCAATGGACTTATTGTTTTGAATCTTTTCATCAGGGAACATTTAATTTTGTACCGTACAAACACTACTTGGTTCATCATGGTGACACCAGCTCCTCACATTCGTATTTTCTAGTGAGAAAGCTAGTGGAACTGCGGCAAACAAACATGATATTTCTGTTTGTATAGATGTCATTTTATGCACTTGCCAAATGAAAAGACTTTGCTCTTCTCCAAAACAATTTTTACTCTGATTATTTCGGTCCATTGCATATGAATTCCACACCACTTTGTCCTGAAATGACTGGATAAAAAGAGAAATATCCTATTTTGTTTTGGCTAAGTCAATACGAAATATTGCTACAGCCTCTGTGTTTGTGTATTCCTGATATTATCCACAGACTTTATTGTTTTGAATGTTTTTTATCAGGGAACACTTAATTTTGTGCTTGGAAACACTAATTGTTTCCACATGGATACACCAGCTCTACACATTCCTATTTTCTAGGTAGAAAGCTAGAGGAAGTGTTGCAAACAAACATGATATTTCTGTTTGTGTAGATGACATTTTATGTACTTGCCTCACGAAATGACTTTCCTTTTCTCCAAGACCATGTTTACTGTGATTTTCTGGATCCATTGCATATGAATTCCACACCAGTTTGTCCAGATATGATTGGATGAAACCAGAAATATTTGGTTGTGTTTTGGCTAACTCAGTCCCAGATATTGGTACAGCCTCTGTGTTTGTGTTTTCCGGATATTATCCACGGACTTTACTGTTTTGAATGTTTTATATCAGGGAACATTTAATTTTTACCGTAGAAACACTAATTGGTTCCACATGGAGACACCAGCTCTACACATTCATATTTTCTAGGGAAAAAGCTAGAGGAACTGTAGCAAACAAACATGATATTTCTGTTTGTATAGATGGCATTGTATGCACTTGCTAACGAAAAGACTTTGCTTTTCTCCAAAATCATTTTACTGTGATTTTCTCGGTCTATTGCATATGAATACCACATGATTTTGTCTGGATATGACTGGATGAAACCGGAAATATCCGTTTTTTTTTTCACTAAATCAATCCCAGATATTGCTACAGTCTGTGTTTTTTTTTTCTTGATATTATCCACGGACTTTATTGTTTTGAATGTTTTTATCAGGGAACATTTCATTTTGTGGTTGAAAACACTAATTGTTTCCACATGGAGACACCAGCTCTACATATCTGTATTTACAGGGAGAAAGCTAGAGGAACTGCGGCAAACAAACATGATATTTCTGTTTGTATAGATGATATTTTATCTATTGCCTAATGAAAAGACTTTGCTTTTCTCCAAAACCCTTTAAACTGTGATTTTCTCGGTCCATTGCATACGAATTCCACACCACTTTGTCCGGATATGACTGGATGAAACCAGAAACATCTGGTTGTGTTTTGGCTAACTGAATCCGAAATACTGTTACAGCCTCTGTGTTTCTGTCTTCTGGATATTATCAATGGACTTTATTATTTTTAATTTTTTTTCAGGGAGCATTTCATTTTGTATCGTAGAAACACTAATTGGTTCATCATGGGGACACCAGCTCTACACATTCGTATTTTCTAGGGAGAAAGCTAGAGGAACTGTGACAAACAAACATGATATTTCTGTTTGTATGGACATTTTATGCACTTGCCTAACAAAAAGACTTTGCTTTTATCCAAAATCATTTTACTGTGATTTTCTTGGCCCATTTCATACGAATTCCACTCCAGTTTGTCCAGATATGACTGTATGAAACCGGAAATATCCGTTATTTTTTTGGCTAACTCAATCCCAGATATTGTTACCACCTCTGTGTTTGTGTATTCCTGATATTATCCACAGACTTTATTGTTTTAAATATTTTTTATCCGGGAACATTTTATTTTGTGCTGCAAAACACTAATAGTTTCCGCATGGAGACACCAGCTAAACATATTCGTGTTTTCTAGGGAGAAAGCTAGAGGAACTGCGGCAAACAAACATGATATTTCTGTTTGTATAGATGATATTTTATGCACTTGCCTAACAAAAAGACTTTGCTTTCCTCCAAAACAATTTTTACTGTGATTTTCTCGGTCCATTGCATACGAATTCCAAACCACTTTGTCCACATATGACTGGATGAAACCAGAAATATTCGGTTGTGTTTTGGCTAACTCAATCTGAAATATTGTGAGGGCCTCTGTGTTTGTGTTTTCTGGATATTGTCGATGGACTTTATTGTTTTGAATGTTTTTATCAGGGAACATTTAATTTCTACCGTCAAAACACTAATTGGTTCATCATGGGGACACCAGCTCTACACATTCATATTTTCTATGGAGACTGCTAGAGGAAATACGGCAAACAAACAAGATATTTCTTTGTATACATGACCTTTTATGCACTTGCTTAAAGAAAAGACTTTGCTTTTCTCCAAAACCATTTCTCTGTGATTTTCTCAGTACACTTCATATGATTTCCAAAAGTTTGTATGGATATGACTGGATGAAACCGGGAATATCTGGTTTTGTTTTGGCTAACTCAATCCCAGATATTGCTACAGCCTCTTTGTTTCTTTATTCCTGATAGTATCCACGGACTTTATTGTTTTGAATTCTTTTTATCAGGGAACATTTAATTTTGTACCGTTGAAACACTAATTGGTTCATAATGGGGACACCAGCTCTACACATTTGTATTTTCTAGGCAGAATACTAGAGGAAACTAGAGGAACTGCGGCAAACAAACATGATATTTCTGTTTGTATAGATGACATTTTATGCACTTGCCTAACGAAAAGACTTTGCTATCCTCCAAAACCATTTTTACTGTGATTTTTTCGGTTCATTGCATACCAATTCCACACCACGTTGTCTGGATATGACCTGATGAAACCAGAAATATCCCATTGTGTTTTGGCTAACTCAATCCCAGATATTGCTAAAGCCTCTGCGTGTGTGTATTCCTGATATTATCAACGGATTTTTTGTTTTGAATGCTTTTTATCAGGGAACATTTATTTTTTATCTTGGAAACACTAATTGTTTCCACATGGAGACACCAGCTCTACACATTCGTATTTTCTACGGAGAAATCTAGAGGAACTGCGGCAAACAAACATGATATTTCTCTTTCTATAGATGACATTTTATGCACTTGCCTAACGAAAAGCTTTGCTATTCTCCAAAACCATTTTTACTGTGATTTTCTCGGTCCATTGCATACGAATTCCACACCAGTTTGTCCGGATATGACTGGATGAAACCGGAAAGATCTGGTTTTGTTTTGGATAACTCTATTCCAAATATTGCTCCAGCCTCTGTGTATGTGTTTTCTGGATATTATCAACGGACTTTATCTTTTCGAATGTTTTTTATCGGGGAACATTTTATTTTGAGCTTGGATACAGTAATTGGTTGCACATGGAGACAGCAGCTCTACACATTCGTATTTTCTATGGAGAAAGATAGAGAAACTGCGGCCAAAAACATGATATTTCTGTTTGTGTAGATGAAATTTTATGCACTTGCCTAACGAAAAGACTTTGCTTTATTCCTAAACCATTTTTATCTGATTTTCTTGGTCCATTGCATACGAATTCCACACCACTTTGTCCTGATATGACTGGATGAAACCGGAAATATCGGGATTTTTTGGCGAACTCAATCCGAAATATTGCTCCAGCCTCTGTGTTTGTGTTTTCTGGATATTATCAACGGACTTTATCTTTTCGAATGTTTTCTATCGGGGAACATTTTATTTTGAACTTGGATACAGTAATTGGTTCCACATGCAGAAACCATCTGAACATATTTGTATTTTCTAGGGAGAAATCTAGAGGAGCTGTGGCAAACAAACTTGATATTTCTGTTTGTATAGATGACATTTTATGCACAATCCTAACGAAAAGACTTTGCTTTTCTCCAAAAACATTTTTACTGCGATTTTCTAGGTCCATTGCATATGAATTCCACACCAGTTTGCCGGGGTATGACTGGATGAATCCAGAAATATCTGGTTGTTTTTTGGCTAACTCAATCCGAAATATTGTGAAAGCCTGTTGTTTGCTTTTTCTGGATATTGTCGATGGATGTTCTTGTTTTATATGTTTTTATCAGGGAACATTTCATTTTGTACCGTAGAAACACTAATTGGTTCATCATGGGGACACCAGCTCTACACATTCGTATTTTCTAGGGAGAAACCTGGAGGAACTGTGGCAAACAAACATGATATTTCTGTTTGTATAGATGACATTTTATGCACTTGCCTAACGAAAAGACTTTGCTTTTCTCCAAAAACATTTTTACTGCGATTTTCTAGGTCCATTGCATACGAATTCCACACCAGTTTGTCGGGATATGACTCTATGAATCCAGAAATATCTGGTGGTGTTTTGGCTAACTCAAACCGAAATATTGTGAAAGCCTGTGTGTTTGTTTTTTCTGGATATTATCGATGGACGTTCTTGTTTTATATGTTTTTATCAGGGAACATTTAATTTTGTACCGTTGAAACACTAATTGGTTCATCATGGCGACACCAGCTCTACACATTCGTATTTTCTAGGGAGAAAGCTAGAGGAACTGCGGCAAACAAACATGATATTTCTGTTTGTATAGATGACATTTTATGGACTTCTCTAAGGAAAAGCCCATCTCTAATCTTCAATGGTCTGAACTACAAATCTATAGTTACAGGCATGTTCTGTAGTAGTTTTTCTAAGGTAGACAATGCCCATGAGGAAAATTATATTCTCACTTTAAAACTTTCTTTCCCTTTGGTCTGAAAGGGAGGTTTTTTCTACTTACTGTATACTTGGCTGATGGCGAAGTAAATCTAGCTATCAGATTATTATTTAAGTTCTTATTTTGGCTATGCTGTTACAGAAAAATGTTAGCCATCTCTTTTATAAGGTCTAAAGATTAAATTGTGCATCCACAGATTCCTTTATAATAGAATTAGTTTCCTACCTTGAAGAGAATAGAGAAATGAAAGAACAAGTTGGGCTTAGAATAGAGAAATGAGGGAGCAAGTCCTAAAATCTTGCTGACAACAGCAATATTACATGAATACTTAGCAAACCATTTCAACCATTAGATACCAACTTAAGAAAACATTTACCAGAAGGTCCAATGCCTTCTATAAATTTTAAGAATCATGTATTTGAAAACACCTCTTAAATATCTAACATGGTGTAGTTTGTTTAGCCAGTAAACTTAAACACAACCATCTAAAATGTTTTTAGTTTCTTTCTACCAACATGTCTAAAACATATGATACAGAGATTCAGGTCACACCAATTAAAATGTACCTTTGATTGATTTTAGCAGCTTAAATTTATGGACAATCTTATCTATCAGCCATTTAAAATAAAACTGTTAATAAAATTTCCCCATGTGGACATACAATATGTACACACAGATAACATAACATAATAGACCAATATAGCAATTTTAATAATAGCTTTTAAAATCTTTAACACTTTTTGTCGATTGCCAACGGATTTGAATTGCTTTTTGTTTTTAGTAACCTCAGTTAACCATACTTTCTCTCAGTTGGTACTGTTAATACATTATTGGCTTCATCTGTTTACAGAGCCATCCCAAAGTACTGAATACAATAAAAGTAGCTGGAAAAAGTCCATAGGAACCTATAGGAGGACAGCTAAACACAGAACCAACAACGCTTTAGTTTTATGAACGCACATCATATATAACTATGGATGACAAAAGACTTTAAGTCGCCATGTTTAAAATTATAAACTCATCAACCAACAAGAGGCACTTGCTTACTTCACAGTGTTTTTGAAAGCACCTGTAGGATTTGACAAGTATTTAACCCTTTAGGCCTCTGGGGCTTTCTCATTAAGATAACTATCATGTCTAGTAACACAAGATCATTAGACTTTTTAATTCTCAAACATTTGTATTAATAGCATTTTCCATTATAGAAACTTAAAGTCTGGTACCACATCACATCCTGACAGTCCTTCTAATATAACCCAAATAGCCTGCTTAGTTGGTGTCTCTATAAGATGAGAGACATAGGTCCTTCGATTTTTTCAGTTGGGCCAAACTGGACAAACCAAAGTCCAGGATTTACTGGAAATTTTAGAGACCAGATTGTTTGAAACTTTGATTTTTTGAATGCCTGTCAAGAATGCCAAGAAGGCTCAAAATCCAAAATATCTGGTTGAAATACGATTCCTTAAAATCATGACATAACATAGACCAAATTTGATCATTGTTACAAGGTGACTATTGAAATCTTTGAAAATAAGCACATATTTACATAACCCATAGCTCTTAATAAAAATTCAGCAATTTTGGAACAATTAGAATTTAACAGACATCAAGAGCTCATAATAGATTACTTTAACATATTGCTTTAACAGAGCATCAGAGTTTAATTCTATGTCAAAGAGAAATTGAGCTTCCTGTGATCTTTTGCTTTGAGGTTTCCTTCCTTTACCTTCTTTCATACTGGTGACCGTGTTTCTGTGTTTCTGTGTGTAACACATCTTTAAGCATCTTTTGCAGGGCAGGATGAGTGGCAACAAATTCTTTCAGTCTCTGTTTGCTATGAAAAGTCTTAATTTCACCTTCATTCACAAATGAGAGCTTTGCAGGATATAGTATTCTGGGCTGGCAGTTTGTTGGGATATGATTGGATGAATCCAGAAATATCCGGTTGTGTTTTGGCTAACTCAATCCGAAATATTGTGAAAGCCTCTGTGTTTGTGTTTTATGGATATTATTGATGGACTTTATTGTTTTGAATGTTATTTATCAGGGAACATTTTATTTTGTGCTTGGATACACTACTTGTTTACACATGGAGACACCAGCTCTACATATTCGTATTTTCTAGGAAGAAAGCTAGAGGAAATGCGGCACAGAAACATGATATTTCTGTTTGTATAGATGACATTGTATGCACTTGCCTAACGAAAAGACTTTGCTATTCTCCAAAACCTTTTTTTCTGTGAATATCTCGGTGCATTGCATACGAATTCCACACCATTTTACTGGATATAACGGGATAAAACCGGAAATATCCGGTTTTGTTTTGGCTAAAACAATCCCAGATATTGCTACATCCTATGTGTTTGTGTAGTCCAGATATTATCCACGGACTTATTATTTGGAATGTTTTTTATCAGGGAACATTTAATTTTGTGCTTGGAATCAATAATTGGTTCCACATGGAGACACCAGCTCTACACATTTGTATTTTCTAGGGAGAAAGCTAGAGGAACTGCTGCAAACAAATGTGATATTTCTGTTTGTATAGATGACATTTTATGCACTTGCCTAACCAAAGACTTTGCTTTTCTCCAAAACCATTTTTACTGTGATTTTCTCATTCCATTGCATACGAATTCCACACCAGTTTGTCCAGATATGACTGGATGAAACCGGTAATATCCGGTTGTGTTTTGCCTAACTCAATCATAAATATTGTGAAAGCCTCTGTGTTTGTGTTTTCTGGATATTATCGAGGGACTTCATTATTTTGAATGTTTTTATCAGGGAACATTTAATTTTGTACCGTAGAAACACTAATTTTTTCATAATGGAACACCAGCTCTACACATTCATATTTTCTAGGGAGACTGCTAGAGCAACTGCGGCAAACAAACATGATATTTCTGTTTGTATAGATGACATTTTATGCACTTGCCTAATGAAAAGACTTTGCTTTTCTCCAAACCATTTTACTTTGATTTTCTCGGTCATTGCATATGATTTCCACACCAGTTTGTCTGGATATGACTGGATGAAACCGGATATATCTGGTTTTGTTTCAGGTAACTCAATCCCAGATATTGCTACAGCCTCCGTGCATGTGTATTCCTGATATTATCCACGGAATTTATTGTTTTGAATGTTTTTTTATCAGGGAATATTTAATTTTGTGCTTGGAATCACTAATCAGTTCCACATGGAGACACAAGCTTTACACATTCTTATTTTCTAGGGAGAAAGCTAGAGGAACTGCGGCAAACAAACATGATATTTCTGTTTGTATAGATGACATTTTATGCACTTGCCTAACGAAAAGACTTTGCTTTTCTACAAAACCATTTTTTTTTTGTTATTTCTTGTTACACTTCATATGAATTCCACACCAGTTTGTCTGGATATGACTGCATGGACCCGTAAATATCAGGTTATGTTTTGGCTAACTCAGTCCCAGATATTGCTACATCCTCTGTGTTTGTGTAGTCCAGATATTATCCACGGACTTATTATTTGGAATGTTTTTTATCAGGGAACATTTAATTTTGTGCTTGGAATCAATAATTGGTTCCACATGGAGATACCAGCTCTACACATTTGTATTTTCTAGGGAGAAAGCTAGAGGAACTGCGGCAAACAAATGTGATATTTCTGTTTGTATAGTTGACATTTTATGCACTTGCCTAATGAAACAACTTTGCTTTTCTCCAAAACCATTTTACTGTGATTTTCTTGTTCCATTGCATATGAATTCCACAACAGTTTGTCCAGATATCACTGGATAAAAAGAGAAATATCTGGTTTCGTTTTGCTAACTCAATACGAAATATTGCTACAGCCTCTGTGTTTGTATTTTCTGGATATTATCGATGGATTTTATTTTTTGAATATTTTTTATCAGGGAACATTTCATTTTGAGCTTTGATACAGTAATTGGTTCCACATTGAGACACCAGCACTGCATATTCATATTTTCTCTGGAGAAAGGTTGAGGAACTGTGGCAAACAAACATGATATTTCTGTTTGTATAGATGACATTTTATGCACTTGCCCTACGAAAAGACTTTGCTTTGCTCCAAAATCATTTTTACTGTGATTTTCTTGGTCCATTGCATACGAATTCCAAACCACTTTGTCTGGATATGACTGGATGAAATGAGAAATATCCGGTTGTGGTTGGGCCAACTCAATCCCAGATATAGCAACAGGCTATGTGTTTGTGTTTTCCGGATATTATCGATGGACTTTATTGTTTTGAATGTTTTTATCAGGGAACATTTCATTTTGTACCGCAGAAACACTAATTGGTTCATCATGGAGACACCAGCTCTACACATTCGTATTTTCTAGGGAGAAAGCTAGAGGAACTGTGGCAAACAAACATGATATTTCTGTTTGTATAGATAGCATTTTATGCACTTGCCTAATGAAACGACTTTGCTTTTCTCCAAAACCATTTTTACTGTGATTTTATCAGTCCATTGCACACGAATTCCACAGCACTTTGTCTGGATATGACTGGATGAAACCGGAAATATCCGGTTGTGTTTTGGCTAACTCAATCCCAGATAATGCTACACCCTCTGTGTTTGTGTATTCCTGATATTATCCATGGACTTTATTGTTTTGAATGATTTTTATCAAGGGACATTTAATTTTGTGCTTGGAAACATTAATTGTTCCCACATGGAGACACTAGCTCTACACATTCGTATTTTTTAGGGAGAAAACTAGAGGAATGTTTCAAACAAACTTGATATTTCTGTATGTATAGATGACATTTTATGCTCTTGCCTGGCGAAAAGACTTTGCTTTTCTCCAAAACCATTTTTACTGTGATTTTCTCAGTCCATTGTTTACGAATTCCACACCAGTTTGTCTGGATATGACTGGATGAAACCAGAAATATCTGGTTGTGTTTTGGCTAACTCAATCCGAAATATTGCTACAGCCTCTGAGTTTGTGTATTCCTGATATTATCCACGGACTTTATTTTTTTGAATGTTTTTAATCAAGGAACATTTAATTTTGTGCTTGGAAACACTAATTGGTTCCACATGGAGCCACCAGCTCTACACATTCGTATTTTCTAGGGAGAAAGCTAGAGGAACTGCAGCAAACAATCATGATATTTCTGTTTGTATAGATGACATTTTATGCACTTGCCTAACTAAAAGACTTTTCTATTCTCAAAAACCATTTTTACTGTGATTTTCTTGGTCCATTGCATATGAATTCCACACAAGTTTGTCCGGATATGACTGGATAAAAAGAGAAATATCCGGTTATGTTTTGACTAACTCAATCCCAGATATTGCTACAGGCTCTGTGTTTGTATTTTCTGGATATTATCGATGGATTTTATTTTTTGGATGTTTTTTAACAGGGAAGATTTTATTTTGAGCTTGGATACAGTAATTGGTTCCACATTGAGACACCAGCGCTATATATTCGTATTTTCTAGGGAGAAAGCTTGATGAACTGTGGCAAACAAACATGATATTTCTGTTTGTATACATGACATTTTATGCACTTGCCTAACGAAAAGGCTTTGCTTTGCTCCAAAACCATTTTTACTGTGATTTTATCGGTCCAATGCACACGAATTCCACAGCACTTTGTCCGTATATGACTGGATGAAACAGGAAATATCCGGTTGTGTTTTGGCTAACTCAAACCCAGATATTGCTACACCCTCTGTGTTTGTGTATTCCTGATATTATCCACGGACTTTATTGTTTTGAATGATTTTTATCAAGGAACATTTAATTTTATGCTTGAAAACACTAACTGTTTGCACATGGAGACACCAGCTCTATATATTTGTATTTTCTAGGCAGAAAGCTAGAGGAACTCCCGCAAACAAACATAATATTTCTGTTAGTATCGATGATATTTTATCTACTTGCCTAATGAAAAGAATTTGCACTTCTCCAAAACCATTTCTACTGTGATTTTCTCGGTCCATTGCATATGAATTCCACACGAGTTTGTCCGGAAATGACTGGATAAAAAGAGAAATATCCGGTTGTGTTTTGGGTAACTCAATACGAAATATTGCTACAGCCTCTGTGTTTGTGTATTCCTGATATTATCCACATACTTTATTGTTTTGAATGTTCTTCATCAGGGAACATTTAATTTTGTGCTTGGAAACACTAAGTGGTTCCACATGGAGACACCAGCTCTACACATTCGTATTTTCTAGGGAGAAAGCTAGAGGAACTGCGGCAAACAAACATGGTATTTCTGTTTGTATAGATGACATTTTGTGCACTTGCCTAATGAAATGACTTTGCTTTTCTCCAAAACCATTTTTACAGTGATTTTCTCGGTGCATTGCATATGAATTCCACACCAGTTTGGCCGGATAAGACTGGATGAAACCGGAAATATCCAGTTTTGTGTTGGCTAACTCAATCGCAGATATTGCTACAGCCTCTATGTTTTTTTCTGGATATTCTCCACAGACTTTACTGTTTTGAATGTTTTTTATCGGGGAACATTTTATTTTGAGCTTGGATATAGTGTTGGTTCCACGTGGAGACACCAGCTCTACACATTCGTATTTTCTTGGGAGAAAGCTAGAGGAACTGAGACAAACAAACATGATATTTCTGTTTGTATAGATGACATTTTATGCACTTGCCTCACGAAATGACTTTCCTTTTCTCCAAAACCATTTTTCTGTGATTTTCTCGATACACTGCACTTTGTCCGGATATGACTGGATGAAACCGGAAATATCCGGTTTTGTTTTGGCTAACTCAATCCAAAATATTGCGAAAGCTTATGTGTTCTGTTTCCGGATATTATCGACAGACTTTATTGTTTGGAATGTATCTTTAGCAGGGAACATTTAATTTTGTGCTGGGAAACACTAATTGGTTCAAATGGAGACACCAGCTCTACACATTCGTATTTTCTAGGCAGAAAGCTAGAGGAACTGTGGCAAACCAACATGAAATATCTCTTTCTACAGATGACATTTTATGCACTTTCCTAACGAAAAGACTTTGCTTTTCTCCAAAATCATTTTTACTGTGATTTTCTCGGTCCTTTGCATACGAATTCCACACCACTTTGTCCAGATATGACTGCATGAAATCAGAAATATCCAGGTTTTTTTTGGCCAACTCAATCTGAAATATTGTGAAAGCCTCTGTGTTTGTGTTTTCTGGATATTATCGATGCACTTTATGGTTTACAATGCTTTTGTCAGGGAACATTTAATTTGGTACCATAGAAGCACTAATTGGTTCCACATGGAGACACCAGCTCTACACATTCATGTTTTCAAGGGAGAAAGCTAGAGGAACTTCAACAAACAAACATGATAATTCTGTTTGTTGATATGACATTTAATGCACGTTCCTAACGAAAACACTTTGCTTTTCTCCAAAACCATATTTGCTGTTATTTTCTCAGTCCATTGCTTATGAATTCCACAACACTATGTCCGGATATGACTGGATGAAATCAGAAATATCTGGCTGTGTTTTGGCTAACTCAATCGAAATACTGAGAAAGACGCTGTGTTTGTGTTTTCTGGATATTATCATCTGACTTTATTTTTTTCAATGCTTTTTATCAGAGAGCATTTAATTTTTTCCTGGGAAACTCTAATTGGTTCCACATGGAGACACCAGCTCTATACATTCGTATTTTCTAGGGAGAAAGCTAGAGGCACTGCGGCAAACAAACATGATATTTCTGTTTGTATAGATGACATTTTATGCCCTATCGAAGGAAAAGACTTTGCTTTCTCCAAAACGATTTTTACTGTGATATTCTCGGTCCAATGCATACGAATTCCACAGCAATTTGTCCAGATATCGCTGGATGAAACCAGAAATATCCGGTTGTGTTTTTGCTAACTCAATCCCACATATTGCAATTTTATGCTCTTGCCTAACGAAAAGACTTTGCTTTTCTCCAAAACCATTTTTACTGTGATTTTCTCGGTCCATTGCATACAAATTCCACACCACTTTGTCTAGATATGTATGGATGAAACCAGACATATCCTGTTGTGTTTTGGTTAACTCAATATGAAATATTGAGAAAGCCTCTGTGTTTGCGTTTTCTGGATATTATCCATGGACTTTATTGTTTTCAATATTTTTATCATGGAACATTTAATTTTGTGCAGTAGAAACCCTAATTGGTTCCACATGGAGACACCAGATCTACACATTCTTATTTTCTAGGGAGAAAGCTGGAGGAACTGCGGCAAACAAACATGATATTTCTATTTCTATATGACATTTTATGCAATTGCCTAACGAAAAGACTATGCTTTTCTCCAAAACCATTTGTACTGTGATTTTCTCGGTTCATGACATTCCAATTCCACACCAATTTTTCCCGATATTCCTGAATGAAAATAGAAATATCCAGTTGTGTTTTGGCTAACTCAATCTGAAATATTGTGAAAACCTCTGTGTTTGTATTTTCTGGATAGTATCAATGAACTTTTGTTTTGAATGTTTTTATTAGGGGACATTTAATTTTGTGCTTGGGTACACGAATTGGTTCAAAATGGAGACACCAGCTCTACACATTCGTATTCTCGAGGGAGAAAGCTAGAGGAACTGCGGCAAACAAACATGAGATTTCTGTTTGTATAGATGACATTTTATGCACTTGTCTAATGATAAGACGTTGCTTTTTATGAAAACCATTTTTACTGTGATTTTCTTGGTCCATTGCATATGAATTCCACACCACTTTGTCCGGATAAGACTGAATGAAACCAGAAATATCCGGTTGTGTTTTGGCTAACTATATTCCTGATATGGCCACAGCCTCAGTGTTTGTGTTCTCTGGGTATTATCAACGGACTTTATTGTTTTGAATGTTTTTGTCAGGGAACATTTCATTTTGTGCTGGGAAACACTAATTGGTTCCACATGGAGAAACCAGCTCTACACATTCGTATTTTCTAAGGTGAAAGCTAGAGGTACAGCGGCAAACATGATATTTTTGATTGCATAGATGACATTTAATGCATTTGCCTAACGAAAATATTTTGCTTTCCTCCGAAACTATTTTTAGTGTGATTTTCTCGGTCCATTGAATATGAATTCCACAGCAATTTCTCCGGATATGACTGGATGAAACCAGAAATATCCGGTTGTGTTTTGGCTAACTCAATCCCACATATTGCTACAGCATCTGTGTTTGTGTTTTCTGGATACTATTAACGGACTTTACTGTTTTGAATGTTTTTTTTATTAGGGAATATTTAATTTTGTACCGTAGAAACACTAATTGATTCCACATGGAGACACAAGCTCTAAATATTCGTACTTTCTTTGGAGAAAGCCAGAAGAACTGTGGCAAACAAACTTGATATTTCTGTTTGAATAGATGACATTTTATGCCCTATCGAAGGAAAAGACTTTGCTTTTCTCCAAAACCATTCTCACTGTGATTTTCTCTGTCCATTGCATACGAATTCGACACCAGGATATCCGGAATGCCTGGATGAAACCAGCAATATCTGGTTGTGTTTTGGCTAACTCAATCCCAGATATTGCTGCAGCCACTGTGTTTGTGTTTTCCAGATATTATCGATGGACTTTATGGTTTGAATGTTTTTATCAGGGAGTATTTAATTTTGTGCAGTAGAAACACTAATTGGTTCCACTTGGAAACACCAGCTCTACACATTCGTATTTTCTAGACAGAAAGCTACAGGATCTGTGGCCAACAAACATGATAGTTCTGTTCGAATAGATGACATTTTATGCACTGGCCGAAGGAAAAGACTTTGCTTTTCTCCAAAACCATTTTACTGTGATTTTCTGGGTCCATTGCATATGAATTCCACACCACTTTGTCCAGATGTGACTCGATGAAAACTGAAATATCCGTTGTGTTTTACTTAACTCCTTCGAGATATTCCCACAGCATCTGTGTTTGTGTTTATGGATATTATTAATGGACTCCAGTGTTTTGAATGTGTTTTGTCAGGGAACATTTAATTTTGTGCTGGGAAACACTTACTGGTTCCACATGGAGACACCAGCTCTATACATTCATATTTTCTAGGGAGAAAGCTCGAGGAACTGCGGCAAACAAACATGATATTTCTGTTTGTATAGATGACATTTTATGCCCTATAGAAGGAAAAGACTTTGCATTCTCCAAAACGATTTTTACTGTGATATTCTCGGTCCAATGCAAAACAATTCCACAGCAATTTGTCCAGATATCGCTGGATGAAACCAGAAATATCCGGTTGTGTTTTTGCTAACTCAATCCCACATATTGCTACGGCATCTGTGTTTGTGTTTTCCATATATTATCGATGGACTTTATTGTTTTGAATGTTTTTATCAGGGACCATTTAATTTTGTACCGTTGAAACACTAATTGGTTCCATATGGAGACACCAGCTCTACACATTCGCATTTTCTAGGGAGAAAGCTAGAGGAACAGCGGCAAACAAACATGATATTTCTGTTTGCATAGCTGCCATTTTATGCCCTGTCGAAGGAAAACACTTTGCTTTTCTCCAAAACCATTTTTACTCTGATTTTCTCGGTCCATTGCATACGAATTCCACACCACTTTGTCCAGATATGAATGGTTGAACCCAGAAATATCCGGTTGTGTTTTGGCTAACTCAATCCGAAATATTGTGAAATCCTCTGTGTTTGTGTTTTCCGGATATTATCGATGCACTTTATGGTTTACAATGTTTTTATCAAGGAACATTTAATTATATGCTGGGAAACACTAATTGGTTCCACATGGCGACACCAGCTCTACTCATTCGTATTTTCTAGGGAGAAAGCTAGAGGAACTGCGGCAAACAACCATGATATTTCTGTTTGTATAGATGACATTTTATGCAGTTGCTTAACGAAAAGACTTTGCTTTTCTCAAAAAACCATTTTTACTGTGATTTTCTCAGTCCATTGCATACGAATTCCACACCAATTTGTCCAGATATGACTGGATGAAACCAGAATATCCGGTTTTTCTTTGGCTAACTCAATACTAGATATTACTACAGGCTCTGTCTTTCTGTTTCCCGGATATTATCAATGGACTGTATAGTTTTGAATATTTTTTATCAGGGAACATTTAATTTTCTGCTGGGAAATACTAATTAGGTCCACATGGAGACACCAGATCTACACATTCTCTGTCCATTGCATACAAATTCCACACCAATTTGTCCGGATATGTCTGGATGAAACTAGACATATCCTGTTGTGTTTTGGTTAACTCAATAAGAAATATTGAGAAAGCCTCTGTGTTTGTGTTTTCTGGATATTATCCATGGACTTTATTGTTTTCAATATATTTATCACGGAATATTTAATTTTGTGCGGGAAACACTAATTGGTTTCATTTGCTGATGGAAAGGCTTTGCTTTTCTTCAAACCATTTTTACTCTGATTTCCTCGGTCCATTGCATACGAATTCCACACCACTTTGTCAGGATATGACTGGATGAAACCAGAAATATCCAGCTGTGGTTTGGCTAACTCAATCCCAGATATTGTGAAAGCCTCTGTGTTTGTGTTTTTAAGATATTTTCAATGCAATTTATGTTTTTGCATGTTTTTTATCAGGGAACATTTAATTTTATGCTTGGAAACACTACTTGGTTCCTGATGGAGACAACAGCTCTACACATTCGTATTTTCTAGAGAGAAAGCTTGAGGAACTGCGGCAAACAAACATGATATTTCTGTTTGAATAGATGACATTTTGTACACTTGAACAACGAATAGACGTTGCTTTTCTCCAAAACCATTTTTACTCTGATTTTCTCGGTCCATTGCATACGAATTCCACACCACTTTGTCCAGATATGAATGGTTGAAGCCAGAAATATCCGGTTGTGTTTTGGCTAACTCAATCCGAAATATTGTGAAATCCTCTGTGTTTGTGTTTTCTGGATATTATCGATGCACTTTATGGTTTACAATGTTTTTATCAAGGAACATTTAATTATGTGCTGGGAAACACTAATTGGTTCCACATGGCGACACCAGCTCTACTCATTCGTATTTTCTAGGGAGAAAGCTAGAGGAACTGCGGCAAACAACCATGATATTTCTGTTTGTATAGATGACATTTTATGCAGTTGCTTAACGAAAAGACTTTGCTTTTCTCAAAAAACCATTTTTACTGTGATTTTCTCAGTCCATTGCATACGAGTTCCACACCAATTTGTCCAGATATGACTGGATGAAACCAGAATATCCGGTTTTTCTTTGGCTAACTCAATACTAGATATTACTACAGGCTCTGTCTTTCTGTTTCCCGGATATTATCAATGGACTGTATAGTTTTGAATATTTTTTATCAGGGAACATTTAATTTTCTGCTGGGAAATACTAATTAGTTCCACATGGAGACACCAGATCTACACATTCTCTGTCCATTGCATACAAATTCCACACCAATTTGTCCGGATATGTCTGGATGAAACTAGACATATCCTGTTGTGTTTTGGTTAACTCAATAAGAAATATTGAGAAAGCCTCTGTGTTTGTGTTTTCTGGATATTATCCATGGACTTTATTGTTTTCAATATATTTATCACGGAATATTTAATTTTGTGCGGGAAACACTAATTGGTTTCATTTGCTGATGGAAAGGCTTTGCTTTTCTTCAAACCATTTTTACTCTGATTTCCTCAGTCCATTGCATACGAATTCCACACCACTTTGTCAGGATATGACTGGATGAAACCAGAAATATCCAGCTGTGGTTTGGCTAACTCAATCCCAGATATTGTGAAAGCCTCTGTGTTTGTGTTTTTAAGATATTTTCAATGCAATTTATGTTTTTGCATGTTTTTTATCAGGGAACATTTAATTTTATGCTTGGAAACACTACTTGGTTCCTGATGGAGACAACAGCTCTACACATTCGTATTTTCTAGAGAGAAAGCTTGAGGAACTGCGGCAAACAAACATGATATTTCTGTTTGTATACATGACATTTTATGCACTTGCCTAAAGAAAAGACTTTGCTTTTCTCCAAAACCATTTTTACTCTGATTTTCTCCATCCATTACATACGAATTCCACCCCACTTTGTCCGGAATGACTGGATGAAATCAGCATTATCCGGTTGTGTTTTGTCTAACTCAATCCGAAGTATTGTGAAAGCCTCTGTGTTTGTGTTTTCTGGATATTATCGATGGACTTTATTGTTTTGAATGTTTTTTTCAGGGAACATTTATTTTGGACCGTTGAAACACTAATTGGTTCATCATGGGGACACCAGCTCTACACATTTGTATTTTCTAGGGAGAAAGCTAGAGGAACAGCAGAAAACAAACATGATATTTCTGTTTGAATAGATGACATTTTGTGCACTTGCCTAATGAAAAGACTTTGCTTTACTCCAAAATCATTTTCCTTGTGATTTTCGCGGTCCATTGCATAGGAGTTCTACACCACTTTGTCCGAATATAACTGCATGAAATCGGAAATATCCAGTTTTTTTTTTTTTTGCCTAACTCAATCACAAATATTGCTACAGCCCCTGTGTTTGTGTATTCCTGATATTATCCACAGACTTTGTTGTTTTGAATGTTTTTTTTTAATCAGGGAACATTTAATTTTGTACCATTGAAACACTAATTGTTTCCACATGGAGACACCAGCTCTACACATTCATATGTTCTACGGAGAAAGCTAGAGGAACTGCAACAAACAAACATGATATTTCTGTTTGTATAGATGACATTTTGTGCACTTGCCTAAAGAAAAGAATGCATTTCTCCAAAACAATTTTTACGGTGATTTTCTCGGTCCATTGCATACGAATTCCACAACAGTTTGTCCGGATATGACTGGATGAAACCGGAAATATCCGGTTGTGTTTTGGCTAACTCAATCCCAGATATTGTTACAGCCTCTGTGTTTTTGATTCCTGATATTATCCACGGACTTAATTTTTTGAATGTTTTTTATCAGGGAACATTTAATTTTGTGCTTGGAAACACTAATTGATTCCACATGGAGACACCAGCTCTACACATTCGTATTTTCTAGAGAGAAAGCTAGAGGAACTGCGAAAAACAAACATGATATTTCTGTTTGTATAGATGACATTTTGTGCACTTGTCTAATGTAAAGACTTTGTTTTCTCCACAACCATTTTCCTGTGATTTTCTCAGTATACTTCATATGAATTCCAAACCAGTTTGTCCTGATATGACTGGATGAAACCGAACATATTCGGTTTTGTTTTCGCTAACTCAATCCCAGATATTGCTACAGCCTCTGTGTTTGTGTATTCCCGAGATTATCCACGGAATTTATTGTTTTGAATGTTATTTATCAGGGAACATTTAATTTTGTGCTTGGAATCACTAATTCTTTACACATGGAGACACCAGCTCTACACATTCGTGTTTCCTAGGGAGTAAGCAAGAGGAACTGCGGCAAACAAACATGATATTTCTGTTTGTATAGATGACAATTTATGCACTTGCCTAACGAAAAGCCTTTGCTTTTCTCCAAAACCATTTTTACTGTGATTATTTTGGTTCATTGTATATGAAATCCACACCTCTTTGTCGGATATGACTGGATGAAACCAGAAATATTCGGTTGTGTTTTGGCTAACTCAATCCGAAATACTGGGAAAGCCTCTGTGTTTGTGTTTTCTGGATATTATCAATGGAGTTACTTCTTTTGAATGTTTTTTATCGGGGAACATTTTATTTTGCGGTTGGATACAGTAATTGGTTCCACATGGAGCCACCAGCTCTACACAGTCGTATTTTCTATGGAGAAAGCTAGAGGAACTGCGGCAAACAAACATGATATTTCTGTTTGTATAGATGACATTTTATGCACTTGCCTAACGAAAAGCCTTTGCTTTTCTCCAAAACCATTTTTACTGTGATCTTCTCAGTCCATTGATATGAATTCCACAACACTTTGTCCGGATATGACTGGATGAAACCGGAAATATCCGGTTATGTTTTGGCTAACTCAATCCCAGATATTGCTACAGCCACTGTGTTTGTGTTTTCCTGATATTATCCACGAACTTTATTTTTTTGAATGTTTTTTTTTTCAGGCAACATTTAATTTTGTACCGTTGAAACACTAATTGGCTCATCATGGGGACACCACCTCTACACATTCATATTTTCTAGGCAGAAAGCTAGAGGAACTGCGGCAAACAAACATGATATTTCTGTTTTTATAGATGACATTTTATGCACTTGCCTAACGAAAAGACTTTGCTATTCTCCAAAACCATTTTTAATGTGATTTTCTTGGTCCATTGCATACGAATTCCACACCTGTTTGTCCGGATATGACTGGATGAAAGGGGAAATTTTTGTTTTTTTTTTTTTTTTTTTGCTAACTCAATCCCAAATATTGCTACAGCCTCTGTGTTTGTGTTTTCTGGATATTATCAACGGACTTTATTTTTTTGAAAGTTTTTTATCGGGGAACATTTTATTTTGAGCTTGGATACACTAATTGTTTCCACATGGAGACACCAGCACTACACATTCGTATTTTCTAGGGAGAAAGCCTGAAGACCTGTGGCAAACAAACATGATATTTCTGTCTGTATAGATGACATTTTATGCACTTGCCTAACGAAAAGACTTTGCTGTACTCCAAAACCATTTTTACTGTGATTTTCTTGGTCCATTTCATCCGAATTAGAAATTACTTTTTCTAGATATGTCTGGATGAAACCTGAAATATCCGGTTGTGTTTTGGCTAACTCAATACGAAATATTGTGAAAGCCTCTGTGTTTGTGTTTTCTGGATATTATCGATGGACTTTATTGTTTTGAATATTTTTATCAGGGAACATTTAATTTTGTATCGTAGAAACACTAATTGGTTTATCATGGAGACACCAGCTCTACACATTCGTATTTTCTAGGGAGAAAGCTAGAGGAACTGCGGCAAACAAACATGATATTTCTGTTTGTACAGATGGCATTTTATGCACTTGCCTAACGAAAAGACTTTGCTTTTATCCAAAACCATTTTTTTGTGATTTATTCGGTCCATTGCATACGAATTCCACACCAGTTTGTCCAGATATGACTTTATGTAACCGGAAATATCCGGGTTTTTTTTGGCTAACTCAATCCGAAATATTGGGAAAGCCTCTGTGTTTCTGTTTTCTGGATATTATCAATGGACTTACTTGTTTTGAATGTTTTTTATTGGGGAATATTTTATTTTGCGATTGGATACAGTAATTGGTTCCACATGGAGTCACCAGCTGAACATATTCGTATTTTCTAGGTAGAAAGCTAACAGTAACTGCGGCAAACAAACATGATATTTCTGTTTGTATAGATGACATTTTATGCACTTGCCTAACGAAAAGACTTTGCTTATCTCCAAAAGCATTTTTACTGTCATTTTCTCGGTCCATTGCATACGAATTCCAAACGACATTTTCCAGATATGACTGGATGAAACCGGAAATATCCAGTTGTGTTTTGTCTAACTCAATCCAAAATATTATGAATCCTCTGTGTTTGTGTTTTCTGGATATTATTGATGGATTTATTGTGTTGAATATTTTTATCAGGGAACATTTCATTTTGTACCGTAGGAACACTAATTGGTTCCACATGGAGACACCAGCTCTACACATTCGTATTTTCTAGGGAGAAAGCTAGAGGAACTGAGGCAAACAAACATGATATTTCTGTTTGTATCAATGACATTTTATGCACTTGCCTAACGAAAAGCCTTTGCTTTTCTCCAAAACCAATTTTACTGTGATTTTCTCGGTCCATTGCATATGAATTCCACAGCACTTTATCCGGATATGACTGGATGAAACCGGAAATATCTGGTTTTTTTTTGGAAAACTCAATCCCAGATATTGCTACAGCCTCTGTGTTTGGGCATTCCTGATATTATCCACAGACTTTATTGTTTTGAATGTTCTTTATCAGGGAACATTTAATTTTGTGCTATGAAACACTAATTGTTTCCACATGGAGTCACCAGTTCTACACATTCATATTTTCTAGTGAGAAAGCTAGAGGAACTGCGGCAAACAAACATGATATTTCTGTTTGTATAGATGACATTTTATGCAGTTGCCTAACCAAAAGACTTTGCTTTTCTCCAAAACCATTTTTACTGTGATTTTCTCGGTCCATTGCATACGAATTCCAAACGATTTTCCGGATATGACTGGGTAAAAACAGAAATATCCGGTTGTGTTTTGGCTGACTCAATACGAAATATAGCTACAGCCTCGGTGTTTGTGTTTTCTGGATATTATCGATGGACTTTATTGTTTTGAATGTTTTTATCAGGGAACATTTAATTTTGTACCATAGAAACACTAATTGATTCATCATGGGGACACCAACTCTACACATTCTTATTTTCTAGGGAGAAAGCTAGAGGAACTGTGGCAAACAAACATGATATTTCTGTTTGTATAAATGACATTCTATGCACTTGCCTAATGAAAAGCCTTTGCTTTTCTCCAAAACCATTTTTACTGTGATTTTCTCGGTCCATTGCATACAAATTCCACAACAGTTTGTCCAGATATTACTGGATGAAACCGGAAATATCCGGTTCTGTTTTGGCTAAACCAATCCCAGATATTGCTACAGCCTCTCTGTTTGTGTATTCCTGATATTATCAACAGACTTTATTTTTTTTGAATGCTTTTTATCAGTGAACATTTTATTTGGAGCTTGGATACAGTAATTGGTTCCACATGGAGACACCACGTGAACATATTCATATTTTCTATTGAGAAGGCTAGAGGAACTGCGACAAACAAACTTGATATTTCTGTTTGTATAGATGACATTTTATGCACTGGCCTAACAAAAAGACTTTGCTTTTCTACAAAACCATTTTTACTGTGATTTTTCCTTCCATTACATCTGAATGCCAAAAGTCTTTTTCCGGATATGACTGGATGAAACCGGAAATATCCATTTCTGTTTTGGCTAACACAATGTGAAATATAGTGAAAGTTCTGTGTTAGTGTTTTCTGGATAATTTCAATGGACTTTATTGTTTTGAATGTTTTTTATCAGGGAACATTAGTTTTGTGCTTGAAAACACTAATTGTTTCCACATGGAGACACCAGCTCTACATACTTGTATATTCTCAGGCGAATGCTGCAGGAGCTACTGCAAAAAAACATGATATTTCTGTTTGTATACATTACATTTTATGCACTTGCCTAATGAAAAGACTTTGCTTTTCTCCAAAACCATGTGTACTGTGATTTTCTCAGTCCATTCTATACGAAATCCACACCAGTTTGTCCAGATATGACTGGATGAATCTGGAAATATCCGGTTTTGTTTTGGCTAACTCAATCCCAGATATTGTTACCGCATCTGTGTTTGTTTTTTGTGGATATTATCCACAGACTTTATTGTTTTGAATGTTTTTAATCAGGGAACAAGTAATTTTGCGCTGCGAAACACTGATCGCTTCCACATGGAGAAACCAGCTCTACATATTTGTATTTTCTAGGGAGAAAGCTAGAGGAACTGTGGCAAACAAACATGATATTTCTGTTTGTATGGATGACATTTTATGCACTTGCCTAACGAAAAAACTTTGCTTTTCTCCAAAACCAATTTTACTGTGATTTTCTCGGTCCATTGCATACGAATTCCACAGCACTTTATCCGGATATGACTGAATGAAAACAGAAATATCCGGTTGTGTTTTGGCTAACTCAAGCAAAATATTGTGAAAGACTCTGTGTTTGTGTTTTCTGGATATTATCGATGGACTTTATTGTTTTGAATGTTTTTATCAGGGAATATTTAATTTTGTACCATTTAAACACTAATTGGTTCATCATGGGGACACCAGCTCTACACATTCCTATTTTCTAGGTAGAAAGGTAGAGGAACTGCAGCAAAGAAACATGATATTTCTGTTTGTATCGATGACATTTTATACACTTGCCTAACGAAAAGACTTTCCTATTCTCCAAAACCATTTTTACTGTGATTTTCTCGGTCCATTGCATACGAATTCCACACCAGTTTCTCCGGATATGACTGGATGAAACCAGAAATATGCGGTTGTGTTGTGGCTAACTCAATCCCAGCTATTGCTACAGCTTCTGTGTTTGTTTTTTCTGGATACTATCAATGGACTTTATTGTTCTGAATGCTTTTTATGGGGGAATATTTTATTTTGAGCTTGGATACAGTAATTGGTTCCACATGGAGACACCAGCTCTACACATTTGTATTTTCTAGTGAGAATGCTAGAAAAACTGCAGCAAAGAAACATGCTATTTCTGTTTGTATAGATGACATTTTATGCACTTGCCTAACGAAAAGACTTTGCTTTTCTCCAAAAACATTTGTACTGTGATTTTCTCGGTCCATTGCATATGAATTCCACAGGAGTTTGTCCGGATATGACTGGATGAAACCGGACATATCCTGTTTTGTTTTGGCTAACTCAATCCCAGATATTGCTACAATCTCTGTGTTTGTTTTTTCTGGATACTATCAATGGACTTTTTTGTTTTGAATGCTTTTTATCGTGGAACATTTAATTTTGAGCTTGAATACTGTAATTGGTTCCATATGGAGACACCAGCTCTACATATGCGTATTTTCTAGTTAGAAAGCTAGAGGAACTGCGAAAAACAAACATGATATTTCTGTTTGTATAGATGACATTTTGTGCACTTGTCTAATGTAAAGACTTTGTTTTCTCCACAACCATTTTCCTGTGATTTTCTCAGTATACTTCATATGAATTCCAAACCAGTTTGTCCTGATATGACTGGATGAAACCGAACATATTCGGTTTTGTTTTCGCTAACTCAATCCCAGATATTGCTACAGCCTCTGTGTTTGTGTATTCCCGAGATTATCCACGGAATTTATTGTTTTGAATGTTATTTATAAGGGAACATTTAATTTTGTGCTTGGAATCACTAATTCTTTACACATGGAGACACCAGCTCTACACATTCGTGTTTCCTAGGGAGTAAGCAAGAGGAACTGCGGCAAACAAACATGATATTTCTGTTTGTATAGATGACAATTTATGCACTTGCCTAACGAAAAGCCTTTGCTTTTCTCCAAAACCATTTTTACTGTGATTATTTTGGTTCATTGTATACGAAATCCACACCTCTTTGTCGGATATGACTGGATGAAACCAGAAATATTCGGTTGTGTTTTGGCTAACTCAATCCGAAATACTGGGAAAGCCTCTGTGTTTGTGTTTTCTGGATATTATCAATGGACTTACTTCTTTTGAATGTTTTTTATCGGGGAACATTTTATTTTGCGGTTGGATACAGTAATTGGTTCCACATGGAGCCACCAGCTCTACACAGTCGTATTTTCTATGGAGAAAGCTAGAGGAACTGTGGCAAACAAACATGATATTTCTGTTTGTATAGATGACATTTTATGCACTTGCCTAACGAAAAGACTTTGCTTTTCTCCAAAACCATTTTTACTGTGATTTTCTCGGTCCATTGATATGAATTCCACACCACTTTGTCCGGATATGACTGGATGAAACCGGAAATATCCGGTTTTGTTTTGGCTAACTCAATCCCAGATATTGCTACAGCCACTGTGTTTGTGTTTTCCTGATATTATCCACGGACTTTATTTTTTTGAATGTTTTTTTTTCAGGCAACATTTAATTTTGTACCATTGAAACACTAATTGTCTCATCATGGGGACACCACCTCTACACATTCATATTTTCTAGGCAGAAAGCTAGAGGAACTGCGGCAAACAAACATGATATTTCTGTTTTTATAGATGACATTTTATGCACTTGCCTAATGAAAATACTTTGCTATTCTCCAAAACCATTTTTAATGTGATTTTCTCGGTCCATTGCATACGAATTCCACACCAGTTTGTCTGGATATGACTGGATGAAACGGGAAATTTTTGTTTTTGTTTTTTTTTTTTTTTTGCTAACTCAATCCCAAATATTGCTACAGCCTCTGTGTTTGTGTTTTCTGGATATTATCAACGGACTTTATTTTTTTGAAAGTTTTTTATCGGGGAACATTTTATTTTGAGCTTGGATACACTAATTGTTTCCACATGGAGACACCAGCACTACACATTCGTATTTTCTAGGGAGAAAGCCTGAAGACCTGTGGCAAACAAACATGATATTTCTGTTTGTATAGATGACATTTTATGCACTTGCCTAACGAAAAGACTTTGCTGTACTCCAAAACCATTTTTACTGTGATTTTCTTGGTCCATTTCATCCGAATTAGAAATTACTTTTTCTAGATATGTCTGGATGAAACCTGAAATATCCGGTTGTGTTTTGGCGAACTCAATACGAAATATTGTGAAAGCCTCTGTGTTTGTGTTTTCTGGATATTATCGATGGACTTTATTGTTTTGAATATTTTTATCAGGGAACATTTCATTTTGTACCGTAGAAACACTAATTGCTTCATCATAGAGACACCAGCTCTACACATTCGTATTTTCTAGGGAGAAAGCTAGAGGAACTGTGGCAAACAAACATATTTCTGTTTGTACAGATGGCATTTTATGCACTTGCCTAACGAAAAGACTTTGCTTTTATCCAAAACCATTTTTCTGTGATTTATTCGGTCCATTGCATACGAATTCCACACCAGTTTGTCCAGATATGACTTTATGTAACCGGAAATATCCGGTTTTTTTTTGGCTAACTCAATCCGAAATATTGGGAAAGCCTCTGTGTTTCTGTTTTCTGGATATTATCAATGGACTTACTTGTTTTGAATGTTTTTTATTGGGGAATATTTTATTTTGCGATTGGATACAGTAATTGGTTCCACATGGAGTCACCAGCTGAACATATTCGTATTTTCTAGGTAGAAAGCTAACAGTAACTGCGGCAAACAAACATGATATTTCTGTTTGTATAGATGACATTTTATGCACTTGCCTAACGAAAAGACTTTGCTTATCTCCAAAAGCATTTTTACTGTCATTTTCTCGGTCCATTGCATACGAATTCCAAACGACATTTTCCGGATATGACTGGATGAAACCGGAAATATCCAGTTGTGTTTTGTCTAACTCAATCCAAAATATTATGAATCCTCTGTGTTTGTGTTTTCTGGATATTATTGATGGACTTTATTGTGTTGAATATTTTTATCAGGGAACATTTCATTTTGTACCGTAGGAACACTAATTGGTTCCACATGGAGACACCAGCTCTACACATTCGTATTTTCTAGGGAGAAAGCTAGAGGAACTGAGGCAAACAAACATGATATTTCTGTTTGTATCAATGACATTTTATGCACTTGCCTAACGAAAAGCCTTTGCTTTTCTCCAAAACCAATTTTACTGTGATTTTCTCGGTCCATTGCATATGAATTCCACAGCACTTTATCCGGATATGACTGGATGAAACCGGAAATATCTGGTTTTTTTTGGAAAACTCAATCCCAGATATTGCTACAGCCTCTGTGTTTGGGCATTCCTGATATTATCCACAGACTTTATTGTTTTGAATGTTCTTTATCAGGGAACATTTAATTTTGTGCTATGAAACACTAATTGTTTCCACATGGAGTCACCAGTTCTACACATTCGTATTTTCTAGTGAGAAACCTAGAGGAACTGCGGAAACCAAACATGATATTTCTGTTTGTATAGATGACATTTTATGCAGTTGCCTAACCAAAAGACTTTGCTTTTCTCCAAAACCATTTTTACTGTGATTTTCTCGGTCCATTGCATACGAATTCCAAACGATTTTCCGGATATGACTGGGTAAAAACAGAAATATCCGGTTGTGTTTTGGCTGACTCAATACGAAATAAAGCTACAACCTCGGTGTTTGTGGTTTCTGGATATTATCGATTGACTTTATTGTTTTGAATGTTTTTATCAGGGAACATTTAATTTTGTACCATAGAAACACTAATTGATTCATCATGGGGACACCAACTCTATACATTCTTATTTTCTAGGGAGAAAGCTAGAGGAACTGCGGCAAACAAACATGATATTTCTGTTTGTATAAATGACATTCTATGCACTTGCCTAACGAAAAGACTTTGCTTTTCTCCAAAACCAATTTTACTGTGATTTTCTCGGTCCATTGCATACGAATTCCACAACAGTTTGTCCAGATATTACTGGATGAAACCGGAAATATCCGGTTCTGTTTTGGCTAAACCAATCCCAGATATTGCTACAGCCTCTCTGTTTGTGTATTCCTGATATTATCAACAGACTTTATTTTTTTTGAATGCTTTTTATCAGTGAACATTTTATTTGGAGCTTGGATACAGTAATTGGTTCCACATGGAGACACCACGTGAACATATTCATATTTTCTATTGAGAAGGCTAGAGGAACTGCGACAAACAAACTTGATATTTCTGTTTGTATAGATGACATTTTATGCAATGGCCTAACAAAAAGACTTTGCTTTTCTACAAAACCATTTTTACTGTGATTTTTCGGTCCATTGCATCTGAATGTCAAAAGTCTTTTTCCGGATATGACTGGATGAAACCGGAAATATCCATTTCTGTTTTGGCTAACACAATGTGAAATATAGTGAAAGTTCTGTGTTAGTGTTTTCTGGATATTTTCAATGGACTTTATTGTTTTGAATGTTTTTTATCAGGGAACATTAGTTTTGTGCTTGAAAACACTAATTGTTTCCACATGGAGACACCAGCTCTACATACTTGTATATTCTCAGGCGAATGCTGCAGGAACTACTGCAAAAAAACATGATATTTCTGTTTGTATACATTACATTTTATGCACTTGCCTAATGAAAAGACTTTGCTTTTCTCCAAAACCATGTGTACTGTGACTTTCTCGGTCCATTCTATACGAAATCCACACCAGTTAGTCCAGATATGACTGGATGAATCTGGAAATATCCAGTTTTGTTTTGGCTAACTCAATCCCAGATATTGTTACCGCATCTGTGTTTGTTTTTTGTGGATATTATCCACAGACTTTATTGTTTTGAATGTTTTTAATCAGGGAACAAGTAATTTTGCGCTGCGAAACACTGATCGCTTCCACATGGAGAAACCAGCTCTACATATTTGTATTTTCTAGGGAGAAAGCTAGAGGAACTGCGGCAAACAAACATGATATTTCTGTTTGTATAGATGACATTTTATGCACATGCCTAACGAAAAGACTTTGCTTTTCTCCAAAACCAATTTTACTGTGATTTTCTCGGTCCATTGCATACGAATTCCACAGCACTTTATCTGGATATGACTGGATGAAAACAGAAATATCCGGTTGTGTTTTGGCTAACTCAACCAAAATATTGTGAAAGACTCTGTGTTTGTGTTTTCTGGATATTATCGATGGACTTTATTGTTTTGAATGTTTTTATCAGGGAATATTTAATTTTGTACCATTTAAACACTAATTGGTTCATCATGGGGACACCAGCTCTACACATTCCTATTTTCTAGGTAGAAAGGTAGAGGAACTGCAGCAAAGAAACATGATATTTCTGTTTGTATTGATGACATTTTATACACTTTCCTAACGAAAAGACTTTGCTATTCTCCAAAACCATTTTGCTGTGATTTTCTTGGTCCATTGCATACGAATTCCACACCAGTTTCTCCAGATATGACTGCATGAAACCAGAAATATCCGGTTTTGTTTTGGCTAAATCAATCCGAAATATTGCTACAGCTTCTGTGTTTGTTTTTTCTGGATACTATCAATGGACTTTATTGTTCTGAATGCTTTTTATGGGGGAATATTTTATTTTGAGCTTGGATACAGTAATTGGTTCCACATGGAGACACCAGCTCTACACATTTGTATTTTCTAGTGAGAATGCTAGAAAAACTGCAGCAAAGAAACATGCTATTTCTGTTTGTATAGATGACATTTTATGCACTTGCCTAACGAAAAGACTTTGCTTTTCTCCAAAAACATTTGTACTGTGATTTTCTCGGTCCATTGCATATGAATTCCACAGGAGTTTGTCCGGATATGACTGGATGAAACCGGACATATCCTGTTTTGTTTTGGCTAACTCAATCCCAGATATTGCTACAATCTCTGTGTTTGTTTTTTCTGGATACTATCAATGGACTTTTTTGTTTTGAATGCTTTTTATCGTGGAACATTTAATTTTGAGCTTGAATACTGTAATTGGTTCCATATGGAGACACCAGCTCTACATATGCGTATTTTCTAGTTAGAAAGCTAGAGGAACTGCGAAAAACAAACATGATATTTCTGTTTGTATAGATGACATTTTGTGCACTTGTCTAATGTAAAGACTTTGTTTTCTCCACAACCATTTTCCTGTGATTTTCTCAGTATACTTCATATGAATTCCAAACCAGTTTGTCCTGATATGACTGGATGAAACCGAACATATTCGGTTTTGTTTTCGCTAACTCAATCCCAGATATTGCTACAGCCTCTGTGTTTGTGTATTCCCGAGATTATCCACGGAATTTATTGTTTTGAATGTTATTTATAAGGGAACATTTAATTTTGTGCTTGGAATCACTAATTCTTTACACATGGAGACACCAGCTCTACACATTCGTGTTTCCTAGGGAGTAAGCAAGAGGAACTGCGGCAAACAAACATGATATTTCTGTTTGTATAGATGACAATTTATGCACTTGCCTAACGAAAAGCCTTTGCTTTTCTCCAAAACCATTTTTACTGTGATTATTTTGGTTCATTGTATACGAAATCCACACCTCTTTGTCGGATATGACTGGATGAAACCAGAAATATTCGGTTGTGTTTTGGCTAACTCAATCCGAAATACTGGGAAAGCCTCTGTGTTTGTGTTTTCTGGATATTATCAATGGACTTACTTCTTTTGAATGTTTTTTATCGGGGAACATTTTATTTTGCGGTTGGATACAGTAATTGGTTCCACATGGAGCCACCAGCTCTACACAGTCGTATTTTCTATGGAGAAAGCTAGAGGAACTGTGGCAAACAAACATGATATTTCTGTTTGTATAGATGACATTTTATGCACTTGCCTAACGAAAAGACTTTGCTTTTCTCCAAAACCATTTTTACTGTGATTTTCTCGGTCCATTGATATGAATTCCACACCACTTTGTCCGGATATGACTGGATGAAACCGGAAATATCCGGTTTTGTTTTGGCTAACTCAATCCCAGATATTGCTACAGCCACTGTGTTTGTGTTTTCCTGATATTATCCACGGACTTTATTTTTTTGAATGTTTTTTTTTCAGGCAACATTTAATTTTGTACCATTGAAACACTAATTGGCTCATCATGGGGACACCACCTCTACACATTCATATTTTCTAGGCAGAAAGCTAGAGGAACTGCGGCAAACAAACATGATATTTCTGTTTTTATAGATGACATTTTATGCACTTGCCTAATGAAAAGACTTTGCTATTCTCCAAAACCATTTTTAATGTGATTTTCTCGGTCCATTGCATACGAATTCCACACCAGTTTGTCTGGATATGACTGGATGAAACGGGAAATTTTTGTTTTTGTTTTTTTTTTTTTTGCTAACTCAATCCCAAATATTGCTACAGCCTCTGTGTTTGTGTTTTCTGGATATTATCAACGGACTTTATTTTTTTGAAAGTTTTTTATCGGGGAACATTTTATTTTGAGCTTGGATACACTAATTGTTTCCACATGGAGACACCAGCACTACACATTCGTATTTTCTAGGGAGAAAGCCTGAAGACCTGTGGCAAACAAACATGATATTTCTGTTTGTATAGATGACATTTTATGCACTTGCCTAACGAAAAGACTTTGCTGTACTCCAAAACCATTTTTACTGTGATTTTCTTGGTCCATTTCATCCGAATTAGAAATTACTTTTTCTAGATATGTCTGGATGAAACCTGAAATATCCGGTTGTGTTTTGGCGAACTCAATACGAAATATTGTGAAAGCCTCTGTGTTTGTGTTTTCTGGATATTATCGATGGACTTTATTGTTTTGAATATTTTTATCAGGGAACATTTCATTTTGTACCGTAGAAACACTAATTGCTTCATCATAGAGACACCAGCTCTACACATTCGTATTTTCTAGGGAGAAAGCTAGAGGAACTGTGGCAAACAAACATATTTCTGTTTGTACAGATGGCATTTTATGCACTTGCCTAACGAAAAGACTTTGCTTTTATCCAAAACCATTTTTCTGTGATTTATTCGGTCCATTGCATACGAATTCCACACCAGTTTGTCCAGATATGACTTTATGTAACCGGAAATATCCGGTTTTTTTTTGGCTAACTCAATCCGAAATATTGGGAAAGCCTCTGTGTTTCTGTTTTCTGGATATTATCAATGGACTTACTTGTTTTGAATGTTTTTTATTGGGGAATATTTTATTTTGCGATTGGATACAGTAATTGGTTCCACATGGAGTCACCAGCTGAACATATTCGTATTTTCTAGGTAGAAAGCTAACAGTAACTGCGGCAAACAAACATGATATTTCTGTTTGTATAGATGACATTTTATGCACTTGCCTAACGAAAAGACTTTGCTTATCTCCAAAAGCATTTTTACTGTCATTTTCTCGGTCCATTGCATACGAATTCCAAACGACATTTTCCGGATATGACTGGATGAAACCGGAAATATCCAGTTGTGTTTTGTCTAACTCAATCCAAAATATTATGAATCCTCTGTGTTTGTGTTTTCTGGATATTATTGATGGACTTTATTGTGTTGAATATTTTTATCAGGGAACATTTCATTTTGTACCGTAGGAACACTAATTGGTTCCACATGGAGACACCAGCTCTACACATTCGTATTTTCTAGGGAGAAAGCTAGAGGAACTGAGGCAAACAAACATGATATTTCTGTTTGTATCAATGACATTTTATGCACTTGCCTAACGAAAAGCCTTTGCTTTTCTCCAAAACCAATTTTACTGTGATTTTCTCGGTCCATTGCATATGAATTCCACAGCACTTTATCCGGATATGACTGGATGAAACCGGAAATATCTGGTTTTTTTTGGAAAACTCAATCCCAGATATTGCTACAGCCTCTGTGTTTGGGCATTCCTGATATTATCCACAGACTTTATTGTTTTGAATGTTCTTTATCAGGGAACATTTAATTTTGTGCTATGAAACACTAATTGTTTCCACATGGAGTCACCAGTTCTACACATTCGTATTTTCTAGTGAGAAACCTAGAGGAACTGCGGAAACCAAACATGATATTTCTGTTTGTATAGATGACATTTTATGCAGTTGCCTAACCAAAAGACTTTGCTTTTCTCCAAAACCATTTTTACTGTGATTTTCTCGGTCCATTGCATACGAATTCCAAACGATTTTCCGGATATGACTGGGTAAAAACAGAAATATCCGGTTGTGTTTTGGCTGACTCAATACGAAATAAAGCTACAACCTCGGTGTTTGTGGTTTCTGGATATTATCGATTGACTTTATTGTTTTGAATGTTTTTATCAGGGAACATTTAATTTTGTACCATAGAAACACTAATTGATTCATCATGGGGACACCAACTCTATACATTCTTATTTTCTAGGGAGAAAGCTAGAGGAACTGCGGCAAACAAACATGATATTTCTGTTTGTATAAATGACATTCTATGCACTTGCCTAACGAAAAGACTTTGCTTTTCTCCAAAACCAATTTTACTGTGATTTTCTCGGTCCATTGCATACGAATTCCACAACAGTTTGTCCAGATATTACTGGATGAAACCGGAAATATCCGGTTCTGTTTTGGCTAAACCAATCCCAGATATTGCTACAGCCTCTCTGTTTGTGTATTCCTGATATTATCAACAGACTTTATTTTTTTTGAATGCTTTTTATCAGTGAACATTTTATTTGGAGCTTGGATACAGTAATTGGTTCCACATGGAGACACCACGTGAACATATTCATATTTTCTATTGAGAAGGCTAGAGGAACTGCGACAAACAAACTTGATATTTCTGTTTGTATAGATGACATTTTATGCAATGGCCTAACAAAAAGACTTTGCTTTTCTACAAAACCATTTTTACTGTGATTTTTCGGTCCATTGCATCTGAATGTCAAAAGTCTTTTTCCGGATATGACTGGATGAAACCGGAAATATCCATTTCTGTTTTGGCTAACACAATGTGAAATATAGTGAAAGTTCTGTGTTAGTGTTTTCTGGATATTTTCAATGGACTTTATTGTTTTGAATGTTTTTTATCAGGGAACATTAGTTTTGTGCTTGAAAACACTAATTGTTTCCACATGGAGACACCAGCTCTACATACTTGTATATTCTCAGGCGAATGCTGCAGGAACTACTGCAAAAAAACATGATATTTCTGTTTGTATACATTACATTTTATGCACTTGCCTAATGAAAAGACTTTGCTTTTCTCCAAAACCATGTGTACTGTGACTTTCTCGGTCCATTCTATACGAAATCCACACCAGTTAGTCCAGATATGACTGGATGAATCTGGAAATATCCAGTTTTGTTTTGGCTAACTCAATCCCAGATATTGTTACCGCATCTGTGTTTGTTTTTTGTGGATATTATCCACAGACTTTATTGTTTTGAATGTTTTTAATCAGGGAACAAGTAATTTTGCGCTGCGAAACACTGATCGCTTCCACATGGAGAAACCAGCTCTACATATTTGTATTTTCTAGGGAGAAAGCTAGAGGAACTGCGGCAAACAAACATGATATTTCTGTTTGTATAGATGACATTTTATGCACATGCCTAACGAAAAGACTTTGCTTTTCTCCAAAACCAATTTTACTGTGATTTTCTCGGTCCATTGCATACGAATTCCACAGCACTTTATCTGGATATGACTGGATGAAAACAGAAATATCCGGTTGTGTTTTGGCTAACTCAACCAAAATATTGTGAAAGACTCTGTGTTTGTGTTTTCTGGATATTATCGATGGACTTTATTGTTTTGAATGTTTTTATCAGGGAATATTTAATTTTGTACCATTTAAACACTAATTGGTTCATCATGGGGACACCAGCTCTACACATTCCTATTTTCTAGGTAGAAAGGTAGAGGAACTGCAGCAAAGAAACATGATATTTCTGTTTGTATTGATGACATTTTATACACTTTCCTAACGAAAAGACTTTGCTATTCTCCAAAACCATTTTGCTGTGATTTTCTTGGTCCATTGCATACGAATTCCACACCAGTTTCTCCAGATATGACTGCATGAAACCAGAAATATCCGGTTTTGTTTTGGCTAAATCAATCCGAAATATTGCTACAGCTTCTGTGTTTGTTTTTTCTGGATACTATCAATGGACTTTATTGTTCTGAATGCTTTTTATGGGGGAATATTTTATTTTGAGCTTGGATACAGTAATTGGTTCCACATGGAGACACCAGCTCTACACATTTGTATTTTCTAGTGAGAATGCTAGAAAAACTGCAGCAAAGAAACATGCTATTTCTGTTTGTATAGATGACATTTTATGCACTTGCCTAACGAAAAGACTTTGCTTTTCTCCAAAAACATTTGTACTGTGATTTTCTCGGTCCATTGCATATGAATTCCACAGGAGTTTGTCCGGATATGACTGGATGAAACCGGACATATCCTGTTTTGTTTTGGCTAACTCAATCCCAGATATTGCTACAATCTCTGTGTTTGTTTTTTCTGGATACTATCAATGGAATTTTTTGTTTTGAATGCTTTTTATCGTGGAACATTTAATTTTGAGCTTGAATACAGTAATTGGTTCCATATGGAGACACCAGCTCTACATATTCGTATTTTCTAGTTAGAAAGCTAGAGGAACTGCGGCCAACAAACATTATATTTCTGTTTGTATACATGACATTTTATGCACTTGCCTAACGAAAAGACTTTGCTTTTCTCCAAAACCATTTGTACTGTGATTTTCTTGGTCCATTGTTTATGAATTCCACACCAGTTTTCAGGATATGACAGGGTGAAACCAGAAATATCCGGTTGTGTTTTGGCAAACTCAATCCAAAATATTGCTACAGCCTCTGTGTTTGTGTTTTCTGGATATTATCGATGGACTTTGTTGTTTTGAATGTTTATATCAGGGAACATTTAATTTTGTATCGTTGAATCACAAATTGGTTCATCATGGGGACACCAGCTCTACACATTCATATTTTCTAGGGACTAAGCTAGAGGAACTGCGGCAAGCAAGCATGATATTTCTGTATGTATCGTTGACATTTTATGCACTTCACTAACGAAAAGACTTTGCTTTTCTCCAAAACCAATTTTACTGTGATTTTCCCTGTCCAATTCATTCGAATTCCAAACCACTTTGTCCGGATATGACTGGATGAAATTAGAATTATCCGTTGTGATTTGGCTAACTCAATCCGAAATATTGTGAAAGCCACAGTGTTTGTGTTTTCTGGATATTATCGAGAGACTTATTGTTTTGAATGTTTTCATCAGGGAACATTTCATTTTGTACCGTTGAAACACTAATTGGTTCATTATGGGAACACCATCTCTACACATTCATATTTTCTAGGGCGAAAGCTAGAGTAACTGCGGCAAAGAAACATAATATTTCGGTTTGTATCGATGACATTTTATGCACATGCCTAACGAAAAGACTTTGCTTTTCTCCAAAACCATTTGTACTGTGATTTTCTCGGTCCATTGCATACGGATTCCACACCAGTTTCTCCGGATATGACTGGATGAAACCAGAAATATGCGGTTGTGTTTTGGCTAACTCAATCCCAGATATTGCTACATACTCTGTGTTTGTATTTTCTGGATACTATCAATGGACTTTATTGTTTTGAATGTTTTTTCAGGCAGCATATAATTTTGTACCGTAGAAACACTAATTGGTTCCACATGGAGACGCCAGCTCTACACTTTCGTATTTTCTAGGGCGAAAGCTAGAGAAACTGAGGCTTACAAACATGATATTTTTGTTTGTATCGATGACATTTTATGCACTTCCCTAAGGAAAAGACTTTGCTTTACTCAAAAACCATTTTTACTGTGATTTTCTCAGTCCATTGCATAAGAATTCCACACCAGTTTGTCCGGATATGACTGGAATAAACCAGAAATATGCGGTTGTGTTTTGGCTAACTCAATCCGAAATATTGTGAAAACCTCTGTGTTTGTGTTTTCTGGATATTATCGATGGACTTTATTGTTTTGAATGTTTTTATCAGGGAACATTTCATTTTGTACCGCTGAAATACTAATTGGTTCCACATGGAGACACCAGCTCTACACATTCGTATTTTCTATGGAGAAAGCTAGAGGAACTGCGGCAAACAAACATGATATTTCTCTTTGTATAGATGACATTTTATGCACTTGCCTAACGAAAAG
Organism: Lepus europaeus; assembly: GCF_033115175.1. NCBI lineage: Eukaryota > Metazoa > Chordata > Mammalia > Lagomorpha > Leporidae > Lepus > Lepus europaeus. Next base: position 5,394,884 of record NW_026909158.1, on the reverse strand, counting down.
ACTTTGCTTTTCTCCAAAACCATTTTTACTGTGATTTTTTCGGTCCAATTGCATACGAATTCCACACCAGTTTGTCCGGATATGAATGGATGAAAACAGAAATATTCGGTTGTGTTTTTGCTAATAAATCTGAAATATTGTGAAAGCCTCTGTGTTTGTGTTTTCTGGATATTATCAATGGACTTTATTATTTTGAATGTTTTTTTCAGGGAACATTTAATTTTGAGCTTGGAACACTAATTGGTTCCACATGGATACACCAGCTCTAAACATTCGTATATTCTAGGGAGAAAGCTAGAGGAACTGGGGCAAACAAACATGATATTTCTGTTTGTATCAATGACATTTTATGCACTTGCCTAACAAAAAGACTGCTTTTCCCCAAAACCATTTTCACTTAGTTTTCTCAGTCCATTGCATAAGAGTTCCACACCAGTTTGTCCGGATATGACTGGATCAAACCAGAAATATCTGGATGTGTTTTGGCTAACTCAATCCGAAATAATGTGAAAGCCTCTGTGTTTGTGTTTTCTGGATATTATCAATGGACTTCATTATTTTGAATGTTTTTATCAGGGAGCATTTAATTTTGTACCATAGAAACACTAATTGGTTCATTCTGGGGACAACAGATCTACACATTCGTGTTTTCTAGGGAGAAAGCTAGAGTAACTGTGGCAAACAAACATGATATTTCTGTTTGTATCGATGACCTTTTATGCACTTGCCTAACGAAAAGACTTTGCTTTTCTCCAAAATCATTTTTACTGTGATTTTTTTGGTTTATTGCATACGAATTCCACACCAGTTTGTCCAGATATGACTGGATTAAAACGGAAATATCCGGTTTTATTTTGGCTAACTCACTCCCAGATATTGCTACAGCCTCTGTGTTTGTGTATTCCTGATATTATCCATGGACTTTATTGTTTGAATGTTTTTTTATCAGGGAACATTTTATTTTTTGCTTGGAAACACTAATTGGTTCCACATGGAGACACCAGCGCTACACATTTGTATTTTCTAGGGAGAAAGCTATAGGAACTGTGGCAAACAAACATGATATTTTTGTTTGTATTGATGACATTTTATACACTTCCCTAACAAAAAGACTTTACTTTTCTCCAAAACCATTTTTACTGTGATTTTCTCCGTCCATTGCATCCAAATTCCAGATGACTTTTTCCGGATATGACTGGATGAAACCAGAAATATCCGGTTGTGTTTTGGCTAACTCAATGCCAAATATTGTGAAAATTTCTTTTTTTGTGTTTTCTGGATATTATCGATGGACTTTATTGTTTTGAATGTTTTTATCAGGGAGCATTTCATTTTGTACCGCTGAAATACTAATTGGTTCCACATGGAGACACCAGCTCTACACATTCGTATTTTCTATGGAGAAAGCTAGAGGAACTGCGGCAAACAAACATGATATTTCTGTTTGTATTGATGACTTTTTAAGCACTTGCCTAACGAAAAGCCTTTGCTTTTCTCCAAAACCATTTTTACTGTGATTTTCTCGGTCCATTGCATACCATGCTACACCAGTTTGACCGGATATGACTGGATGAAACCGGAGATATCCGCTTGTGTTTTGGCTAACTCAATCCCAGATATTGCTATAGACTCTGTGTTTGTGTATTCCTGATATTATCCACGGACTTTATTTTATTTTTTTTCTTTTTTTAACTTTTATTTAATGAATATAAATTTCCAAAGTACAGCTTATGAATTTTAATGGCTTCCCCCCCCGCATAACTTCCCTCCCACCTGCAACACTCCCCTCTCCAGCTCCCTCACCCCTTCCAGTCACATCAAGATTCATTTTCAATTCTCTTTATATACAGATGATCATTTCTTTATTTTTTTTATCTTTTATTTAATGAATATAAATTTCCGATGTACAGTTTATGGATTATAATGGCTTCCCCCTCCCAGAACTTCCCTCCCACCCACAACCCTCCTGTCTCCCGCTCCCTCTCCCCTTCCATTCACAACAATATTCATTTTCAATTCTCTTTATGTACAGAAGATCAATTTAGTATATATTAAGTAAAGATGTCAACAGTTTGCACCCACACAGAAACACAAAGTGCAAAATACTGTTTGAGTCCTAGTTATAGCATTAAATCACAATGTGCAGCACATTAAGGACAGAGATCCTATATGAGGAGTAAGTGCACAGAGACTCCTGTTGTTGACTTATCAAATTGACACTGTTGTTTATGGTGTAAGAACCCTAGGCTCTAGTCATGAGTTGCCAAGGCTATGGAAGCCTTTTGAGTTCACCGACTCTGATTATATTTAAACAAGGTCATAGTCAAAGTGGAAGTTCTCTCCTCCTTTCAGAGAAAGGTACCTCCTTCTTTGATGACCTGTTCCTTTTTTTTTGAAGATATGAAACAGGAGAGTTTTATTTTGTAGTTTATTATTTTCTGAAATATTTAATTTTTTCATGAATAGTGCATTCATTCTATTTTATGATAAAATTAATAATATTCAGTTTTTCATTATATGACTATATGAGGGGATTTAAACAGGTTTGTGGAATTAAAAGATAAAATTAAAAAATATAAACTTTATTACTCAAGTCCAAGTTTAAGACACATTTGTAAGCATTGATACCGGTGATTTAGTCAGTCCCTAAAGAACTGAATTCTGGGTTCTGGAATCCTGGCCCTAAAATTTAATCAAGTTATACAATTGCTTTTATATTTTTTAAGTTTTTTTTTATTTAGTAAATATAAATTTCCAAAGTACAGTTTATGGATTACAATGGCTCCCCCAGACATAATTTCCCTCCCACTCGCACCCTTCCTGTCTCCCGCTCCCTCTCCCCTTCCATTCACATCAACATTCATTTTCAATTCTCTTTATATACAGAAGATCAATTTAGTATATATTGAGTAAAGATTTCAACAGTTTGTACCCACACAGAAACACAAAGTGTAAAATACATTTTCAGTACTAGTTATAGCATTAAATCACATCGGACAACACATTAAGGACAGATCCCACATGGGATGTAAGTACACAGTGACTCCTGTTGTTGACTTAACAATTTGACACTCTTGTTTATGGCGTCAGTAATCTCCCTAGGCTCTAGTCATGAGTTGCCAAGGCTATGGAAGCCTTTAGAGTTTGCAGACTCATCTTATTCAGACAGGGTCATAGTCAAAGTGGAAGTTCTCTCCTCCCTTCAGAGAAAGGTACCTCCTTCTTTGATGACCTGTTCTTTCCACTGGGATCTCACTCACTGAGATCTTTCATTTAGGTCTTCTTCTTTTTTTTTTCTTTTCCATGGTGTCTTGGCTTTGCATGCCTAAAATACTCTCATGGGCTCTTCAGCCATATTCGCATGCCTTAAGGGCTGATTCTGAGGCCAGAGTGCTGTTTAGGACATCTGCCATTCTATGAGTCTGCTGTGTATCCTGCTTCCCATGTTGGATCGTTCTCTCCCTTTTTGATTCTAACAGTTAGTATTAGCAGACACTAGTCTTGCTTGTGTGATCCCTTTGACTCTTAGACCTATCAGTGTGATCAATTGAACTTGATTTTGATGACTGAAATTGATGACTTGGACTAGTGAGATGGCATTGGTACATGCCACTTTGATGGGATTGTATTGGGATCCCCTGGCACGTTTCTAATCCACCATTTGGGGCAAGTCCGATTGGGAATGTCCCAAATTGTACTCTCCTCCCTCTCTTATTCCCACTATTATATTTAACAGGGATCACTTTTCAGTTAAAATTTAAACACCTAAGAATAAATGTATGTTAATTAGAGTTCAACTAATAGTACTAGAACAAAAAAAAAACTAAAATGGATAAAGTATTACATTGTACATCAACAGTCAGGACAAGAGCTGATCAGGTCACTGTTTCTTATAGTGTCCATTTCACTTCAACGGATTTCCCCTTTGGTGCTCAGTTAGTTGTCGCCGATCAGGGAGAAAATGTGATATTTGTCCCTTTGGGTCTGGCTTATTTCACTCAGCATGATGTTTTCCAGATTCCTCCATCTTGTTGCAATTGACTGGATTTCATTTTTTTTACTGCTGTATAGTATTCTATAGAGTACTTGTCCCATAATTTCTTTTTTTTTTTCAAGTTAGTGACATTTATATTTTTTTAACTTTTATTTAATGAATATAAATTTCCAGTGTACAGCTTATGGATTACAATGGCTTCCCCCTCCCATAACTTCCCTCCCACCTGCAACCCTCCCCTCTCCCGCTCCCTCTCCCCTTCCATTTGCATCAAGATTCATTTTCAATTCTCTTTATATACAGAAGATCAATTTAGTACAAAGATTTCAACAGTTTGCACCAACATAGACACACAAAGTGAAACATACTGTTTGAGTTCTAGTTATAGCATTAAATCACAATGTACAGCACATTAAGGACAGAGATCCCACATGAGGAGCAAGTGCACAGTGGCTCCTGTTGTTGACCCAACAAATTGACACTCTAGTTTATGGCGCCAGTAACCATCCTAGGCTGTTGTCATGAGTAGCCAAGGCTATGGAAGCCTTCCAAGTTTGCCGACTCTGATCATATTTAGAAAAGGTCATAAAAGACAGAGTGAGGATAGTAACCAATGATCCTAAGAGTGGCATTTACCAGGTTTGAACAATTATACAGCATTAAGTGGGGAAGAGGACCATCAGTACACACAGGTTGGGAGTAGAGCCATTGGTGGTAGAGTAGAGGGTATGATTACAAAGGAATGAGGCCCAAGTGCGCTAGGCAGGGCCTAGAACAAAGGACAGAGTCATTATTAGAGGAGCTAAGAAAGGTGATGTCTAAGCTACAAGTAATTTTTCTGATTGAGAGGCAAATAGAACCTGATAGAAGGGGCTTGATAATAATCTGGTGGGCTTTGGGCCTTGTAAATTCCGAGGCCCAGACCTATCTATCTCTTCACATGGGGTATATCCTAAGGGAGGTGTGAACCTCTTAGGGGAAGGCACTCTGTTGACTTTCATTACTTGGCTGGCCTGGGAGGAGAGCAGGCCAGGTAAATGCAGGGGGTATCTCTAACAAGAAATTTACAGTTCTGCCTGCAATGTTGCTGACCCTACTTGACCAAACCCTCAGCTGCAGTGGTCACTTTGGAAGTTGGGCTGAGTGAAGGGCTTTTCAGCTTAGAGCCAATAAGATCTGTGGCTCTGACCTGGGCATCCTTCGACTCCAGGGAAGCTCCATTTCCAGTGATCCAACTCTTGGCAGAGCTACCAGGGCTCTTCACAAGCTGACTTCTGCTGAAGCCCAGGCTTACCACTTTGAAAGCCACTGCAGTGGACTGGCCTGTTGGGTCCCCTTGAGGGCAGATCACTGTACAGAACAGCCATTAATAGGCCTGCCACCCATTGCTTCTGATGCCTAGCTTTCTTTTCCTCCTGGTTTGTGTTCAAGCAGACCAGAGGATGCAAGTCAAGGGAGTGCCCGTGTCCTATCTCTAATCTTTGGTGGCCTGAACTACAAGTCTATAGTCACAGGCATGTTCTGTAGTAGTTTTTCTAAGGTAGACAATGCCCATGAGGAAAATTATATTCTCACTTTAAAACTTTCTTTCCCTTTGGTCTGAAAGGGAGGTTTTTTCTACTTACTGTATACTTGGCTGATGGCGAAGTGAATCTAGCTATCAGATTATTATTTAAGTTCTTATTTTGGCTATGCTATTACAGAAAAATGTTAGCCATCTCTTTTATACTGTCTAAAGATTAAATTGTGCATCCTACAGATTCCTTCATAATAGAATTAGTTTCCTACCTTGAAGAGAATAGAGAAATGAAAGAACAAGTTGGTCTTAGAATAGAGAAATGAGGGAGCAAGTCCTAGATCGCTTGCTGACAACAGCAATATCACATGAATACTTAGCAAACCGTTTCAACCATTAGATAACAACTTAAGAAAACATTTACCAGAAGGTCCAATGCCTTCTATAAATTTTAAGAATCATGTATTTGAAAACACCTCTTAAATATCTAACATGGTGTAGTTTGTTTAGCCAGTAAACTTAAACACAACTATCTAAAATGTTTTTAGTTTCTTTCTACCAACAAGTCTAAAACATATGATACACAGATTCAGGTCACACCAATTAAAATGTATCTTTGATTGATTTTAGCAGCTTAAATTTATGAACAATGTTATCGATAAGCCATTTAAAATAAAACTCTTAATAAAATTTCCCCATGTGGACATACAGTATGTACACACATATAACATAGCATAATAGACCAATACAGCAATTTTAATAATAGCTTTTAAAATCTTTAACTCTTTTTCTAGATTTCCAATGGATTTGAATTGCTTTTTCTTTTTAGTAACCTCAGTTAAACATACTTTCTCTCAGTTGGTACTGTTAATACATTATTGGCTTCATCTGTTTACAGAGCCATCCCAAAGTACTGAATACAATGGAAGTGGCTGGAAAAAGTCCATAGGAACCTATAGGAGGACAGCTAAACACAGAACCAACAACGCTTTAGTTTTATGAGCAGCACATCATATATAACTGTGGATGACAAAAGACTTTAAGTCGCCATGTTTAAAATTATAAACTCATCAACCAACAAGAGGCACTTGCTTACTTCACAGTATTTTTGAAAGCACCTGTAGGATTTGACAAGTATTTAACCCTTTAGGCCTCTGGGGCTTTCTCATTAAGATAACTATCATGTCTAGTAACACAAGATCATTAGATTTTTTAATTCTCAAACATTTGTATTAATAGCATTTTCCATTATAGAAACTTAAAGTCTGGTACCACATCACATCTTGACAGTTCTTCTAATATAATCCAAATAGCCTGCTTAGTTGGTGTCTCTATAAGATGAGAGACATAGGTCCTTCGATTTTTTCAGTTGGGCCCAAACTGGACAAACCAAAGTCCAGGATTTACTGGAAATTTTAGAGACCAGATTGTTTGAAACTTTGATTTTTTGAATGCCTGTCAAGAATGCCAAGAAGGCTCAAAATCCAAAATATCTGGTTGAAATAAGATTCCTTAAAATCATGACATAACATAGACCAAATTTGATCTTGTTACAAGGTGACTATTGAAATCTTTGGAAATAAGCACATATTTACATAACCCGTAGCTCTTAATAAAAATTCAGCTGTTTTTAAACAATTCGAATTTAACAGACATCAAGAGAACATAATAGATTACTTTAACACATTGCTTTAACAGAGCATCAGAGGTTAATTCTATGTCAAAGAGAAATTGAGCTTCCTGTGATCTTTTGCTGTGAGGTTTCCTTCCTTTACCTTCTTTCATATTGGTGACCGTGTTTCTGTGTTTCTGTGTGTAACACATTTTTAAGCATCTTTTGCAGGGCAGGATGAGTGGCAACAAATTCTTTCAGTTTCTGTTTGCTATGAAAAGTCTTAATTTCACCTTCATTCACAAATGAGAGCTTTTCAGGATATAATATTCTGGGCTGGCAGTTTTTCTCTCTTAGTACCTGGGCTATGTCTCGCCATTCCCTTCTAGCTTGGAGGGTTTCTGATGAGAAGTCTGCTGTGAGTCTAATTGGAGATCCTCTAAGAGTAATATGACGTTTCTCTCTTGCACATTTTAGGATCTTTTCTTTATGTTTCACTGTGATGAGTTTGATTACAACATGTCGTGGTGAGGATCTCTTTTGGTCATGTTTATTAGGGGTTCTATAAGCTTCCTGTACTAAGATGCCTCTGTCCTTCTCCAAACCTGGGAAATTTTCTGCTAGTATCTCACTGAAAATGCCTTCTAATCCTTTCTCCCTCTCCATGCCTTCAGGAACTCCTAGAACCCGAATGTTGGGTTTTTTAATAGTATCCTGTAGATTCCTGACAATATTTTTTAGATTTCTAATAACTTCTTTTCTTTGGTTTGCCGGTTTGCTTTCCTGTTCTCTGTCGTCTAAGTCTGATATTCTCTCTTCTGCTTCGCCCATTCTGTTTTTAAGGCTCTCTCATGTATTTGTCATTTGATCTATTGAATTCTTCATTTCATTATGATTTCTCATCACTATCACAGTTTCTTGTTCCACTAGTTGTTTCATTTCCTTTTATTCCTCCTTAATATTTCATTTCCATGAGAGAGATTTTCTATCTTGTCCATTAAGGATTTCTGTAGTTCAAGAATTTGTTTTTGAGAACTTCTTTATGTTCTTATCAATTTTTTGAGATCTGCTTCTTGCATTTCTTCGATCTCATCATCTTCATAATCTTGCATTGGGGTGTCTTTTTCATTTGGGGGCATCATAGTGTCTTCCTTGTTCTTGTTAGCTTGGTTTTTGTGTTTGTTGTTTGGCATGTTGGAGATATTTGGTTTCTTCACTGTGGTGTTTTTTCTTGTTACACTATGGCTCTATATTAAGTGGACTGTCTGCTTTCAGTGGAGCCTTAGAGGCTTGAGATGAGTGTGGGCTGAGAGCTGTGTTTGGTTCCTCAGGGTTGAGGGTGTGTCAAAGATGACACTCCCAGGTTAGGTGTGGTAAATCTCTCTTTCTTTTTTTGATTTAAAAGGGAAGTAATTCCGCACAGCTGAATGTAATTGGAGGTAGTTAGCAGGCAAATGATATACCCACAGGAGCCAGAGATCGGAAGCTCTTTCCCTAGGACCACACAGGGAATCTGTGCTGCCCTTAGTGTGGGCTCCAATTCTCTTGCAGTCTCCCACTGGATTGCCAAGTTAGATACTAATCTCCTGTTATTTCACCCCTCCCCCCAGAGTCAGGTTTTTCTGCTAGGCTCAGGGCTGGTGCAGACCTGAGGTCGCCCTGATTATGACGTATGTCCAAAATGGCACCTACTCTGTTTTGCTCGCCTTTGAGAGGTGAGCGGAGAGAGAGAAACTTGTGTCTGTATCGGTCAGTTTTTTAATTTTTTCCTCTCTCTCTTCTAGTTAGCCTTGTGAACTTTTCCCCACGGAGTTTCAAGCCTCCTTCCCTCAAGCCTCCTCTTTCCGCTTGCCCGCTGGTATCTGTGGCTATTGAGGTTCGGCTCACCTCGCGTTCCAGCGCTGGTGTGTTGAGTCTGCCGCTGGTGTCCCGAACTTGGTCTCCCACGCTCTCCACGCAGGTCCACTGTGAATCACTAGATCCGGAAGAGTTTCCTCTGCTGTTTCATACCCTACTGCTCCTTGACCCAGCAGTATCTCCACTTATATTAAACTTTTGCTCCCCCGGACTAATAGTGTGCTCCCTGCCTATTCCGCCATCTTGCTGCTCTCCACGGACTATATTGTTTCGAATGATTTTATCAGGGAATATATAATTGTTTTCTTGGAAACACTATTTGGTTCCACATGGAGACACCAGCTCTACATATTTGTATTTTCTATGGAGAAAGTAGAGGAACTGTGGCAAACAAACATGATATTTCTATTTGTGTCAATGACATTTTATGCACCTGCCTAACGAAAAGACTTTGCTTTTCCCAAAACCATTTTACTGTGATTTTCTCGGTCCATTGTATAAGAATTCCAAACCAGTTTGTCCGCATATGACTGGATGAAACAAGAAATATCCGGTTTTGTTTTGGCTATCCTAATGCGGAATATTGTGATTTTCTGTGTTTGTGTTTTCTGGGCATTGTCGATGGACCTTATTGTTTTGAATTTTTTTTATCAGGGAACATTTAATTTTTTTACCGAAGAAACACTAATGCGTTCATCATGGGGACACCCGCTCTACACATTCGTATTTTCTAGGGAGAAAGCTAGAGGAAGTGTGGCAAACAAACATGATATTTCTGTTTGTATACATGACATTTTATGCACTTGCCTAACGAAAAGACTTTGCTTTTCTCCAAATCTCTTTTTTACTGTGATTTTCTCGGTCCATTGCATACGAATTCCACACCGGTTTATTTGGATATGACTGGATAAAAACAGAAATATCCGTTTGTGTTTTGGCTAACTCAATCCGAAATATTTTGAAAGCATCTGTGTTTGTGTTTTCTGGATATTAACGATGGACTTTGTTGTTTTGAATATTATTTATCAGGGAACATTTAATTTTGTACCATAGAAACACTAATTGATTCATCATGGGGACACCCACTCTACACATTCGTATTTTCTGGGGAGAAAGGTAGAGGAACTGCCGCAAACAAACATGATACTTCTGTTTCTATCGATGACATTTTATGCACTTGCCTAACGAAAAGACTTTGCTTTTCTCCAAAACCATTTTTACTGTGATTCTCTCCGTCCATTTCATACGAATTCCACAACAGTTTTTCCAGATATTACTGGATGAAATCGGAAATATCTGGTTCTGTTTTGTCTAAACCAATCCCAGATATTGCTACAGCCATTCTGTTTGTGTATTCCTGATATTATCAACAGAATTTATTTTTTTGAATGTTTTTATCAGGGAATATTTTATTTTGAGCTTGGATACAGTAATTGGTTCCACATGGAGACACCAGGTGAGCATATTCATATTTTCTAGGGAGAAAGCTAGAGGAACTGTGACAAACAAACTTGATATTTCTGTTTGTATAGATGACATTTTATGCACTGGCCTAAGGAAAAGACTTTGCTTTTCTCCAAAACCATTTTTACTGTGATTTTTCCTTCCATTACATCTGAATTCCAAACGTCTTTTTCCCGATATAACTGAATGAAACCGGAAATATCCGGTTCTGTTTTGGCTAACACAATGTGAAATATTGTGAAAGTTCTGTATTAGTGCTTTCTGGATATTCTCGATGGACTTTATTGTTTTGAATGTTTTTTTATCAGGGAACATTAGTTTTGTGATTGAAACCACTAATTGTTTCCACATGGACACACCAGCTTTACATATTTGTATTTTCTAGGGCGAAAGCTGCAGTAACTACTGCAAACAAATATGATATTTCTGTTTGTATCGATGATAATTTATCTACTTGCCTAATGAAAAGATTTTTTTTTCTCTAAAACCATTTTTACTGTGATTTTCTCGGTCCATTGCATACGAATTCCACACCACTTTGTCCGGATATGACTGGATGATACCAGAAATATCCGGTTGTGTTTTGGCTAACTCAAACCGAAATACTGCTACAGACTCTGTGTTTGTGTTTTCTGGATATTATCGATGGACTTATTGTTTTGAATGTTTTTGCAGGGAACATTTAATTTTCTACCTTTGAAACATGAATTGGTTTATCTTGGGAACACCAGCTCTACATATTCGTATTTTCTAGGGAGAAAGCCAGAAGAACTGTGGCAAACAAATATGATATTTCTGTTTGTATAGATGACATATTATGCACTTGACTAATGAAAAGACTTTGCTTTTCTCCAAAACCATGTGTACTGTGATTTTCTCAGTCCATTGCGTATGAATTCCACACCAGTTTGTCCGGATATGACTGGATGAAACCAGAGATTTCCGGGTTTTTTTTGGCTAACTCAATCCCAGATATTGTTACCGACTCTGTGTTTGTGTATTCCTGATATTATCCACAGACTTTATTGTTTTGAATGTTTTTAATCAGGGAACAAGTAATTTTGTGCTGCAAAACACTGATTGTTTCCAAATGGAGAAACCATCTCTACACATTCATATTTTCTAGGGAGAAATCTAGAGGAACTGTGGCAAAGAAACATGATAGTTCTGTTTGTATAGATGACATTTTATGCACTTGCCTAACGAAAAGACTTTGCTTTTCTCCAAAACCATTTTTACTGTGATTTTCTCGGTCCATTGAATATGAATTCCACACCAGTTTGTCCGGATATGACAGGATGAAACCAGAAATATCCAGTTGTGTTTTGGCTAACTCAATCCGAAATATTATGAAAGCCACTATGTTTGTGTTTTCTGGATATTAGCGATGGACTATATTGTTTTGAATGTTTTTATCAGGGAACATTTAATTTTATACCATTGAATCACTAATTGGTTCATCATGGAGACACTAGCTCTACACATTTGTATTTTCTAGGGATAAAACTAGAGGAACTGCGGCAAACAAAAATGATATTTCTGTTGGTTTTGATGACATTTTATGCACTTGCCTAACGAAAAGACTTTGCTTTTCTCCAAAACCATTTTTACTGTGATTTTCTTGTTCTATTGCATTTGAATTCCATGCCAGTTTGTCCGGATATGACTGGATGAAAACCGAAATATCCGGTTGTGTTTTGGCTAACTCAATCCGAAATATTTTGAAAGCCTCTGTATGTGTGTTTTCTGAATATGATCGATGGACTTTATTGTTTTGAATGTTTTTATCAGAGAACATTTAATTTTGTTCTTGGAAACACTAATTGGTTCATCATGGGGAAAGCAGCATAACACTTTCGTATTTTCTAGGGAGAAACCTAGAGGAACTGCGGCAAAGAAACATGATATTTCTGTTTGTATCAATGACATTTTATGCACTTGCCTAACGAAAGACTTTGCTTTTCTTGAAAACCATTTGTACTGTGATTTTCTCGGTCCATTGCATACGAATTCCACACAAGTTTGTCCGGATATGACTGGATGACACTGTAAATATCCGGTTTTGTTTTGGCTATCTCAATCCCAGATATTGCTACAGCCTTTGTGTTTGTGTATTTCTGATATTATCCTCAGACTTTATTGTTTTGAATGTTTTTTCTCAGGGAACATTTTATTTTAAACTGCAAAACACTAATTGTTTCCACATGGAGACACCAGCTCTACACATTCGTATTTTCTAGGGAGAAAGCTAGAAGAACTGCAGCAAACAAAAATGATATTCTGTTTGCATAGCTGACATTTTATTCACTTGCCTAACGAAAAGACTTTGCTTTTCTCCATAACCATTTGTACTGTGATTTTCTCGGTCCATTGCATAGGAATTCAACACCACTTTGACCGTATATGACTGGATGAAACCGGAAATATATGGTTTTCTTTTGGCTAATTCAATCCCAGATATTGCTACAGCCTCTGTGTTTGTTTTTTCTGGATATAATCCACAGATTTATTGTTTTGAATGTGCTTGGAAACACTTGTTGGATCCACATGGAGACACCAGCTCTACACATTCGTATTTTCTAGGGAGAAAGCTAGAGGAACTGCGGCAAACAATCATGATATTTCTGTTTCTATAGATGACATTTTATGCACTTGCCTAACGAAAGGACTATGCTTTTCTCCAAAACCATTTTTACTGTGATTTTCTCGGTACACTACATCTGAATTCCACACGACTTTATCCGGATATGACTGGATGAAACCGGAAATATCCAGTTTTGTTTTGGCTAACTCAGTCCCAGATATTGCTACAGCCTCTGTGTTTGCGTATTCCTGATATTATTTACGGACTTTATTTTTTGAAAATTTTTTTTCAGGGAACATTTAATTTTGTACTTGGAAACACTAATTGGTTCCACATGGAGACACCAGCTAGCTCTACATATTCGTATTTTCTAGGGAGAAAGCTAGAGGAACTGCGGCAAACAAACTTGATATTTCTGTTCCTATAGATGACATTTTATGCACTTGCCTAAGGAAAAGACTTTGCTTTTCTCCAAAACCATTTTTACTGTGATTTTCTCGGTCCATTGCATATGAATTCCACACCAGTTTGTCCGGATATGACTGGATGAAACCAGAAATATCCGGTTTTGTTTTGGCTAAATCAATCCGAAATATTGCTACAGATTCTGTGTTTGAATTTTCTGGATATTATCGATGGATTTATTGTTTTAAATGTTTTTATCAGGGAACATTTGATTTTGTACCTTTGAAACACTAATTGTTTAATAATGGGAACACCAGCTCTACACATTCATATTTTCTAGGGAGAAAGCTAGCGGAATTGTTGCAAACAAACATAATATTTCCGTGTCTATAGATGACATTTTATGCACTTGCCTAACGTAAAGACTTTGCTTTTCTCCAAAACCATTTTTAGTGTGATTTTCCCTGTCCATTGCATAGGAACTCCACACCACTTTGACCGTATATGACTGAATGAAACCAGAAATATCTGGTTTTCTTTTGGCTAACTCAATCCCAGATATTGCTACAGCCTCTGTGTTTGTTTTTTTCTGGTTATAATCCACAGACTTTATTGTTTTGAATGTTTTCATCAGGGAACATTTAATTTTGTCCTTGGAAACACTAATTGTTTCCACATGGAGACACCAGCTCTACACATTCGTATTTTCTAGAGAGAAAGCTAGAGGAACAGAGACAAACAAACATGATATTTCTGTTTGTATAGACAAAATTTTATGCACTTACCTAACGAAAAGACTTTGCTTTTCTCCATAACCATTTGTACTGTGATCTTCTCGGTCCATTGCATACGTATTCCACAACAGTTTGTCCGGATATCACTGTATGAAACCGGAAATATCCGGTTTTGTTTTGGATAACTCAATCCCAGATATTACTACAGCCTCTGTGTTTGTGCAATCCTGATATTATCCACATACTTTATTGTTTTGAATGTTCTTTATCAGGCAACATTTAATTTTGTACCATTGAAACACTAATTGGTTCATCATGGGGACAGCAGCTCTACACTTTCGTATTTTCTAGGGAGAAAGCTAGAGGAACTGCGGCAAACAAACATGATATTTCTGCTTCTATCGATGACATTTTATGCACTTGCCTAACGAAAAGACTTTGCTATTCTCCAAAACTATTTTTAATGTGATTTTCTCGGTCCATTGCATAGGAATTCCACAACAGTTTGTCCGGATATGAGTGGATGAAACCGGAAATATCCGATTTTGTTTTGGCAGGGCTGAGAACAAAGGACAGAGTGATTATTAGAGGAGCTAAGAAAGGTGCTGTCTAAGCTACAAGTAATTTTTCTGATCGATAGGCAAATAGAACCTGATAGAATGGGCTTGATAATAATCTGGTGGGCTTTAGACCTTGTAAATTCAGAGGCCCAGACCTATCTATCTCTTCACAATGGGGTATATCCTAAGAGAGGTGTGAACCTCCTAGGGGAAGGCACTCTGTTGGCTTTCATTTCTTGGCTGGCCTGGGAGGAACGCAGGCCAGGTAAATGTACGGGGCATCTCTAACAAGAAATTTACAGTTCTGCCTGCAATGTTGCTGACCCTACTTGACCAAACCCTCAGCTGCAGTGGTCACTTTGGAAGTTGTGCTGAGTGAAGGGCTTTTCAGCTTAGAGCCAATAAGATCTGTGGCTCTGACCTGGGCATCCTTTGACTCCAGGGCAGGTCCATTTCCAGTGATCCAACTCTTGGCAGAGCTACCAGGGCTCTTCACAAGCTGACTTCTGCTGAAGCCCAGGCTTACCACATTGAAAGCCACTGCAGTGGACTGGCCTGTTGGGTCTCCTTGAGGGCAGATCACTGTACAGATCAGCCATTAATAGGCCTGCCACCCATTGCTTCTGATGCCGAGCTTTCTTTTCCTCCTGGTTTGTGTTCAAGCAGACCAGAGGATGCAAGTCAATGGAGTGCCCGTGTCCCATCTCTAACTTTCTGCGGCCTGAACTACAAGTCCATAGTCACAGGCATGTTCTGCAGTAGTTTTTCTAAGGTAGACAATGCCCATGAGGAAAATTATATTCTCACTTTAAAACTTTCTTTCCCTTTGGTCTGAAAGGGAGGTTTTTTCTACTTACTGTATACTTGGCTGATGGCGAAGTAAATCTAGCTATGAGATTATTATTTAAGTTCTTATTTTGGCTATGCTATTACAGAAAAATGTTAGCCATCTCTTTTATAAGATCTAAAGATTAAATTGTGCATCCTACAGATTCCTTCATAATAGAATTAGTTTCCTACCTTGAAGAGAATAGAGAAATGAAAGAACAAGTTGGGCTTAGAATAGAGAAATGAGGGAGCAAGTCCTAGATCGCTTGCTGACAACAGCAATATCACATGAATACTTAGCAAACCGTTTCAACCATTAGATAACAACTTAAGAAAACATTTACCAGAAGGTCCAATGCCTTCTATAAATTTTAAGAATCATGTATTTGAAAACACCTCTTAAATATCTAACATGGTGTAGTTTGTTTAACCAGTAAACTTAAGCACAACCATCTAAAATGTTTTAGTTTCATTCTACCAACAAGTTTAAAATATATGATACACAGATTCAGGTCACACAAATTAAAATGTATCTTTGATTGATTTTAGCAGCTTAAATTTATGAACAATGTTATCGATAAGCCATTTAAAATAAAACTCTTAATAAAATTTCCCCATGTGGACATACAGTATGTACACACATATAACATAGCATAATAGACCAATATAGCAATTTTAATAATAGCTTTTAAAATCTTTAACTCTTTTTCTAGATTTCCAATGGATTTGAATTGCTTTTTTAGTAACCTCAGTTAACCATACTTTCTCTCAGTTAGTACTGTTAATACATTATTGGCTTCATCTGTTTACAGAGCCATCCCAAAGTACTGAATACAAAAAAAGTGGCTGGAAAAAGTCCATAGGAAGCTATAGGAGGACAGCTAAACACAGAACCAACAACGCTTTAGTTTTATGAGCAGCACATCATATATAACTGTGGATGACAAAAGACTTTAAGTCGCCATGTTTAAAATTATAAACTCATCAACCAACAAGAGGCACTTGCTTACTTCACAGTATTTTTGAAAGCACCTGTAGGATTTGACAAGTATTTAACCCTTTAGGCCTCTGGGGCTTTCTCATTAAGATAACTATCATGTCTAGTAATACAAGATCATTAGACATTTTAATTCTCAAACATTTGTATTAATAGCATTTTCCATTATAGAAACTTAAAAAGTCTGGTACCACATCACATCTTGACAGTCCTTCTAATATAATCCAAATAGACTGATTAGTTGGTGTCTCTATAAGATGAGAGACATAGGTCCTTCGATTTTTTCAGTTGGGCCCAAACTGGACAAACCAAAGTCCAGGATTTACTGGAAATTTTAGAGACCAGATTGTTTGAAACTTTGATTTTTTGAATGCCTGTCAAGAATGCCAAGAAGGCTCAAAATCCAAAATATCTGGTTGAAATAAGATTCGTTAAAAGCATGACATAACATAGACCAAATTTGATCATTGTTACAAGGTGATTATTCAAATCTTTGAAAATAAGCACATAGTTAAATAACCCATAGCTCTTAATAAAAATTCAGCTGTTTTTGAACAATTAGAATTTAACAGACATCAAGAGCACATAATAGATTACTTTAACACATTGCTTTAACAGAGCATCAGAGTTTAATTCTATGTCAAAGAGAAATTGAGCTTCCTGTGATCTTTTGCTGTGAGGTTTCCTTCCTTTACCTTCTTTCATATTGGTGACCGTGTTTCTGTGTTTCTGTGTGTAACACATCTTTAAGTATCTTTTGCAGGGCAGGATGAGTGGCAACAAATTCTTTCAGTTTCTGTTTGCTATGAAAAGTCTTAATTTCACCTTCATTCACAAATGAGAGCTTTGCAGGATATAGTATTCTGAGCTGGCATTTTTTCTCTCTTAGTACCTGGGCTATGTCTCGCCATTCCCTTCTAGCTTGGAGGGTTTCTGATGAGAAGTCTGCTCTGAGTCTAATTGGAGATCCTCTAAGAGTAATATGACGTTTCTCTCTTGCACATTTTAGGATCTTTTCTTTATGTTTCACTGTGGTGAGTTTGATTACAACATGTCGTGGTGAGGATCTCTTTTGGTCATGTTTATTAGGGGTTCTATAAGCTTCCTGTACTAAGATGCCTCTGTCCTTCTCCAAACCTGGGAAATTTTCTGCTAGTATCTCACTGAAAATGCCTTCTAATCCTTTCTCCCTCTCCATGCCTTCAGGAACTCCTAGAACCCGAATGTTGGGTTTTTTAATAGTATCCTGTAGATTCCTGACAATATTATTTAGATTTCTGATTTCTTCTTCTTTTTTTGGTTTGCCTGTTTCCTTTCCTGTTCTCCGTCTTCTAAGTCTGATATTCTCTCTTCTGCTTCGCTCATTCTGTTTTTAAGGCTCTCTAATGTGTTTGTCATTTGATCTATTGAATTCTTCATTTCATTATGATTTCTCATCACTATCAAAGTTTCTTGTTCCACTAGTTGTTTCATTTCATTTTGATTCCTCCTTAATATTTCATTTTCATGAGAGAGATTTTCTATCTTGTCCATGAAGGATTTCTGTAGTTCAAGAATTTGTTTTTGAGAACTTCTTTATGTTCTTATCAATTTTTTGAGATCCGCTTCTTGCATTTCTTCAGTGTCATCATCTTCATAATCTTGCATTGGGGTGTCTTTTTCATTTGGGGGCGTCATAGTGTCTTCCTTGTTCTTGGTACCTCGGGTTTTCATTTGTTGTTTGGCATGTTGGAGATATTTGGTTTCTTCACTGTGGTGTTTTTTCTTGTTACACAAGGCTCTATATTAAGTGGACTGTCTGCTTTCGGTGGAGCCTTAGAGGCTTGAGGTGAGTGTGGACTGAGAGCTGTGTTTGGTTCCTCAGGGCTGAGGGTGTGTCAAAGATGACACTCCCAGGTTAGGTGTGGTAAATCTCACTTTCTTTCTTTCTTTTTTTGATTCAAAAGGGAAGTAATTCCGCACAGCTGAACGTAATTGGAGGTAGTTAGCAGGCAAATGATATACCCACAGGAGCCAGTGATTGGAAGCTCTTTCCCAAGGACCACACAGGGAATCTGTGTTGCCCTCAGTGTGGGCTCCAATTCTCCTGCAGTCTCCCACTGGGTTGCCAAGTTAGATGCTAATCTCCTGTTATTTCACCCCTCCCCCCAAAGTCAGGTGTTTCTGCTAGGCTCAGGGCTGCTGCAGACATGAGGTTGCCCTGCTTATGACGTATCTCCAAAATGGCGCCTGCTCTTTGTCTTGATCGCCTTTGAGAGGTGAGCGGAGAGAGAGAAACTCGTGTCCGTATCAGTCAGTTTTTTTTTTTTCCTCTCTCTTTTCTAGTTAGCTTGGTGAACTTTTCCCCACGGAGTTTCAAGCCTCGTTCCCTCTAGTCTCCTCTTTCTGCTTGCCCGCTGGTGTCTCAAGCTATTGAGGTTCGGCTCACCTCGTGTTCCAGCGCTGGTGCGTTGAGTCTGCCACTGGTGTCCCGAACTTGGGCTCCCACGCTCTCCACACAGGTCCACTGTGAATCACTAGTTCCAGAAGAGTTTCCTCTGCTGTTTCTGCCCCTCCTCTTCCTTGACCCTGCAGTATCTCCACTTTTATTAACGTGTCTCTTGACGAACTATCAATGTGCTCCCTTCCTATTCCCTCCTCCTTAATATTTCATTTTCACGAGAGAGATTTTCTATCTTGTCCATTAAGGATTTCTGTAGTTCAAGAATTTGTTTTTGAGAACTTCTTAATGTTCTTATCAATTTTTTGAGATCCGCTTATTGCATTTCTTCGATCTCATCGTCTTCATAATCTTGAATTGGGGTGTCTTTTTCATTTGGGGGCATCATAGTGTCTTCCTTGTTCTCGTTAGCTTGGTTTTTGTGTTTGTTGTTTGGCATGTTGGAGATATTTGGTTTCTTCACTGTGGTGTTTTTTCTTGTTACACTATGGCTCTATATTAAGTGGACTGTCTGCTTTCAGTGGAGTCTTAGAGACTTGATATGAGTGTGGACTGAGAGCTGTGTTTGGTTCTTCAGGGTTGAGGGTGTGTCAAAGGTGACACTCCCAGGTTAGGTGTGGCAAATGTCTCTTTCTTTTTTGATTTAAAAGGGAAGTAATTCTGCACAGCTGAACATAATTGGAGGTAGTTAGCAGGCAAATGATATACCCACAGGAGCCAGAGATCGGAAGCTCTTTCCCAAGGACCACACAGGGAATCTGTGCTGCCCTCAGTGTGGGCTCCAATTCTCCTGCAGTCTCCCACTGGGTTGCCAAGTTAGATCCTAAACTCCTGTTATTTCACCCCACCCCCCAGAGTCAGGTGTTTCTGCTAGGCTCAGGGCCGGTGCAGACCTGAGGTCACCCTGCTTATGATGTATGTCCAAAATGGAGCCTGCTCTGTCTTGCTCACCTTTGAGAGGTGAGCGGAGAGAGTGAAACTTGTGTCTGTATCGGTCACTTTTTTATTTTTTTCCTCTCTCTCTTCTAGTTAGCCTGGTGAACTTTTCCCCACGGAGTTTCAAGCCTCGTTCCCTCTAGTCTCCTCTTTCCGATTGCCCGCTGGTGTCTTGGGCTATTGAGTTTCGGCTCACCTCACGTTCCAGCACTGGTGTGTTGAGTCTGCCACTGGTGTCCCGAACTTGGGTTCCCACGCTTTTCACACAGGTCCACTGTAAATCACTAGTTCCAGAAGTGTTTCCTCTGCTGTTTCATCCCCTACACTTCCTTGACCCTGCAGTATCTCCACTTATATTAAACTGTCTCTCCCCTGAACTAATAATGTGCTCCCTGCCTATTCCACCATCTTGCCGCTCTCCTAATTTCCTATACGGATTTTTAATCTTTTGAATGTTTTTTATCGGGCAACATTTTATTTAGAGGTTGGATACAGTAATTGGTTCCACATGGAGACACCAGCTCTACATATTCGTATTTTCTAGGGAGAAAGTTAGGGGAAATGAGGCAAACAAAAATGATATTTCTGTTTGTTTACATGATATTTTATGCACTTGCCTAACGAAAAGACTTTGCTTTTCTCCATAACCATTTGTACTGTGATTTTCTGGTCCATTGCATCCAAATTCCAAACAACTTTTTCCGGATATGACTGGATGAAACCAGAAATATCCAGTTGTGTTTTGGCTAACTCAATCCGAAATATTGTGAAACCCTCTGTGTTTGTGTTTTCTGGATATTATCGATGGACTTTATTGTTTTGAATGTTTTTATCAGGGAACATTTAATTTTGTACCATAGAAACACTAATTGGTTCATCCTGGGGACACCAGTTCTACAAATTCGTATTTTCTAGGTAGAAAGCTAGAGGAACTGCAGCAAACAAACATGATATTCCTGTTTGTATCGATGACATTTTACGCACTTTCCTAAAAAAAAGACTTTGCTATTCTCCAAAACCATTTTTACTGTGATTTTCTTGGTCCATTGCATAGGAATTCCACACAAGTTTGTCCGGATATGACTGGAAAAAAATAGAAATATCCGGTTGTGTTTTGGCTAACTCAATCCGAAATATTGTGAAAGCCTCTGTGTTTGTATTTTCTGGATATTATCGATGGACTTTCTTGTTTTGAATGTTTTTATCAGGGAACATTTATTTTTGTACTGTAGAGACACTAATTGGTTCATCATGGGAACACCAGCTCTACACATTCGTATTTTCTAGGGAGAAAGCTAGAGGAACTATGGTAAACAAACATGCTATTTCTGTTTGTATAGATGACATTTTATGCACTTGCCTAACGAAAAGCCTTTGCTTTTCTCCAAAAGCATTTTTACTGTGATTTTCTCGGTCCATTGTATACGAATTCCACACCACTTTGTCCAGATATGCCTGGATGAAACCGGAACTCTTCGGTTTTGTTTTGGCTATCTCAATCCCAGATATTGCTACAGCCTCTGTGTTTGTTTTTTCTGGATATTATTCACGGACGTTATTATTTTGAATGTATTTTATCAGGGAATATTCTATTTTGAGCTTGGAAACAGTAATTGGTTCCAAATGGAGACACCAGTTCTATATATTCGTATTTTCTAGGGAGAAAACTAGAGGAACTGCGGCAAACAAACATGGTAGTACTGTTCGTATTGATGATATTTTATACACTTGCCTAACGAAAAGACTTTGCTTTACTCCAACACCATTTTTACTCTCATTTTCTCAGCCCATTGCATACGAATTCCACACAACTTTGTCCAGATATGACTGGATGAAACCGGAAATATCCGGATTTGTTTTTGCTAATTCATTCCGAAATATTGTGAAAGCCTCTGTGTTTGTTTTTTCTGGATATTATCGATTGACTTTTTTGATTTGAAAGTTTTTTATCAGGAAACATTTACTTTTGTACCGTTGAAACACTAATTGGTTCTTCATGGGGACACCAGCTCTACACATTCGTATTTTCTAGGGAGAAAGCTAGAGGAACTGCGGCAAACAAACATGATACTTCTGTTTGTATCGATGACATTTTATGCACTTGCCTAACGAAACTATTTTGTTTTTCTCCATATGCACTTTTACTGTAATTTTCTCGGTCCATTGCATCCGAATTCCAAACGACTTTTTCCAGATATGACTGGATGAAACATGAAATATCCGATTGTGTTTTGGCTAACTCAATCCGAAATATTGTGAAAGCCTCTGTGTTTGTGTTTTCTGGATATTATCGATGGACTTTATTGTTTTGAATATTTTTATCAGTGAACATTTCATTTTGTACCGTAGAAACACTAATTGCTTCATCATAGAGACACCAGCTGTACACATTTGTATTTTCTAGGGAGAAAGCTAGAGGAACTGCGGCAAACAAACATGATACTTCTGTTTATTTCGATGACATTTTATGCACTTGCCTAACGAAAAGCCTTGCTTTTCTCCAAAACCATTTTTCTGTGATTTTCTCGGTACACATCATACAAATTCCACAGCAGTTTGTCCAGATACGACTGGATGAAACCAGAAGTATCCGGTTTGGTTTGGGCTAACTCAATCCCAGATATTGCTACAGCCTCTGTGTTTGTGTATTCCTGATATTATCCACGGACTTTATTGTTTTGAATGTTTTTTATCAGTGAACATTTTATTTTGATCTTGAAACACTCATTGGTTCCACATGGAAACACCAACTCTACACATTCGTATTTTCTAGGGAGAAAGCTAGAGGAACTGCGGCAAACAAACATGATATTTCTGTTTGAATAGATGACATTTTTGCACTTGCCCAACGAAAAGCCTTGCTTTTCTCCAAAACCATTTTTCTGTGATTTTCTCGGTACACATCACAGAAATTCCACAGCAGTTTGTCCAGATATGACTGGATGAAACCAGAAGTATCCGGTTTTGTTTTGGCTAACTCAATCCAAAATATTGCTACAGCCTCTGTGTTTGTGTATTCCTGATATTATCCACAGACATTATTGATTTGAATGGTTTTTATCAGGGAACATTTAATTTTTTGCTTGTAATCACTAATTGGTTCCACATGGAGATACCAGCTATACACATTCGTATTTTCTAGGGAAAAAGCTAGAGGAACTACGGCAAACAAACATGATATTTCTGTTTATATAGATGACATTTTATGCAGTTGCCTAACGAAAAGACTTTGCTTTTCTCCAAAACCATTTTTACAGTTATTTTCTCAGTAGATTGCATCCGAATTCCAAACGACTTTTTCCAGATATCACTGGATGAAACCGGAAATATCCGGTTTTGTTTTGGCTAACTCAATCCGAAATATTCTGAAAGCCTCTGTGTTTGTGTTTTCTGGAAATTATGGATGGAATTTCTTGTTTTGAATTTTTTTTCAGGGAACATTTCATTTTTTACCGTAGAAACACTAATTGGTTCATCCTGGGGACACCAGCTCTACACATTCATATTTTCCAGGGAGAAAGCTAGAGGAACTGCGGCAAAAAAGCATGATATTTCTGTTTGTATCGATGACATTTTATGCACTTGGCTAACGAAAAGTCTTTGCTTTTCTCAAAACCATTTTTATGGTGATTTTCTTGGTCCATTGCCTATGAATTCCACACCAGTTTACCGGATATGACTGGATGAAACTGGAAATATCCTGTTGTGTTTCAGCTAAATCAATGTGAAATATTGTGAAAGCCTCTGTGTTTGTGTTTTCTGGATATTATCGATGGACTATACTGTTTTTAATGTTTTTATCAGGGAACATTTAATTGTGTACAGTTGAAACACTAATTGGTTCATCAGGGGGACACCAGCTCTATATATTCGTATTTTCTAGGGAGAAAGATAGCGGACATGCGACAAACAAACATGATATTTCTGTGTGTATAGATGACATTTTATTCATTTCCCTAACGAAAAGACTTTGCTTTTCTCCAACACCATTTCTACTGTGATTTTCTCGGTCCATTGCATATGAATTCCACACCAGTTTGTCCGGATATGACTGGATGAAACCATAAATATCCGGTTGTGTTTTCCCTAACTGAATCCGAAATATTGTGAAAGTTTTTGTGTGTTTGTTTTCTGGATATTATCAACGGAATTTATGGGTTTGAATGTTTTTTATCGGAGACCATTTTATTTTGAGCTTGGATAAGTAATTGGTTCCAAATGGAGACACCAGCTCTACACATTCTTATTTTCCAAGTTGAAAGCTAGAGGAACTGCGGCAAACAAACATGATATTTCTGTTTGTATCGATGACATTTTATGCACTTGCCCTACGAAACGACTTTGATTTTCTCCAAAACCATATGTACTCTGATTTTTTCGGTCCATTGCATATGAATTCCACACCGGTTTGTCCGGATATGACTGGATGAAACCGGAAATATCCGGTTGTGTTTTGGATAACTCCATCCCAGATATTGCTACAGCCTCTGTGTTTGGGCATTCCTGATATTATCCACAGACTTTATTGTTTTGAATGTTTTTTATCAGGGAATATTTAATTTTGTTCTTGTAATTACTAATTGTTTCCACATGGAGACACCAGCTCTAAACATTCATATTTTCTAGGGAGTAATCCAGAGGAACTGTGGCAAACATACATGATATTTCTGTTTGTATCGATGATATTTTATGCACTTGCCTAACGAAAACTCTTTGCTTTTCTCCAAAACCATTTTTACTGTGATTTTCTCGGTGCACTGCATATGAATTCCACACCAGTTTACCAGATATGACTGCATGAAACTGGAAATATCTGGTTACATTTTGCGAACTCAATCACAGATATTGCTACAGCCTCTGTGTTTGTGTATTCCTGTATTATCCATGGACTTTACTGTTTCGAAAGTTTTTTATCAGGGAACATTTTATTTTGAGCTTGGAAACACTAATTGGTTCCACATGGAGACACCAGCTCTACACATTCCTATTTTCTAGGGAGAAATCCAGAGGAACTGAAACAAACAAACATGATATTTCTGTTTGTATAGATGACATTTTATGCACTTGCATAACCAAAAGACTTTCCTTTTATCCAAAACCATTTGTGCTATGATTTTCTAAGTCCATTGCATACGAATTCCACATAAGTTTCTCCAGATATGACTGGATGAAATCGGAAATATCTGTTTGTGTTTTGGCTAACTCAATACGAAATATTGCGAAAGCCTCTGTGTTTGTGTTTTAAAGATATCATCAATGGACATTATTGTATTGAATGTTTTTATCAGGGAACATTTAATTTTGCACCGTAGAAACACGAATTGGTTCATCATGGGGACAACAGCTCTACACATTCGTATTTTCTAGGGAGAAAGCTAGAGGAACTGCAGCAAACAAACATGGTATTGCTGTTTATATAGATGACATTTTATGCACTTGCCTAACGAAAAGACTTTGCTTTTCTCCAAAACCATTTTTACTGTGATTTTCTCGGTCCATTGCATAAGAATTCCACGCCAGTTTGTCCGGATATGACTGGATGAAACCAGAAATATCCGGTTGTGTTTTGGCGATCTCAATCCAAAATATTGTGAAAGTTTCTGTGTTTGTGTTTTCTGGATATTATCGATGGACTTTACTGTTTTGAATATTTTTATCAGGGAACATTTAATTTTGTACCGTTGAAGCACTAATTGGTAAATCATGGGGGCACCAGCTCTACACATTCGTATATTCTAGGGAGAAAGCTAGAGGAACTGCGGCAAACAAACATGATATTTCTGTTTGTATCGATGATATTTTATCTACTTGCCTAATGAAAAAACATTGCTCTTCTAAAAAACCATTTTTACTGTGATTTTTCTCGGTCCATTGCATATGAATTCCACACAAGTTTGTCTGGATATGACTGGATTGAAACAGAAATATCCAGTTTTGTTTTGGCTAACTCAAACCCAGATATTGCTACAGCCTCAGTGTTTGTGTATTCCAATTTTTTTTTCAGGGAACATTTAATTTTGAGCTTGGAAACACTAATTAGTTCCACATGGAGACACCAGCTCTACACATTCATAATTTTTAGGGAGAAAGCTAGAGGAACTGCGCAAAAAAACATGATATTTCTGTTTGTATAGATGACATTTTATGCATTGCCTAACAAAGAGACTTTGCTTTTCTGCAAAATCATTTGTCCTGTGATTTTCTCGGTCCATTGCATACGAATTCCACACCAGTTTCTCTGGATATGACTGGATGAAACCAGAAATATCCGGTTTTCTTTTGGCTAACTCAATCCCAGATATTGCTAAAGCCTCTGTGTTTGTTTCTCCTAGATACTATCAACGGACTTTATTGTTTTGAATGTTTTTATAAGAGATCATTTAATTTTGTGCTGGGAAACACTAATTGGTTCATCATGGGAACACCCGCTCTACACATTCGTATTTTCTAGGGAGAAAGCTAGAGCAACTGCGACAAACAAACATGATATTTCTGTTTGTATAGATGACTTTTTATGCACTTGCCTAACGAAACGACTTTGCTTTTCTCCAAAACCATTTGTACTGTGATTTTCTCGGTCCATTGCATACGAATTCCACAGGAGTTTGTCCGGATATGACTAGATGAAACTGGAAATATCCGGTTGTGTTTTGGCTAACTCAATCCCAGATTTTGCTACAGCCTCTGTGTTTGTTTTTCCTGGATACTATCAATGGACTTTATTGTTTTGAAAGTTTTTTATCGGGGAACATTTTATTTTGAGCTTGGATACAGTAATTGGTTCCACATGGAGACACCAGCTCTACATATTCGTATTTTCTAGGGAGAAAGCTAGAGTAACTGCCTGCCAACAAACATGATATTTCTGTTTGTATCGATGATATTTTATGCACTTGCCTAACGAAAAGATTTTGCTTTTCTCCAAAACCATTTTTACTGTGATTTTATCGGTCCATTGCATATGAATTCCACACCACTTTGTCCGGATATGACTGGATGAAACCAGAAATATTTGTTTTTTTTTTTTTTTGGCTAACTCAATCCCAGATATTGCTACAGCCTCTGTGTTTGTGTATTCCTGATATTATCCACGGACTTTATTGTTTTGAATGTTTTTTATCAAGGAACATTTAATTTTGTGCTTGAAATCACTAATTGTTTCTACATGGAGACACCAGCTCTATATATTTGTATTTTCTAGGGAGAAAGCTAGAGGAGCCGCAGCAAACAAACATGATATTTCTGTTTGTATCGATGATATTTTATCTACTTCCCCAATGAAAAGACATTGCTCTTCTAAAAAACCATTTTTACTGTGATTTTATCGGTCCATTGCATATGAATTCCACACCACTTTATCCGGATATGACTGGATGAAACCGGAAATATCTGGTTGTGTTTTGGCTAACTCAATCTCAGATATTGCTACAGCCTCTGTGTTTGTGTATTCCTGATATTATCCATGGAATTTATTTTTTTCAATGTTTTTTTTTCAGGGACATTTAATTTTGAGCTTGGAAACACTAATTAGTTCCACATGGAGACACCAGCTCTACACATTCGTATTTTCTAGGGAGAAAGCTAGAGGAATTGTGGCAAACAAACATGATATTTCTGTTTGTATCGATGAAATTTTATGCACTTGCTTAACGAAATGACTTTGCTTTTCTCCTAAACCATTTTTACTGTGATTTTCTCAGTGCATTGCATACCAATTCCTGACCACTTTTTCCGGATATGACTGGATGAAACCGGAAATATCCGGTTTTGTTTGGCTAACTCAATCCCAGATATTGCTACAGCCTCTGTGTTTGTTTTTTCTGGATACTATCAACGGACTTTATTGTTTTGAATGTTTTTTTATCGGGGAACATTTTATTTTGAGCTTGGATACAGTAATTGGTTCCACATGGGAACACCAGCTCTACATATTCGTATTTTCTTGGGAGAAAGCTAGAGGAACTGCGGTAAACAAAGATGATACTTCTGTTTGTATCGATGACATTTTATGCACTTGCCTAACGAAAAGATTTTGCTTTACTCCAAAACCATTTTACTGTGATTTTCTCGGTCCATTGCATACGAGTTCCACACCAGTTTGTCCGGATATGACTGGATGAAACTGGAAATATCCTGTTGTGTTTTGGATAACTCAATCCGAATTATTGTCAAAGCCTCTGTGTTTGTTTTTTCTAGGTATTCTCGATGGAATTTATTGTTTTCAATGTTTTTTACCAGGGAGCATTGCATTTTGTACCGTAGAAACACTAATTGGTTCATCATGGGGAAACCAGCTCCACACATTCGTATTTTCTAGGGAGAAAGCTAGAGGAACTGCGGCAAACAAACATGATATTTCCGTTTGTATCGATGACATTTTATGCACTTGCCTAACAAAAAGACTTTGCTTTTCTTTTTTTTTTATTTTTTTTATTAAACTTTTATTTAATGAATATAAATTTCCAAAGTATAGCTTATGGGTTACAATGGCTTCCCCCCTCCCATAACTTCCCTCCCGCCCGCAACCCTCCCCCCTCCTGCTCCCTCTCCCCTTCCATTCATGTAAAGATTCATTTTCAATTCTCTTTGTATACAGAAGATCAGTTTAGTATATACTAGGTAAAGATTTCAACATTTTGCCCATATAGCAACATCAAGTGAAAAAACTACCATTGGATTACTAATTATAGCATTAATTAGCAATGTACAGCACATTAAAGACAGAGATCCTACATAATTTTTTTTTCAAAATAATTAATTTTCTATGCCATTTCCATTTTAACACCAGGTTGTTTTGTTTTTTTTTTTCATTTCCAATTCTCTTTATATACAGAAGATCACTTCAGTATATAATTAGCAAAGACCTCATCAGTCTGCGCCCACACAGAAACGCAAAGTATAAAAATACTCTTTCAGTACCAGTCCTAGCATCACTTGGCTTTAGACGACATATTAGGGACAGATCCCGCATGGGGTGTAAGTACACAGTGACTCCTGTTGCTGACTTAACAATTTGACACTCCTGTTCATGGCGTCAGTAATCTCCCTGGGCTCTAGTCATGAGTTGCCAGGGCTATGGAAGCCTTTAGATTTTGCTGACTTTGATATTGTTCCGATAGTGTCATAGTCAAAGTGGAGGTTCTCTCCTCCCTTCGGAGAAGGGTACCTCCTTCTTTGAAGGCCCCGTTCTTTCCACTGGGATCTCATTCACAGAGATCATTCATTTAGGTCTTTTTTTTTTCCATGATATCTTGGCTTTCCATGCCTGCTATACTCTCATGGGCTCTTCAGCCAGATCTGAATGCCTTGAGGGCTGATTCTGAGGCCGGAGTGCTGTCTAGGACATCTGCCATCCTATGAGTCTGCTGTGTATCCCACTTCCCATGTTGGATCTTTCTCTCCCTTTTTGATTCTATCAGTTAGTATTAGCAGATACTTGTCTTGTTTGTGTGATCTCTTTGACTCTTAGACCTATCGGAGCTATCAATTGTGAGCTGAAATTGATTACTTGGACTAGTGCGATGGCATTGGTACATGCCATCTTGATGGAATTGTGTTGGAATCCCCTGCACATTTCTGACTCCACCATTTGCGGCCAGTCCGATTGAGCATGTTCCTAATTGTTCATTTCCTCCCTCTCTTTTTCCACTCTTAGATTTAACAGGGATCACTTTTCAGTTAAAATTTAAACACCTGAGAATAATTGTGTGTTAATTACTGAGTTCAACCAATAGTACTAGAACAACAACAACAACAACAAATACTAAAAAGGATAGAGTATTACATTGTACATCTAAAGTCAGGACAGGAGCTGATCAGTTCATTGTTGCTTATAGTGTCCATTTCACTTAACAGGTTTTCTCTTTGGCGCTCAGTTGTCACCGATCAGGGAAAACAAATGATATTTCTCTCTTTGGGACTGGCTCAATTCACTCAGCATGATGTTTTCCAGATTGCTCCATCTTGTTGCAAATGACTGGGTTTCATTGTTTCTTACTGCTGTATAGTATTCTATGGAGTACATGTCCCATAATTTCTTTATCCAGTCTACTGTTGATGGGCATTTGGGTTGGTTCCAGGTCTTAGCTATTGTGAATTGAGCTGCAATAAACATTAATGTGCAGATGGCTTTTTTATTTGCCAAATTAAATTCCTTTGGGTAAATTCCAAGGAGTGGGATGGCTGGGTTGTATGGTAGGGTTATGTTCAGGTTTCTGAGGAATCTCCAGACAGACTTCCATAGTGGCTTAACCAGTTTGCATTCCCACCAACAGTGGGTTAGTGTCCCTTTTTCCCCACATCCTCTCCAGCATCTGTTGTTGGTAGATTTCTGAATGTGAGCCATTCTCACCGGGGTGAGATGGAACCTCATTGTGGTTTTGATTTGCATTTCTCTGATTGCTAGTGATCTTGAACATTTTTTCATGTGTCTGTTGGCCATTTGGATTTCCTCTTTCGAAAAATGTCTATTGAGGTCCTTGGCCCATCTCTTAAGTGGGTTGTTTGTTTTGTTGTTGTGGATTTTCTTGATTTCTTTGTAGATTCTGGTTATCAATCCTTTATCTGTAGTATAGTTTGCGAATATTTTTTCCCATTCTGTTGGTTGCCTCTTCACTTTCCTGACTGTTTCTTTTGAAGTACAGAAACTTCTCAATTTGATGCAATCCCAAATGTTAATTTTGGTTTTGACTGCCTGTGCTGTTGGAGTATTTTCCAGGAAGTCTTTGCCTGTGCCTATATCTTGCAGGGTTTCTCCAATGCTCTCTAATAATTTGATGGTTTCGGGTCGTAGATTTAAGTCTTTAATCCATGTTGAGTGAATTTTTGTGTAAGGTGAAAGGTATGTGGTCTTGCTTTAAGCTTCTGCACATTGAAATCCAATTTTCCCAGCACCATTTATTGAATAGACTGTCCTGATTCCAGGGATTAGATTTGGATCTTTGGTCAAATATAAGTTGGCTGTAGATGTTTGGATTGATTTCTGGTGTTTCTATTCTGTTCCATTGGTCTATCCATCTGTTTCTGTACCAGTATCATGCTGTTTTGATAACAACTGCCCTGTAGTTTGTCCTGAAATCAGGTATTGTGATGCCTCCGGCTTTGTTTTGTTGTACAGGATTGTCCCCTAAATAAAGAACCATATCATCTGCAAAGAGGGATTGTTTGAGTTCGTCCTTCCCGATTTGTATCCCTTTAATTTCTTTTTCTTGCCTAATAGCTCTGGCCAAAACTTCCAGAACTATATTGAATAGCAGTGGTGAGAGAGGGCATCCGTGTCTGGTACCAGATTTCAGTGGAAATGCTTCCAACTTTTCCCCATTCAATAGGATGTTGGCCGTGGGTTTTTCATATATTGCTTTGATTGTATTAAGGAATGTTCCTTCCATACCCAGTTTGCTTAGAGTTTTCATCATGAAAGGGTGTTTTATTTTATCAAATGCTTTCTCTGCGTCTATTGAGAGAATCATATGGTTTTTCTTCTGCAGTCTGTTAATGTAGTGTATTACCTTGATTGTTTTGCGAATGTTGAACCATCCCTGCATACCGGGGATGAATCCCACTTGGTCTGGGTGGATGATCTTTCTGATGTGTTGTTGCATTCTATTGGCCAGAATTTTATTGAGAATTTTTGCATCTATGTTCATCAGGGATATTGGTCTGTAATTCTCTTTCAATGTTGCGTCTCTTTCTGGCTTAGGAATTAAGGTGATGGTGGCTTCATAGAAAGAATTTGGGAGGATTCCCTCTTTTTCGATTGCTCTGAATAGTTTGAGAAGAATTGGAGTTAGTTCTTCTCTAAATGTCTGGTAGAACTCAGCAGTGAATCCGTCTGGCCCTGGGCTTTTCTTTGTTGGGAGGGCCTTTATTACTGTTTCAATTTCTGTGTCAGTTATTGGTCTGTTTAGGTTTTCTATGTCTTCCTGGCTCAATTTAGGGAGGTTGTATGTGTCCAAGAATCTGTCCATTTCTGATAGATTTCCCTGTTTGCTGGCATACAAGTCCTTGTAGTAATTTCTGATGATTCTTTTTATTTCTGTGGCGTCTGTTGTTACGTTTCCCATTTCATCTCTGATCCTATTGATTTGGGTCTTTTCTCTTCTTTTTTTAGTTAGTTGGGCCAATGGGGTGTCAATTTTGTTTATTTTTTCAAAAAACCAGCTCCTCGTTTGGCTGATTTTTTGTAATGTTTTTTTGGATTCAATCCTGTTGATTTCTTCTCTGATTTTAATTATTTCTCTTCTCCTACTGGGTTTGGGTTTGGTTTGCTGCAGATTTTCTAGATCCTTGAGATGGCTTGAAAGCTCATCTATTTGGTGCCTTTCCAATTTCTTGATGTAGGCACCTATTGATATAAACTTTCCTCTTAACACTGCTTTTGTTGTATCCCATAGGTTTTGGTATGTTGTGCTGTTATCCTCATTTACTTCCAGAAAATTTTTGATTTCTCTTTTAATTTCTTCTATGACCCATTGTTCATTCAGGAGCATGTTGTTCAATCTCCATGTGTTTGCACGTGCTCTAGGGATTCCTGAGTTGCCAATTTCCAATTTCATTCCTTTGTGGTCTGAGAAGCTGCATGGTATGATTCTAATTCTTTTGAATTTGCTGAGACTTGCTTTATGGCCTAGTATGTGGTCAATCCTAGAGAGGGTTCCATGTACTGCTGAGAAGAATGTAAAGTCCTTAGATGTAGGATGAAATGTTCTGTAGATGTCTGTTAGATCCATTTGGGCTATAGTGTCATTTAAATCTACTGTCTCCTTGTTGATCTTCTGTCCTGTTGATCTGTCTATCTCTGAGAGTGGAGTATTGAAGTCCCCCAGTACTATTGTATTGGGGTCTAAGTCTCCCTTTAAGTCCCTTAACAAGTCTTTTAAATAAGCTGGTGCCCTGTAATTAGCTGCATATACGTTGAGAATCGTTATATCTTCCTGTTGAATGGATCCCTTAATCATTATATAGTGCCCCTCTTTGTCTCTCCTAACAGTTTTTGTGGTAAAGTTTATGTTGTCCGATATTAAGATGGCTACGCCCGCTCTCTTTTCATTTCTGTTGGCGTGGTATATCTTTTTCCAGCCTTTCACTCTCAGCTTGTATGGATCATTGTTGGATAGATGGGTTTCTTGTAAGCAGCAAAAGGATGGGTTTTGTTCCTTAACCCAATCGGCCAATCGGTGTCTTTTAACTGGACAGTTCAAGCCATTAACATTCAATGTGACTATTGAGAAGGAGTAACTTTGCCCTGCCATTTGCCAAAGATATTTTTTAATATATGGTTTGAGATTCCTGTGATCTTTTGCTCTGAGGTTTCCTTCCTTTACCTTCTTTCATATTGGTGACCGTGTTTCTGTGTTTCTGTATGTAACACATCTTTAAGCATCGTTTGCAGGGCTGGACGAGTGGCGACAAATTCTTTCAATTTCTGTTTGCTGTGAAAGGTCTTAATTTCACCTTCATTCACAAATGAGAGCTTTGCAGGATATAATATTCTGGGCTGGCAGTTTTTCTCTCTTAGTACCTGGGCTATATCTCGCCATTCTCTCCTGGCTTGTAGGGTTTCTGATGAGAAATCAGCTGTGAGTCTAATTGGAGATCCTCTGAGAGTAATCTGGCGTTTCTCTCTTGCACATTTTAGGATCTTTTCTTTGTGTTTCACTGTGGTGAGTTTGATTACGACGTGTCGTGGTGAGGATCTCTTTTGATCATGTTTATTAGGGGTTCTCTGAGCTTCCTGTACTAGGATGTCTCTGTCCTTCTCCAAACCTGGGAAATTTTCTGCTAGTATCTCACTAAAAAGGCCTTCTAATCCTTTCTCCCTTTCCATGCCTTCAGGAACACCTAGAACCCGAATGTTGGGTTTTTTAATAGTATCCTGTAGATTCCTGACAGTATTTTTTAGATTTCTGATTTCTTCTTCTTTTCTTTGATTTGACTGTTTCCTTTCCTGTTCTCTGTCTTCTAATTACGATATTCTCTCTTCTGCTTCATCCATTCTGTTTTCAAGGCTCTCTAATGTGTTTGCCATTTGATCTATTGAGTTCTTCATTTCATTGATGTTTTTTGCCAGTATCGCAGTTTCCTGTTCCACTAATTTTTTCATTTCATTTTGATTCCTCCTTAATATTTCATTTTCACGGGAGAGATTTTCTATCTTGTCCATTAAGGATTTCTGTAGTTCAAGAATTTGTTTTTGAGAACTTCTTAATGTTCTTATGAATTTTTTAAAATCTGCTTCTTGCATTTGCTCTATCTCTTCATCTGCATAATCTTGCATTGGCGTGTCTTGATCACCTGGGGGCGTCATAGTGCTTTCGTTGTTCTTGGTACCTCCGCTTCTATGTTTCTTGCTTGGCATGTTGGAGATAATTTGTGGTGTTTTTGTTTTTGTTTTTGTTTTTTTTTTCTCTCGTTATACTATGCCTCTAAGTGAGCTGTCTGTTTAGTTGGAGCCTTAGGGGCTGTGATGGGTGTGGCCAGAGAGCTATGCTTGTTTCTTGATGTTTAAGGCTGTGTAAAGAGCGACTCTCCCAGAATACTTGCTCCTTGCTGGGATACTCACTCTCTCTCTCTCTCTTTTTTTTTTTTTCTTTTGACTCAGTTGGGAGTGGAGTTGAGGGTAGTTGAAATCTAGCCTCTGTGAGTATTCGTTTGATCTACCCCTGGGACCACACAAAGAGTTTATGCAGCCCTCAATGTGTTCTCCAGTTTCGCTAAAGATACTGAGTTTGGCTGAGCTTTACATATGTAAAATCGCGGTGCTCTTTGTTTTGCTTGGTGAGTGAAGGGAGAGGCCTCTGTTCCCCCTCCCCCCAATGTCTCGGACTTCTCAGGTCTTTGTCTTACCCTCCTGGGTTCCCGCGCTGGCGAGATTCTGTGGCTCTGGCTCCGCTCCCGCAGCTGCCGCTCGGCTTGTCTCGGTTGGTTTTCCACGCGGTGGGTTCCCTGTAAGTCCTCTGTGTCTCATCCACAAGATCCGGAAGCATTTCCTCTGCAGTTTTTTTTCTTGAGTCTTTTCCTGAGGAGAAGATGCAAGAAGCGTGTGATAAAAAACATATATTCAGTCCTTGTTCCTAGTTCTAACCAAGACTTTGCTTTTCTCAAAACCATTTTTACTGTGATTTTCTCGGTCCATTGCATACGAATTCTGCACCAGTTTGTCCAGATATGACTTGATGAAACCGGAAATATCCGGTTCTGTTTTGGCTACCTCAATCCCAGATATTGTTACCGCCTCTGTGTTTGTGTTTTCCTGATATTATCCACGGACTTTATTGATTTGAATGTTTTTTATCCGAGAACATTTAACTTTGAGCTTGGATACAGTAATTGGTTCCACATGGAGACACCAGCTCTACACATTCATATTTTCTACGGAGAAATGTACAGGAACTGTGGCAAACAAACATGATATTTCTGTTTGTATAGATGACATTTTATTCACTTGCCTAATGAAAAGACTTTGCTTTTCTCCAAAACCATTTTTACTGTGATCTTCTAGGTCCATTGCATACAAATTTCACACCACTTTGTCTGCATATGACTGGATGAAACCAGAAATATCTGGTTGGGTTTTGGCTAACTCAGTCCGAAATATTGCTACAGCCTCTGTGTTTGTGTATTCCTGATATTAGCATGGACTTTATTGATTTGTATGTTTTTTATCAGGGAACATTTAATTTTGTGCTTGGAAAGACTATTGGATTCCACATGGAGACACCAGCTCTACACATTCATATTTTCTAGGGAGAAAGCTAGAGGAACTACAGCAAACAAACATGATATTTCTGTTTGTATAGATGACATTTTATGCACTTGCCTAACGAAAAGACTTTGCTTTTCTCCAAAATCATTTTTACTGTGATTTTTTGGTCCATTGCATACGAGTTCCACACCAGTTTGTCCAGACTTCACTGGATGAAACCAGAAATATCCTGTTTTCTTTTGGCTAACTCAATCCCAAATATTATTACCGGCTCTGTGTTTGTGTATTCCTGATATTATCCACAGACTGTATTGTTTTGAAAGTTTTTATAAGGGAACATTTAATTTTGTACCGTTGAAAGACTAATTTGTTCATCATTGGGACATCAGCTCTACACATTCGTATTTCCTTGTAGAAACGTAGAGGAACTGCGGAAAACAAACATGATATTTCTGTTTGTATAGATGACATTTTATGCACTTGCGTAATGAAAAGACTTTGCTTTTCTCCAAAACCATGTGTACTGTGATATTCTGGGTCCATTGCATATGAATTCCACACCACTTTGTCCAGATATGACTGGATGAAACCGGAAATATCCGGTTTTGTTTTGGCTAACTCAATCCCAAATATTGCTACAGCCTCTGTGTTTGTGTATTCCTGATATTATCCACGGACTTTATTGTTTTGAATGTTTTTTATCAGGGAACATTTCATTTTGTACCGTTGAAACACTAATTGGTTCATCATTGGGACATCAACTCTACACATTCGTATTTTCTGGGTAGAAACCTAGAGGAACTGCGGAAAACAAACATGATATTTCTGTTTGTATAGATGACATTTTATGCACTTGCCTAACGAAAAGCCTTTGCTTTTCTCCAAAACTATTTTTACTGTGATTTTCTCGGTCCATTGCATACGAATTCTGCACCAGTTTGTCCAGATATGACTTGATGAATCCGGAAATATCCGGTTCTGTTTTGGCTACCTCAATCACAGATATTGTTACCGCCTCTGTGTTTGAGTTTTCCTGATATTATCCACGGACTTTATTGATTTGAATGTTTTTTATCCGAGAACATTTAATTTTGAGCTTGGATACAGTAATTGGTTCCACATGGAGACACCAGCTCTACACATTCATATTTTCTACGGAGAAATGTACAGGAACTGTGGCAAACAAACATGATATTTCTGTTTGTATAGATGACATTTTATTCACTTGCCTAATGAAAAGACTTTGCTTTTCTCCAAAACCATTTTTACTGTGATCTTCTAGGTCCATTGCATACAAATTTCACACCACTTTGTCCACATATGACTGGATGAAACCAGAAATATCTGGTTGGGTTTTGGCTAACTCAGTCCGAAATATTGCTACAGCCTCTGTGTTTGTGTATTCCTGATATTAGCATGGACTTAATTGATTTGTATGTTTTTTATCAGGGAACATTTAATTTTGTGCTTGGAAAGACTATTGGGTTCCACATGGAGACACCAGCTCTACACATTCATATTTTCTAGGGAGAAAGCTAGAGGAACTGCAGCAAACAAACATGATATTTCTGTTTGTATAGATGACATTTTATGCACTTGCCTAACGAAAAGACTTTGCTTTTCTCCAAAATCATTTTTACTGTGATTTTTTGGTCCATTGCATACGAGTTCCACACCAGTTTGTCCAGACTTCACTGGATGAAACCAGAAATATCCTGTTTTCTTTTGGCTAACTCAATCCCAAATATTATTACCGGCTCTGTGTTTGTGTATTCCTGATATTATCCACAGACTGTATTGTTTTGAAAGTTTTTATAAGGGAACATTTAATTTTGTACCGTTGAAAGACTAATTTGTTCATCATTGGGACATCAGCTCTACACATTCGTA
This sequence comes from Lepus europaeus, assembly GCF_033115175.1. Classification (NCBI taxonomy): domain Eukaryota; kingdom Metazoa; phylum Chordata; class Mammalia; order Lagomorpha; family Leporidae; genus Lepus; species Lepus europaeus. Next base: position 5,357,364 of record NW_026909158.1, on the reverse strand, counting down.
TTTCCTTGTAGAAACCTAGAGGAACTGCGGAAAACAAACATGATATTTCTGTTTGTATAGATGACATTTTATGCACTTGCCTAACGAAAAGCCTTTGCTTTTCTCCAAAACTATTTTTACTGTGATTTTCTCGGTCCATTGCATACGAATTCCACACCAGTTTGTCCAGATATGACTGGATGAAACCAGAAATATCAGATTATTTTTTTTTGCTAACTCAATCCCAGTTATTTTATCGCATCTGTGTTTGTGTATTCTTGATATTATCCACGGACTTTTTTTTTTGAATGTTTTTATCAGGGAACATTTTATTATCTGCTTGGAAACACTAATGGTTCCACATGGACACACCAGCTCTACACAGTCGTATTTTCTAGGGAGAAAGCTAGAGGAACTGCGGCAAACGGTCATGATATTTCTCTTTGTATAGATGACATTTTATGCACTTTCCTAACGAAAAGACTTTCCTTTTCTCCAAAACCATTTTTACAGTGATTTTCTCGGTCCATTGCATATGAATTCCACACCACTTTTTCCGGATATGACTGGATGAAACCGGAAATATCCGGTTTTGTTTTGGCTAACTCAATCCCAAATATTATTACCGCCTCTGTGTTTGCGTATTCCTGATATTATCCACGGACTTTATTGTTTTGAATGTTTTTTATCAGGGAACATTTCATTTTGTACCGTTGAAACACTAATTGGTTCATCATTGGGACACCAGCTCTACACATTCGTATTTTCTGGGGAGAAACCTAGAGGAACTGCGGAAAACAAACATGATATTTCTGTTTGTATAGATGACATTTTATGCACTTGCTTATCGAAAACATTTTGTTCTTCTCCAAAACCATTTTTACTGTGATTTTCTCGGTACATTGCATACGAATTCTACAGGAGTTTGTCTGGATATGACTGGATGAAACCGGAAATATCTGGTAGTGTTTGTGCTAACTCAATCCGAAATATTGCTACAGCCTCTTTGTTTTTTGTGTATTCCTGATATAATCCACGGACTATATATTTTTGAATTTTTTTTTCAGGGAACATTTTAATTTTGTGTTTGGAAACACTAATTGTTTCCACATGGGGACACCAGCTCTACACATTCGTATTTTCTAGGGAGAAACTGGGGGTACTGCGGCAAACAAACATGATATTTCTGTTTGTATCGATGACATTTTATGCACTTGCCTAATGAAAATACTTTGCTTTTCTCCAAATCCATTTTTACTGTGATTTTCTCGGTCGATTGCATAAGAATTCCACACCACTTTGTCTGGATATGACTGGAAGAAACCAGAAATATCTGGTTGGGTTTTTGAAAACTCAATCCGAAATATTGCTACAGCCTCTGTGTTTGTGTATTCCTGATATTATCCACGGACTTTATTTTTTTGAAAGTATTTTTATCAGGGAACATTTAATTTTGTGCTTGGAAACACTAATTGATTCCACATGGAGACACCAGCTCTACACATTTGTATTTTCTAGGGAGAAAGCTAGAGGGACTGCGGCAAACAAACATGATATTTCTGTTTGTATAGATGACATTTTATGCACTTGCCTAACGAAAAGACTTTGCTTTTCTCCAAAACCATTTGTACTGTGATTTTCTTGTTCCATTGAATACGAATTCCACAGCAGTTTTTCCAGATATGACTGGATGAAACCGGAAATATCCGGTTTTGTTTTGGCTAACTCAATCCCAAATATTATTACCGCCTCTGTGTTTGTGTATTCCTGATATTATCCGCGGACTTTATTGTTTTGAATGTTTTTTATCAGGGAACATTTCATTCTGTGCTTGGAAACACTAATTGGTTCATCATGGAGATACCAGCTCTACACATTCGTATTTTCTAGGGAGAAACTAGAGGAACTGCGACAAACAATCATGATATTTCTGTTTGTATAGATGACATTTTATGTACTTGCCCAATGAAAAGACTTTGCTTTTCTCCAAAACCATTTGTATTGTGATTTTCTCCGTCCATTGCCTAGAAATTCCACACCAATTTGTGCGGATATGACTGGATGAAACCGGAAATATCTGGTTTTGTTTGGCTAACTCAATCCCAGATATTGCCATGGACTCTGTGTTTGTGTTTTCTGGATATTATCAACGGACTTCATTGTTTTGAATGTATATTTATCAGGGAACATTTAATTTTGTGCTTGGAAACACTAATTGGTTCATCATGGAGACACCAGCTCTACACATTCATATTTTCTACGGAGAAATCTACAGGAACTGCGGCAAACAATCATGATATTTCTCTTTGTATAGATGACATTTTATGCCCTTGCCTAACGAAAAGACTTTGCTTTTCTCCAAAATCATGTTTACTGTGATTTTCTCGGTCCATTGCATACGAATTCCACACCACTTTGTCCGGATGTGACTGGATGAAACCGGAAATATCCGGTTTTGTTTGGGCTAACTCAATCCGAAATATTGCTACAGCCTCTGTGATTGTGTTTTCTGGATATTATCAACGGACTTCATTGTTTTGAATGTTTTTATCAGGGAACATTTAATTTTGTACAGTTGAAACACTAATAGTTTCCACATGGAGACACCAGCTCCACACATTCGTATTTTCTAGGGAGAAAGCTAGAGGAACTGTGGCAAATAAACATGATATTTCTGTTTGTATAGATGATATTTTTGCACTTGCCTAACGAAAAGACTTTGCTTTTCTCGAAAACCATTTGTACTGTGATTTTCTTCGTCCATTGAATACGAATTCCACAGCAGTTCATCCAGATATGACTGGATGAAACCAGAAATATTTGGTTTTGTTTTGGCTAACTCAATCCCAGATATTGCTACAGCTTCTGTGTTTGTGTATTCCTGATATTATCCACGGACTTTATTGGTTTGAATGTTTTTTATCAGGGAACATTTAATTTTGTGCTTGGAAACACTAATTGGTTCATCATGGAGACACCAGCTCTACACATTCGTATTTTCTAAGGAGAAACTAGGGGAACTGCAACAAACATGATATTTCTGTTTGTATAGATGACATTTTATGTACTTGCCTAATGAAAAGACTTTGCTTTTCTCCAAAATCATTTGTACTGTGATTTTGTTGGTCCATTGCATACAAATTCCACATCAGTTTGTCCAGATATCACTGGATTTAACCAGGATATCCGGTTTTGTTTTGGCTAACTCAATCCGAAATATTGCCATAGACTCTTTGTTTGTGTATTCCTGATATTATGCACGGACTTTATTGTTTTGAATGTTTTTCTATCAGGGAACATTTGATTTTGTACCGTTGAAACATTAATTGTTTCCTCATGGAGACACCAGCTCTACACATTCATATTTTCTAGGGAGAAAGCTAGAGGAACTGCAGCAAACAAACATGATATTTCTGTTTGTATAGATGATATTTTATGCACTTGCCTAACGAAAAGACTTGCTTTTCTCCAAAACCATTTTTACTGTGATTTTCTCATTCCATTGCATACCAGTTCCACACCACTTTGTCCGGATATGACTTGTTGAAACCAGAAATATCTGGTTCGGTTTGTGCTAACTGAATGCGAAATATTGCTAAAGCCTCTGTGTTTGTGTATCCCCGATATTATCCACAGACTATATTTTTTTGAATTTTTTTTTCAGGGAACATTTAATTTTGTGCTTGGAAACACTAATTGGTTCCACATGGAGACACCAGCTCTACACATTCGTATTTTCTATTGAGAAACTAGGGGAACTGCGGCAAACAAACATGATATTTCTGTTTGTATCGATGACATTTTATGCACTTGCCTAACGAAAAGACTTTGCTTTTCTCCAAAACCATTTTTACTGTGACTTTCGTGGTCCATTGCATACAAATTTCACACCAGTTTGTCTGGATATGACTGGATGAAACCAGAAATATCTGGTTGGGTTTTGGCTAACTCAATACGAAATATTGCTACAGACTCTTTGTTTGAGTTTTCTGGATATTATCTATGGACTTATTGTCATGAATGTTTTTATCAGGGAACATTTAATTTTGTACCATTGAATCACAAATTGGTTCATCATGGGGACACCAGACTTGACTGGATGAAACCAGAAATATCCAGTTTTGTTTTGGCTAACTCAATCCCAAATATTTTTACCGCCTCTGTGTTTGTTTATTCCTGATATTATCCACAGATTTATTGTTTTGAATGTTTTTATCAGGGAACATTTCATTTTCTGCTTGGAAACACTAATTGGTTCCACATGGAGACACCAGCTCTACACATTCGTATTTTCTAGGGAGAAAGCTAGAGGAACTGCGGCAAACAAACATGAAATTTCTATTTGTATAGATGACATTTTATGCACTTGCCTAACGAAAAGACTTTCCTTTTCTCCAAAACCATTTGTACTGTGATTTTCTCGGTCCATTGCATTCGAATTCCACACCACTTTTTCCGGATATGACTGGCTGAAAACAGATATATCCGGTTGTTCTTTGGCTAACTCAATCCGAAATATTGTGAAAGCCTCTGTGTTTGTGTTTTACAGATATTATCGATGGACTTCATTGTTTTGAATACTTTTATCACCGAACATTTATTTTGTGTATTCCTGATATTATCCACGGACTATATTTTTTGAAATTTTTTTTCAGGGAACATTTAATTTTGTGCTTGTAAACACTAATTTGTTCCACATGGAGACAGCAGCTCTACACATTTGTATTTTCTAGGGAGAAACTAAGGCTACTGCGGCAAACAAACATGATATTTCTGTTTGTATCGATGACATTTTATGCACTTGCCTGATGAAAGGACTTTGCTTTTCTCCAAAACCATTTTTACAGTGATTTTCTTGTTCCATTGAATACGAATTCCACAGCAGTTTGTCCAGATATGACTGGATGAAACCGTAAATATCCAGTTTTGTTTTGGCTAACTCAATCCCAAATATTATTACCGCCTCTGTGTTTGTGTATTCCTGATATTATCCACGGATTTTATTGATTTGAATGTTTTTTATCAGGGAACATTTAATTTTCTGCTTGGAAACACTAATTGGTTCATCATTGGGACACCAGCTCTACACATTCATATTTTCTAGGGAGTAACTAGGGGAAGTGCGACAAACAATCATGATATTTCTGTTTGTATAGATGACATTTTATATACTTGCCCAATGAAAAGACTTTGCTTTTCTCCAAAATCATTTGTACTGTGATTTTCTCCGTACATTGCATACAAATTCAACACACCAGTTTGTCCGGATATCACTGGATGAAACCGGAAATATCCGGTTTTGTTTGGCTAACTCAATCCCAGATATTGCCATGGCCTCTGTGTTTGTGTTTTCCTGATAATATCCACGGACTTTATTGTTTTGAATGTTTTTTATCATGGAACATTTAATTTTCTGCCTGGGAACACTAATTGGTTCATCATGGAGACACCAGCTCTACACATTCATATATTCTAGGGAGAAAGCTAGAGGAACTGCGGCAAACAATCATGATATTTCTGTTTGTATAGATGACATTTTATGCACTTGTCTAACGAAAAGACTTTGCTTTTCTCCAAAACCATTTTTACTGTGATCCTCTAGGTCCATTGAATACGAATTCCACACCAGTTTGTCCCGAAATGACTGGATGAAACCAGAAATATCCGGTTGTGTTTTGGCTAACTCAATCTGAAATATTGTTACAGCCTCTGTGTTTGTATATTCCTGATATTACCACGGACTTTATTGGTTTGAATGTTTTTTATCAGGGAACATTTAATTTTGTGCTTGGAAATACTATTGAGTTCCACATGGAAACACCAGCTCTACACATTCATATTTTCTAGGGAGAAAGCTAGAGGAACTGCGGCAAACAAACATGATATTTCTGTTTGTATAGATGACATTTTATGCACTTGCCTAATGAAAAGACTTTGCTTTTCTCCAAAACCATTTGTACTGTGATTTTCTTGTTCCATTGAATACGAATTCCACAGCAGTTTTTCCAGATATGACTGGATGAAACCGGAAATATCCGGTTTTGTTTTGGCTAACTCAATCCCAAATATTATTACCGCCTCTGTGTTTGTGTATTCCTGATATTATCCGCGGACTTTATTGTTTTGAATGTTTTTTATCAGGGAACATTTCATTCTGTGCTTGGAAACACTAATTGGTTCATCATGGAGATACCAGCTCTACACATTCGTATTTTCTAGGGAGAAACTAGAGGAACTGCGACAAACAATCATGATATTTCTGTTTGTATAGATGACATTTTATGTACTTGCCTAATGAAAAGACTTTGCTTTTCTCCAAAACCATTTGTATTGTGATTTTCTCCGTCCATTGCCTAGAAATTCCACACCAATTTGTGCGGATATGACTGGATGAAACCGGAAATATCTGGTTTTGTTTGGCTAACTCAATCCCAGATATTGCCATGGACTCTGTGTTTGTGTTTTCTGGATATTATCAACGGACTTCATTGTTTTGAATGTATATTTATCAGGGAACATTTAATTTTGTGCTTGGAAACACTAATTGGTTCATCATGGAGACACCAGCTCTACACATTCATATTTTCTACGGAGAAATCTACAGGAACTGCGGCAAACAATCATGATATTTCTCTTTGTATAGATGACATTTTATGCCCTTGCCTAACGAAAAGACTTTGCTTTTCTCCAAAATCATGTTTACTGTGATTTTCTCGGTCCATTGCATACGAATTCCACACCACTTTGTCCGGATGTGACTGGATGAAACCGGAAATATCCGGTTTTGTTTGGGCTAACTCAATCCGAAATATTGCTACAGCCTCTGTGATTGTGTTTTCTGGATATTATCAACGGACTTCATTGTTTTGAATGTTTTTATCAGGGAACATTTAATTTTGTACAGTTGAAACACTAATAGTTTCCACATGGAGACACCAGCTCCACACATTCGTATTTTCTAGGGAGAAAGCTAGAGGAACTGTGGCAAATAAACATGATATTTCTGTTTGTATAGATGATATTTTTGCACTTGCCTAACGAAAAGACTTTGCTTTTCTCGAAAACCATTTGTACTGTGATTTTCTTCGTCCATTGAATACGAATTCCACAGCAGTTCATCCAGATATGACTGGATGAAACCAGAAATATTTGGTTTTGTTTTGGCTAACTCAATCCCAGATATTGCTACAGCTTCTGTGTTTGTGTATTCCTGATATTATCCACGGACTTTATTGGTTTGAATGTTTTTTATCAGGGAACATTTAATTTTGTGCTTGGAAACACTAATTGGTTCATCATGGAGACACCAGCTCTACACATTCGTATTTTCTAAGGAGAAACTAGGGGAACTGCAACAAACATGATATTTCTGTTTGTATAGATGACATTTTATGTACTTGCCTAATGAAAAGACTTTGCTTTTCTCCAAAATCATTTGTACTGTGATTTTGTTGGTCCATTGCATACAAATTCCACATCAGTTTGTCCAGATATCACTGGATTTAACCAGGATATCCGGTTTTGTTTTGGCTAACTCAATCCGAAATATTGCCATAGACTCTTTGTTTGTGTATTCCTGATATTATGCACGGACTTTATTGTTTTGAATGTTTTTCTATCAGGGAACATTTGATTTTGTACCGTTGAAACATTAATTGTTTCCTCATGGAGACACCAGCTCTACACATTCATATTTTCTAGGGAGAAAGCTAGAGGAACTGCAGCAAACAAACATGATATTTCTGTTTGTATAGATGATATTTTATGCACTTGCCTAACGAAAAGACTTGCTTTTCTCCAAAACCATTTTTACTGTGATTTTCTCATTCCATTGCATACCAGTTCCACACCACTTTGTCCGGATATGACTTGTTGAAACCAGAAATATCTGGTTCGGTTTGTGCTAACTGAATGCGAAATATTGCTAAAGCCTCTGTGTTTGTGTATCCCCGATATTATCCACAGACTATATTTTTTTGAATTTTTTTTTCAGGGAACATTTAATTTTGTGCTTGGAAACACTAATTGGTTCCACATGGAGACACCAGCTCTACACATTCGTATTTTCTATTGAGAAACTAGGGGAACTGCGGCAAACAAACATGATATTTCTGTTTGTATCGATGACATTTTATGCACTTGCCTAACGAAAAGACTTTGCTTTTCTCCAAAACCATTTTTACTGTGACTTTCGTGGTCCATTGCATACAAATTTCACACCAGTTTGTCTGGATATGACTGGATGAAACCAGAAATATCTGGTTGGGTTTTGGCTAACTCAATACGAAATATTGCTACAGACTCTTTGTTTGAGTTTTCTGGATATTATCTATGGACTTATTGTCATGAATGTTTTTATCAGGGAACATTTAATTTTGTACCATTGAATCACAAATTGGTTCATCATGGGGACACCAGACTTGACTGGATGAAACCAGAAATATCCAGTTTTGTTTTGGCTAACTCAATCCCAAATATTTTTACCGCCTCTGTGTTTGTTTATTCCTGATATTATCCACAGATTTATTGTTTTGAATGTTTTTATCAGGGAACATTTCATTTTCTGCTTGGAAACACTAATTGGTTCCACATGGAGACACCAGCTCTACACATTCGTATTTTCTAGGGAGAAAGCTAGAGGAACTGCGGCAAACAAACATGAAATTTCTATTTGTATAGATGACATTTTATGCACTTGCCTAACGAAAAGACTTTCCTTTTCTCCAAAACCATTTGTACTGTGATTTTCTCGGTCCATTGCATTCGAATTCCACACCACTTTTTCCGGATATGACTGGCTGAAAACAGATATATCCGGTTGTTCTTTGGCTAACTCAATCCGAAATATTGTGAAAGCCTCTGTGTTTGTGTTTTACAGATATTATCGATGGACTTCATTGTTTTGAATACTTTTATCACCGAACATTTATTTTGTGTATTCCTGATATTATCCACGGACTATATTTTTTGAAATTTTTTTTCAGGGAACATTTAATTTTGTGCTTGTAAACACTAATTTGTTCCACATGGAGACAGCAGCTCTACACATTTGTATTTTCTAGGGAGAAACTAAGGCTACTGCGGCAAACAAACATGATATTTCTGTTTGTATCGATGACATTTTATGCACTTGCCTGATGAAAGGACTTTGCTTTTCTCCAAAACCATTTTTACAGTGATTTTCTTGTTCCATTGAATACGAATTCCACAGCAGTTTGTCCAGATATGACTGGATGAAACCGTAAATATCCAGTTTTGTTTTGGCTAACTCAATCCCAAATATTATTACCGCCTCTGTGTTTGTGTATTCCTGATATTATCCACGGACTTTATTGATTTGAATGTTTTTTATCAGGGAACATTTAATTTTCTGCTTGGAAACACTAATTGGTTCATCATTGGGACACCAGCTCTACACATTCATATTTTCTAGGGAGTAACTAGGGGAAGTGCGACAAACAATCATGATATTTCTGTTTGTATAGATGACATTTTATATACTTGCCCAATGAAAAGACTTTGCTTTTCTCCAAAATCATTTGTACTGTGATTTTCTCCGTACATTGCATACAAATTCAACACACCAGTTTGTCCGGATATCACTGGATGAAACCGGAAATATCCGGTTTTGTTTGGCTAACTCAATCCCAGATATTGCCATGGCCTCTGTGTTTGTGTTTTCCTGATAATATCCACGGACTTTATTGTTTTGAATGTTTTTTATCATGGAACATTTAATTTTCTGCCTGGGAACACTAATTGGTTCATCATGGAGACACCAGCTCTACACATTCATATATTCTAGGGAGAAAGCTAGAGGAACTGCGGCAAACAATCATGATATTTCTGTTTGTATAGATGACATTTTATGCACTTGTCTAACGAAAAGACTTTGCTTTTCTCCAAAACCATTTTTACTGTGATCCTCTAGGTCCATTGAATACGAATTCCACACCAGTTTGTCCCGAAATGACTGGATGAAACCAGAAATATCCGGTTGTGTTTTGGCTAACTCAATCTGAAATATTGTTACAGCCTCTGTGTTTGTATATTCCTGATATTACCACGGACTTTATTGGTTTGAATGTTTTTTATCAGGGAACATTTAATTTTGTGCTTGGAAATACTATTGAGTTCCACATGGAAACACCAGCTCTACACATTCATATTTTCTAGGGAGAAAGCTAGAGGAACTGCGGCAAACAAACATGATATTTCTGTTTGTATAGATGACATTTTATGCACTTGCCTAATGAAAAGACTTTGCTTTTCTCCAAAACCATTTTTACTGTGATTTTTCAGTCCATTGCATACGAGTTCCACACCAGTTTGTCCAGACTTGACTGGATGAAACCAGAAATATCCTGTTTTGTTTTGGCTAACTCAATCCCAAATATTTTTACCGCCTCTGTGTTTGTTTATTCCTGATATTATCCACAGACTTTATTGTTTTGAATGTTTTTGTCAGGGAACATTTCATTTTCAGCTTGGAAACACTAATTGGTTCCACATGGAGACACCAGCTCTACACAATCGTATTTTCTAGGGAGAAAGACTCTGTATTTGTGTTTTCTGGATATTATCGATGGACTTTATTGTTTTGAATGTTTTTATCAGGGAACATTTAATTTTGTACTTGGAAACACTAATTGGTTCATCATGGGAACTCAAGCTCCACAGATTCTATTTTCTAGGGAGAAAGCTAGAGGAACTGCGGCAAACAAACATGATATTTCTGTTTATATAGATGACATTTCATGCACTTGCCTAATGAAAAGACATTTTTTGGTACAAAACCATTTTACTGTTATTTTCTCGGTCCATTGCAAATGAATTCCAAACCACTTTGTCCAGATATGACTGGATGAAACCAGAAATATCCGGTTGTGTTTTGTCTAACTCAATCCGAAATATTGTGAAAGCCTCTGTGTTTGTGTTTTCCAGATATTATCGATGGACTTCATTGTTTTGAATACTTTTATCACTGAACATTTATTTTTGTACCGTAGAAACACTAATTGGTTCATCATGGGGACACCAGGTGTACACATTCGTATTTTCTAGGGAGATAGCTAGAGGAACTGCGGCATACAAACATGATATTTCTGTTTGTATAGATGAAATTTTATGCACTTGCCTCAAGAAAAGTTTTTGCTTTTCCCCAAAACCAATTTACTGTGCTTTTCTCGGTCCATTGCATTCGATTTCCACACCACTTTTTCCGGATATGACTGGATGAAAACGGAAATATCCGGTTTTGTTTTGGCTAACTCAATCCCAGATATTTCTACAGCATATGTGTTTGTGTATTCCTGAATTTTCCACAGACTTTACTGTTTTGAATGTTTTTATTAGGGAACATTTAATTTTGTGCTGCGAAACACTAATTGTTTCCACATGGAGACACCAGCTCTACATATTTGTATGACTGGTTGAAACTGCAAATATCCGGTTTTGTTTTGGCTAACTCAACCTGAAATATTGTGAAAGCCTCTGTGTTTGTATTTTCTGGATATTATCGATGCACTTTATTGTTTTGAATGCTTTTTATCAGGGAACATTTAATTTTGTATCATTTGAACACTAATTGGTTCATCATCGGGACACTAGCTCTACACATTCATATTTCCTAGGGAGAAAACTAGAGGAACTACCCAAACAAACATGATATTTCTGTATGTATAGAAGACATTTTATGCACTTGCCTAGCGAAAAGACTTTGCTTTTCTCCAAAACCATTTTTACTGTGATCTTCTAGGTCCATTGCATACAAATTTCACACCACTTTGTCTGCATATGACTGGATGAAACCAGAAATATCTGGTTGGGTTTTGGCTAACTCAGTCCGAAATATTGCTACAGCCTCTGTGTTTGTGTATTCCTGATATTAGCATGGACTTTATTGATTTGTATGTTTTTTATCAGGGAACATTTAATTTTGTGCTTGGAAAGACTATTGGTTTCCACATGGAGACACCAGCTCTACACATTCATATTTTCTAGGGAGAAAGCTAGAGGAACTACAGCAAACAAACATGATATTTCTGTTTGTATAGATGACATTTTATGCACTTGCCTAACGAAAAGACTTTGCTTTTCTCCAAAATCATTTTTACTGTGATTTTTTGGTCCATTGCATACGAGTTCCACACCAGTTTGTCCAGACTTCACTGGATGAAACCAGAAATATCCTGTTTTCTTTTGGCTAACTCAATCCCAAATATTATTACCGGCTCTGTGTTTGTGTATTCCTGATATTATCCACAGACTGTATTGTTTTGAAAGTTTTTATAAGGGAACATTTAATTTTGTACCGTTGAAAGACTAATTTGTTCATCATTGGGACATCAGCTCTACACATTCGTATTTCCTTGTAGAAACCTAGAGGAACTGCGGAAAACAAACATGATATTTCTGTTTGTATAGATGACATTTTATGCACTTGCCTAACGAAAAGACTTTCCTTTTCTCCAAAACCATGTGTACTGTGATATTCTCGGTCCATTGCATATGAATTCCACAGCACTTTGTCCGGATATGACTGGATGAAACCGGAAATATCCGGTTTTGTTTTGGCTAACTCAATCCCAAATATTGCTACAGCCTCTGTGTTTGTGTATTCCTGATATTATCCACGGACTTTATTGTTTTGAATGTTTTTTATCAGGGAACATTTCATTTTGTACCGTTGAAACACTAATTGGTTCATCATTGGGACATCAGCTCTACACATTCGTATTTTCTGGGTAGAAACCTAGAGGAACTGCGGAAAACAAACATGATATTTCTGTTTGTATAGATGACATTTTATGCACTTGCCTAACGAAAAGCCTTTGCTTTTCTCCAAAACTATTTTTACTGTGATTTTCTCGGTCCATTGCATACGAATTCTGCACCAGTTTGTCCAGATATGACTTGATGAATCCGGAAATATCCGGTTCTGTTTTGGCTACCTCAATCCCAGATATTGTTACTGCCTCTGTGTTTGTGTTTTCCTGATTATCCACGGACTTTATTGATTTGAATGTTTTTTATCCGAGAACATTTAATTTTGAGCTTGGATACAGTAATTGGTTCCACATGGAGACACCAGCTCTACACATTCATATTTTCTACGGAGAAATGTACAGGAACTGTGGCAAACAAACATGATATATCTGTTTGTATAGATGACATTTTATTCACTTGCCTAATGAAAAGACTTTGCTTTTCTCCAAAACCATTTTTACTGTGATCTTCTAGGTGCATTGCATACAAATTTCACACCACTTTGTCCGCATATGACTGGATGAAACCAGAAATATCTGGTTGGGTTTTGGCTAACTCAGTCCGAAATATTGCTACAGCCTCTGTGTTTGTGTATTCCTGATATTAGCATGGACTTTATTGATTTGTATGTTTTTTTATCAGGGAACATTTAATTTTGTGCTTGGAAAGACTATTGGGTTCCACATGAAGACACCAGCTCTACACATTCATATTTTCTAGGGAGAAAGCTAGAGGAACTGCAGCAAACAAACATGATATTTCTGTTTGTATAGATGACATTTTATGCACTTGCCTAACGAAAAGACTTTGCTTTTCTCCAAAATCATTTTTACTGTGATTTTTTGGTCCATTGCATACGAGTTCCACACCAGTTTGTCCAGACTTCACTGGATGAAACCAGAAATATCCTGTTTTCTTTTGGCTAACTCAATCCCAAATATTATTACCGGCTCTGTGTTTGTGTATTCCTGATATTATCCTCAGACTGTATTGTTTTGAAAGTTTTTATAAGGGAACATTTAATTTTGTACCGTTGAAGGACTAATTTGTTCATCATTGGGACATCAGCTCTACACATTCATATTTCCTTGTAGAAACCTAGAGGAACTGCGGAAAACAAACATGATATTTCTATTTGTATAGATGACATTTTATGCACTTGCGTAACGAAAAGACTTTGCTTTTCTCCAAAACCATGTGTACTGTGATATTCTGGGTCCATTGCATATGAATTCCACAGCACTTTGTCCGGATATGACTGGATGAAACCGGAAATATCCGGTTTTGTTTTGGCTAACTCAATCCCAAATATTGCTACAGCCTCTGTGTTTGTGTATTCCTGATATTATCCACGGACTTTATTGTTTTGAATGTTTTTTATCAGGGAACATTTCATTTTGTACCGTTGAAACACTAATTGGTTCATCATTGGGACATCAGCTCTACACATTCGTATTTTCTGGGTAGAAACCTAGAGGAACTGCGGAAAACAAACATGATATTTCTGTTTGTATAGATGACATTTTATGCACTTGCCTAACGAAAAGCCTTTGCTTTTCTCCAAAACTATTTTTACTGTGATTTTCTCGGTCCATTGCATACGAATTCCACACCAGTTTGTCCAGATATGACTGGATGAAACCAGAAATATCAGATTATTTTTTTTTTGCTAACTCAATCCCAGTTATTTTATCGCATCTGTGTTTGTGTATTCTTGATATTATCCACGGACTTTTTTTTTTGAATGTTTTTATCAGGGAACATTTTATTATCTGCTTGGAAACACTAATGGTTCCACATGGACACACCAGCTCTACACAGTCGTATTTTCTAGGGAGAAAGCTAGAGGAACTGCGGCAAACGGTCATGATATTTCTCTTTGTATAGATGACATTTTATGCACTTTCCTAACGAAAAGACTTTCCTTTTCTCCAAAACCATTTTTACAGTGATTTTCTCGGTCCATTGCATATGAATTCCACACCACTTTTTCCGGATATGACTGGATGAAACCGGAAATATCCGTTTTTGTTTTGGCTAACTCAATCCCAAATATTATTACCGCCTCTGTGTTTGCGTATTCCTGATATTATCCACGGACTTTATTGTTTTGAATGTTTTTTATCAGGGAACATTTCATTTTGTACCGTTGAAACACTAATTGGTTCATCATTGGGACACCAGCTCTACACATTCGTATTTTCTGGGGAGAAACCTAGAGGAACTGCGGAAAACAAACATGATATTTCTGTTTGTATAGATGACATTTTATGCACTTGCTTATCGAAAACATTTTGTTCTTCTCCAAAACCATTTTTACTGTGATTTTCTCGGTACATTGCATACGAATTCTACAGGAGTTTGTCTGGATATGACTGGATGAAACCGGAAATATCTGGTAGTGTTTGTGCTAACTCAATCCGAAATATTGCTACAGCCTCTTTGTTTTTCGTGTATTCCTGATATTATCCACGGACTATATATTTTTGAATTTTTTTTTCAGGGAACATTTTAATTTTGTGTTTGGAAACACTAATTGTTTCCACATGGGGACACCAGCTCTACACATTCGTATTTTCTAGGGAGAAACTGGGGGTACTGCGGCAAACAAACATGATATTTCTGTTTGTATCGATGACATTTTATGCACTTGCCTAATGAAAATACTTTGCTTTTCTCCAAATCCATTTTTACTGTGATTTTCTCGGTCGATTGCATAAGAATTCCACACCACTTTGTCTGGATATGACTGGAAGAAACCAGAAATATCTGGTTGGGTTTTTGAAAACTCAATCCGAAATATTGCTACAGCCTCTGTGTTTGTGTATTCCTGATATTATCCACGGACTTTATTTTTTTGAAAGTATTTTTATCAGGGAACATTTAATTTTGTGCTTGGAAACACTAATTGATTCCACATGGAGACACCAGCTCTACACATTTGTATTTTCTAGGGAGAAAGCTAGAGGGACTGCGGCAAACAAACATGATATTTCTGTTTGTATAGATGACATTTTATGCACTTGCGTAACGAAAAGACTTTGCTTTTCTCCAAAACCATTTGTACTGTGATTTTCTTGTTCCATTGAATACGAATTCCACAGCAGTTTTTCCAGATATGACTGGATGAAACCGGAAATATCCGGTTTTGTTTTGGCTAACTCAATCCCAAATATTATTACCGCCTCTGTGTTTGTGTATTCCTGATATTATCCGCGGACTTTATTGTTTTGAATGTTTTTTATCAGGGAACATTTCATTCTGTGCTTGGAAACACTAATTGGTTCATCATGGAGATACCAGCTCTACACATTCGTATTTTCTAGGGAGAAACTAGAGGAACTGCGACAAACAATCATGATATTTCTGTTTGTATAGATGACATTTTATGTACTTGCCCAATGAAAAGACTTTGCTTTTCTCCAAAACCATTTGTATTGTGATTTTCTCCGTCCATTGCATAGAAATTCCACACCAATTTGTGCGGATATGACTGGATGAAACCGGAAATATCTGGTTTTGTTTGGCTAACTCAATCCCAGATATTGCCATGGACTCTGTGTTTGTGTTTTCTGGATATTATCAACGGACTTCATTGTTTTGAATGTATATTTATCAGGGAACATTTAATTTTGTGCTTGGAAACACTAATTGGTTCATCATGGAGACACCAGCTCTACACATTCATATTTTCTACGGAGAAATCTACAGGAACTGCGGCAAACAATCATGATATTTCTCTTTGTATAGATGACATTTTATGCCCTTGCCTAACGAAAAGACTTTGCTTTTCTCCAAAATCATGTTTACTGTGATTTTCTCGGTCCATTGCATACGAATTCCACACCACTTTGTCCGGATGTGACTGGATGAAACCGGAAATATCCGGTTTTGTTTGGGCTAACTCAATCTGAAATATTGCTACAGCCTCTGTGATTGTGTTTTCTGGATATTATCAACGGACTTCATTGTTTTGAATGTTTTTATCAGGGAACATTTAATTTTGTACAGTTGAAACACTAATAGTTTCCACATGGAGACACCAGCTCCACACATTCGTATTTTCTAGGGAGAAAGCTAGAGGAACTGTGGCAAATAAACATGATATTTCTGTTTGTATAGATGATATTTTTGCACTTGCCTAACGAAAAGACTTTGCTTTTCTCGAAAACCATTTGTACTGTGATTTTCTTCGTCCATTGAATACGAATTCCACAGCAGTTCATCCAGATATGACTGGATGAAACCAGAAATATTTGGTTTTGTTTTGGCTAACTCAATCCCAGATATTGCTACAGCTTCTGTGTTTGTGTATTCCTGATATTATCCACGGACTTTATTGGTTTGAATGTTTTTTATCAGGGAACATTTAATTTTGTGCTTGGAAACACTAATTGGTTCATCATGGAGACACCAGCTCTACACATTCGTATTTTCTAAGGAGAAACTAGGGGAACTGCAACAAACATGATATTTCTGTTTGTATAGATGACATTTTATGTACTTGCCTAATGAAAAGACTTTGCTTTTCTCCAAAATCATTTGTACTGTGATTTTGTTGGTCCATTGCATACAAATTCCACATCAGTTTGTCCAGATATCACTGGATTTAACCAGGATATCCGGTTTTGTTTTGGCTAACTCAATCCGAAATATTGCCATAGACTCTGTGTTTGTGTATTCCTGATATTATGCACGGACTTTATTGTTTTGAATGTTTTTCTATCAGGGAACATTTGATTTTGTACCGTTGAAACATTAATTGTTTCCTCATGGAGACACCAGCTCTACACATTCATATTTTCTAGGGAGAAAGCTAGAGGAACTGCAGCAAACAAACATGATATTTCTGTTTGTATAGATGATATTTTATGCACTTGCCTAACGAAAAGACTTGCTTTTCTCCAAAACCATTTTTACTGTGATTTTCTCATTCCATTGCATACCAGTTCCACACCACTTTGTCCGGATATGACTTGTTGAAACCAGAAATATCTGGTTCGGTTTGTGCTAACTGAATGCGAAATATTGCTAAAGCCTCTGTGTTTGTGTATCCCCGATATTATCCACAGACTATATTTTTTTGAATTTTTTTTTCAGGGAACATTTAATTTTGTGCTTGGAAACACTAATTGGTTCCACATGGAGACACCAGCTCTACACATTCGTATTTTCTATTGAGAAACTAGGGGAACTGCGGCAAACAAACATGATATTTCTGTTTGTATCGATGACATTTTATGCACTTGCCTAACGAAAAGACTTTGCTTTTCTCCAAAACCATTTTTACTGTGACTTTCGTGGTCCATTGCATACAAATTTCACACCAGTTTGTCCGGATATGACTGGATGAAACCAGAAATATCTGGTTGGGTTTTGGCTAACTCAATACGAAATATTGCTACAGACTCTTTGTTTGAGTTTTCTGGATATTATCTATGGACTTATTGTCATGAATGTTTTTATCAGGGAACATTTAATTTTGTACCATTGAATCACAAATTGGTTCATCATGGGGACACCAGACTTGACTGGATGAAACCAGAAATATCCAGTTTTGTTTTGGCTAACTCAATCCCAAATATTTTTACTGCATCTGTGTTTGTTTATTCCTGATATTATCCACAGACTTTATTGTTTTGAATGTTTTTATCAGGGAACATTTCATTTTCTGCTTGGAAACACTAATTGGTTCCACATGGAGACACCAGCTCTACACATTCGTATTTTCTAGGGAGAAAGCTAGAGGAACTGCGGCAAACAAACATGAAATTTCTATTTGTATAGATGACATTTTATGCACTTGCCTAACGAAAAGACTTTCCTTTTCTCCAAAACCATTTGTACTGTGATTTTCTCGGTCCATTGCATTCGAATTCCACACCACTTTTTCCGGATATGACTGGCTGAAAACAGATATATCCGGTTGTTCTTTGGCTAACTCAATCCGAAATATTGTGAAAGCCTCTGTGTTTGTGTTTTACAGATATTATCGATGGACTTCATTGTTTTGAATACTTTTATCACCGAACATTTATTTTGTGTATTCCTGATATTATCCACGGACTATATTTTTTTGAAATTTTTTTTCAGGGAACATTTAATTTTGTGCTTGTAAACACTAATTTGTTCCACATGGAGACAGCAGCTCTACACATTTGTATTTTCTAGGGAGAAACTAAGGCTACTGCGGCAAACAAACATGATATTTCTGTTTGTATCGATGACATTTTATGCACTTGCCTGATGAAAGGACTTTGCTTTTCTCCAAAACCATTTTTACAGTGATTTTCTTGTTCCATTGAATACGAATTCCACAGCAGTTTGTCCAGATATGACTGGATGAAACCGTAAATATCCAGTTTTGTTTTGGCTAACTCAATCCCAAATATTATTACCGCCTCTGTGTTTGTGTATTCCTGATATTATCCATGGACTTTATTGATTTGAATGTTTTTTATCAGGGAACATTTAATTTTCTGCTTGGAAACACTAATTGGTTCATCATTGGGACACCAGCTCTACACATTCATATTTTCTAGGGAGTAACTAGGGGAAGTGCGACAAACAATCATGATATTTCTGTTTGTATAGATGACATTTTATATACTTGCCCAATGAAAAGACTTTGCTTTTCTCCAAAATCATTTGTACTGTGATTTTCTCCGTACATTGCATACAAATTCAACACACCAGTTTGTCCGGATATCACTGGATGAAACCGGAAATATCCGGTTTTGTTTGGCTAACTCAATCCCAGATATTGCCATGGCCTCTGTGTTTGTGTTTTCCTGATAATATCCACGGACTTTATTGTTTTGAATGTTTTTTATCATGGAACATTTAATTTTCTGCCTGGGAACACTAATTGGTTCATCATGGAGACACCAGCTCTACACATTCATATATTCTAGGGAGAAAGCTAGAGGAACTGCGGCAAACAATCATGATATTTCTGTTTGTATAGATGACATTTTATGCACTTGTCTAACGAAAAGACTTTGCTTTTCTCCAAAACCATTTTTACTGTGATCCTCTAGGTCCATTGAATACGAATTCCACACCAGTTTGTCCCGAAATGACTGGATGAAACCAGAAATATCCGGTTGTGTTTTGGCTAACTCAATCTGAAATATTGTTACAGCCTCTGTGTTTGTATATTCCTGATATTACCACGGACTTTATTGGTTTGAATGTTTTTTATCAGGGAACATTTAATTTTGTGCTTGGAAATACTATTGAGTTCCACATGGAAACACCAGCTCTACACATTCATATTTTCTAGGGAGAAAGCTAGAGGAACTGCGGCAAACAAACATGATATTTCTGTTTGTATAGATGACATTTTATGCACTTGCCTAATGAAAAGACTTTGCTTTTCTCCAAAACCATTTTTACTGTGATTTTTCAGTCCATTGCATACGAGTTCCACACCAGTTTGTCCAGACTTGACTGGATGAAACCAGAAATATCCTGTTTTGTTTTGGCTAACTCAATCCCAAATATTTTTACCGCCTCTGTGTTTGTTTATTCCTGATATTATCCACAGACTTTATTGTTTTGAATGTTTTTGTCAGGGAACATTTCATTTTCAGCTTGGAAACACTAATTGGTTCCACATGGAGACACCAGCTCTACACAATCGTATTTTCTAGGGAGAAAGACTCTGTATTTGTGTTTTCTGGATATTATCGATGGACTTTATTGTTTTGAATGTTTTTATCAGGGAACATTTAATTTTGTACTTGGAAACACTAATTGGTTCATCATGGGAACTCAAGCTCCACAGATTCTATTTTCTAGGGAGAAAGCTAGAGGAACTGCGGCAAACAAACATGATATTTCTGTTTATATAGATGACATTTCATGCACTTGCCTAATGAAAAGACATTTTTTGGTACAAAACCATTTTACTGTTATTTTCTCGGTCCATTGCAAATGAATTCCAAACCACTTTGTCCAGATATGACTGGATGAAACCAGAAATATCCGGTTGTGTTTTGTCTAACTCAATCCGAAATATTGTGAAAGCCTCTGTGTTTGTGTTTTCCAGATATTATCGATGGACTTCATTGTTTTGAATACTTTTATCACTGAACATTTATTTTTGTACCGTAGAAACACTAATTGGTTCATCATGGGGACACCAGGTGTACACATTCGTATTTTCTAGGGAGATAGCTAGAGGAACTGCGGCATACAAACATGATATTTCTGTTTGTATAGATGAAATTTTATGCACTTGCCTCAAGAAAAGTTTTTGCTTTTCCCCAAAACCAATTTACTGTGCTTTTCTCGGTCCATTGCATTCGATTTCCACACCACTTTTTCCGGATATGACTGGATGAAAACGGAAATATCCGGTTTTGTTTTGGCTAACTCAATCCCAGATATTTCTACAGCATATGTGTTTGTGTATTCCTGAATTTTCCACAGACTTTACTGTTTTGAATGTTTTTATTAGGGAACATTTAATTTTGTGCTGCGAAACACTAATTGTTTCCACATGGAGACACCAGCTCTACATATTTGTATGACTGGTTGAAACTGCAAATATCCGGTTTTGTTTTGGCTAACTCAACCTGAAATATTGTGAAAGCCTCTGTGTTTGTATTTTCTGGATATTATCGATGCACTTTATTGTTTTGAATGCTTTTTATCAGGGAACATTTAATTTTGTATCATTTGAACACTAATTGGTTCATCATCGGGACACTAGCTCTACACATTCATATTTCCTAGGGAGAAAACTAGAGGAACTACCCAAACAAACATGATATTTCTGTTTGTATAGAAGACATTTTATGCACTTGCCTAGCGAAAAGACTTTGCTTTTCTCCAAAACCATTTTTCTGTGATTTTCTCGGTACACTTCATACGAATTGCACACAACTTTGTCCGGATATCACTGGATGAAACCAGAAATATACGGTTGTGTTTTAGCTAACTGAATCCGAAATATTGTGAATGCCTCTGTGTTTGTGTTTTCTGGATATTATCAACGGACTTTATTTTTTTTTCTTTTTTTATCTTTTATTTAATGAATATAAATTTCCAGTGTACAGCTTATGGATTACAATGGCTTCCCCCTCCCATAACTTCCCTCCCACCCGCAACCCTCCCCTCTCCCACTCCCTCTCCCCTTTCATTTGCATCAAGATTCATTTTCATTTCTCTTTATATATAGAAGATCAAGTTAGTATATATGAAGTAAAGGTTTAAACAGTTCGCAACCACATAGAAACACAAAGTGAAACATACTCTTTGAGTACTAGTTATAGCATTATATCACAATGTACAGCATATTAAGGACAGAGATCCCACATGGGGAGCAACTGTACAGTGGCTCCTGTTGTTGACCCAAGAAATTGACACTCTAATTTATGGCGCCAGTAACCATCCTAGGCTGTCATC
Source organism: Lepus europaeus (assembly GCF_033115175.1). Taxonomy (NCBI): domain Eukaryota; kingdom Metazoa; phylum Chordata; class Mammalia; order Lagomorpha; family Leporidae; genus Lepus; species Lepus europaeus. The sequence goes on along the minus strand of NW_026909158.1, from coordinate 5,335,203 downwards.
ATGAGTTGCCAATGCTATGGAAGCCTTCCAAGTTTACCGACTCTGATCATATTTAGACAAGGTCATAAAAAACAGAGTGAGGATAGTAACCAATGATCCTAAGAGTGGCATCAACCAGGTCTGAACAACTATACAGTATCAAGTGGGGAAGAGGACCATCAGTACACACAGGTTGGGAGTAGAGCCATTGGTGGTAGAGTAGAGGTTATGATTACAAAGGAATGAGGCCCAAGTGCACTAGAATGGGCCTAGAACAAAGGACAGAGTCATTATTAGAGGAGCTAAGAAAGGTGCTGTCTAAGCTACAAGTAATTTTTCTGATTGAGAGGCAAACAGAACCTGATAGAAGGGGCTTGATAATAATCTGGTGGGCTTTAGGCCTTGTAAATTCAGAGGCCCAGACCTATCTATCTCTTCACATGGGGCATATCCTAAGGGAGGTGTGAACCTCCTAGGGGAAGGCACTCTGTTGACTTTCATTACTTGGTTGACCTGGGAGGAGCGCTGGCCAGGTAAATGCAGGGGGCATCTCTAACAAGAAATTTACAGTTCTGCCTACAATGTTGCTGACCCTCCTTGACCATACCCTCAGCTGCTGTGGTCACTTTGGAAGTTGGGCTGAGTGAAGGGCTTTTCAGCTTAGAGCCAATAAGATCTGCGACTCTGAACTGGGCATCCATCGACTCCAGGGCAGGTCCATTTCCAGTGATCAAACTCTTGGCAGAGCTACCAAGGCTCTTTTCAAGCTGACTTCAGCAGAAGCCCAGGCTTACCACTTTGAAATCCACTGCAGTGGACTAGCCTGTTGGGTCTCCTTGAGGATATTTCTGTTTGTATATATGACATTTTATGCATTTGCCTAACGAAAAGACTTTGGTTTTCTCAAAACCATTTTCCTGTGATTTTCTCGGTACACTTCATATGAATTCCACACCAGTTTGTCCGGATATGACTGGATGAAACCGGAAATATTCGGTTTTGTTCTGGCTAACTCAATCCCAGATATTGCTACAGCCTCTGTGTTTGTGTATTCCTGATATTATCCACGGACTTTATTGTTTTGAATGTTTTTTTATCAGGGAACATTTAATTTTGTACCGTAGAGACACTAATTGGTTCAGCATGTGGACACCAGCTCTACACATTCGTATTTTCTAGGGAGAAATCTAGAGGAACTGCGGCAAACAAACATGATATTTCTGTTTGTATAGATAACATTTTATGCACTTGCCTAACGAAAAGACTTTGCTTTTCTCCAAAACCATTTTTACTGTGATTTTCTCGGTCCATTGCATACGAATTCCACACCACGTTTTCAGGATATGATGGGATGAAACCGAAAATATCAGGTTTGTTTTGGCTAATTCAATCCCAGATATTGCTACAGCCTCTGTGTTTGTGTTTTCTGGATATTATCAACGGACTTTATTGTTTTGGATGTTTTTTATCAGAGAACATTTTATTTGAGCTTCGCTATAGCAATTGGTTCCACATGGAGACACCAGCTCTACACATTCGTATTTTCTAGATAGAAAACTAGAGGAACTGCGACAAACAAACATGATATTTCCGTTGGTATAGATGACATTTTATGCACTTGTTTAAATAAAAGACTTTGCTTTTCTCCAAAACCTATTTTACTCTGATTTTTGTGGTTCATTGCATACGAATTCCACACAAGTTTGTCCAGATATGACTGGATCAAAACAGAAATATCCGGTTGTGTTTTAGCTAACTCAATCCGAAATATTGTGAAAGCCTCCGTGTTTGTGTTTTCTGGATATTATCGATGGACTTTATTGTTTTGTATGTTTTTATCAGGGAACATTTAATTTTGTACCGTAGAAACACTAATTGGTTCATCATGGGGAAACCAGCTCTACACATTCGTATTTCAAGGGAGAAAGCTAGAGGAACTGCGGCAAACAAACATGATATTTCTGTTTTTATAGATGACATTCTATGCACTTGCCTAACGAAAAGACTGCTTTTCTACAATACCATTTTTACTTGATTTTATTAGTCCATTGCATATGAATTCCATACCAGTTTGTCCGAATATGACTGGATGAAAACAGAAATATCCGGTTGTGTTTTGCTAACTCAATTCGAAATATTATGAATGCCTCTGTGTTTGTGTTTTCTGGATATTATCGATGGACTTTATTTTTTGAATGTTTTTTATCAAGGAACATTTATTTTTGTACCGTACAAACACTAATTGATTCATCATGGGGACACAGCTCTACAAATTTGTATTTTCTAGGGAGAAAGCTAGAGGAACTGCGACAAACAAACATGATATTTCTGTTTGTATAGATGACATTTTATGCACTTGCCTAACGAAATGACTTTGCTTTTCCCAAACCATTTTCACTGTGAATTTTTTGTTCCATTGCATACGAATTGCACACCAGTTTGTCCGCATATGACTGGATGCAAACATAAATATCCGGTTGTGTTTTGGCTAACTCAATCTGAAATATTGTGAAAGCCTCTGTGTTTCTGTTTTCTGGAAAATATCAATGGACTATATTCTTTTGAATGTTTTTATCAGGGAACATTTAATTTTATACCAAAAAACACGAATTGGTTCATCATGGGGACACTGGCTCTACACATTCATATTTTCTATGGAGACTGCTAGAGGAAATGCGACAAACAAACATGATATTTCTGTTTGTATAGATGACATTTTATGCATTTGCCTAACGAAAAGACTTCGCTTTTCTCCAAACCATTTTTACTGTGATTTTCTCGATCCATTGCATACGAATTCCACACCAGTTTGTCTGGATATGACTGGATGAAACCGGAAATATCCGGTTTTGTTTTGGCTAACTCAATCTCAGATATTGCTACAGCTTCTGTTTTTGTGCATTCCTGATATTATCCACGGACTTTACAGTTTCGAATGTTTTTTATCAGGGAACATTTAATATTGCTCTTGGAAACACTAACTGGTTCCACATGGAAACACCAGCTCTAAACATTCGTATTTTCTAGGGAGAAAACTAGAGGAACTGCGGCAAACAAACATGATATTTCCGTTGGTATAGATGACATTTTATGCACTTGTTTAAATAAAAGACTTTGCTTTTCTCCAAAACCTATTTTACTCTGATTTTTGTGGTTCATTGCATACGAATTCCACACAAGTTTGTCCAGATATGACTGGATCAAAACAGAAATATCCGGTTGTGTTTTAGCTAACTCAATCCGAAATATTGTGAAAGCCTCCGTGTTTGTGTTTTCTGGATATTATCGATGGACTTTATTGTTTTGTATGTTTTTATCAGGGAACATTTAATTTTGTACCGTAGAAACACTAATTGGTTCATCATGGGGAAACCAGCTCTACACATTCGTATTTCAAGGGAGAAAGCTAGAGGAACTGCGGCAAACAAACATGATATTTCTGTTTTTATAGATGACATTCTATGCACTTGCCTAACGAAAAGACTGCTTTTCTACAATACCATTTTTACTTGATTTTATTAGTCCATTGCATATGAATTCCATACCAGTTTGTCCGAATATGACTGGATGAAAACAGACTTTATTTTTCTCCAAACCATTTTTACTGTGATTTTCTTGGTCCATTGCATCATAATTCCAAAGGACTTTTTCCGGATATGACTGGATGAAACCAGAAATATCCGGTTGTGTTTTGGCTAACTCAATCCCAGATATTGCTACAGCATCTGTGTTAGTGTTTTCCGGCTATTATCAACGGACTTTATTGTTTTGAATGTTTTTATCAGGGAATATTTATTTTTGTACCGTAGAAAGACTAATGGGTTCATCATGGGGACACAAGTTCTACACATTCGTATTTTCTAGGGAGAAATCTAGAGGAACTGTGGCAAACAAACATGATATTTATGTTTGTGTAGATAACGTTTTATGCGCATGCCTAAGGAAAAGACTTTGCTTTTCTCCAAAGCCAATTGTACTCTGATTTTCTTGGTCAATTTCATATGAATTCAACAACAGTTTGTCCGGATATGACTGGATGAAACTGGAAATATCCAATTGTGTTGTGGCTAACTCAATCCGAAATATTGCTCCAGCCTCTATGTTTGTGTATTCCTGATATTATCCACAGACTTTATTGTTTTGAATATTTTTTATCAGGAAACATTTACTTTTGTGCTTGGAGACACTAATTGTTTCCACATGGAGACACCAGCTCTACACATTCGTATTTTCTAGGGAGGAAGCTAGAGGAACTGTGACAAACAAACAGGATATTTCTGTTTGTATCATTGATATTTTATGCACTTGCCTAACGAAAAGACTTTGCTTTTCTCCGAAACCATTTTTCTGTGATTTTCTCGAAACACTGCATACGAATTCCACACCAGTTTTCCGGATATGACTGGATGAAACCGGAAATGTCTGGATCTGTTTAAGCTAACTCAATGCGAAATATTGTGAAGCTTTCTGTATTTGTGTTTTCAAGATATTATCAATGGACATTATTTTTTTGAATGTTTTTATCAGGGAATTTCTGTTTATATCGATGATATTTTATGCACTTGCCTAACGAAAAGACTTTGCTTTTCTCCAAAACCATGTTTACTGTGATTTTCTCTGTCCATTACATACGAATTCCACACCACATTCTCCTGATATGACTGGATGAAACGAGAAATATCCGGTTGTGTTTTGGCTAATTCAATCGGAAATATTGTGAAATTCTCTGTGTTTCTGTATTCCTGATATTATGCACGGACTTTATTTTTTTGAATGATTTTTTTTTTCAGGGAACATTTAATTTTGTGCTTCGAAACACTAATTGGTCCACATGGAGACACCAGATCCACATATTCATATTTTCTAGGGAGAAAGCTAGAGGAACTGCGACAAAAAACATGATATTTCTGTTTGTATCCATGACATTTTATGCACTTTCCTAACGAAAAGACTTTGCTTTTCTCGAAAACCATTTGTAGTGTGATTTTCTCGGTCCATTATATACGAATTCCACATCACGTTGTCCAGATATGACTGGATGAAACCAGAAATATCCGGTTGTTTTTTGGCTAACTCAATCTGAAATATTGCTACAGACTCTGTGTTTGAATTTTCTGGATATTATCGATGGACTTATTGTTTTGAATATTTTTATCAGGGAACATTTAATTTTGTACCGTCGAAACACTAATTTGTTCATCATGGGGTCACCAGCTCTACACATACGTATTTTCTAGCGAGAAAGTTAGAGGAACTGCGGCAAACAAACATGATATTTCTGTTTGCATAGATGACATTTTATGCACTTGCCTAACAAAAAGACTTTGCTTTTCTCGAAAACCATTTTTAATGTGATTTTCTCGGTACACTTCATATGAATTCCATGCAAGTTTGTATGGATATGAGTGGATGAAACCAGAAATATCTGGTTTTGTTTTGGCTAACTCAATCCCAGATATTGCTACAGCGTCTGTGTTTGTGTTTTCTGGATATTATCGATGGACTTATTGTTTTGAATGTTTTTTTTTTTCAGGGAACATTTTATTTTGTACTGTAGAAACAATAATTGGTTCATCATGGGGACACCAGCTCTACACATTTGTATTTTCTAGGGAGAAAGCTAGAGGAACTGCGGCAAACAAACATGATATTTCTATTTGTATCGATGACATTTTATGCACTTGCCTAATGAAAAGACTGCTTTTCTCCAAAACCATTTTTACTGTGATGTTCTCGGTCCATGCCATACGAATTCCACACGAGTTTGATCGGATATGACTGCATGAAACCGGAAATATCCGGTTTTGTTTCGGCTAACTCAATCCAAGATATTTCTACAGCCTCTGTGTTTGTGTATTCCTGATATCATCCACAGACTTTATTGTTTTGAATGTTTTTTTTTCAGGGAACATTTAATTTGTGCTTGGAAACACTAATTGGTCCGCATGGAGACACCAGCTCTACATATTCATATTTTCTAGGGAGAAAGCTAGAGGAGCTGCAGCAAACAAACATGATATTCCTGTTTCTATAGATGACATTTTATGCACTTGCCTAATGAAAAGACATTGGTTTTTTCCAAAATCGTTTTTACTGTGATTTTCTTGGTGCATTGCATACAAATTCCACACCAGTTTGTCTGGATATGACTGGATGGAACCAGAAATATCCGGTTTTGTTTTGGCTAACTCAATCCCAGATATTTCTACAGCCTCTGTGTTTGTGTATTCATGATATTATCCATGGACTTTATTGTTTTTAATGTTTTTTATCAGGGAACACTTAACTTTGATCTTGGAAACACTAATTGGTTGCAAATGGAGACACCAGCTCTACATATTCATATGTTTTAGGGAGAAAGCTAGAGGAACTGCGGCAAACAAAGATGATATTTCTGTTTGTATAGATGACATTTTATGCACTTGCCTAACGAGAAGACTTTGCTTTTCTCCAAAAGCATTTTTTCTCTGATTTTCTCAATCCATTTCGTACCAATTCCGCACCAGTTTTTCCGGATATGACTGGAAGAAAACAGAAATATACGGTTGTGTTTTGGCTAACTCAATCGGAAATATTGTGATAGCCTCTGTGTTTGTGTTTTCTGGATATTATCGATGGACTTTATTGTTTTGAATATTTTTATCATGGAACATTTATTTTTGTACCGTAGAAACACTAATTAGTTCATCCTGGGGACACCAGCTCTACGCATTTACATATTCGTATTTTCTAGGGAGAAATCTAGAGGAACTGCGGCAAACAAACATGATATTAATGCTTGTGTAGATGACATTTTGTGCACTTGCCTAATGAAAAGACTTTGCTTTTTTCCAAAACCATTTTTACTGTGATTTACTCAGTCCATTGCATACTAATTCCACACCAGTTTGTCCGGATATGACTGGAAGAAACCAGTAATATCTGGTTGTGTTTTGGCTATCTCAATCCCAGATATTGCTACAGCCTCTGTGCTTGTGTATTCCTGATATTATCCACAGACTTTATGATTTTGAATGCTTTTTTATCAGGGAACACTTTATTTCTTGCTGTGAAACACTAATTGTTTCCACATGGAGACACTATCTCTACACATTCATATTTTCTAGGGAGAAAGCTAGAGGAACTGCAGCAAACAAACATGATATTTGTGTTTGTGTAGATGATATTTTATGCATTTGCCTAACGAAAAGACTTTGCTTTTCTCCAAAACCATTTTTACTGTGATTTTCTCGGTCCATTGCATAGGAATTCCACAACAGCTTGTCCGGATATGACTGGATGAAACCGGAAATATCTGATTATGTTTTGGCTAATTCAATCCCAGATATTGCATCAGCCTCTGTGTTTGTTTTTTCTGGATACTATCAATGGACTTTATTGTTTTGAATGCTTTTTCTCGCGGAACATTTTATTTTGAGCTTGGATACAGTAATTGGTTCCACATGGAGACACCAGCTCTACATATTCATATTTTATAGAGAGAAAGCTAGAGGAACTGCGGTAAACAAACATATATCTGTTTGTATCAATGACATTTGATGCACTTGCCTAACAAAAAGACTTTGCTTTGCTCCAAAACCATTCTTACTCTTATTTACTCGGTCCATTGCATACGAATTCCACACCAGTTTGTCCGGATATGACTAAATGAAACCAGAAATATCCGGTTGTGTTTTGGCTAACTCAATCCGAAAAATTGTGAAAACTTCTGTGTTTGTGTTTTCTGGACATTATCGATGGACTTTATTGTTTTGAATATTTTTATCGGGGAACATTTAATTTTTTGCTTGGAAACACTAATTATTTCCACATGGAGACACGAGCTCTACATATGTTTATTGTCTAGAGGAACTGTGGCAAACAAACATGATATTTTTGTTTGTATAGATGATATTTTATCTACATACTTAATGAAAAGATTTGCTTTTCTCTAAAACCATTTTTACTGTGATTTTCTCGGTCCATTGCATATGAATTCCGCACCACTTTGTCCGGATATGACTAGATGAAACCAGACATATCCGGTTGTGTCTTGGCTAACTCAATGCAAAATATGGTGTTTTCTGGATATTATCGATGGACTTTATTGTTTTGAATGTTTTTATCACGGAACATTTCATTTTGTACCATTGAAACACTAATAGGTTGCACATGGGGACACCAGCTCTACACATTCATATTTTGTAAGCTGAAAGCTAGAAGAACTGTGGCAAACCAACATGATATTTCTGTTTGTATCGATGAGATTTTATGCACTTGCCTAACGAAAACACTTTGCTTTTCTCCAAAACCATTTTTACTGTGATTTTCTCGGTCCATTGCATACGAATTCCACAACAGCTTGTCCGCATATGACTGGATGAAACCAGAAATATCTGATTATGTTTTGGCTAACTCAATCCCAGATATTGCAGCAGCCTCTGTGTTTGTTTTTTCTGGATACTATCAATGGATTTTATTATTTTGCATGCTTTTTCTCACGGAACATTTTATTTTGAGCTTGGATACAGTAATTGGTTCCACATGGAGACACCAGCTCTACATATTCATATTTTATAGAGAGAAAGCTAGAGGAACTGCGGTAAACAAACATATTTCTGTTTGTATCAATGACGTTTGATGCACTTGCCTAACAAAAAGACTTTGCTTTGCTCCAAAACCATTTTTACTGTGATTTTTCGGTCCATTGCATACGAATTCCACACCAGTTTTTCCGGATATGACTGGATATAACCAGAAATATCTGGTTGTGTTTTGGCTATCTCAATCCCAGATATTGCTACAGCCTCTGTGCTTGTGTATTCCTGATATTATCCACAGACTTTATGATTTTGAATGCTTTTTTATCAGGGAACATTTTATTTTGTGCTGTGAAACACTAATTGTTTCCACATGGAGAAACCATCTCTACACATTCGTATTTTCTAGGGAGAAAGCTAGAGGAACTGCCGCAAACAAACATGATATTTCTGTTGGTATAGATGACATTTTATGCACTTGCCTAACGAAAAGACTTTGCTTTTCTCCAAAACCATTTTTACTGTGATTTTTTAAGTTCATTACATTCCAATTCAACACCACGTTTTCTGGATATGACTGGATGAAACCGGAAATATCTGGTTTTGTTTTGGCTACCTCAATCCGAAATATTGTGAAAGCCTCTGTGTTTGTCTTTTCTGGATATTATCGATGGACGTTCTTGTTTTGAATGTTTTTATCAGGGATCATTTAGTTTGTACCGTTGAAACACTAATAGGTTCATCATGGGGAAACCAGCTCTACACTTTCGTATTTTCTAAGGAGAAAGCTAGAGGAACTGCGGCAAACAAACATGATATTTCGGTTTGTATAGATGACTTTTTATGCACTAGCCTAACGAACAGACTTTGCTATTCTCCAAAACTATTTTTAATGTGATTTTCTCGGTACATTGCATACGAATTCCACAACAGTTTGTCCGGATATGAGTGGATGAAACCGGAAATATCCGGTTTTGTTTTGGCTAACTCAATCCCAGATATTGCTACAGCCTCTGTGTTTGTGTATTCCCGAGATTACCCACGGACTTTATTGTTTTGAATGTTTTTTTATCAGGGAACATTTAATTTTGTGCTTGGAATCACTAACTGGTTACACATGGAGACACCAGCTCTATATATTCGAATTTTCTAGGGAGAAAGTTAGAGGAACTGCGAAAAACAAACATGGGATTTTTGTTCGTATTGATGATATTTTATGCACTTTCCTAATGAAAAGACTTTGCTTTTCTCCAAAACCATTTTTACTGTGATTTTCTCGGTTCATTGCAATACGAATTCCACACTAGTTTGAACAGTTATGACTGAATGAAACCGGAAATATCCGGTTGTGTTTTGGCTAACTCAATCCCAGATATTGCTACAGCCTCTGTGTTTGTGTATTCCTGATATTATCCACGGACTTTATTATTTGGAATGTTTTTTATCAGGGAACAATTAATTTTGTGCTTGTATCACTAATTGGTGGCACATGGAGACACCAACTCTACACATTCGTATTTTCTAGGGAGAAATCTAGAGGAACTGCAGCAAAGAAACGTGATATTTCTGTTTGTATAGATGACATTTTATGCAGTTGCCAAATGAAAAAACTTTGCTATTCTCCAAAACCATTTTACTGTGATTATCTCGGTTCATTGCATACGAATTTCAAACAAGTTTGTTTGGATATGACTGGATGAAACCGGATGTATCCGGTTTTGTTTTGGCTAACACAATCCCAGATATTGCTACAGCCTCTGTGTTTGTGTTTTCTGGATATTGTCGATGGACTTTATTGTTTGGAATGTTTTTATCAAGCAACATTTAATTTTGTTCTTGGAGTCACTAATTGGTTCCACATGGAGACACCAGCTCTACATATTCGTATTTTCTAGGGAGAAAGCTAGAGGAACTGTGGCAAGCAAACATGATATTCCTGTTTGTATAGATGATATTTTATGCACTTGGCTAACGAAAAGACTTTGCTTCTCTCCAAAACCATTTTCACTGTTATTTTCTCGGTCTATTGCATACGAATTCCACACCACTTTTTCCGGATATGACTTGATGAAACCGGAAATATCCGGTTGTGTTTCGCTAACTCAATCCCAGATATTGCTACATCCCCTGTATTGTGTATTCCTGATATTATCCACGGACTTTAATATTTTGAATGTTTTATATCAGTGAGCATTTAATTTTGTGCCTGGAAACACTAATTGGTTCCACATGGAGAGACCATCTGTACACATTCGTATTTTCTAGGGAGAAAGCTAGAGGAACTGCGGCAAACAAACATGATATTTCTGTTTGTATAGATGACATTTTATGCACTTGCCTAACGAAAAGACTTTGCTTTTCTCCAAAACTCTTTTTACTGTGATTTTCTCGGTCCATTGCATACGAATTCCACACCGGTTTATTCGAATATGACTGGATAAAAACAGAAATATCCGGTTGTGTTTTGGCTAACTCAATCCGAAATATTGTGAAAGCCTCTGGGTTTGTGTTTTCTGGATATTATCGATGGACTTTATTGTTTTGAATGTTATTTATCAGGGAACATTTTATTTTGTGCTTGGAAACACTAATTGGTTCCACATGTAGAAACCAGCTCTACACATTCGTATTTTCTACAGAGAAAGCTAGAGGAACTGCGGCAAAAAAACATGATATTTCCGTTTGTATAGATGACATTTTATGCACTTGCCTAACAAAAAGACTTTGCTTTTCTCCAAAACCATTTTTTTCTGTGAATATCTCAGTGCATTGCATGCGAATTCCACACCAGTTTACTGGATATTTCGGGATAAACCCGGAAATATCCGGTTTTGTTTTGGCTAACTCAATCCCAGATATTGCTACAGCCTCTGTGTTTGTGTATTCCTGATATTATCCACGGACTTTATTATTTGGAATGTTTTTTATCAGGGAACAATTAATTTTGTGCTTGTATCACTAATTGGTTCCACATGGAGACACCAGCTCTACACATTCGTATTTTCTAGGGAGAAATCTAGAGGAACTGTAGCAAAGAAACGTGATATTTCTGTTTGTATAGATGACATTTTATGCACTTGCCTAACGAAAAGACTTTGCTTTTCTCCAAAACCATGTTTCTGTGATTTTCTCGGTACACTTCATCTGAATTCCACACCAGTTTGTCTGGACATGACTGGATGGAACTGTAAATATCCAGTTTTGTTTTGGCTAACTCAGTCCCAGATATTGCTACAGCCTCTGTGTTTGTGTTTTCCTGATATTATCCACAGACTTTATTGTTTCGAATGTTTTTTATCAGGGAATATTTAATTTTGTTCTTGGAAACACTAATTGGTTCCACATGTAGAATCCAGCTCTACACATTCGTATTTTCTAGGGAGAAAGCTAGAGGAAGTGCGGCAAACACACATGATATTTCTGTTTCTATAGATGATGTTTTATGCACTTGCCAAACGATAAGACTTTGCTATTTCCAAAACCATTTTTACTGTGATTTTCTCGGTTCATTGCATACATTTCTACACCAGTTTGACCGGATATGACTGGATGAAACCGGAAATGTCCGCTTGTGTTTTTGCTAACTCAATCCCAGATATTGCTATAGTCTCTGTGTTTGTGTATTCCTGATATTATCCACTGACTTTATTTATTTTTTCTTTTTTTAACTTTTATTTAATGAATATAAATTTCCCGTGTACAGCTTATGGATTACAATGGCTCCCCCCCAGACATAACTTCCCTCCCACCTGCAACCCTCCCCTCTCCTGCTTCCTCTCCCCTTCTAGTCACATCAAGATTCATTTTCAATTCTCTTTATATACAGAAGATCAATTTTTTTTATTTTTTTAACTTTTATTTAATGAATATAAATTTCCGATGTACAGTTTATGGATTATAATGGCTTCCCCCTCCCATAACTTCCCTCCCACCCACAACCCTCCAGTCTCCCACTCCCTCTCCCCTTCCATTCACAACAATATTCATTTTCAATTCTCTTTATGTACAGAAGATCAATTTAGTATATATTAAGTAAAGATGTCAACAGTTGGCACCCACACAGAAACACAAAGTGCAAAATACTGTTTGAGTCCTAGTTATAGCATTAAATCACAATGTACAGCACATTAAGGACAGGGATCCTATATGAGGAGTAAGTGCACAGAGACTCCTGTTGTTGACTTAACAAATTGACACTGTTGTTTATGGTGTAAGAACCCTCGGCTCTAGTCATGAGTTGCCAAGGCTATGGAAGCCTTTTGAGTTCACCGACTTTGATTATATTTAAACAAGGTCATAGTCAAAGTGGAAGTTCTCTCCTCCTTTCAGAGAAAGGTACCTCCTTCTTTGATGACCTGTTCTTTTTTTTTTTGAAGATATGAAACAGGAGAGTTTTATTTTGTAGTTTATTATTTTCTGAAATATTTAATTTTTTCATGAATAGTGCATTCATACTATTTTATGATAAAATTAATAATATTCAGTTTTTCATTATATGACTATATGAGGGGATTTAAACAGGTTTGTGGAATTAAAAGATAAAAATAAAAAATATAAACTTTATTACTCAAGTCCAAGTTTAAGACACATTTGTAAGCATTGATACCAGTGATTTAGTCAGTCCCTAAAGTACTGAATTCTGGGTTCTGGACTCCTGGCCCTAAAATTTAATCAAGTTATACAATTGCTTTTATATTTTTTAAGTTTTTTTTTTATTTAGTAAATATAAATTTCCAAAGTACAGTTTATGGATTACAATGGCTCCCCCAGACATAATTTCCCTCCCACTCACACCCTTCCTGTCTCCCGCTCCCTCTCCCCTTCCATTCAGATCAACATTCATTTTCAATTCTCTTTATATACAGAAGATCAATTTAGTATATATTGAGTAAAGATTTCAACAGTTTGTACCCACACAGAAACACAAAGTGTAAAATACATTTTCAGTACTAGTTATAGCATTAAATCACATCGGACAACACATTAAGGACAGATCCCACATGGGATGTAAGTACACAGTGACTCCTGTTGTTGACTTAACAATTTGACACTCTTGTTTATGGCGTCAGTAATCTCCCTAGGCTCTAGTCATGAGTTGCTAAGGCTATGGAAGCCTTTAGAGTTTGCAGACTTCATCTTATTCAGACAGGGTCATAGTCAAAGTGGATGTTCTCTCCTCCCTTCAGAGAAAGGTACCTCCTTCTTTGATGACCTGTTCTTTCCACTGGGATCTCACTCACTGAGATCTTTCATTTAGGTCTTCTTCTTTTTTTTTTTTTCTTTTCCATGGTGTCTTGGCTTTGCATGCCTAAAATACTCTCATGGGCTCTTCAGCCATATTCGCATGCCTTAAGGGCTGATTCTGAGGCCAGAGTGCTGTTTAGGACATCTGTCATTCTATGAGTCTGCTGTGTATCCTGCTTCCCATGTTGGATCGTTCTCTCCCTTTTTGATTCTAACAGTTAGTATTAGCAGACACTAGTCTTGCTTGTGTGATCCCTTTGACTCTTAGACCTATCAGTGTGATCAATTGAACTTGATTTTGATGACTGAAATTGATGACTTGGACTAGTGAGATGGCATTGGTACATGCCACTTTGATGGGATTGTATTGGGATCCCCTGGCACGTTTCTAATCCACCATTTGGGGCAAGTCCGATTGGGCATGTCCCAAATTGTACTCTCCTCCCTCTCTTATTCCCACTATTATATTTAACAGGGATCACTTTTCAGTTAAAATTTAAACACCTAAGAATAAATGTATGTTAATTAGAGTTCAACTAATAGTACTAGAACAAAAAAAAACTAAAATGGATAAAGTATTACATTGTACATCAACAGTCAGGACAAGAGCTGATCAGGTCACTGTTTCTTATAGTGTCCATTTCACTTCAACGGGTTTCCCCTTTGGTGCTCAGTTAGTTGTCGCCGATCAGGGAGAAAATGTGATATTTGTCCCTTTGGGTCTGGCTTATTTCACTCAGCATGATGTTTTCCAGATTCCTCCATCTTGTTGCAATTGACTGGATTTCATTTTTTTTACTGCTGTATAGTATTCTATAGAGTACTTGTCCCATAATTTCTTTTTTCTTTTTTTTTCAAGTTAGTGACATTTATTTATTTTTTTAACTTTTATTTAATCATTATAAATTTCCAGTGTACAGCTTATGGATTACAATGGCTTCCCCCTCCCATAACTTCCCTCCCACCCGCAACCCTCCCCTCTCCCGCTCCCTCTCCCCTTCCATTTGCATCAAGATTCATTTTCAATTCTCTTTATATACAGAAGTTCAACGGTTTGCACCCACATAGAAACACAAAGTGAAACATACTGTTTGAGTTCTAGTTATAGCATTAAATCACAATGTACAGCACATTAAGAACAGAGATCCCACATGAGGAGCAAGTGCACAGTGGCTCCTGTTGTTGACCCAACAAATTGACACTCTAGTTTATGGTGCCAATAACCATCCTAGGCTGTCGTCATGAGTTGCCAAGGCTATGGAAGCCTTCCAAGTTTGCCGACTCTGATCATATTTAGAAAAGGTCATAAAAGACAGAGTGAGGATAGTAACCAATGATCCTAAGAGTGGCATTTACCAGGTCTGAACAATTATACAGCATGAAGTGGGGAAGAGGACCATCAGTACACACAGGTTGGGAGTAGAGCCATTGGTGGTAGAGTAGAAGTTATGATTACAAAGGAATGAGGCCCAAGTGCACTAGACAGGGTCTAGAACAAAGGACAGAGTCATTATTAGAGGAGCTAGGAAAGGTGCTGTCTAAGCTACAAGTAATTTTTCTGATTGAGAGGCAAACAGAACCTGATAGAAGGGGCTTGATAATAATCTGGTGGGCTTTAGGCCTTGTAAATTCAGAGGCTCAGACCTATCTATCTCTTCACATGGGCTATATCCTAAGGGAGGTGTGAACCTCCTAGGGGAAGGCACTCTGTTGACTTTCATTACTTGGCTGGCCTGGGAGGAGAGCTGGCCAGGTAAATGCAGTGGGCATCTCTAACAAGAAATTTACAGTTCTGCCTGCAATGTTGCTGACCCTACCTGACCATCCCCTCAGCTGTAGTGGTCACTTTGGAAGTTGTGCTGAGTGAAGGGGTTTTCAGCTTAGAGCCAATTTGATCTGTGGCTCTGACCTGGGCATCCTTCAACTCCAGGGCATGTCCATTTCCAATGATCCAACTCTTGGCAGAGCTGCCAAGGCTCTTCACAAGCTGACTTCTGCTGAAGCCCAGGCTTACCACTTTGAAATCCACTGCAGCGGACTGGCCTGTTGGGTCTCCTTGAGGGCAGATCACTGTACAGATCAGCCATTAATAGGCCTGCCACCCATTGCTTCTGATGCCGAGCTTTCTTTTCCTTCTGGTTTGTGTTAAAGCAGACCAGAGGATGCAATCAAGAGAGTGCCCAAGTCCCATCTCTAATCTTCGGTGGCCTGAACTACAAGTCTATAGTCACAGGCATGTTCTGCAGTAGTTTTTCTAAGGTAGACAATGCCCAGAGGAAAATTATATTCTCACTTTCAAACTTTCTTTCCCTTTGGTCTGAAAGGGAGGTTTGTTCTACTTACTGTATACTTGGCTGATGGCAAAATGAATCTAGCATTGAGATTATTATTTAAGTTCTTATTTTGGCTATGCTATTACAGAAAAATGTTAGCCATCTCTTTTATAAGGTCTAAAGATTAAATTGTGCATCCTACAGATTCCTTCATAATTGAATTAGTTTCCTACCTTGAAGAGAATAGAGAAATGAAAGAACAAGTTGGGCTTAGAATAGAGAAATGAGGGAGCAAGTCCTAGATCGCTTGCTGACAATAGCAATATCACATGAATACTTAGCAAACCGTTTCAACCATTAGATAACAACTTAAGAAAACATTTACCAGAAGGTCCAATGCCTTCTATAAATTTTAAGAATCATGTATTTGGAAAAACCTCTTAAATATCTAACATGGTGTAGTCTGTTTAACCAGTAAACTTAAGCACAACCATCTAAAATGTTTTTAGTTTCTTTCTACCAACACCTTTAAAACATATGATACACAGATTCAGGTCACTCAAATTAAAATGTATCTTTGATTGATTTTAGCAGCTTAAGTTTATGGACAATCTTATCTATAAGCCATTTAAAATAAAACTCTTAATAAAATTTCCCCATGTGGACATACAATATGTACACACATATAATATAGCATAATAGACCAATATAGCAATTTTAATAATAGCTTTTAAAATCTTTAACTCTTTTTGTAGATTGCCAATTGATTTGAATGGCTTCTTGTTTGTAGTAACCTCAGTTAACCATACTTTCTCTCAGTTGGTACTGTTAATACATTATTGGCTTCATCTGTTTACAGAGCCATCCCAAAGTACTGAATACAATAAAAGTGGCTGGAAAAAGTCCATAGGAACCTATAGGAGGACAGCTAAAAACAGAACCAACAACGCTTTAGTTTTATGAGCAGCAAATCATATATAACTGTGGATGACAAAAGACTTTAAGTCGCCATGTTTAAAATTATAAACTCATCAACCAACAAGAGGCACTTGCTTACTTCACAGTATTTTTGAAAGCACCTGTAGGATTTTACAAGTATTTAACCCTTTAGGCCTCTGGGGCTTATCAAAGGTCTTTGTTGTTTTGAATTTTTTTTTTATCAGGGAACATTTAATTTTGTGCTCGGAAACACTAATTGGTTCCACATGGAAACACCAGCTCTACACATCCGTATTTTCTAGGGAGAAAGCTAGAGGAACTGCACCAAACATGATATTTCTGTTTGTATAGATGACATTTTATGCACTTGCCTAATGAAAAGAGTTTGCTTTTCTCCAAAACCATTTATACTGTGATTTTCTCGGTCAATCGCATACGAATTCCACACGAGTTTGTCCGGATATGACTGGATGAAACCAGAAATATTGGGTTTTGTAATTGGTTCCACATTGAGAAACCAGATGAAAATACTCGTATTTTTAGGGAGAAAGCTAGAGGAACTGCGGCAAACAAACATGATATTTCTGTTTGTATCGATGACATTTTACGCACTTGCCTAAAGAATACACTTTGCTTTTCTCCAAAACCATTTTTATTGTGATTTTCTCCGTCCATTGAATACGAATTCCAAACGACTTTGTCCAGATTTGACTGGATGAAACCAGAAATATCCGGTTGTGTTTTGGCTAACTCAATCCGAAATATTGTGACAGCATCTGTGTTTGTGTTTTCTGGATATTTTCGATGGACTTTATTGTTTTGAATGTTTTTATCAGGGAACATTTTATTTTGTACCGTAGAAACACTAATTGGTTCATCATGGGGACACCAGCTTTACACATTTGTATTTTCTAGGGAGAAAGCTAGAGGAACTGCGGCACCAAACACGATATTTTTCTTTGTATAGATGACATTTTATGCACTTGCCTAACGAAATGACTTTGCTTTTCTCCAAAACCATTTATGCTATGATTTTCTCGGTCCATTGCATACGAATTCCACACCAGTTTGACCGGATATCACTGGATGAAACCACAAATATCTGGTTTTATTTTGGCAAACTTAATCCCAGATATTTCTACACCTCTGTGTTTGTGTTTTTCAGGTATTATTGAAGGATTTTATTGTTTTGAATTTTTTTTTATCGGGGAACATTTCATTTTGTGCTTGGAAACACTAATTGGTCCCACATGAAACACCAGCTCTACACATTCGTATTTTCTAGGGAGAAAGCTAGAGGAACTGCGGCAAACAAACATGATACTTCTGTTTATTTCGATGACATTTTATGCACTTGCCTAACGAAAAGACTTTGCTGTTCTCCTAAACCATTTTTACTATGATATTCTCGGTCAATTGCATCTGAATTCCAAAGGACTTTTTCCGGATATGACTGGATAAAACCGGAAATATGCGGTTTTGTTTTGGCTAACTCAATGCGAAATATTGTGAAAGTTTCTGTGTTTGTGTTTTCTGGATACTATCAATGGACTTTATTGTTTTGAATGTTTTTATCAGGGAACATTTCATTTTGTACCATTGAAACACTAATTGGTTCATGATGGGGACACCAGCTCTACACATTCGTATTTTCTAGGGAGAAAGCTAGAGGAACTGCGGCAAACAAACATGATATTTCTGTTTATATAGATGACATTTTATGCACTTTCCTAACGAAAAGATTTTGGTTTTCTCCAAACCATTTTTACTGTGATTTTCTCAGTCCATTGCCTACGAATTCCACACCACTTTCTCCTGATATGACTGGATGAAACCAGAAATATCCGGTTGTGTTTTGGCTACCTCAATCCGAAATATTGTGAAAGCCACTGTGTTTGTGTTTTCTGGATATTATCGATGGACTTTATTGTTTTGAATGTTTTTTACCAGGGAACATTTAATTTTCTGCTTGGATACAGTAATTGGTTCCACATGGAGACACCAGCTCTAAATATTCGTATTTTCTAAGGAGAAAGCTAGAGGAACTGCGAAAAACAAACATGATATTTCTGTTTGTATCCATGACATTTTATGCACTTTCCTAACGAAAAGACTTTGCTTTTCTCGAAAACCATTTGTACTGTGATTTTCTCGGTCCATTGCATACGAATTCCACACCACTTTGTCCAGATATGACTGGAATAAACCAGAAATATGCGGTTGTGTTTTGGCTAACTCAATCCGAAATATTGCTACGGCCTCTGTGTTTGTTTATTCTGGATATTATCGAGGGACTTTATTGTTTTGCATGTTTTTATCAGGGAACATTTTATTTTGAGCTTGGATACAGTAATTGGTTCCACATGGAGACACCAGCTCTACACATTCCTATTTTCTAGGGAGAAAGCTAGAGGAACTGCGGCAAACAAACATGATATTTCTGTTTGTATAGATGACATTTTATGCACTTGCCTAATGAAAAGACTTTGCCTTTCTCAAAAACCATTTTACTGTGATTTTCTCGGTCCATTGCATACGAATTCCACACCACTTTGTCCAGATATGACTGGAATAAACCAGAAATATGCGGTTGTGTTTTGGCTAACTCAATCCGAAATATTGCTACGGCCTCTGTGTTTGTGTATTCTGGATATTATCGAGGGACTTTATTGTTTTGCATGTTTTTATCAGGGAACATTTTATTTTGAGCTTGGATACAGTAATTGGTTCCACATGGAGACACCAGCTCTACACATTCCTATTTTCTAGGGAGAAAGCTAGAGGAACTGCGGCAAACAAACATGATATTTCTGTTTGTATAGATGACTATTTATGCACTTGCCTAATGAAAAGACTTTGCCTTTCTCAAAAACCATTTTACTGTGATTTTCTCGGTCCATTGCATACGAATTCCACACCACTTTCTCCTGATATGACTGGATGAAACCAGAAATATCCGGTTGTGCTTTGTCTAACTCAATCCGAAATATTGTGAAAGCCTCAGTGTTTGTGATTTCTGGATATTATCCATGGACTTTATTGTTTTGAATGTTTTTATCAGGTAATATTTTATTTTGTACCGAAGAAACACTAATTGGTTCATCATGGGGACACCAGCTCCACACATTCCTATTTTCTAGGGAGAAAGCTAGAGGAACTGCAGCAAACTAACATGATATTTCTGTTTGTTTAGATGACATTTTATGCACTTTCCTAACGAAAACACTTTTCTTTACTCCAAAACCATTTGTACTGTGATTTTCTCGGTCCATTGCATATGAATTCCAAACCACTTTGTCCGGATATGACTGAATGAAACCAGAAATATCCCGTCGTGTTTTGGCTAACTCAATCCGAAATATTGCTACAGACTCTGTGTTCGTGTTTTCTGGATATTATCGACGGACTTATTGTTTTGAATGTTTTTTCAGGGAACATTTAATTTTGCACCGTAGAAACACTATTAGTTCATAATGGGAACACCAGCTCTACACATTCGTACTTTCTAGGGAGAAAGCTAGAGGAACTGCGGCAAACAAACATGATATTTCTGTTTATATAGATGACATTTTGTGCACTTGCCAAAGGAAAAGACTTTGCTTTTCTCCAAAACAATTTTTACTCTGATTCTCTCAGTCCATTGCATACAAATCCACACCAGTTTGACCGGATATAACTGGATGATACCGGAAACATCCGGTTGTGTTTTGGCTAACTCAATCCAAAATATTGCTACAGCCTCTGTGTTTGTGTTTTCTGGATATTTTCAATGGACTTTATTGTTTTGAATGTATTTTATCTGGGAACATTTTATTTTGAGTTTCGATACACTAATTGGTTCCACATGGAGACACCAGCTCTGCCTTTCTTGTTTTTTAGCGAGAAAGCTAGAGGAACTGCGGCAAACAAGCTTGATATTTCTGTTGGTATACAGGACATTTTATGCACTTGCCTAACGAAAAGACTTTGCTTTTCGCCAAAACCATTTGTATTGTGATTCTCCCAGTCCATTGCATACGAATTCCACAAAAGTTTGTCCGGATATGACTGCATGAAACTGGAAATAGCCGGTTTTGTTTTGGCTAACTCAATCGCAGAAATTTCTACAGCCTCTGCTTTTGTGTATTCCGGATATTAACCACGGGCTTCATTGTTATGAATGTTTTTTATCCGGGAACATTTTATTTTGATGTTGGATACAGTAATTGGTTCCACATGGAGACACCAGCTCTACACATTCATATTTTCTAGGGAGAAAGCTAGAGGAACTGCGGCAAACAAACAAGATATTTCTGTTGGTATAGATGACATTTTATGCACTTGCCTAATGAAAAGACTTTGCTTTTCTCCAAAACCATTTGTACTGTGACTTTCTTGGTCCATTGCATATGAATTATACACCACTTTGTCTGGATATGATTAGATGAAACCAGAAATACCCGGTTGTGTTTTGGCTAACTCAATCCCAGATATTGCTACAACCTCTGTGTTTGTGTATTCCTGATATTATCCACGGACTTTATTATTTTCAAAGTTTTTTTCAGGGAACATTTAATTTTTTGCTTGGAAACACCAACTGGTTCCACATGGAGACACAAGCTCTACACATTCGTATTTTTAGGGAGAAAGCTAGAGGAACTCCAGCAAACAAACATGATATTTCTGTTTGTATAGATGACATTTTGTGCACTTGCCTAACGAATAGACTTTGCTTTCTCCAAAACCATTTTTACTGTGATTTTCTTGGTCCATTGAAACGAATTCCACACGAATTTGTCCATATATGACTGGAAGAAACCAGAAAGATCCGATTGTGTTTTGGCTAACTCAATCGGAAATGTTGTGATAGCCTATGTGTTTGTGTTTCTGGATATTATCGATGGACTTTATAATTTTGAATATTTTCATCATGGAACATTTATTTTTGTACCGTAGAAACACTAATTAGTTCATCCTGGGGACACCAGCTCTACACATTTACACATTCGTATTTTCTAGGGAGAAATCTAGAGGAACTGCGGCAAACAAACATGATATTTATGCTTGTGTAGATGACATTTTATGCACTTGCCTAACGAAAAGACTTTGCTTTTCTCCAAAACCATTTGTACTCTGATTCTCCCAGTCCATTGCATACGAATTACATACCAGTTTGTCCGGATATGACTGGATGTAACAAAACATATCCGGTTGTGTTTTGGCCAACTAAATCCGAAATGTTGCTACAGCCTCTGTGTTTGTGTTTTCTGGATATTATCGATGGACTTTATTGTTTTGAATTTTTTTATCAGGGAACATTTAATTTTGTTCTTGGAAACAATAATTGGTTCATCATGGGGACAACAGCTCTAAATATTCGTATTCTCTAGGGAGAAAGCTAGAGGAACTGCGGCAAACAAATATGATATTTGTGTTTGTATAGATACATTTTATGCACTTGCCTAACGAAAAGACTTTGCTTTTCTCCAAAACCATTTTTACTGTGACTTTCTTGGTCCATTGCATACAAATTCCACACCAGTTTGTCCAGATATGACTGGATTATACCGGAAATATCCAGTTGTGTTTTGGGTAACTCAATAGCAGATATTGCTACAGCCTCTGGGTTTGTATTTTCTGGATATTATGAATGGACTTTATTGTTCTGAGTTTTTTTTATCGGGGAACATTTTATTTTGAGCTTGGATACAGTAATTGGTTCCACATGGAGAAACCAGCTCTACACATTCGTATTTTCTAGGGAGAAAGCTAGATGAACTGCGGACAACAAACATGATATTTCTGTTTGTATCGATGACATTTTATGCACTTGCCTAACGAAAAGACTTTGCTTTTCTCCAAAACCATTTGTACTGTGATTTTCTCTGTCCATTGCATACGAATTCCACACCACTTTCTCCGGATATGACTGGATGACACCGGAAATATCCGTTTGTGTTTTGGCTAACTCAATCCGAAATATTGCTACGGCCTCTGTGTTTGTGTATTCTGGATATTATCGAGGGACTTTATTGTTTTGCATGTTTTTATCAGAGAACATTTTATTTTGAGCTTGGATACAGTAATTGGTTCCACATGGAGACACCAGCTCTACACATTCCTATTTTCTAGGGAGAAAGCTAGAGGAACTGCGGCAAACAAACATGATATTTCTGTTTGTATAGAAGACATTTTATGCACTTGCCTAATGAAAAGACTTTGCCTTTCTCCAAAACCATTTTTACTGTGATTTTCTCGGTCCATTGCATACGAATTCCACACCACTTTCTCCTGATATGACTGGATGAAACCAGAAATATCCGGTTGTGCTTTGGCTAACTCAATCCGAAATATTGTGAAAGCCTCAGTGTTTGTGATTTCTGGATATTATCCATGGACTTTATTGTTTTGAATGTTTTTATCAGGTAATATTTTATTTTGTACCGAAGAAACACTAATTGGTTCATCATGGGGACACCAGCTCCACACAGTCCTATTTTCTAGGGAGAAAGCTAGAGGAACTGCAGCAAACTAACATGATATTTCTGTTTGTTTAGATGACATTTTATGCACTTTCCTAACGAAAACACTTTTCTTTACTCCAAAACCATTTGTACTGTGATTTTCTCGGTCCATTGAGTACGAATTCCACACCACTTTGTCCGGATATGACTGAATGAAACCAGAAATATCCCGTCGTGTTTTGGCTAACTCAATCCGAAATATTGCTACAGACTCTGTGTTCGTGTTTTCTGGATATTATCGACGGACTTATTGTTTTGAATGTTTTTTCAGGGAACATTTAATTTTGCACCGTAGAAACACTATTAGTTCATAATGGGAACACCAGCTCTACACATTCGTATTTTCTAGGGAGAAAGCTAGAGGAACTGCGGCAAACAAACATGATATTTCTGTTTATATAGATGACATTTTGTGCACTTGCCAAAGGAAAAGACTTTGCTTTTCTCCAAAACAATTTTTACTCTGATTCTCTCAGTCCATTGCATACAAATCCACACCAGTTTGACCGGATATAACTGGATGATACCGGAAACATCCGGTTGTGTTTTGGCTAACTCAATCCAAAATATTGCTACAGCCTCTGTGTTTGTGTTTTCTGGATATTTTCAATGGACTTTATTGTTTTGAATGTATTTTATCTGGGAACATTTTATTTTGAGTTTCGATACACTAATTGGTTCCACATGGAGACACCAGCTCTGCCTTTCTTGTTTTCTAGCGAGAAAGCTAGAGGAACTGCGGCAAACAAGCTTGATATTTCTGTTGGTATACAGGACATTTTATGCACTTGCCTAACGAAAAGACTTTGCTTTTCGCCAAAACCATTTGTATTGTGATTCTCCCAGTCCATTGCATACGAATTCCACAAAAGTTTGTCCGGATATGACTGCATGAAACTGGAAATAGCCGGTTTTGTTTTGGCTAACTCAATCGCAGAAATTTCTACAGCCTCTGCTTTTGTGTATTCCGGATATTAACCACGGGCTTCATTGTTATGAATGTTTTTTTATCCGGGAACATTTTATTTTGATGTTGGATACAGTAATTGGTTCCACATGGAGACACCAGCTCTACACATTCGTATTTTCTAGGGAGAAAGCTAGAGGAACTGCGGCAAACAAACAAGATATTTCTGTTGGTATAGATGACATTTTATGCACTTGCCTAATGAAAAGACTTTGCTTTTCTCCAAAACCATTTGTACTGTGACTTTCTTGGTCCATTGCATATGAATTATACACCACTTTGTCTGGATATGATTAGATGAAACCAGAAATACCCGGTTGTGTTTTGGCTAACTCAATCCCAGATATTGCTACAACCTCTGTGTTTGTGTATTCCTGATATTATCCACGGACTTTATTATTTTCAAAGTTTTTTTCAGGGAACATTTAATTTTTTGCTTGGAAACACCAACTGGTTCCACATGGAGACACAAGCTCTACACATTCGTATTTTTAGGGAGAAAGCTAGAGGAACTCCAGCAAACAAACATGATATTTCTGTTTGTATAGATGACATTTTGTGCACTTGCCTAACGAATAGACTTTGCTTTCTCCAAAACCATTTTTACTGTGATTTTCTTGGTCCATTGAAACGAATTCCACACGAATTTGTCCATATATGACTGGAAGAAACCAGAAAGATCCGATTGTGTTTTGGCTAACTCAATCGGAAATGTTGTGATAGCCTATGTGTTTGTGTTTCTGGATATTATCGATGGACTTTATAATTTTGAATATTTTCATCATGGAACATTTATTTTTGTACCGTAGAAACACTAATTAGTTCATCCTGGGGACACCAGCTCTACACATTTACACATTCGTATTTTCTAGGGAGAAATCTAGAGGAACTGCGGCAAACAAACATGATATTTATGCTTGTGTAGATGACATTTTATGCACTTGCCTAACGAAAAGACTTTGCTTTTCTCCAAAACCATTTGTACTCTGATTCTCCCAGTCCATTGCATACGAATTACATACCAGTTTGTCCGGATATGACTGGATGTAACAAAACATATCCGGTTGTGTTTTGGCCAACTAAATCCGAAATGTTGCTACAGCCTCTGTGTTTGTGTTTTCTGGATATTATCGATGGACTTTATTGTTTTGAATTTTTTTATCAGGGAACATTTAATTTTGTTCTTGGAAACAATAATTGGTTCATCATGGGGACAACAGCTCTAAATATTCGTATTCTCTAGGGAGAAAGCTAGAGGAACTGCGGCAAACAAACATGATATTTCTGTTTGTATAGATACATTTTATGCACTTGCCTAACGAAAAGACTTTGCTTTTCTCCAAAACCATTTTTACTGTGACTTTCTTGGTTCATTGCATACAAATTCCACACCAGTTTGTCCGGATATGACTGGATTATACCGGAAATATCCAGTTGTGTTTTGGGTAACTCAATAGCAGATATTGCTACAGCCTCTGGGTTTGTATTTTCTGGATATTATGAATGGACTTTATTGTTCTGAGTTTTTTTTATCGGGGAAAATTTTATTTTGAGCTTGGATACAGTAATTGGTTCCACATGGAGAAACCAGCTCTACACATTCGTATTTTCTAGGGAGAAAGCTAGATGAACTGCGGACAACAAACATGATATTTCTGTTTGTATCGATGACATTTTATGCACTTGCCTAACGAAAAGACTTTGCTTTTCTCCAAAACCATTTGTACTGTGATTTTCTCTGTCCATTGCATACGAATTCCACACCACTTTCTCCGGATATGACTGGATGACACCGGAAATATCCGTTTGTGTTTTGGCTAACTCAATCCGAAATATTGCTACGGCCTCTGTGTTTGTGTATTCTGGATATTATCGAGGGACTTTATTGTTTTGCATGTTTTTATCAGAGAACATTTTATTTTGAGCTTGGATACAGTAATTGGTTCCACATGGAGACACCAGCTCTACACATTCCTATTTTCTAGGGAGAAAGCTAGAGGAACTGCGGCAAACAAACATGATATTTCTGTTTGTATAGAAGACATTTTATGCACTTGCCTAATGAAAAGACTTTGCCTTTCTCCAAAACCATTTTTACTGTGATTTTCTCGGTCCATTGCATACGAATTCCACACCACTTTCTCCTGATATGACTGGATGAAACCAGAAATATCCGGTTGTGCTTTGGCTAACTCAATCCGAAATATTGTGAAAGCCTCAGTGTTTGTGATTTCTGGATATTATCCATGGACTTTATTGTTTTGATTGTTTTTATCAGGTAATATTTTATTTTGTACCGAAGAAACACTAATTGGTTCATCATGGGGACACCAGCTCCACACAGTCCTATTTTCTAGGGAGAAAGCTAGAGGAACTGCAGCAAACTAACATGATATTTCTGTTTGTTTAGATGACATTTTATGCACTTTCCTAACGAAAACACTTTTCTTTACTCCAAAACCATTTGTACTGTGATTTTCTCGGTCCATTGAGTACGAATTCCACACCACTTTGTCCGGATATGACTGGATGAAACCAGAAATATCCCGTCGTGTTTTGGCTAACTCAATCCGAAATATTGCTACAGCCTCTGTGTTTGTGTTTTCTGGATATTTTCAATGGACTTTATTGTTTTGAATGTATTTTATCTGGGAACATTTTATTTTGAGTTTCGATACATTAATTGGTCCACATGGAGACACCAGCTCTGCCTTTCTTGTTTTCTAGCGAGAAAGCTAGAGGAACTGCGGCAAACAAGCTTGATATTTCTGTTGGTATACAGGACATTTTATGCACTTGCCTAACGAAAAGACTTTGCTTTTCGCCAAAACCATTTGTATTGTGATTCTCCCAGTCCATTGCATACGAATTCCACAAAAGTTTGTCCAGATATGACTGCATGAAACTGGAAATAGCCGGTTTTGTTTTGGCTAACTCAATCGCAGAAATTTCTACAGCCTCTGCTTTTGTGTATTCTGGATATTAACCACGGGCTTCATTGTTATGAATGTTTTTTATCCGGGAACATTTTCTTTTGATGTTGGATACAGTAATTGGTTCCACATGGAGACACCAGCTCTACACATTCATATTTTCTAGGGAGAAAGCTAGAGGAACTGCGGCAAACAAACATGATATTTCTGTTTGTATCAATGATATTTTATCTATTGCCTAATGAAAAGACTTTGCTTTTCTCCAAAACCATTTGTGCTGTGACTTTCTTGGTCCATTGCATACAAATTCCACACCAGTTTGTCCGGATATGACTGGATTATACAGGAAATATCCAGTTGTGTTTTGGGTAACTCAATAGCAGATATTGCTACAGCCTCTGGGTTTGTGTTTTCTGGATATTATGAATGGACTTTATTGTTCTGAGTTTTTTTTTATCGGGGAACATTTTATTTTGAGCTTGGATACAGTAATTGGCTCCACATGGAGACACAAGCTCTACATATTCGTATTTTCTAGGGAGAAAGCTAGAGGAACTGCGGACAACAAACATGATATTTCTGTTTGTATCGATGACAATTTATGCACTTGCCTAACGAAAAGACTTTGCTTTTCTCCAAAACCATTTGTACTGTGATTTTCTCGGTCCATTGCATACGAATTCCACACCAGTTTGTCCGGATATGACTGGATGAAACCAGAAATATCTGGTTGTG
Organism: Lepus europaeus; assembly: GCF_033115175.1. Taxonomy (NCBI): domain Eukaryota; kingdom Metazoa; phylum Chordata; class Mammalia; order Lagomorpha; family Leporidae; genus Lepus; species Lepus europaeus. The sequence continues at coordinate 5,307,111 of NW_026909158.1, read as the reverse complement.
ATTTGGCTTACTCTATCCGAAATATTCTGAAAGCCTCTGTGTTTGTGAATTCCTGATATTAACCACAGACTTTATTGTTTTGAATGTTTTTATTTCAGGGAATATTTAAGTTTCTGCTTGAAACACTTATGCACTTGCCTAACGAAAAGACAATCCCAGATATTGCTACAGCCTCTGTGTTTGTGTTTTCTGGTTATTATTGATGGACTTTTGTGTTTTGAATGTTTTTATCAGGGAACATTTAATTTTGTACCGTAGAGACAGTAATTGGTTCCACATGGAACACCAGCTGAACATATTCATATTTTCTAGGGAGAAAGCTAGAGGAACTGCGACAAACAATCATGATATTTCTGTTTGTATCGATGACAATTTATGCACTTTCCTAACGAAAAGACTTTGCTTTTCTCCAAAACCATGTCTACCGTTATTTTCTCGGTGAATTGCATGTGAATTCCACACCACTTTGTCCGGATATGACTGGATGAAACCAGAAATATCTGGTTGTGATTTGGCTTACTCTATCCGAAATATTCTGAAAGCCTCTGTGTTTGTGAATTCCTGATATTAACCACAGACTTTATTGTTTTGAATGTTTTTATTTCAGGCAATATTTAAGTTTCTGCTTGAAACACTTATGCACTTGCCTAACGAAAAGACAATCCCAGATATTGCTACAGCCTCTGTTTTGTATATTTCTGATATTATCCACGGACTTTATTGTTTTTAATGTTTTTCATCAGGGAACATTTAATTTTGTGCTGGGAAACACTAATTGGTTGCACATGGAGACACCAGCTTTACATATTTGTATTTTCCAGGGAGAATGCTAGAGGAACTGCGGCAAACAAACATGATATTTCTGTTTGTATAGATGACATTTTATGCACTTGCCTAAAGAAAGACTTTGCTTTTCTCCAAAACCATTTGTACTCTGATTTTCTCGGTATATTGCATACGAATTCCACACCAGTTTGTCCGATATGACTGGATGAAACCGGAAATATCCAGGTTTTTTTTGGCCAACTCAATCCCAGAAAATGTTACCGCCTCTGTGTTTATGTATTCCTGATATTATCCACAGACTTTATTGTTTTGAATGTTCTTCATCAGGGAATATTTAATTTTGTGCTTGGAAACACTAATTGTTTCCACATGGAGACACCAACTCTACATATTCGTATTTTCTAGGGAGAAAGCTAGAGGAACTGTGGCAAACAAACATGATATTTCTGTTTGTATAGATGACATTTTGTGCACTTGTCTGACGAAAAGACTTTGCTTTTCTCAAAAGCTATTTTTACTGTGATTTTCTCGGTCAATTGCATACAAATTCCAGTCCACTTTTTCTGGATATGACTGGATGAAACCAGAAATATACGGTTGTGTTTTGGCTAACTCAATCCGAAATATTGTTAAAGCCTCTGTGTTTGTGATTTCTGGATATTATCGATGGACTTTACTGTTTTGAATGTTTTTTATCAGTGAACATGTAATTTTTTACCGTAGAGACACTAATTGGTTCATCATGGGGACACCAGCTCTACACATTTGTATTTTCTAGGGAGAAAGCTAGAGGAACTGCGGCAAACAAACATGATATTTCTGTTTGTATCAATGACATTTTATGCAGTTGCCTAATGAAAAGACTTAGCTTTTCTCCAAAACCATTTTTACTGTGATATTGTCGGTCCTTTGCATTTGAATTCCACAACACTTTATCCGGATATGACTGGATGAAACCAGAAATATCCGGATGTATTTTTGGAAACTCAATGCGATATATTGTGAAAGCCTCTGTGTTTGTGTTTTATGGATATTTTCAATGGATTTATTGTTTTGAATGTTTTTATCAGGGAACATTTAATTTTGTATCATAGAAACACTACTTGGTTCATCATGGGGACACCAGCTCTACACATTCTTATTTTCTAGGGAGAAACTAGATGAACTGCGGCAAACAAACATCATATTTCTGTTTGTATAGATGGCATTTTATGCACTTGCCTAACGAAAAGACTTTGCTTTTCTCCAAAACCCTTTATACTGTGATTTTCTCGGTCCATTGCATACAAATTGCACACCACTTTGTCCGGATAAGACTGGATGAAACCGGAACTATCCAGTTTGGTTTTGGCTAGCTCAATCCCAGATATTGCTACAGCCTCTATGTTTTTTTTTCTGGATATTATCAATGGAATTTATTGTTTTGAATGTTTTTTATCAGGGAACATTTAATTTTGAGCTTGGAAACACTAATTGTTTCCACGTGGAGACACCACCTCTACACATTTTTATTTTCTAGGGAGAAAGCTAGAGGAACTGCGGCAAACAAACATGATATTTCTGTTTGTATGATGACATTTTATGCATTTGCCTAAAGAAAAGACTTTGCTTTTCTCCAAAACCATTTCTACTGTGATTTTCTCGGTCCATTGCATACGAATTCTACACCAGTTTGTCCGGATATGACTGGATGAAACCAGAAATATCCGGTTTTTTTTTTTGTTGTTGTTTTTTGTTTTTTTTTTGCTAACTCAATCCCAGATATTTCTACAGCCTCCGTATTTGTGTATTCCTGATATTATCCACGGACTTAATTGTTTTGAATGTTTTTTTATCAGGGAACATTTAATTTTGTGCTGCAAAATACTAATTGTTTCCACATGGAGACACCAGCTCTACACATTCGTATTTTCTAGGGAGAAAGCTAGAGGAACAATGGCAAATAAACATGATATTTCTGTTTGTATAGATGACATTTTATGCCCTTGCCTAACGAAAAGACTTTGCTATTCTGCAAAACTATTTTTACTGTGATTTTCTCGGTCCATTGCATATGAATTCTACACCACTTTATCCGGATATGACTGGATGAAACCAGAAATATCTGGTTGGGTTTTGGCTAACTCAATCCGAAATATTGCTCCAGCCTCTGTGTTTGTGTTTTCTGGATATTATCACTGGACTTTATTGTTTTGAATGTTTTTATCAGGGGACATTTAATTTTGTACCGTAGAAACACTAATTGCTTCATCATGGGGAAACCAGCTCTGCACATTCGTTTTTCTTGGGAGAAAGCTAGAGGAACTGCGGCTAACAAAGATGATATTTATGTTTGTGTAGATGACATTTTATGCACTTGCCTAATGAAACGACTTTGCTTTTCTCCAAAACCATTTTTACTGTGATTTTCTCGGTCCATTGCACACGAATTCCACAGGAGTTTGTCCGGGTATGATTGGATGAAACCGAAAATATCCGTTTTTTTTTTGGCTAACTCAATCCCAGATATTGCTACAGCCTCTGTGTTTGAGTATTCCTGATATTATCCACGGACTTTATTGTTTTGAATGTTTTTTATCAAGGAACATTTAATTTTGTGCTTGAAAACACAATCTGTTTCCACATGGAGACACCAGCTCCATATATTTGTATTTTCTAGGGAAAAAGTTAGAGGAACTGCTGCAAACAAACATGATATTTCTGTTTATATCGATGATATATTACCTACTTGCCTAATGAAAAGACTTTGCTCTTCTCCAAAACCATTTTTACTGTGATTTTCTCGGTCCATTGCATATGAATTCCACACCACTTTGTCCCCATATGACTGGATGAAACCAGAAATATCCGGTTGTGTTTTGGCTAACTCAATCTGAAATATTGTGAAAGCCTCTGTGTTTGTGTTTTCCTGATATTATCCACAGACTTTATTATTTTGAATGTTTTTATCAGGGAACAATTAATTTTGTACCATTGAAACACTAATTGGATCATCATGGGGAAACCAGCTCTACACATTCGTATTTTGTAGGGAGAAAGCTAGAGGAACTGCGGCAAACAAAAATGGTATTTCTGTTTGTATAGATGAGATTTATGCACTGCCCTAACGAAAAGACTTTGCTTTTCTCCAAAACCATTTTTACTGTGATATTCTCGGTCCATTGCATACGAATTCCACACCACTTGTCCGGATATGACTGGATGAAACCAGAAATACCCGGTTTTATTTTGGCTAACTCAATCCCAGATATTGCTACAGCCTCTGTGTTTGTGTTTTCTGGATATTATCAATGACTTTATGGTTTACAATGTTTTTGTCAGGGAACATTTAATTTGGTACCGTAGAAGCACTAATTGGTTCCACATGGAGACACTTGCTCTACACATTCGTGTTTTCAAGGGAGAAATCTAGAGGAACTTCAACAAACAAACATGATATTTCTGTTAGTATAGATGGCATTTTATGCACTTGCCTAATGAAAAGACTTTGGTTTTCTCCAAAACCATTTCTACTGTGATTTTCTCGGTCCATTGCATACGAATTCCACACCAGTTTGTCCGGATATGACTGGATGAAAACAGAAATATCCGTTTTTGTTTTGGCTAACTCAATCCCGGATATTGCTATAGCCTCTGTGTTTGTGTATTCCTGATATTATCCACGGACTTTATTGTTTTGCATGTTTTTTTATCAGGGAACATTTAATTTTAATCTTGGAAACACAAATTGGTTCCACATGGAGACACCAACTCTACACATTTGTATTTTCTAGGGAGACTGCTAGAGGAAATGCGGCAAACATACATGATATTTCTGTTTGTATAGATGACATTTTATGCACTTGCCTAACAAAAAGACTTTGGTTTTCTCGAAAAACAGTTTAATGTGGTTTTCTCGGTCCATTGCATACGATTTCCACAACACGTTGTCAGGATATGACAGGATGTAACCGGAAATATCTGGTTTTCTTTTGGCTAACTCAATCCCAGATATTGCTACAGCCTCTGTGTTTGTATATTCTTGATATTATCCTCGGACTTTATTGTTTTGAATGTTTTTTTTATCAGGGAACTATTAATTTTGTGCTTGGGATCAATAGTTGGTTCAACATGCAGACACCAGCTCTACACATTCGTATTTTCTAGGGAGAACGCTGGAGGAACTGTGGCAAACAAACATGATATTTCTGTTTGAATAGATGACATTTTATGCAGTTGCCTAACGAGAAGACTTTGCTTTTCTCCAAAACCATTTTTACTGTGATTTTATCGGTCCATTGCATACGAATTCCATAGGACTTTGTCCGGATATGACTGCATGAAAACAGAAATATCCGGTTGTGTTTTGGCTAACTCAATCCGAAATATTGTGAAAGCCTCCGTGTTTGTGTTTTCTGGATATTATCGATGGACTTTATTGTTTTGAATGTTTTTATCAGGGAACATTTAATTTTGTGCTTGGAAGCACTAACTGTTTCCACATGGAGACACCAGCTCTACACATTCGTATTTTCTACGGAAAAGCTAGAGGAACTTTGGCAAACAAACATTATATATCTGTTTGTGTAGATGACATTTTATGCACTTGCCTAACGAAAAAAACTTTGCTATTCTCCAAAACCATTTTTACTGTGATTTTCTCAGTCCATTGCATATGAATTCTACAACACGTTGTCAGGATATGACGAGATGAACCCGGAAATATCCGGTTTTGTTTTGGCTAACTAAATCCCAGATATTTCTACAGCCTCTGTGTTTGTGTTTTCTGGATATTATCCAGGGAGTTTGTTATTTTGAATGTTTTTTATCGGGGAATATTTTATTTGAGCTTGGATACAGTAATTGGTTCCACATGGAGACACCAGCTCTATATATTCGTATTTTCTAGGGCGAAACCTAGAGGAACTGCGGCAAACAAACATGGGATTTCTGTTTGTTTTGATGATATAATATGCACTTGCCTAACTAAAGACTTTGCTGTTCTCCAAAACCATTTTTACTGAGATTTTCTAGATCCATTGAATAGGAATTCCACACCAGTTTGTCTGGATATGACTGGATGAAACTAGAAATACCCATTTTTGTTTTGGCTAACTCAATCCCAGATATTGCTACAGCCTCTGTATTTGTGTATTACTGATATTATCCAAGGACTTTATTATTTTGACTGTTTTTTTATCAGGGGACATTTAATTTTGTGCTTGGAATCACTAATTAGTTCCACATGGAGACACCAGCTCTACACATTCGTATTTTCTAGGGAGAAAGCTAGAGGAACTGCGGCACACACACATGATATTTCTGTTTGTATAGATGACATTTAATGCAGTTGCCTAATGAAAAGACTTTGCTTTTCTTTAATCCCCTTTTTACTGTGATTTTTTTGGTCATTGCATACGAATTCCACACCACTTTGTCCGGATATGAAAGGATGAAAACAGAAATATCCGGTTGTGTTTTGGCTAACTCAATCCGAAATATTGTGAAAGCCTCTGTGTTTGTGTTTTCTGGATATTATCGATGGACTTTATTGTTTTGAATGTTTTTATCAGGGAACATTTCATTTTGTATCGTTGAAACACTAATTGGTGCATCATGGAGACACCAGCTCTACACATTCGTATTTTCTAGGGAGAAACCTAGAGGAACTGCGGCACACAAACATGATATTTCTGTTTGTATCGATGACATTTAATGCAGTTGCCTAACGAAAAGACTTTGCTTTTCTCCAATCCCCTTTGTACTGTGATTTTCTCGGTCCATTGCATACGAATTCCACACAACTTTGTACGGATATGACTGGATGAAACCAGAAATATCCGGTTTTCTTTTGTCTAACTCAATCCCAGATATTGCTACAGCTTCTGTGTTAGTGTTTTCTGGATATTATCGATGGACTTTATTGTTTTGAAGGTTTTTATCAGGGAACATTTCATTTTGTACCGTTGAAACACAAATTGGTTCATCATGGAGACACCAGCTCTACACATTCGTATTTTCTAGGGAGGAAGGTAGAGGAACTGCGGCAAACAAACATGATATTTCTGTTTGTATAGATGACATTTTATGCACTTGCCTAACGAAAAGACTTTGCTTTTCTCCAAAACCATTTCTACTGTGATTTTCTTGGTCCTTTGCATACGAATTCAACTCCAGTTTGTCCGGATATGACTGGAAAAAAACAGAAATATCCGGTTTGTTTTGGCTAACTGAATCCCAGATATTTCTACAGCCTCTGTATTGTGTTTTCTGGATATTATCCACGGACTTTATTGTTTTGAATGTGTTTTATCGGGGAACATTTTATTTTGAGCTTCGATACATTAATTGGTTCCACATGGAGACACCAGCTATACGTATTCATATTTTCTAGGGAGAAAGCTAGTGGAACTGCGGAAAACAAACATGATATTTCTGTTTGAATAGATGACATTTTATGCACTTGCCTAACGAAAAGACTTTGCTTTTCTCCACAACCATTTTTATTGTGATTTTATCGGTGCATTGCATATGAATTCCATAGGACTTTGTCTGGATATGACTGTATAAAACAGAAATATCCGGTTGTGTTTTGGCTAACTCAATCCGAAATATTGTGAAAGCCTCTGTGTTTGTGTTTTCTGGATATTATCGATGGACTTTATTGTTTTGAATTTTTTTATCGGGGAACATTTAATGATGTGCTTGGGATCAATAATTGGTTCAACATGCAGACACCAGTTATACACATTCGTATTTTCTAGGGAGAAAGCTAAAGGAACTGCGGCAAACGAACATGATATTTCTGTTTGTATCGATGACATTTTATGCACTTGCCTAATGAAAAGATTTTGCTTTTCCTAAACCATTTTCACTGTGATTTTTTTGGTCCTTTGCATACGAATTCCACAACAGTTTGTCCGGATATGACTGGATGAAAACAGAAATATCCGTTTTTGTTTTGGCTAACTCAATCCCAGATATTGCTACAGCCTCTGTGTTTGTGTATTCCTGATATTATCCACAGACTTTATTGTTTTGAATGTTTTTTATCAGGGAACATTTAATTTTGATGTTGGAAACACTAATTGGTTCCATATGGAGACATCAGCTCTACAGATTCGTATTTTCTAGGGAGACTGCTAGAGGAACTGCGGCAAACAAACATGATATTTCTGTTTGAATAGATGACATTTTATGCACTTGCCTAACGAAAAGACTGCTTTTCTACAAAACCATTTTTACTTGGTTTTTTCAGTCCATTGCATACGAATGCCACATAAGTTTGTCCGGATATGACTGGATGAAAACAGAAATATCTGGTTGTGTTTTGGCTAACTCAATCCCAGATATTGCTACAGCCTCTGTGTTTATGTTTTCCTGATATTATCCACGGACTTTATTGTTTTGAATGTTTTTTATCGGGAATATTTTATTTTGAGCTTGGATACAGTAATTGGTTCCACATGGAGACACCAGCTCTACACATTCGTATTTTCTAAGGAGAACGCTGGAGGAACTGCGGTAAACAAACATGATATTTCTGTTTGTATAGATGACATTTTATGCACTTGCCTAATGAAAAGACTTTGCTTTTCTCCAAAAGCATTTTTACTGTGATTCTCTCGGTCCATTGCATATGAATTCCACTCCACTTTGTTCGGATATGACTGGATGAAACCGGAAATATCCGCTTGTGTTTTGGCTAACTCAATCCGAAATATTGTCAAAGCCTCTGTGTTTGTGTTTTCTGGATACTATCGATGGACTTTATTGTTTTGAATGTTTTTATCAGGGAACAATTCATTTTGTACCGTAGAATCTCTAATAGGTTCATTATGGGGACACCAGCTCTACACTTTAGTATATTCTAGGGAGAAAGCTAGAGGAACTGCGGCAAACAAACATGATATTTCTGTTTGTATAGATGACATTTTATGCACTTGCCTGACAAAAAGACTTTGCTTTTCTCCAAAACCATTTCTACTGTGATTTTCTCGGTCCATTGCATACGAATTCCACACCAGTTTGTCCGGATATGACTGGATGAAAACAGAAACATCTGGTTGTGTTTTGGCTAACTCAATCCGAAATATTGTGAAAGCCTCTGTGTTTGTGTTTTCTGGATGTTCTCGATGGACTTTATGGTTTTGAATGTTTGTATCAGGGAACAATTGATTTTGTACCGTAGAATCTCTAATAGGTTCATCATGGGGACACCAGCTCTTCATATTCGTATTTTCTAGGGAGAAAGCTAGAGGAACTGCCGCAAACAAACATGATATTTCTGTTTGTTTGGATGACTTTTTATGCACTTGCCTAAAGAAAAGACTTTGCTTTTCTCCAAAACCATTTTTATTGTGATTTTCTCGGTCCATTACATACGCATTCCACACCAGTTTGTCTGGATATGACTGGATGAAACCGGAAATATCCGGGTCTGTTTTGGCTAACTGAATCCCAGATATTGCTACAGCTTCTGGGTATGTGTATTCCTTATATTATCGACGGATTATATTGTTTTGAATGTTTTTTATCAAGGAACATTCAATTTTGTGCTTGGAAACACTAATTGGTTCCACATGGAGAGACCAGCTGTACACATTCGTATTTTCTAGGGAGAAAGCTAGAGGAACTGCGGCAAACAAACATGATATTTCTGTTTGTATAGATGACATTTTATGCACTTGCCTAACGAAAAGACTTTGCTGTTCTCCAAAACATTGGTACTGTGGTTTTCTTGGTACACTGCAAACGAATTCCACACCAGTTTGTCCAGATATGAATGGATGAAACCGGAAATATCTGGTTTCTTTTGGCTCACTCAATGCCAGATATTGCTACAGCCTCTCTGTTTGTGTATTCCTCATATTATCAACGAACTTTGTTTTTTGAATGTTTTTTATTAGGGAACATTTTATTTTGAGCTAGGATACAGTAATTGGTTCCACATGGAGACTCAAGCTCTTCATATTCGTATTTTCTAGGGGAAAGCTAGAGGAACTGCAGCAAACAAACATGATATTTCTGTTTGTATCGATTACATTTTATGCACTTGCCTAAAGAAAAGACTTTGCTTTTCTCCAAAACCATTTTTACTGTGTTTTTCTCGGTACACTGCATATGAATTCCACACCAGTTTGCCCGGATATGACTGGATGAAACCGGAAATATCCATTTTTTTTTTTGCTAACTCAATCCCAGATATTGCTACAGCCTCTGTGTTTGTGTTTTCTGGATAGTATCAAAGCACTTTATTTTTTTGAATGTTTTTTATCTGGGAACAATTTATTTTGAGCTTGGATACAATAAGTGGTTCCACATGGAGACACCAGCTGAACATATTCGTATTTTCTAGGGGGAAAGCTAGAGCAACTGCGGCAAACAAACATGATATTTCTGTTTGTATCGATGACATTTTATGCATTTGCCTAGCGAAATGACTTTGCTTTTCTCAAAAACCATTTTTACTGTGATTTTCTCGGTCCATTGCATACGAATTCCACACAACTTTGTACGGATATGACTGGATGAAACCAGAAATATCCGGTTTTCTTTTGTCTAACTCAATCCCAGATATTGCTACAGCTTCTGTGTTAGTGTTTTCTGGATATTATCGATGGACTTTATTGTTTTGAAGGTTTTTATCAGGGAACATTTCATTTTGTACCGTTGAAACACAAATTGGTTCATCATGGAGACACCAGCTCTACACATTCGTATTTTCTAGGGAGGAAGGTAGAGGAACTGCGGCAAACAAACATGATATTTCTGTTTGTATAGATGACATTTTATGCACTTGCCTAACGAAAAGACTTTGCTTTTCTCCAAAACCATTTCTACTGTGATTTTCTTGGTCCTTTGCATACGAATTCAACTCCAGTTTGTCCGGATATGACTGGAAAAAAACAGAAATATCCGGTTTCTTTTGGCTAACTGAATCCCAGATATTTCTACAGCCTCTGTATTGTGTTTTCTGGATATTATCCACGGACTTTATTGTTTTGAATGTGTTTTATCGAGGAACATTTTATTTTGAGCTTCGATACATTAATTGGTTCCACATGGAGACACCAGCTATACGTATTCGTATTTTCTAGGGAGAAAGCTAGTGGAACTGCGGAAAACAAACATGATATTTCTGTTTGAATAGATGACATTTTATGCACTTGCCTAACGCAAAGACTTTGCTTTTCTCCACAACCATTTTTATTGTGATTTTATCGGTGCATTGCATATGAATTCCATAGGACTTTGTCTGGATATGACTGTATAAAACAGAAATATCCGGTTGTGTTTTGGCTAACTCAATCCGAAATATTGTGAAAGCCTCTGTGTTTGTGTTTTCTGGATATTATCGATGGACTTTATTGTTTTGAATTTTTTTATCAGGGAACATTTAATGATGTGCTTGGGATCAATAATTGGTTCAACATGCAGACACCAGTTATACACATTCGTATTTTCTAGGGAGAAAGCTAAAGGAACTGCGGCAAACGAACATGATATTTCTGTTTGTATCGATGACATTTTATGCACTTGCCTAATGAAAAGATTTTGCTTTTCCTAAACCATTTTCACTGTGATTTTTTTGGTCCTTTGCATACGAATTCCACAACAGTTTGTCCGGATATGACTGGATGAAAACAGAAATATCCGTTTTTGTTTTGGCTAACTCAATCCCAGATATTGCTACAGCCTCTGTGTTTGTGTATTCCTGATATTATCCACAGACTTTATTGTTTTGAATGTTTTTTATCAGGGAACATTTAATTTTGATGTTGGAAACACTAATTGGTTCCATATGGAGACATCAGCTCTACAGATTCGTATTTTCTAGGGAGACTGCTAGAGGAACTGCGGCAAACAAACATGATATTTCTGTTTGAATAGATGACATTTTATGCACTTGCCTAACGAAAAGACTGCTTTTCTACAAAACCATTTTTACTTGGTTTTTTCAGTCCATTGCATACGAATGCCACATAAGTTTGTCCGGATATGACTGGATGAAAACAGAAATATCTGGTTGTGTTTTGGCTAACTCAATCCCAGATATTGCTACAGCCTCTGTGTTTATGTTTTCCTGATATTATCCACGGACTTTATTGTTTTGAATGTTTTTTATCGGGAATATTTTATTTTGAGCTTGGATACAGTAATTGGTTCCACATGGAGACACCAGCTCTACACATTCGTATTTTCTAAGGAGAACGCTGGAGGAACTGCGGTAAACAAACATGATATTTCTGTTTGTATAGATGACATTTTATGCACTTGCCTAATGAAAAGACTTTGCTTTTCTCCAAAAGCATTTTTACTGTGATTCTCTCGGTCCATTGCATATGAATTCCACTCCACTTTGTTCGGATATGACTGGATGAAACCGGAAATATCCGCTTGTGTTTTGGCTAACTCAATCCGAAATATTGTCAAAGCCTCTGTGTTTGTGTTTTCTGGATACTATCGATGGACTTTATTGTTTTGAATGTTTTTATCAGGGAACAATTCATTTTGTACCGTAGAATCTCTAATAGGTTCATTATGGGGACACCAGCTCTACACTTTAGTATATTCTAGGGAGAAAGCTAGAGGAACTGCGGCAAACAAACATGATATTTCTGTTTGTATAGATGACATTTTATGCACTTGCCTGACAAAAAGACTTTGCTTTTCTCCAAAACCATTTCTACTGTGATTTTCTCGGTCCATTGCATACGAATTCCACACCAGTTTGTCCGGATATGACTGGATGAAAACAGAAACATCTGGTTGTGTTTTGGCTAACTCAATCCGAAATATTGTGAAAGCCTCTGTGTTTGTGTTTTCTGGATGTTCTCGATGGACTTTATGGTTTTGAATGTTTGTATCAGGGAACAATTGATTTTGTACCGTAGAATCTCTAATAGGTTCATCATGGGGACACCAGCTCTTCATATTCGTATTTTCTAGGGAGAAAGCTAGAGGAACTGCCGCAAACAAACATGATATTTCTGTTTGTTTGGATGACTTTTTATGCACTTGCCTAAAGAAAAGACTTTGCTTTTCTCCAAAACCATTTTTATTGTGATTTTCTCGGTCCATTACATACGCATTCCACACCAGTTTGTCTGGATATGACTGGATGAAACCGGAAATATCCGGGTCTGTTTTGGCTAACTGAATCCCAGATATTGCTACAGCTTCTGGGTATGTGTATTCCTTATATTATCGACGGATTATATTGTTTTGAATGTTTTTTATCAAGGAACATTCAATTTTGTGCTTGGAAACACTAATTGGTTCCACATGGAGAGACCAGCTGTACACATTCGTATTTTCTAGGGAGAAAGCTAGAGGAACTGCGGCAAACAAACATGATATTTCTGTTTGTATAGATGACATTTTATGCACTTGCCTAACGAAAAGACTTTGCTGTTCTCCAAAACATTGGTACTGTGGTTTTCTTGGTACACTGCAAACGAATTCCACACCAGTTTGTCCAGATATGAATGGATGAAACCGGAAATATCTGGTTTCTTTTGGCTCACTCAATGCCAGATATTGCTACAGCCTCTCTGTTTGTGTATTCCTCATATTATCAACGAACTTTGTTTTTTGAATGTTTTTTATTAGGGAACATTTTATTTTGAGCTAGGATACAGTAATTGGTTCCACATGGAGACTCAAGCTCTTCATATTCGTATTTTCTAGGGGAAAGCTAGAGGAACTGCAGCAAACAAACATGATATTTCTGTTTGTATCGATTACATTTTATGCACTTGCCTAAAGAAAAGACTTTGCTTTTCTCCAAAACCATTTTTACTGTGTTTTTCTCGGTACACTGCATATGAATTCCACACCAGTTTGCCCGGATATGACTGGATGAAACCGGAAATATCCATTTTTTTTTTTGCTAACTCAATCCCAGATATTGCTACAGCCTCTGTGTTTGTGTTTTCTGGATAGTATCAAAGCACTTTATTTTTTTTGAATGTTTTTTATCTGGGAACAATTTATTTTGAGCTTGGATACAATAAGTGGTTCCACATGGAGACACCAGCTGAACATATTCGTATTTTCTAGGGGGAAAGCTAGAGCAACTGCGGCAAACAAACATGATATTTCTGTTTGTATCGATGACATTTTATGCATTTGCCTAGCGAAAAGACTTTGCTTTTCTCAAAAACCATTTTTACTGTGATTTTCTCGGTCCATTGCATACGAATTCCACACAACTTTGTACGGATATGACTGGATGAAACCAGAAATATCCGGTTTTCTTTTGTCTAACTCAATCCCAGATATTGCTACAGCTTCTGTGTTAGTGTTTTCTGGATATTATCGATGGACTTTATTGTTTTGAAGGTTTTTATCAGGGAACATTTCATTTTGTACCGTTGAAACACAAATTGGTTCATCATGGAGACACCAGCTCTACACATTCGTATTTTCTAGGGAGGAAGGTAGAGGAACTGCGGCAAACAAACATGATATTTATGTTTGTATAGATGACATTTTATGCACTTGCCTAACGAAAAGACTTTGCTTTTCTCCAAAACCATTTCTACTGTGATTTTCTTGGTCCTTTGCATACGAATTCAACTCCAGTTTGTCCGGATATGACTGGAAAAAAACAGAAATATCCGGTTTCTTTTGGCTAACTGAATCCCAGATATTTCTACAGCCTCTGTATTGTGTTTTCTGGATATTATCCACGGACTTTATTGTTTTGAATGTGTTTTATCGAGGAACATTTTATTTTGAGCTTCGATACATTAATTGGTTCCACATGGAGACACCAGCTATACGTATTCGTATTTTCTAGGGAGAAAGCTAGTGGAACTGCGGAAAACAAACATGATATTTCTGTTTGAATAGATGACATTTTATGCACTTGCCTAACGCAAAGACTTTGCTTTTCTCCACAACCATTTTTATTGTGATTTTATCGGTGCATTGCATATGAATTCCATAGGACTTTGTCTGGATATGACTGTATAAAACAGAAATATCCGGTTGTGTTTTGGCTAACTCAATCCGAAATATTGTGAAAGCCTCTGTGTTTGTGTTTTCTGGATATTATCGATGGACTTTATTGTTTTGAATTTTTTTATCAGGGAACATTTAATTATGTGCTTGGGATCAATAATTGGTTCAACATGCAGACACCAGTTATACACATTCGTATTTTCTAGGGAGAAAGCTAAAGGAACTGCGGCAAACGAACATGATATTTCTGTTTGTATCGATGACATTTTATGCACTTGCCTAATGAAAAGATTTTGCTTTTCCTAAACCATTTTCACTGTGATTTTTTTGGTCCTTTGCATACGAATTCCACAACAGTTTGTCCGGATATGACTGGATGAAAACAGAAATATCCGTTTTTGTTTTGGCTAACTCAATCCCAGATATTGCTACAGCCTCTGTGTTTGTGTATTCCTGATATTATCCACAGACTTTATTGTTTTGAATGTTTTTTATCAGGGAACATTTAATTTTGATGTTGGAAACACTAATTGGTTCCATATGGAGACATCAGCTCTACAGATTCGTATTTTCTAGGGAGACTGCTAGAGGAACTGCGGCAAACAAACATGATATTTCTGTTTGAATAGATGACATTTTATGCACTTGCCTAACGAAAAGACTGCTTTTCTACAAAACCATTTTTACTTGGTTTTTTCAGTCCATTGCATACGAATGCCACATAAGTTTGTCCGGATATGACTGGATGAAAACAGAAATATCTGGTTGTGTTTTGGCTAACTCAATCCCAGATATTGCTACAGCCTCTGTGTTTATGTTTTCCTGATATTATCCACGGACTTTATTGTTTTGAATGTTTTTTATCGGGAATATTTTATTTTGAGCTTGGATACAGTAATTGGTTCCACATGGAGACACCAGCTCTACACATTCGTATTTTCTAAGGAGAACGCTGGAGGAACTGCGGTAAACAAACATGATATTTCTGTTTGTATAGATGACATTTTATGCACTTGCCTAATGAAAAGACTTTGCTTTTCTCCAAAAGCATTTTTACTGTGATTCTCTCGGTCCATTGCATATGAATTCCACTCCACTTTGTTCGGATATGACTGGATGAAACCGGAAATATCCGCTTGTGTTTTGGCTAACTCAATCCGAAATATTGTCAAAGCCTCTGTGTTTGTGTTTTCTGGATACTATCGATGGACTTTATTGTTTTGAATGTTTTTATCAGGGAACAATTCATTTTGTACCGTAGAATCTCTAATAGGTTCATTATGGGGACACCAGCTCTACACTTTAGTATATTCTAGGGAGAAAGCTAGAGGAACTGCGGCAAACAAACATGATATTTCTGTTTGTATAGATGACATTTTATGCACTTGCCTGACAAAAAGACTTTGCTTTTCTCCAAAACCATTTCTACTGTGATTTTCTCGGTCCATTGCATACGAATTCCACACCAGTTTGTCCGGATATGACTGGATGAAAACAGAAACATCTGGTTGTGTTTTGGCTAACTCAATCCGAAATATTGTGAAAGCCTCTGTGTTTGTGTTTTCTGGATGTTCTCGATGGACTTTATGGTTTTGAATGTTTGTATCAGGGAACAATTGATTTTGTACCGTAGAATCTCTAATAGGTTCATCATGGGGACACCAGCTCTTCATATTCGTATTTTCTAGGGAGAAAGCTAGAGGAACTGCCGCAAACAAACATGATATTTCTGTTTGTTTGGATGACTTTTTATGCACTTGCCTAAAGAAAAGACTTTGCTTTTCTCCAAAACCATTTTTATTGTGATTTTCTCGGTCCATTACATACGCATTCCACACCAGTTTGTCTGGATATGACTGGATGAAACCGGAAATATCCGGGTCTGTTTTGGCTAACTGAATCCCAGATATTGCTACAGCTTCTGGGTATGTGTATTCCTTATATTATCGACGGATTATATTGTTTTGAATGTTTTTTATCAAGGAACATTCAATTTTGTGCTTGGAAACACTAATTGGTTCCACATGGAGAGACCAGCTGTACACATTCGTATTTTCTAGGGAGAAAGCTAGAGGAACTGCGGCAAACAAACATGATATTTCTGTTTGTATAGATGACATTTTATGCACTTGCCTAACGAAAAGACTTTGCTGTTCTCCAAAACATTGGTACTGTGGTTTTCTTGGTACACTGCAAACGAATTCCACACCAGTTTGTCCAGATATGAATGGATGAAACCGGAAATATCTGGTTTCTTTTGGCTCACTCAATGCCAGATATTGCTACAGCCTCTCTGTTTGTGTATTCCTCATATTATCAACGAACTTTGTTTTTTGAATGTTTTTTATTAGGGAACATTTTATTTTGAGCTAGGATACAGTAATTGGTTCCACATGGAGACTCAAGCTCTTCATATTCGTATTTTCTAGGGGAAAGCTAGAGGAACTGCAGCAAACAAACATGATATTTCTGTTTGTATCGATTACATTTTATGCACTTGCCTAAAGAAAAGACTTTGCTTTTCTCCAAAACCATTTTTACTGTGTTTTTCTTGGTACACTGCATATGAATTCCACACCAGTTTGCCCGGATATGACTGGATGAAACCGGAAATATCCATTTTTTTTTTTGCTAACTCAATCCCAGATATTGCTACAGCCTCTGTGTTTGTGTTTTCTGGATAGTATCAAAGCACTTTATTTTTTTGAATGTTTTTTATCTGGGAACAATTTATTTTGAGCTTGGATACAATAAGTGGTTCCACATGGAGACACCAGCTGAACATATTCGTATTTTCTAGGGAGAAAGCTAGAGCAACTGCGGCAAACAAACAACATATTTCTGTTTGTATCGATGACATTTTATGCATTTGCCTAGCGAAAAGACTTTGCTTTTCTCAAAAACCATTTTTACTGTGATTTTCTCGGTCCATTGCATAAGAATTCCACACAACTTTGTACGGATATGACTGGATGAAACAGGAAATATCCCATTTTGTTTTGGCTAACTCAATCGCAGATATTGTTACCGCCTCTGTGTTTGTGTATTCCTGATATTATCCACAGACTTTATTGTTTTGAAGTTTTTTATCGGGGAACATATTATTTTGAGCTTGGATACAGTAATTGGTTCCACATGGAGACACCAGCTCTACACATTCGTATTTTCTAGGGAGAAAGCTAGAGGAACTGCGGCAAACATACACGATATTTCTGTATGTATAGATGACATTTTTTGCACTTGCCTAATGAAAAGACTTTGCTATTCTCCAAAACCATTTTTACTGTGATTTTCTCGGTCCATTGCATACGGATTCCACACCACTTTGTCCAGATATGACAGGATGAAACCAGAAATATCCACTTGTGTTTTCGCTAACTCAAACCGAAATATTGTGAATCCTCTGTGTTTGTTTTTTTCTGGATATTATCAATGGACTTTATTGTTTTGAATATTTTTATCAGGGAACATTTAATTTTGTACCGTAGATACAGTAATTGGTTCATCATGGGGACACAAGCTGTACACATTCGTAGTTTCTAGGGAGAAAGCTAGAGGTACCGCGGCAAACCAACATGATACTTATATTTGTGTAGATGACAGTTTATGCACTAGCCTTAACGAAAAGACTTTGCTTTTCTCCAAAACCATTTTTACTGTGATTTTCTCAGTCCATTGCATATGAATTCCAAACCACTTTGTCCGGATATGACTGGATGAAACCAGAAATATCCGGTTGTGTTTTGGCTGACTCAGTCCGAAATATTGTGAATCCTCTGTGTTTGTTTTCTGGATATTATCAATGGACTTTATTGTTTTGAATGCTTTTTATCCGGGAACATTTATTTTTGTAACCTAGAAACAGTAATTGGTTCATCATGGTGACATCAGCTGTACACATTCGTAGTTCTAGGGAGAAAGCTAGAGGAACCGCGGCAAACCAACATGATACTTATGTTTGTGTAGATGACATTTTATGCACTTGCCTAACGAAAAGACTTTGCTTTTCTCCAAAACCATTTGTACTGTGATTTTCTCAGTCCATTGCATATGAATTCCAAACCACTTTGTCCGGATATGACTGGATGAAACCAGAAATATCCGGTTGTGTTTTGGCTGACTCAGTCCGAAATATTGTGAATCCTCTGTGTTTGTTTTCTGGATATTATCAATGGACTTTATTGTTTTGAATGCTTTTTATCCGGGAACATTTATTTTTGTACCCTAGAAACAGTAATTGGTTCATCATGGTGACATCAGCTGTACACATTCGTAGTTCTAGGGAGAAAGCTAGAGGAACCGCGGCAAACCAACATGATACTTATGTTTGTGTAGATGACATTTTATGCACTTGCCTAACGAAAAGACTTTGCTTTTTTCCAAAACCATTTGTACTGTGATTTTCTCAGTCCATTGCACACAAATTCCACACCACTTTGTCTGGATATGACTGGATGAAACTGGAAATATCCGGTTTTTTTTTGGCTAATGCAATCCCAGATATTGCTACAGCCTCAGTGTTTGTGTATTCCTGATATTACCATGGACATCATTGTTTTGAATGTTTTTTATCAGAGAACATTCAATTTTTTGCTTGGAAACACTAATCGGTTCCACATGGAGACACCATTCTACTTATTTGTATTTTATAGGAAGAAAAGTACAGGAGCTGCGACAAAAAAAACATGATATTTCTGTTTGCATCGATGACATTTTATGCACTTTCCTAATGAAAAGACTTTGCCTTTCTCCAAAACCATTTTTACTGTGACTTTCTCGGTCCCCTGCATATGAATTCCACACCAGTTTGTCCGGATATGACTGGATGAAACCAGAAATATCCGGTTGTGTTTTGGCTAACTCAATCCCAGATATTGCTACAGCCTCTGTGTTCGTGATTTCTGGATATTATCGATGGACTTTATTGTTTTGAATATTGTTTTTAGGGAACGTTTATTTTCGTACCGTAGAAAGAGTAGTTGGTTCATCATGGGGACACCAGCTGTACACATTCGTATTTTCTTGGGAGAAAGCTAAAGGATCTGCAGCAAACCAACATGATATTTATGTTTTGGTAGATGATGTTTTATGCACTTGCCTAGAGAAAAGACTTTGCTTTTCTCCAAAACCATTTTACTGTGATTTTCTCTGTACATTGCATACGAATTCCACACCAGTTTTTCCAGATATGACTGGATGAAACAGGAAATATCCGATTTTGTTTTGGCTAACTCAATCCGAAATATTGTGAAAGTTTCTGTGTTTGTTTTTTCTAGATATTATCGATGGACTTTATTGTTTTGAATGTTTTTATCAGGGAACATTTCATTTTGTACCATTGAAACACTAATTCCTTCATCATGGGGACACCAGCTCTACACATTCGTATTTTCTAGGGAGAAAGCTAGAGGAACTCCGGCAAACAAACATGGTATTTCTGTTAGTATCAATGACATTTTATGCACTTGCCTATCGAAAAGACTTTGCTTTTCTCCAAAACAATTACTACTGTGATTTTCTCGGTCCATTGCATACGAATTCCACACCAGTTTGTCCGGATATGACGAGATGAAACCGGAAATATCCGGTTTTGTTTTGGCTAACTCAATCCGAAATATTGCTACAGCCTCTGTATGTGCGTATTCCTGATATTATCCACTGACTTTATTGTTTTGAAAGTTTTTTATCGGAGAACCTATTATTTTGAGCCTGGATACAGTAACTGATTCCACATGGAGACACCAGCTCTACGTATTCGTATTCTCTAGAGAGAAGTCTAGAGGAACTGTGACAAACAAACATGATATTTCTGTTTGTATCGATGACATTTTATGCACTTGCCTAATGAAAATACTTTGCTTTTCTCCAAATCCATTTTTACTGTGATTTTCTCAGTCCATTGCATAAAAATTCCACACCACTTTTTCCAGATATGACTGGATGAAACCGGAAATATCCGGTTTTGTTTTGGCTAACTCAATCCCAGATATTGCTACAGCCTCTGCGTTTGTGTATTCCTGATATTATCCACGGACTTTATTGTTTTCAAAGTTTTTTTATCAGGGAACATATTATTTTGAGCCTGGATATAGTAATTGGTTCCACATGGAGACACCAGCACTACAAATTCGTATTTTCTGGAGAGAAGTCTAGAGGAAGTGTGACAAACAAACATGATATTTCTGTTTTTATCGATGACATTTTATGCACTTGCCTAACGAAAAGACTTTGCTTTTCTTCAATACTATTTTTACTGTGATTTTCTTGGTCCATTGCATACGAATTCCACACCACCTTGTTCGGATATGATTGAATGAAACTAGAAGTATCGGGTTGTGTTTTGCCTAACTCAATCCCAGATATTGCTACAGCCTCTGTGTTTGTGTTTTCCTGATATTATCCACAGACTTTATTGTTTCGAATGCTTTTTATCAGGGAATATTTAATTTTGTTCTTGGAAACACTAATTGGTTCCACATGGAGAAACCAGCTCTACACATTCATATTTTCTAGGGAGAAAGCTAGAGGAACTGCGACAAACACACATGATATTTCTGTTTCTATAGATGATATTTTATGCACTTGCCAAACGAAAAGACTTTGCTATTTTCCAAAACCATTTTTACTCTGATTTTCTCGGTTCATTGCCTACGATTCTACACCAGTTTGACCAGATATGACTGGATGAAACCGGAAATATCCAGTTGTGTTTTGGCTAACTCAATCCCAGATATTGCTATAGACTCTGTGTTTGTGTATTCCTGATATTATCCACGGACTTTGTTTTATTTTTTTTCTTTTTTTAACTTTTATTTAATGAATATAAATTTCCAAAGTACAGCTTATTGATTATAATGGCTTCCCCCCCGACATAACTTCCCTCCCACCTGCAACCCTCCCCTCTCCTGCTGCCTCTCCCCTTCCAGTCACATCAAGATTCATTTTCAATTCTCTTTATATACAGAAGATCAATTTTTTTATTTTTTTAACTTTTATTTAATGAATATAATTTTCTGATGTACAGTTTATGGATTATAATGGCTTCCCCCTCCCAGAACTTCCCTCCCACCCACAACCCTCCAGTCTCCCGCTCCCTCTCCCCTTCCATTCACAACAATATTCATTTTCAATTCTCTTTATGTACGGAAGATCAATTTAGTATATATTAAGTAAAGATGTCAACAGTTGGCACCCACACAGAAACACAAAGTGCAAAATACTGTTTGAGTCCTAGTTATAGCATTAAATCACAATGTACAGCACATTAAGGACAGAGATCCTATATGAGGAGTAAGTGCACAGAGACTCCTGTTGTTGACTTAACAAATTGACACTGTTGTTTATGGTGTAAGAACCCTCGGCTCTAGTCATGAGTTGCCAAGGCTATGGAAGCCTTTTGAGTTCACCGACTTTGATTATATTTAAACAAGGTCATAGTCAAAGTGGAAGTTCTCTCCTCCTTTCAGAGAAAGGTACCTCCTTCTTTGATGACATGTTCTTTTTTTTTTGAAGATATGAAACAGGAGAGTTTTATTTTGTAGTTTATTATTTTCTGAAATATTTAATTTTTTCATGAATAGTGCATTCATACTATTTTATGATAAAATTAATAATATTCAGTTTTTCATTATATGACTATATGAGGGGATTTAAAGAGGTTTGTGGAATTAAAAGATAAAAATAAAAAATATAAACTTTATTACTCAAGTCCAAGTTTAAGACACATTTGTAAGCATTGATACCAGTGATTTAGTCAGTCCCTAAAGAACTGAATTCTGGGTTCTGGACTCCTGGCCCTAAAATTTAATCAAGTTATACAATTGCTTTTATATTTTTTAAGTTTTTTTTTTATTTAGTAAATATAAATTTCCAAAGTACAGTTTATGGATTACAATGGCTCCCCCAGACATAATTTCCCTCCCACTCGCACCCTTCCTGTCTCCCGCTCCCTCTCCCCTTCCATTCACATCAACATTCATTTTCAATTCTCTTTATATACAGAAGATCAATTTAGTATATATTGAGTAAAGATTTCAACAGTTTGTACCCACACAGAAACACAAAGTGTAAAATACATTTTCAGTACTAGTTATAGCATTAAATCACATCGGACAACACATTAAGGACAGATCCCACATGGGATGTAAGTACACAGTGACTCCTGTTGTTGACTTAACAATTTGACACTCTTGTTTATGGCGTCAGTAATCTCCCTAGGCTCTAGTCATGAGTTGCTAAGGCTATGGAAGCCTTTAGAGTTTGCAGACTTCATCTTATTCAGACAGGGTCATAGTCAAAGTGAATGTTCTCTCCTCCCTTCAGAGAAAGGTACCTCCTTCTTTGATGACCTGTTCTTTCCACTGGGATCTCACTCACTGAGATCTTTCATTTAGGTCTTCTTCTTTTTTTTTTCTTTTCCATGGTGTCTTGGCTTTGCATGCCTAAAATACTCTCATGGGCTCTTCAGCCATATTCGCATGCCTTAAGGGCTGATTCTGAGGCCAGAGTGCTGTTTAGGACATCTGTCATTCTATGAGTCTGCTGTGTATCCTGCTTCCCATGTTGGATCGTTCTCTCCCTTTTTGATTCTAACAGTTAGTATTAGCAGACACTAGTCTTGCTTGTGTGATCCCTTTGACTCTTAGACCTATCAGTGTGATCAATTGAACTTGATTTTGATGACTGAAATTGATGACTTGGACTAGTGAGATGGCATTGGTACATGCCACTTTGATGGGATTGTATTGGGATCCCCTGGCACGTTTCTAATCCACCATTTGGGGCAAGTCCGATTGGGCATGTCCCAAATTGTACTCTCCTCCCTCTCTTATTCCCACTATTATATTTAACAGGGATCACTTTTCAGTTAAAATTTAAACACCTAAGAGTAAATGTATGTTAATTAGAGTTCAACTAATAATACTAGAACAAAAAAAAAACTAAAATGGATAAAGTATTACATTGTACATCAACAGTCAGGACAAGAGCTGATCAGGTCACTGTTTCTTATAGTGTCCATTTCACTTCAACAGGTTTCCCCTTTGGTGCTCAGTTAGTTGTCGCTGATCAGGGAGAAAATGTGATATTTGTCCCTTTGGGTCTGGCTTATTTCACTCAGCATGATGTTTTCCAGATTCCTCCATCTTGTTGCAATTGACTGGATTTCATTTTTTTTACTGCTGTATAGTATTCTATAGAGTACTTGTCCCATAATTTCTTTTTTTTTAAGTTAGTGACATTTATTTATTTATTTTTTAACTTTTATTTAATGAATATAAACTTCCAGTGTACAGCTTATGGATTACAATGGCTTCCCCCTCCCATAACTTCCCCCCCACCCGCAACCCTCCCCTCTCCCGCTCCCTCTCTCCTTCCATTTGCATCAAGATTCATTTTCAATTCTCTTTATATACAGAAGATCAATTTAGTACAAAGATTTCAACAGTTTCCACCCACATAGAAACACAAAGTGAAACATACTGTTTGAGTTCTAGTTATAGCATTAAATCACAATGTACAGCACATTAAGGACAGAGATCCCATATGAGGAGCAAGTGCACAGTGGCTCCTGTTGTTGACCCAACAAATTGACAATCTAGTTTATGGCGCCAGTAACCATCCTAGGCTGTCGTCATGAGTTGCCAAGGCTATGGAAGCCTTCCAAGTTTACTGACTCTGATCATATTTAGACAAGGTCATAAAAGACAGAGTAAGGATAGTAACCAATGATCCTAAGAGTGGCATTTACCAGGTTTGAACAATTATACAGCATGAAGTGGGGAAGAGGACCATCAGTACACACAGGTTGGGAGTAGAGCCATTGGTGGTAGAGTAGAGGTTATGATTACAAAGGAATGAGGCCCAAGTGTGCTAGACAGGGCCTAGAACAAAGGACAGAGTCATTATTAGAGGACCTAAGAAAGGTGCTGTCTAAGTTACAAGTAATTTTTCTGATTGAGAGGCAAACAGAACCTGATAGAAGGGGCTTGATAATAATCTGGTGGGCTTTGGGCCTTGTAAATTCAGAGGCCCAGACCTATCTATCTCTTCACATGGGGTATATCCTAAGGGAGGTGTGAACCTCTTAGGGGAAGGCACTCTGTTGACTTTCATTACTTGGCTGGCCTGGGAGGAGAGCTGGCCAGGTAAAGGCAGGTGGCATCTCTAACAAGAAATTTACAGTTCTGCCTGCAATGTTGCTGACCCTACTTGACCAAACCCTCAGCTGCAGTGGTCACTTTGGAAGTTGTGCTGCGTGAAGGGCTTTTCAGCTTAGAGCTAATAAGATCTGTGGCTCTGACCTGGGCATCCTTCGACTCCAGGGCAGGTCCATTTCCAGTGATCCAACTCTTGGCAGAGCTAACAGGGCTCTTCACAAGCTGACTTCTGCTGAAGCCCAGGCTTACCACATTGAAAGCCACTGCAGTGGACTGGCCTCTTGGGTCTCCTTGAGGGCAGATCACTGTACAGATCAGCCATTAATAGGCATGCCACCAATTGCTTCTGATGCCGAGCTTTCTTTTCCTCCTGGTTTGTGTTAAAGCAGA
This sequence comes from Lepus europaeus, assembly GCF_033115175.1. Classification (NCBI taxonomy): domain Eukaryota; kingdom Metazoa; phylum Chordata; class Mammalia; order Lagomorpha; family Leporidae; genus Lepus; species Lepus europaeus. The sequence goes on along the minus strand of NW_026909158.1, from coordinate 5,281,828 downwards.
CCAGAGGATGCAAGTCAAGGGAGTGCCCAAGTCCCATCTCTAATCTTCAATGGCCTGAACTACAAGTCTATAGTCACAGGCATGTTCTGTAGTAGTTTTTCTAAGGTAGACAATGCCAATGAGGAAAATTATATTCTCACTTTAAAACTTTCTTTCCCTTTGGTCTGAAAGGGAGGTTTTTTTCTACTTACTGTATACTTCGCTGATGGCGAAGTGAATCTAGCTATGAGATTATTATTGAAGTTCTTATTTTGGCTATGCTATTGCAGAAAAATGTTAGCCATCTCTTTTATAAGGTCTAAAGATTAAATTGTGCATCCTACAGATTCCTTTATAATAGAATTAGTTTCCTACCTTGAAGAGAATAGAGAAATGAAAGACCAAGTTGGGCTTAGAATAGAGAAATGAGGGAGCAAGTCCTAGATCGCTTGCTGACAATAGCAATATCACATGAATACTTAGCAAACCGTTTCAACCATTAGATAACAACTTAAGAAAACATCTACCAGAAGGTCCAATGCCTTCTATAAATTTTAAGAATCATGTATTTGAAAACACCTCTTAAATATCTAACATGGTGTAGTTTGTTTAGCCAGTAAACTTAAACACAACCATCTAAAATGTTTTTAGTTTCTTTCTACCAACAAGTCTAAAACATATGATACACAGATTCAGGTCACACCAATTAAAATGTATCTTTGATTGATTTTAGCAGCTTAAATTTATGGACAATCTTATCTATAAGCCATTTAAAATAAAACTCTTAATAAAATTTCCCCATGTGGACATACAATATGTACACACATATAACATAGCATAATAGACCAATATAGCAATTTTAATAATAGCTTTTAAAATATTTAACTCTTTTGGTAGATGGCCAATCGATTTGAATGGCTTTTTTTTGTAGTAACCTCAGTTAACCATACTTTCTCTCAGTTGGTACTGTTAATACATTATTGGCTTCATCTGTTTACAGAGCCATCCCAAAGTACTGAATACAATGGAAGTGGCTGGAAAAAGTCCATAGGAACCTATAGGAGGACAGCTAAACACAGAACCAACAATGCTTTAGTTTTATGAGCAGCACATCATATATAACTGTGGATGACAAAAGACTTTAAGTCGCCATGTTTAAAATTATAAACTCATCAACCAACAAGAGGCACTTGCATACCTCACAGTATTTTTGAAAGCACCTGTAGGATTTGACAAGTATTTAACCCTTTAGGCCTCTGGGGCTTTCTCATTAAGATAACTATCATGTCTAGTAACACAAGACCATTAGACTTTTTAATTCTCAAACATTTGTATTAATAGCATTTTCCATTATAGAAACTTAAAGTCTGGTACCACATCACATCTTGACAGTCCTTCTAATATAATCCAAATAGCCGGCTTAGTTGGTGTCTCTATAAGATGAGAGACATAGGTCCTTCGATTTTTTCAGTTGGGCCCAAACTGGACAAACCAAAGTCCAGGATTTACTGGAAATTTTAGAGACCAGATTGTTTGAAACTTTGATTTTTTGAATGCCTGTCAAGAATGCCAAGAAGGCTCAAAATCCAAAATATCTGGTTGAAATAAGATTCGTTAAAAGCATGACATAACATAGACCAAATTTGATCATTGTTACAAGGTGATTATTCAAATCTTTGAAAATAAGCACATAGTTAAATAACCCATAGCTCTTAATAAAAATTCAGCTGTTTTTGAACAATTAGAATTTAACAGACATCAAGAGCACATAATAGATTACTTTAACACATTGCTTTAACAGAGCATCAGAGTTTAATTCTATGTCAAAGAGAAACTGAGCTACCTGTGATCTTTTGCTGTGAGGTTTCCTTCCTTTACCTTCTTTCATATTGGTGACCATGTTTCTGTGTTTCTGTGTGTAACACATCTTTAAGCATCTTTTGCAGGGCAGGATGAGTGGCGACAAATTCTTTCAGTTTCTGTTTGCTGTGAAAAGTCTTAATTTTACCTTCATTCACAAATGAGAGCTTTGCAGGATATAGTATTCTGGGCTGGCAGTTTTTCTCTCTTAGTACCTGGGCTATGTCTCGCCATTCCCTTCTAGCTTGTAGGGTTTCTGATGAGAAGTCTGCTGTGAGTCTAATTGGAGATCCTCTAAGAGTAATCTGACGTTTCTCTCTTGCACATTTTAGGATCTTTTCTTTATGTTTCACTGTGGTGAGTTTGATTACAACATGTCGTGGTGAGGATCTCTTTTGGTCATGTTTATTAGGGGTTCTATAAGCTTCCTGTACTAAGATGCCCCTGTCCTTCTCCAAACCTGGGAAATTTTCTGCTAGTATCTCACTGAAAATGCCTTCTAATCCTTTCTCCCTCTCCATGCCTTCAGGAACTCCTAGAACCTGAATGTTGGGTTTTTTAATAGTATCCTGTAGATTCCCGACAATATTATTTAGATTTCTGATTTCTTCTTCTTTTCTTTGGTTTGCCTGTTTCCTTTCCTGTTCTCTGTCTTCTAAGTCTGATATTCTCTCTTCTGCTTCGCCCATTCTGTTTTTAAGGCTCTCTAATGTGTTTGTCATTTGATCTATTGAATTCTTCATTTCATTATGATTTCTCGTCACTATCAGAGTTTCTTGTTCCACTAGTTGTTTCATTTCGTTTTGATTCCTCCTTAATATTTCACTTTCACGAGAGAGATTTTCTATCTTGTCCATTAAGGATTTCTGTAGTTCAAGAATTTGTTTTTGAGAACTTCTTAATGATCTTATCAATTTTTTGAGATCCGCTTCTTGCATTTCTTTGATCTCATCATCTTCATAATCTTGAATTGTGGTGTCTTTTTCATTTGGGGGCATCATAGTGTCTTCCTTGTTCTTGTTAGCTTGGTTTTTGCGTTTGTTGTTTGGCATGTTGGAGATATTTGGTTTCTTCACTGTGGTGTTTTTTCTTGTTACACTATGGCTCTATATTAAGTGGACTGTCTGCTTTCAGTGGAGCCTTACAGGCTTGAGATGAGTGTGAGCTGAGAGCTGTGTTTGGTTCCTCAGGGTTGAGGGTGTGTCAAAGATGACACTCCCAGGTTAGGTGTGGTAAACCTCTCTTTCTTTTTTTGATTTAAAAGGGAAGTAATTCCGCACAGCTGAACGTAATTGGAGGTGGTTAGCAGGCAAATGATATACCCACAGGAGCCAGAGATCGGAAGCTCTTTCCCAAGGACCACACAGGAAATCTGTGCTGCCCTCAGTGTGGGCTCCAATTCTCCTGCAGTCTCCCACTGGGTTGCCAACTTAGATGCTAATCTCCTGTTATTTCACCCCTCCCCCCAGAGTCAGGTGTTTCTGCTAGGCTCAGGGCTGGTGCAGACCTGAGGTCGCCCTGCTTATGACGTATGTCCAAAATGGTGCCTGCTCTGTCCTGCTCGCCTTTGAGAGGTGAGCGGAGAGAGAGAAACTTGTGTCCGTATCGGTCACATTTTTTTATTTTTTTCCTCTCTCTCTTCTAGTTAGCCTGGTGAACTTTTCCCCACGGAGTTTCAAGCCTCGTTCCCTCTAGCCTCCTCTTTCTGCTTGCCCGCTGGTATCTCGGGCTATTGAGGTTTGGTTCTCCTCGTGTTCCAGCACTGGTGTGTTGAGTCTGCCGCTGGTGTCCCTAACTTGGGCTCCCACGCTCTCCACGCAGGTCCACTGTGAATCACTAGTTCCGGAAGAGTTTCTTCTGCTGTTTCATCCCCTACTCTTCCTTGAACCAGCAGTATCTCCACTTATATAAAACTTTCGCTCCCCCCGGACTAATAGTGTGCTCCCTGCCTATTCTGCCATCTTGCTGCACTCCACGGACTATATTGTTTCGAGTGATTTTATCAGGGAATATTTAATCGTGTTCTTGGAAACACTAATAGGTTCCACATGGAGACACCAGCTGTACATATTTGTATTTTCTAGGGAGAAAGCTAGAGGAACTGCGGCAAACAAACATGATATTTCTGTTTGTATAGATGACATTTTATGCAGTAGCCTAACGAAAATACTTTGCTTTTCTCCAAAACCATTTGTACTGTGATTTTATCGGTGCATTGCATACGAATTCCACACCACTTTGTCCCCATATGACTGGATGAAACCATAAATATCCGGTTTTGTTTTGGCTAACTCAATCCCAGATATTGTTACAGCCTCTGTGTTTGTTTTTTCTGGATAATATCAATGGACTTATTGTTTTGAATGTTTTGATCAGGGAACATTTAATTTTGTACCTTTGAAACACTAATTGGTTCATCATGGGGACACCAGCTCCTCACATTCACACTTTCTAGGGAGAAAATTAGAGGAACTGCGGCAAACAAACATGATATTTCTGTTTGTATCGATTTCATTTTATGCACTTGCCTAACGAAACGACTTTGCTTTTCTCCAAAATCATTTGTACTGTGTTTTTCTCGGTCCATTGCATACGAATTCCACAGGAGTTTGTCCGGATATGACTGGAAGAAACCGGAAATATCTGGTTTTGTTTTCGCTAAGTCAATCCCAGATATGGCTACAGGCTCTATATTTGTTATTTCTGGATAATATCAATGGACTTTATTGTTTTGAATGCTTTTTATTGGGGAACATTTTATTTTGAGCTTGGATACAGTAATTCGTTCCACATGGAGACACCAGTTCCACATATTCGTATTTTCTAGGGAGAAAGCTAGAGGAACTGCGGCAAACAAACATGATATTTCTGTTTCTATAGATGACATTTTATGCACTTGCCTAACGAAAAGACTTTACTTTTCTCCAAAACCATTTGTACTGTGATTTTCTCGGTCCATTGCATACTAATTCCACACCAGTTTGTCCGGATATGACTAGATGAAACAAGAAATATCCGGTTGTGTTTTGGTTAACTCAATCCGGAATATTGCTACAGACTCTGTGTTTGTGTTTTCTGGATATTATCGATGGACTTATTGTTTTGGATGTTTTTATCAGTGAACATTTAATTTTGTACCATTGAAACACGAATTGTTTCATAATGGGAACACCAGCTCTACACATTCGTATTTTCTAGGGAGAAATCTAGAGGAACTGTGCCAAACAAATATGATATTTCTGTTTTTAGAGATGACATTTTATGCACTTGGCTAACGAAGAAACTTTGCTTTTCTCCAAAACCATTTTTACTGTGATTTTCTCGGTCCATTGCATATGAATTCCACAGCACTTTGTCCGGTATGACTGGATGAAACGAGAAATATCTGGTTGTGTTTTGGCTAACTCAATGTGAAATATTTTGAAACCTCTGTGTTTGTGTTTTCTGGATATTATCCACGGACTTTACTGTTTTGAATGTTTTTTATCGGAGACCATTTTATTTTGAGCTTGGATAAGTAATTGGTTCCACATGGAGACACCAGCTCTACACATTCGTATTTTCTAGAGAGAAAGCTAGAGGAACTGCGGCAAACAAACATGATATTTCTCTTTGCATAGATGATATTTTATGCACTTGCCTAATGAAAAGAATTTGCTGTTCTCCAAAACCAATTGTACTGTTTTTTCTCGGTCCATTGCATACGAATTCCAAACCAGTTTGTCCGGATATGTCTGGATGAACACGGAAATATCCGGTTTTGTTTGGCTAACTCAATCCCAGATATTGCTACTGCCTCTGTGTTTGTCTTTTCTGGATATTATTGATGGACTTTATTGTTTTGAATATTTTTATCAGGGAACATTTCATTTTGTAACGTAGAAACACTAATTGGTCCCACATGGAGACACCAGCTCTAAGTATTCTTATTTTCAAGGTAGAAATCTAGAGGATCTGTGGCAAACATACATGATATTTCCGCTTGTATGGATGACATTTTAGCACTTTCCAAACGAAAAGACTTTGGTGTTCTCTAAAACCATTTTTACTGTGATTTTCTTGGTCCATTGCATACGAATTCCGAACCGGTTTATCAGATATGACTGGATGAAACCGGTAATATCCGGTTTTTTTTTTGGCTAACTCAATCCCAGATACTGCTACAGACTCTGTATTTGTGTATTCCTGATATTATCCACAGACTTTATTTTTTTGAATTTTCTTTAACAGGGAACATTTAGTTTTCTGCTGTGAGACACGAAGAAACTTTGCTTTTCTCCAAAACCATTTGTACTGTGATTTTCTCGGTCCATTGCATACTAATTCCACACCAGTTTGCCTGGATATGACTGGATGAAACCGGATATATCTTGTTGTGTTTGGCTAACTCAATCCCAGATATTGCTACAGCCTCTGTGTTTGTGTTTTCTGGATATTCTCCACAGACTTTATTGTTTTGAATGTTTTTTTATCGGAGAACATTTTATTTTGTGCTTGGATACAGTAATTGGTTCCACATGGAGACACCAGCTCTACATATTCGTATTATCAATGGACTTATTGTTTTGATTGTTGTTATCAGGGAACATTTAATTTTGTACTGGTGAAACAATAATTGATTCATAATGGGAACACCATTTCTACACATTCGTATTTTCTAGGGAGAAAGCTAGAGGAACTGCGACAAACAAACATGATATTTGTGTTTGTATAGATGACTTTTTATCTTCGTGCCTAATGAAAAGACTTTGCTTTTCTCTAAAACCGTTTGTACTGTGATTTTTCTCGGTCCATTGCATTCGAATTCCACACCAGTTTGTCTGGAAATGACTGGATGAAACCAGAAATATCCGATTGTGTTTTGGCTAACTCAATCCCAGGTATTGTGAATGCCTCTGTTTTTGCGTTTTCTGCCTATTATCGATGGACTTTTTTGTTTTGAATGTTTTTATCAGGGAACATTTAATTTTGTACCATTGAAACACTAATTGGTTCCACATGGGGACACCAGCTCTACGCATTCATATTTTCTAATCTGAAAGCTAGAAAAATTGCAGCAAACAAACATGATATTTCTGTTTGTATCGATGACATTTTATGCACTTGCCTAATGAAAAGACTTTGCTCTTCTCCAAAACCATTTTTTCTCTGATTTTCTTGGTCCATTGCATACGAATTCCACACCAGTTTGTCCTGAAATGACTGGATAAAAAGAGAAATATCCGATTGTGTTTTGGCTACGTCAATACGAAATATTGCTACAGCCTCTGTGTTTGTGTATTCCTGATATTATCCACAGACTTTATTGTTTTGAATGTTTTTATCAGGGAACATTTAATTTTGCGATTGGAAACACCAATTGTTTCCACATGGAGACACCAGCTCTACACATTCGTATTTTCTAGGGAGAAAGCTAGAGGAAGTGTTGCAAACAAACATGATATTTCTGTATGTATAGATGACATTTGATGCACTTGCCTCACGAAAAGACTTTGCTTTTCTCCAAGACCATGTTTACTGTGATTTTCTGGGTCCATTGCATAGGAATTCCACACCAGTTTGTCCGGATATGATTGGATGAACCCAGAAATATTTGGTTGTGTTTTGGCTAACCCAATCCCGGATATTGCTACAGCCTCAGTGTTTGTGTATTCTTGATATTATCCACGGACTTTACTGTTTTGAATGTTTTATATAAGGGAACATTTAATTTTGCTCTTGGAAACACTAATTGATTCCACATGGAGACACCAGCTCTACACATTCGTATTTTCTATGGAGAAAGCTAGAGGAACTGCGGCAAACAAACATGATATTTCTGTTTGTATAGATGACATTGTATGCACTTGCTAACGAAAAGCCTTTGCTTTTCTCCAAAACCATTTTACTGTGATTTTCTCGGTCCATTGCATACGAATACCACATGCATTTCTCCGGATATGACTGGATGAAACCGGAAATATCCATTATTGTTTTCACGAACTCAATCCCAGATATTGCTACAGCCTCTGTGTTTTTTTTTTTTTTGGATATTATCCACGGACTTTATGATTTTGAATGTTTTTATCAGGGAACATTTATTTTTGTGCTTGAAAACACTAATTGTTTCCACATGGAGACACCAGCTCTACATATTTGTATTTCAGGGGGAAAGCTAGAGGAACTGCGGCAAACAAATATGATATTTCTGTTTGTATCGATGATATTTTATCTTTTGCCTAATGAATAGACTTTGCTTTTTTCCAATACCCTTTAAACTGTGATTTTCTCGGTCCATTGCATACGAATTCAAACCACTTTTTCCGCATATGACTGGTTGAAACCAGAAACATCCGGTTGTGTTTTGGCTAACTGAAACCGAAATATTGCTACAGCCTCTGTATTTCTGTCTTCTTGATATTATCAATGGACTTTATTATTTTGAATGTTTCATCAGGGAACATTTAATTTTGTACCGTAGAAACACTAATTGGTTCATCATGGGGACACCAGCTCTAAACATTCGTATTTTCGACGGAGAAAGCTAGAGGAACTGTGAAAAACAAACATGATATTTATTTTGTATAGATGACATTTTATGCACTTGCCTAACGAAAAGACTTTGCTTTTCTCCAAAACCATTTTACTGTGATTTTCTCGGTCCATTGCATACGAATTCCACACCAGTTTGTCCAGATATGACTGTATGAAACAGGAAATATCCGGTATTTTTTTGGCTAACTCAATCCCAGATATTGCTACAGCCTCTGTGTTTGTGTATTCCTGATATTATCCACAGACTTTATTGTTTTGAATGTTTTTTATCAGGAAAAAATTAATTTTGTGCTTGGTAACACTAATTGTTTCCACATGGAGACACCAGCTCTACACATTCGTATTTTCTAGGGAGAAAGCTAGAGGAACTGCAGCAAACAAACCTGATATTTCTGTATGTATAGATGACAACTGATGCACTTGCCTCACGAAAAGACTTTGCTTTTCTCCAAAACCATTTTTACTGTGATTTTCTTGGTCCATTGAATAAGAATTCCACACCAATTTGTCTGGATATGACAGGATGAAACCAGAAATATCTGGTGGTGCTTTGGCTACCTCAATCCGAATTATTGCTACAGCATCTGTGTTTGTTTATTCCTGATATTATCCACTGATTTTATTTTTTAGAATGTTTTTTTCAGGGAAAATTAAATTTTGTACCGTTGAAACATGAAATGGTTCCACATCTAGACACCAGCTCTACACATTCGTATTTTCTAGAGAGAAAGCTAGAGGAACTGCGGCAAACAAACATGATATTTCTCTTTGCATAGATGATATTTTATGCACTTGCCTAATGAAAAGAATTTGCTGTTCTCCAAAACCAATTGTACTGTGATTTTCTCGGTCCATTGCATACGAATTCCAAACCAGTTTGTCCGGATATGTCTGGATGAACACGGAAATATCCGGTTTTGTTTGGCTAACTCAATCCCAGATATTGCTACTGCCTCTGTGTTTGTCTTTTCTGGATATTATTGATGGACTTTATTGTTTTGAATATTTTTATCAGGGAACATTTCATTTTGTAACGTAGAAACACTAATTGGTCCCACATGGAGACACCAGCTCTAAGTATTCTTATTTTCAAGGTAGAAATCTAGAGGATCTGTGGCAAACATACATGATATTTCCGCTTGTATGGATGACATTTTAGCACTTTCCAAACGAAAAGACTTTGGTGTTCTCTAAAACCATTTTTACTGTGATTTTCTTGGTCCATTGCATACGAATTCCGAACCGGTTTATCAGATATGACTGGATGAAACCGGTAATATCCGGTTTTTTTTTTGGCTAACTCAATCCCAGATACTGCTACAGACTCTGTATTTGTGTATTCCTGATATTATCCACAGACTTTATTTTTTTGAATTTTCTTTAACAGGGAACATTTAGTTTTCTGCTGTGAGACACGAAGAAACTTTGCTTTTCTCCAAAACCATTTGTACTGTGATTTTCTCGGTCCATTGCATACTAATTCCACACCAGTTTGCCCGGATATGACTGGATGAAACCGGATATATCTTGTTGTGTTTGGCTAACTCAATCCCAGATATTGCTACAGCCTCTGTGTTTGTGTTTTCTGGATATTCTCCACAGACTTTATTGTTTTGAATGTTTTTTTATCGGAGAACATTTTATTTTGTGCTTGGATACAGTAATTGGTTCCACATGGAGACACCAGCTCTACATATTCGTATTATCAATGGACTTATTGTTTTGATTGTTGTTATCAGGGAACATTTAATTTTGTACTGGTGAAACAATAATTGATTCATAATGGGAACACCATTTCTACACATTCGTATTTTCTAGGGAGAAAGCTAGAGGAACTGCGACAAACAAACATGATATTTGTGTTTGTATAGATGACTTTTTATCTTCGTGCCTAATGAAAAGACTTTGCTTTTCTCTAAAACCGTTTGTACTGTGATTTTTCTCGGTCCATTGCATTCGAATTCCACACCAGTTTGTCTGGAAATGACTGGATGAAACCAGAAATATCCGATTGTGTTTTGGCTAACTCAATCCCAGGTATTGTGAATGCCTCTGTTTTTGCGTTTTCTGCCTATTATCGATGGACTTTTTTGTTTTGAATGTTTTTATCAGGGAACATTTAATTTTGTACCATTGAAACACTAATTGGTTCCACATGGGGACACCAGCTCTACGCATTCATATTTTCTAATCTGAAAGCTAGAAAAATTGCAGCAAACAAACATGATATTTCTGTTTGTATCGATGACATTTTATGCACTTGCCTAATGAAAAGACTTTGCTCTTCTCCAAAACCATTTTTTCTCTGATTTTCTTGGTCCATTGCATACGAATTCCACACCAGTTTGTCCTGAAATGACTGGATAAAAAGAGAAATATCCGATTGTGTTTTGGCTACGTCAATACGAAATATTGCTACAGCCTCTGTGTTTGTGTATTCCTGATATTATCCACAGACTTTATTGTTTTGAATGTTTTTATCAGGGAACATTTAATTTTGCGATTGGAAACACCAATTGTTTCCACATGGAGACACCAGCTCTACACATTCGTATTTTCTAGGGAGAAAGCTAGAGGAAGTGTTGCAAACAAACATGATATTTCTGTATGTATAGATGACATTTGATGCACTTGCCTCACGAAAAGACTTTGCTTTTCTCCAAGACCATGTTTACTGTGATTTTCTGGGTCCATTGCATAGGAATTCCACACCAGTTTGTCCGGATATGATTGGATGAACCCAGAAATATTTGGTTGTGTTTTGGCTAACCCAATCCCGGATATTGCTACAGCCTCAGTGTTTGTGTATTCTTGATATTATCCACGGACTTTACTGTTTTGAATGTTTTATATAAGGGAACATTTAATTTTGCTCTTGGAAACACTAATTGATTCCACATGGAGACACCAGCTCTACACATTCGTATTTTCTATGGAGAAAGCTAGAGGAACTGCGGCAAACAAACATGATATTTCTGTTTGTATAGATGACATTGTATGCACTTGCTAACGAAAAGCCTTTGCTTTTCTCCAAAACCATTTTACTGTGATTTTCTCGGTCCATTGCATACGAATACCACATGCATTTCTCCGGATATGACTGGATGAAACCGGAAATATCCATTATTGTTTTCACGAACTCAATCCCAGATATTGCTACAGCCTCTGTGTTTTTTTTTTTTTGGATATTATCCACGGACTTTATGATTTTGAATGTTTTTATCAGGGAACATTTATTTTTGTGCTTGAAAACACTAATTGTTTCCACATGGAGACACCAGCTCTACATATTTGTATTTCAGGGGGAAAGCTAGAGGAACTGCGGCAAACAAATATGATATTTCTGTTTGTATCGATGATATTTTATCTTTTGCCTAATGAATAGACTTTGCTTTTTTCCAATACCCTTTAAACTGTGATTTTCTCGGTCCATTGCATACGAATTCAAACCACTTTTTCCGCATATGACTGGTTGAAACCAGAAACATCCGGTTGTGTTTTGGCTAACTGAAACCGAAATATTGCTACAGCCTCTGTATTTCTGTCTTCTTGATATTATCAATGGACTTTATTATTTTGAATGTTTCATCAGGGAACATTTAATTTTGTACCGTAGAAACACTAATTGGTTCATCATGGGGACACCAGCTCTAAACATTCGTATTTTCGACGGAGAAAGCTAGAGGAACTGTGAAAAACAAACATGATATTTATTTTGTATAGATGACATTTTATGCACTTGCCTAACGAAAAGACTTTGCTTTTCTCCAAAACCATTTTACTGTGATTTTCTCGGTCCATTGCATACGAATTCCACACCAGTTTGTCCAGATATGACTGTATGAAACAGGAAATATCCGGTATTTTTTTGGCTAACTCAATCCCAGATATTGCTACAGCCTCTGTGTTTGTGTATTCCTGATATTATCCACAGACTTTATTGTTTTGAATGTTTTTTATCAGGAAAAAATTAATTTTGTGCTTGGTAACACTAATTGTTTCCACATGGAGACACCAGCTCTACACATTCGTATTTTCTAGGGAGAAAGCTAGAGGAACTGCAGCAAACAAACCTGATATTTCTGTATGTATAGATGACAACTGATGCACTTGCCTCACGAAAAGACTTTGCTTTTCTCCAAAACCATTTTTACTGTGATTTTCTTGGTCCATTGAATAAGAATTCCACACCAATTTGTCTGGATATGACAGGATGAAACCAGAAATATCTGGTGGTGCTTTGGCTACCTCAATCCGAATTATTGCTACAGCATCTGTGTTTGTTTATTCCTGATATTATCCACTGATTTTATTTTTTAGAATGTTTTTTTCAGGGAAAATTAAATTTTGTACCGTTGAAACATGAAATGGTTCCACATCTAGACACCAGCTCTACACATTCGTATTTTCTAGAGAGAAAGCTAGAGGAACTGCGGCAAACAAACATGATATTTCTCTTTGCATAGATGATATTTTATGCACTTGCCTAATGAAAAGAATTTGCTGTTCTCCAAAACCAATTGTACTGTGATTTTCTCGGTCCATTGCATACGAATTCCAAACCAGTTTGTCCGGATATGTCTGGATGAACACGGAAATATCCGGTTTTGTTTGGCTAACTCAATCCCAGATATTGCTACTGCCTCTGTGTTTGTCTTTTCTGGATATTATTGATGGACTTTATTGTTTTGAATATTTTTATCAGGGAACATTTCATTTTGTAACGTAGAAACACTAATTGGTCCCACATGGAGACACCAGCTCTAAGTATTCTTATTTTCAAGGTAGAAATCTAGAGGATCTGTGGCAAACATACATGATATTTCCGCTTGTATGGATGACATTTTAGCACTTTCCAAACGAAAAGACTTTGGTGTTCTCTAAAACCATTTTTACTGTGATTTTCTTGGTCCATTGCATACGAATTCCGAACCGGTTTATCAGATATGACTGGATGAAACCGGTAATATCCGGTTTTTTTTTTGGCTAACTCAATCCCAGATACTGCTACAGACTCTGTATTTGTGTATTCCTGATATTATCCACAGACTTTATTTTTTTGAATTTTCTTTAACAGGGAACATTTAGTTTTCTGCTGTGAGACACGAAGAAACTTTGCTTTTCTCCAAAACCATTTGTACTGTGATTTTCTCGGTCCATTGCATACTAATTCCACACCAGTTTGCCCGGATATGACTGGATGAAACCGGATATATCTTGTTGTGTTTGGCTAACTCAATCCCAGATATTGCTACAGCCTCTGTGTTTGTGTTTTCTGGATATTCTCCACAGACTTTATTGTTTTGAATGTTTTTTTATCGGAGAACATTTTATTTTGTGCTTGGATACAGTAATTGGTTCCACATGGAGACACCAGCTCTACATATTCGTATTATCAATGGAATTATTGTTTTGATTGTTGTTATCAGGGAACATTTAATTTTGTACTGGTGAAACAATAATTGATTCATAATGGGAACACCATTTCTACACATTCGTATTTTCTAGGGAGAAAGCTAGAGGAACTGCGACAAACAAACATGATATTTGTGTTTGTATAGATGACTTTTTATCTTCGTGCCTAATGAAAAGACTTTGCTTTTCTCTAAAACCGTTTGTACTGTGATTTTTCTCGGTCCATTGCATTCGAATTCCACACCAGTTTGTCTGGAAATGACTGGATGAAACCAGAAATATCCGATTGTGTTTTGGCTAACTCAATCCCAGGTATTGTGAATGCCTCTGTTTTTGCGTTTTCTGCCTATTATCGATGGACTTTTTTGTTTTGAATGTTTTTATCAGGGAACATTTAATTTTGTACCATTGAAACACTAATTGGTTCCACATGGGGACACCAGCTCTACGCATTCATATTTTCTAATCTGAAAGCTAGAAAAATTGCAGCAAACAAACATGATATTTCTGTTTGTATCGATGACATTTTATGCACTTGCCTAATGAAAAGACTTTGCTCTTCTCCAAAACCATTTTTTCTCTGATTTTCTTGGTCCATTGCATACGAATTCCACACCAGTTTGTCCTGAAATGACTGGATAAAAAGAGAAATATCCGATTGTGTTTTGGCTACGTCAATACGAAATATTGCTACAGCCTCTGTGTTTGTGTATTCCTGATATTATCCACAGACTTTATTGTTTTGAATGTTTTTATCAGGGAACATTTAATTTTGCGATTGGAAACACCAATTGTTTCCACATGGAGACACCAGCTCTACACATTCGTATTTTCTAGGGAGAAAGCTAGAGGAAGTGTTGCAAACAAACATGATATTTCTGTATGTATAGATGACATTTGATGCACTTGCCTCACGAAAAGACTTTGCTTTTCTCCAAGACCATGTTTACTGTGATTTTCTGGGTCCATTGCATAGGAATTCCACACCAGTTTGTCCGGATATGATTGGATGAACCCAGAAATATTTGGTTGTGTTTTGGCTAACCCAATCCCGGATATTGCTACAGCCTCAGTGTTTGTGTATTCTTGATATTATCCACGGACTTTACTGTTTTGAATGTTTTATATAAGGGAACATTTAATTTTGCTCTTGGAAACACTAATTGATTCCACATGGAGACACCAGCTCTACACATTCGTATTTTCTATGGAGAAAGCTAGAGGAACTGCGGCAAACAAACATGATATTTCTGTTTGTATAGATGACATTGTATGCACTTGCTAACGAAAAGCCTTTGCTTTTCTCCAAAACCATTTTACTGTGATTTTCTCGGTCCATTGCATACGAATACCACATGCATTTCTCCGGATATGACTGGATGAAACCGGAAATATCCATTATTGTTTTCACGAACTCAATCCCAGATATTGCTACAGCCTCTGTGTTTTTTTTTTTTTTTGGATATTATCCACGGACTTTATGATTTTGAATGTTTTTATCAGGGAACATTTATTTTTGTGCTTGAAAACACTAATTGTTTCCACATGGAGACACCAGCTCTACATATTTGTATTTCAGGGGGAAAGCTAGAGGAACTGCGGCAAACAAATATGATATTTCTGTTTGTATCGATGATATTTTATCTTTTGCCTAATGAATAGACTTTGCTTTTTTCCAATACCCTTTAAACTGTGATTTTCTCGGTCCATTGCATACGAATTCAAACCACTTTTTCCGCATATGACTGGTTGAAACCAGAAACATCCGGTTGTGTTTTGGCTAACTGAAACCGAAATATTGCTACAGCCTCTGTATTTCTGTCTTCTTGATATTATCAATGGACTTTATTATTTTGAATGTTTCATCAGGGAACATTTAATTTTGTACCGTAGAAACACTAATTGGTTCATCATGGGGACACCAGCTCTAAACATTCGTATTTTCGACGGAGAAAGCTAGAGGAACTGTGAAAAACAAACATGATATTTATTTTGTATAGATGACATTTTATGCACTTGCCTAACGAAAAGACTTTGCTTTTCTCCAAAACCATTTTACTGTGATTTTCTCGGTCCATTGCATACGAATTCCACACCAGTTTGTCCAGATATGACTGTATGAAACAGGAAATATCCGGTATTTTTTTGGCTAACTCAATCCCAGATATTGCTACAGCCTCTGTGTTTGTGTATTCCTGATATTATCCACAGACTTTATTGTTTTGAATGTTTTTTATCAGGAAAAAATTAATTTTGTGCTTGGTAACACTAATTGTTTCCACATGGAGACACCAGCTCTACACATTCGTATTTTCTAGGGAGAAAGCTAGAGGAACTGCAGCAAACAAACCTGATATTTCTGTATGTATAGATGACAACTGATGCACTTGCCTCACGAAAAGACTTTGCTTTTCTCCAAAACCATTTTTACTGTGATTTTCTTGGTCCATTGAATAAGAATTCCACACCAATTTGTCTGGATATGACAGGATGAAACCAGAAATATCTGGTGGTGCTTTGGCTACCTCAATCCGAATTATTGCTACAGCATCTGTGTTTGTTTATTCCTGATATTATCCACTGATTTTATTTTTTAGAATGTTTTTTTCAGGGAAAATTAAATTTTGTACCGTTGAAACATGAAATGGTTCCACATCTAGACACCAGCTCTACACATTCGTATTTTCTAGAGAGAAAGCTAGAGGAACTGCGGCAAACAAACATGATATTTCTCTTTGCATAGATGATATTTTATGCACTTGCCTAATGAAAAGAATTTGCTGTTCTCCAAAACCAATTGTACTGTGATTTTCTCGGTCCATTGCATACGAATTCCAAACCAGTTTGTCCGGATATGTCTGGATGAACACGGAAATATCCGGTTTTGTTTGGCTAACTCAATCCCAGATATTGCTACTGCCTCTGTGTTTGTCTTTTCTGGATATTATTGATGGACTTTATTGTTTTGAATATTTTTATCAGGGAACATTTCATTTTGTAACGTAGAAACACTAATTGGTCCCACATGGAGACACCAGCTCTAAGTATTCTTATTTTCAAGGTAGAAATCTAGAGGATCTGTGGCAAACATACATGATATTTCCGCTTGTATGGATGACATTTTAGCACTTTCCAAACGAAAAGACTTTGGTGTTCTCTAAAACCATTTTTACTGTGATTTTCTTGGTCCATTGCATACGAATTCCGAACCGGTTTATCAGATATGACTGGATGAAACCGGTAATATCCGGTTTTTTTTTTTGGCTAACTCAATCCCAGATACTGCTACAGACTCTGTATTTGTGTATTCCTGATATTATCCACAGACTTTATTTTTTTGAATTTTCTTTAACAGGGAACATTTAGTTTTCTGCTGTGAGACACGAAGAAACTTTGCTTTTCTCCAAAACCATTTGTACTGTGATTTTCTCGGTCCATTGCATACTAATTCCACACCAGTTTGCCCGGATATGACTGGATGAAACCGGATATATCTTGTTGTGTTTGGCTAACTCAATCCCAGATATTGCTACAGCCTCTGTGTTTGTGTTTTCTGGATATTCTCCACAGACTTTATTGTTTTGAATGTTTTTTTATCAGAGAACATTTTATTTTATGCTTGGATACAGTAATTGGTTCCACATGGAGACACCAGCTCTACATATTCGTATTATCAATGGACTTATTGTTTTGATTGTTGTTATCAGGGAACATTTAATTTTGTACTGGTGAAACAATAATTGATTCATAATGGGAACACCATTTCTGCACATTCGTATTTTCTAGGGAGAAAGCTAGAGGAACTGCGACAAACAAACATGATATTTGTGTTTGTATAGATGACTTTTTATCTTCGTGCCTAATGAAAAGACTTTGCTTTTCTCTAAAACCGTTTGTACTGTGATTTTTCTCGGTCCATTGCATTCGAATTCCACACCAGTTTGTCTGGAAATGACTGGATGAAACCAGAAATATCCGATTGTGTTTTGGCTAACTCAATCCCAGGTATTGTGAATGCCTCTGTTTTTGCGTTTTCTGCCTATTATCGATGGACTTTTTTGTTTTGAATGTTTTTATCAGGGAACATTTAATTTTGTACCATTGAAACACTAATTGGTTCCACATGGGGACACCAGCTCTACGCATTCATATTTTCTAATCTGAAAGCTAGAGAAATTGCAGCAAACAAACATGATATTTCTGTTTGTATCGATGACATTTTATGCACTTGCCTAATGAAAAGACTTTGCTCTTCTCCAAAACCATTTTTTCTCTGATTTTCTTGGTCCATTGCATACGAATTCCACACCAGTTTGTCCTGAAATGACTGGATAAAAAGAGAAATATCCGATTGTGTTTTGGCTACGTCAATACGAAATATTGCTACAGCCTCTGTGTTTGTGTATTCCTGATATTATCCACAGACTTTATTGTTTTGAATGTTTTTATCAGGGAACATTTAATTTTGCGATTGGAAACACCAATTGTTTCCACATGGAGACACCAGCTCTACACATTCGTATTTTCTAGGGAGAAAGCTAGAGGAAGTGTTGCAAACAAACATGATATTTCTGTATGTATAGATGACATTTGATGCACTTGCCTCACAAAAAGACTTTGCTTTTCTCCAAGACCATGTTTACTGTGATTTTCTGGGTCCATTGCATAGGAATTCCACACCAGTTTGTCCGGATATGATTGGATGAACCCAGAAATATTTGGTTGTGTTTTGGCTAACCCAATCCCGGATATTGCTACAGCCTCAGTGTTTGTGTATTCTTGATATTATCCACGGACTTTACTGTTTTGAATGTTTTATATAAGGGAACATTTAATTTTGCTCTTGGAAACACTAATTGATTCCACATGGAGACACCAGCTCTACACATTCGTATTTTCTATGGAGAAAGCTAGAGGAACTGCGGCAAACAAACATGATATTTCTGTTTGTATAGATGACATTGTATGCACTTGCTAACGAAAAGCCTTTGCTTTTCTCCAAAACCATTTTACTGTGATTTTCTCGGTCCATTGCATACGAATACCACATGCATTTCTCCGGATATGACTGGATGAAACCGGAAATATCCATTATTGTTTTCACGAACTCAATCCCAGATATTGCTACAGCCTCTGTGTTTTTTTTTTTTTTGATATTATCCACGGACTTTATGATTTTGAATGTTTTTATCAGGGAACATTTATTTTTGTGCTTGAAAACACTAATTGTTTCCACATGGAGACACCAGCTCTACATATTTGTATTTCAGGGGGAAAGCTAGAGGAACTGCGGCAAACAAATATGATATTTCTGTTTGTATCGATGATATTTTATCTTTTGCCTAATGAATAGACTTTGCTTTTTTCCAATACCCTTTAAACTGTGATTTTCTCGGTCCATTGCATACGAATTCAAACCACTTTTTCCGCATATGACTGGTTGAAACCAGAAACATCCGGTTGTGTTTTGGCTAACTGAAACCGAAATATTGCTACAGCCTCTGTATTTCTGTCTTCTTGATATTATCAATGGACTTTATTATTTTGAATGTTTCATCAGGGAACATTTAATTTTGTACCGTAGAAACACTAATTGGTTCATCATGGGGACACCAGCTCTAAACATTCGTATTTTCGACGGAGAAAGCTAGAGGAACTGTGAAAAACAAACATGATATTTATTTTGTATAGATGACATTTTATGCACTTGCCTAACGAAAAGACTTTGCTTTTCTCCAAAACCATTTTACTGTGATTTTCTCGGTCCATTGCATACGAATTCCACACCAGTTTGTCCAGATATGACTGTATGAAACAGGAAATATCCGGTATTTTTTTGGCTAACTCAATCCCAGATATTGCTACAGCCTCTGTGTTTGTGTATTCCTGATATTATCCACAGACTTTATTGTTTTGAATGTTTTTTATCAGGAAAAAATTAATTTTGTGCTTGGTAACACTAATTGTTTCCACATGGAGACACCAGCTCTACACATTCGTATTTTCTAGGGAGAAAGCTAGAGGAACTGCAGCAAACAAACCTGATATTTCTGTATGTATAGATGACAACTGATGCACTTGCCTCACGAAAAGACTTTGCTTTTCTCCAAAACCATTTTTACTGTGATTTTCTTGGTCCATTGAATAAGAATTCCACACCAATTTGTCTGGATATGACAGGATGAAACCAGAAATATCTGGTGGTGCTTTGGCTACCTCAATCCGAATTATTGCTACAGCATCTGTGTTTGTTTATTCCTGATATTATCCACTGATTTTATTTTTTAGAATGTTTTTTTCAGGGAAAATTAAATTTTGTACCGTTGAAACATGAAATGGTTCCACATCTAGACACCAGCTCTACACATTCGTATTTTCTAGAGAGAAAGCTAGTGGAACTGCGGCAAACACACATGATATTTCTGTTTGTGTAGATGACATTTTATGCACTTGCCTAACAAAAAGACTTTGCTGTTCTCCAAAACCATATTTACAGTTATTTTCTCAGTACATTGCATCTGAATTCCAAACGACTTTTTCCGGATATGACTGGATGAAACCGGAAATATCCAATTGTGCTTTGGCTAACTTAATCTGAAATATTGTGAAAGCCTCTGTGTTTTTATATTCCTGATATCATCTAAGGATTTTATTGTTTTCAATGTTTTTTATTCGGGAACATTTTATTTTGAGCTTGGTACAGTAATTGGTTCCACGTGAATACACCAGATCTACGTATTCGCGTTTTCTAGGTAAAACGCTAGCAGAACTGGGGCAAACAAACATGATATTTATATTTGTATAGATGTTATTGTATGCACATGCCTAAGGAAAAGACTTTGCTTTTCACCAAAAACATTTTTACTGTGATTTTCTCGGTCCATTGCATACGAATTCCAAAGGACTTTTTCCGGATATGACTGGAAGTAACCGGAAATATCCAGTTGTGTTTTTGTTAACTCAATGCGAAATATTGTGAAAGTTTCTGTGTTTGTGTTTTCCGGATATTATCCTTGGACTTTATTGTTTTGAATGTTTTTATCAGGGAACATTTCTTTTTGTACCGTAGAAACTCTAATTGGTTCCACATGGGGGCACCAGCTGTACACGTTCGTATTTTATAGGTAGAAAGGTAGAGGAACTGCTGCAAACATACATGATATTTCTCTTTGTATCCATGACATGTTAAGCACTTGCCTAACGAAAAGACTTTGCTTTTCTCTAAAACCATTTGTACTGTGATTTTCTCGGTCCATTGAATCCGAATTCGAAACGACTTTTTCAGGATATGACTGGATGAAACCAGAAATATCCGGTGGTGTTTTGGCTAACTCAATCCGAAATATTGTGAAAGCCTCTGTGTTTGTGTTTTCTGGATATTATCAAAGGACTTTATTGTTTGGAATGCTTTTTATCAGAGAACATTATATTTTGAGCTTGGATACAGTAATTGGTTCCACATGGAGACACCATCTCTGTACATTCGTATTTTCTAGGGAGAAAGCTAGAGGAACGGTGACAAATACACATGATATTTATGTTTGTATAGATGACATTTTATGCACTTGCCTAACGAAAAGACTTTGCTTTTCTCCAAAACCATTTGTACTGTGATTGTCTCGGTCCATTGCATACGAATTCCACACCAGTTTGTCCGGATATGACTGGATGAAAACAGAAATATCCAGTTTTGTTTTGGCTAACTGAATCCCATATATTTCTACAGCCTCTGTATTGTGTTTTCTGGATATTATCCACGGACTTTATTGTTTTGAATGTGTTTTATTGGGGAACATTTTATTTTGAGCTTCGATACATTAATTGGTTCCACATGGAGACACCAGCTATAGGTATTCGTATTTTCTAGGTAGAAAGCTAGAGGAACTGCGGTAAACAAACATGATATTTCTGTTTGTATCGATGACTTTTAATGCACTTGCCTAATGAAAAGACTTTGCTTTTCTCCAAAACCATTTTTACTGTGATTTTCTCGGTCCATTGCATACGAATTCCAAACCACTTTGTCTGGATATGACTAGATGAAAACAGAAATATCGGGTTTAGTTTTGGCTAACTCAATCCCAGATATTGCTACAGCCTCTGTGTTTATGTTTTCTGGATATTATCGATGGACTTTATTGTTTTGAATGTTTTTTATCGGAGAACATTTTATTTTGAGCTTGGATACAGTAATTGGTTCCATATGGAGACACCTGCTCTACGTATTCGTATTTTCTAGGTAGAAAGCTGGAGGAACTGCGGCAAACAAACATGATATTTCTGTTTATATAGATGACATTTTATGTAGTTGCCTAATGAAAAGACATTGGTTTTCCCCAAAGCCATTTTACTTTGATTTTCTCAGTCCATTGCATACGAATTCCAGACCAGTTTACCGCATATGACTGGATGAAACCACAAATATTCTGTTTTTTTTTTTTTTTGGATAACTCATTCCCAGATATTGCTACAGCCTCTGTGTTTGTGTATTCCTGATATTATCAACGGAAATTACTGTTTTGAATGTTTTTTATCGGGGAACATTTAATTTTCTGCTTGGAATCACTAATTGGTTCCAGATGGAGACACCAGCTCTACATATTCGTATTTTCTATGGAGAACTCTGGAGGAACTGCAACAAACAAACATGATATTTCTGTTTGTATCCATGATATTTTATGCACTTGCCTAAAGAAAAGACTTTGCTTTTCTCCAAAACAATTTTAACTGTGATTTTCAGGGTCCATTGCATACGAATTCCACACCACTTTGTCCGGATATGACTGGATGAAACTAGAAAATCCAGTTGTGTTTTGGCTAACTCAATCAAATATTGTGAAAGCCTCCGTGTTTGTGTTTTCTGGATATTATCAACGGACTTCATTGTTTTGAATGTTTTTATCATGGAACATTTAATTTTGTGCTTGGGATCAACAATTGGTTCAACATGCAGACACCAGCTATACACATTCGTATTTGCTAGGGAGAAAGCTAGAGGAACTGCGGCAAACAATCATGATATTTCTGTTTGTATAGATGACATTTTATGCACTTGCCTAATGAAAAGACTTTGCTTTTCCCAAACCATTTTCACTGTGATTTTTTTGGTCCATTCCATACGAATTCCACAACAGTTTGTCCGGATATGACTGGATGAAAACAGAAATATCCATTTTTGTTTTGGCTAACTCAATCCCAGATATTGCTACAGCCTCTGTGTTTGTGTATTCCTGATATTATCCACAGACTTTATTGTTTTGAATGTGTTTTATCAGGGAACATTTAATTTTGATCTTGGAAACACTAATTGGTTCCACATGGAGACATCAGCTCTACACATTCCTGTTTTCTAGGGAGACTGCTAGAGGAAATGCGGCAAACAAACATGATATTTCTGTTTGAATAGATGACATTTTATGCACTTGCCTAACGAAAAGACTGCTTTTCTACAAAACCATTTTTACTTAGTTTTTTCAGTCCATTGCATTCGAATGCCACACCACTTTCTCTGGATATGATTGGATGAAACCAGCAATATCTGGTTGTGTTTTGGCTAACTCAATCCCAGATATTGCTACAGCCTCTGTGTTTATGTTTTCCTGATATTATCCACGGACTTTATTGTTTTGGATGTTTTTTATCGGGAATATTTTATTTTGAGCTTGGATACAGTAATTGGTTCCACATGGAGACACCAGCTCTACACATTCGTATTTTCTAAGGAGAATGCTGGAGGAACTGCGGCAAACAAACATGATATTTCTGTTTGTATACCTGACATTTTATGCACTTGCCCAATGAGAAGACTTTGCTTTTCCCCAAAACCATTTTTACTCTGATTTTCTCGGTCCATTGCATACGAATTCCACACCAGTTTGTCAGGATATGACTGGATGAAACCAGAAATATCCGGTTGTGTTTTGGCTAACTCAATCCAAAATATTGTGAAAGCTTCTTTTTTTGTGTTTTCTGGATATTATCGATGGACTTTATGGTTCTCAATGTTTTTATCAGGGAACATTTAATTTTGTACCGTTGCAACACTAATTTGTTCATCATGGGAACACCAGCTCTACACATTCGTATATTCGAGGGATGCCACGCCCATAGCTGTGATACCCGCGTGGCAAGATTTTGCTGCGTCGGGGATCTAAAAATGTGCAGGTTCTGAGGTGAGCGCTCTGTGGAGTTCAGCCTCAGGCGATTCCTGTGCAGTCCACGGTTGTAACGACCCCCGACTCACAGTAAGGGAAGCCGAAGACTGTCCTTGCTAATTTTTGGGGGACAGTGTGTCTCTGCTCTGCTGATGATCTCATTATGCATTATCTACCAGCTGTGTTTACACTTTACTGCTTACCCTCATAATTCTCAGAAACTAAAAAATCAAGAAAAAGAAGTTTCCCGTAAGCCAGGAATGGAAGTCAAAACATATCATTAGGTTCCCATTGTAGTAACAGAAAAATGTTAAGGTTACTCAGAGGTTATCTCCAGGTACCTAGAGGGCAAGCAAAACCTTGGACAGTTATTCCCCTAAACAGTTCAGTAAATGAAACTAAGCCAAAGGTCAATTCTCATCCTCAGTAAATGAAACTAAGTCAAAGGTCAATTCTCATCCTCAGTAAATGAAACTAAGTCAAAGGTCAATTCTCATCCTCAGTAAATGAAACTAAGCCAAAGGTCAATTCTCATCCTCCGTAAATTGTCTAAAAACAATGTCCCCACTATGTTCCTCATAAAACCACTCATATGACATCATTGTTTTAACTCATTTTGTCAACCTTTGTGATAAAAGTTTTACATTTGCCTGCAGCATTGTTCTTTACTATATAAACCCAAGCCTTACTACAATAAATTGCAGCAGTAACATACACATAACGTGTGTGTGTCTGTCTGTCATTTCCCCGCCAATTTCTGACTCTCCTGGCTCTTTGTCCCCTCGTTCTCCCTCGGTCTGAGACTCCGCGAGAGCCGGTCCGCGGCAGAGGGAGAAAGCTAGAGGAACTACGGCAAACAAACATGATATTTCTGTTTGTATCGATGACATTTTATGCAATTGCCTAGGGAAAAGACTTTGCTTTTCTCAAAAACCGATTTTACTGTGATTTTCTTGGTCCATTGCATGTGAATCCACATCACTTTGTCCGGATATGACTGGATGAAACAGGAAATATCCCATTTTTTTTTTGGCTAACTCAATCCCAGATATTGCAAAGCCTCTGTGTTTGTGTTTTCAGGATATTATCAACGGACTTTCTTATTTTGAGTGTTTTTTATTGGGGAACGTTTAATTTTCTGCTTGGAATCACTAATTGGTTCCACATGGTGACACCAGCTCTACATATTTGTATTTTCTAGGGGGAAAGCTAGAGGAACTGCGACAAACAAGCATGACATTTCTGTTTGTATACCTGACATTTTATGCACTTGCCTATCGAAACGACTTTGCTTTTCCCCAAAACCATTTTTACTGTGATTTTCTCGGTCCATTTCATAGGAATTCCACACCAGTTTGTCTGGATATCACTGGATGAAACCAGAAATATCTGGTTGTGTTTTGGCTAACAGAATGCAAAATATTGTGAAAGTTTCTTTTTTTGTGTTTTCTGGATATTGTCGATGGACTATATTGTTTTGAATGTTTTTATCAGGGAACATTTAATTTTGTACCGTAGAAACTCTAATTACTTCCACATGGAGACACCAGCTCTAAACTTTCGTATTTTCTAGGGAGAAAGCTAGAGGAAGTGCGACAAACAAACATGATATTTCTGTTTGTATACCTGACATTTTATGCACTTGCCTAATGAAAATACGTTGCTTTTTCCCAAAATCATTTGTACTGTGATTTTCTCGGTCCAATGCATACGAATTCCACACCAGTTTGTCTGGATATCACTGGATGAAACCGGAAATATCCGGTTTTGTTTTGGCTAACTCAATCCTAGATATTGCTACAGCCTCTGTGTTTGTGCATTCCTGATATCCACGGACTTTACAGTTTCGAATGTTTTTTTTTATCAGGGAACATTTAATTTTGCTCTTGGAAACACTAATTGGTTCCACATGGAGACACCAGCTCTACACATTCGTATTTTCTAGGGAGAAAGCTAGAGGAACTGCGGCAAATAAACGTGATATTTCTGTTTGTATCGATGACATTTTATGCACTTGCCTATCGAAACGACTTTGCTTTTCTCCGAACCATTTTTACTGTGATTTTCTCTGTCGGATGCATATGAATTCCACTCCAGTTTGTCTGGATATGACTGGATGAAACCAGAAATATCCGGTTTTGGTTTTGCTAACTCAATCCCAGATATTGCTACAGCCTCTGTGTTTGTGCATTCCTGATATTATCCAGGGACTTTACAGTTTCGAATGTTTTTTATCGGGGCACATTTAATTTTTCTCTTGGAAACACTAATTGGTTCCACATGGACAAACCAGCTCTACACATTCGTATTTTCTAGGGAGAAATCTAGAGGAAGTGTGACAAACAAACATGACGTTTCTGTTTGTATCAATGATATTTTATGCACTTGCCTTACCAAAATACTTTGCTTTTCCCCAAAACCATTTTTACAGTGATTTTCTCGGTCCATTGCATACGAAATCCTAACGACTTTTTCCGGATGTGACTGGATGAAACCAGAAATATCCGGTTGTGTTTTGGCTAACTCAATTTGAAATATTGTGAAAAATTCTTTTTTAGTGTTTTCTGGATATTATCGATGGACTTTATTGTTTTGAATATTTTTATCAGGGAACATTTAATTTTCTACCATAGAAACACTAATTGGTTCCACATGGAGACACCAGCTCTAAACATTCGTATTTTCTAGGGAGAAAGCTAGAGGAACTGCGGCAAACAAACATGATATTTCTGTTTGTATCGATGACATTTTATGCACTTGCCTATCGAAGCAACTTTGCTTTTCTCCGAACCATTTTTACTGTGATTTTCTCGGTCCAATGCATACGAATTCCACACCAGTTTTTCTGGATATGAATGGATGAAACTGGAAATATCCGGTTTTGTTTTGGCTAACTCAATCCCAGATATTGCTACAGCCTCTGTGTTTGTTCATTCCTGATATTATCCACGGACTTTACTGTTTCGAATGTTTTTTATCAGGGCACATTTAATTTTGCTCTTGGAAACACTAATTGGTTCCACATGGACAGATCAGCTCTAAACATTTGTATTTTCTAGGGAGACCGCTAGAGGAACTGCGGGAAACAAACATGATATTTCTCTTTGTATTGATGACATTTTATGCACTTGCCTAACGAAAAGTCTTTCTTTTCTCCAAAACCATTTGTGCTGTGATTTTCTCGGTCCATTGCATACGAATTACACACGAGTTTGACCGGATACAACTGGATGAATCTAGAAATATCTGGTTATTCTTTGGCTAACTCAATGCGAAATATTATGAAAGTTTATGTGTTTGTGTTTTCCGGATATTTTCCTTGACATTTTATCTATTTGCCTAATGAAGAGACTTTGCTTTTCTCCAAAACCATTTGTACTGTGATTTCCTCGGTCCATTGCATACGAATTCCACACCACTTTGTCCCGATATGACTGGATGAAACCGGAAATATCCAGTTTTTTTTTTGGCTAACTCAATCCCAGATATTGCTACAGCCGCTGTGTTTGTGTTTTCCGGATATTATCAACGGACTTTATTGTTTTGAATGTTTTTTATCGGGGAACATTTAATTTTGAGCTTAGATACACTAATTGTTTCCACATGGAGACACAAGCTCTACATATTTGTATTTTCTAGGGGGAAAGCTAAAGGAACTGTGACAAACAAACATGATATTTCTGTTTGTATACATGACAATTTATGCACTTGCCTAACGAGAAGACTTTTCATTTCCCCAAAATCATTTTTACTGTGATTTTCTCGGTCCATTGCATACGAATTCCACACCAGTTTGTTCGGATATGACTGGATGAAAACGGATATATCCGGTTGTCTTTTCGGTAACTCAATCCGAAATATTGTGAAAGCCTTTTTATTTGTGTTTTCTGGATATTGTCGATGGACTATATTGTTTTGAATGTTTTTATCAGGGAACATTTCGTTTTGTACCTTTGAAACACCAATTGCTTCATCATGGGGAAACCAGCTCTACACATTCGTATTTTCTAGGGAGAAAGCTAGAGGAACCGCGGCAAACAAACATGATTATTGTTTGTATAGATGACATTTTATGCACTTGCCTATCGAAGCGACTTTGCTGTTCTCCAAAATCATTTTTACTGTAATTTTCTGGTCCATTGCATACGAATTCCACACCAGTTTGTCCGGATATGACTGGATGAAACCGGAAATATCCGGTTTTGTTTTTGCTAACTCAATGCCAGATATTGCTACAAGCTCTGTGTTTGTGTTTTCTGGATATTATCAATGGACTTTATTGTTTTGAATATTTTTTATCAGGGAACATTTTATTTTGAGCTTGGATACAGTAATTGGTTCCACATGGAGACACCAGCTGTACTTATTCGTATTTTCCAGGGAGAAAGCTAGAGGAACTGTGGCAAACAATGATGATATTTCTGTTTGTATCGATGACATTTTATGCACTTGCCTAACAAAAAGACTTTGCCTTTCTCCAAAATCATTTTTACTGTGATTTTCTCGGTCCATTGCATATGAATTCCAAATCACTTTGTCCGGATATGACTAGATGAAACCAGAAATATCGGGTTGTGTTTTGGCTAACTGAATCCGAAATATTGTGAAAGCCTCTGTGTTTGTGTTTTCTGGATATTATCAAAGGACTTTATTGTTTGGAATGCTTTTTATCAGAGAACATTATATTTTGAGCTTGGATACAGTAATTGGTTCCACATGGAGACACCATCTCTGTACATTCGTATTTTCTAGGGAGAAAGCTAGAGGAACGGTGACAAATACACATGATATTTATGTTTGTATAGATGACATTTTATGCACTTGCCTAACGAAAAGACTTTGCTCTTCTCCAAAACCATTTGTACTGTGATTTTCTCGGTCCATTGCATCTGAATTCCAAACGACACTTTCCGGGTATGACTGGATGAAACCGAAAATATCCACTTTTGTTTGGCTAACTCACTCCCAGATATTGCTACAGCCTCTGTGTTTGTGTATTCCTGATATTATCAACGGACTTTTTGTTTTCAATGTTTTTATCAGGGAACATTTAATTCTAACTTGGATACAGTAATTGGTTCCACATGGAGACACCAGCTCTACATATTTGTATTTTCTAGGGAGAAAGCTAGAGGAACTACGGCAAACAAACATGATATTTCTATTTGTATTGATGACATTTTATGCACTTGCCTAACGAAAAGTCTTTCTTTTCTCCAAAACCATTTGTGCTGTGATTTTCTCGGTCCATTGCATACGAATCACACACGAGTTTGACCGGATACAACTGGATGAATCTAGAAATATCTGGTTATTCTTTGGCTAACTCAATGCGAAATATTATGAAAGTTTATGTGTTTGTGTTTTCCGGATATTTTCCTTGACATTTTATCTATTTGCCTAATGAAGAGACTTTGCTTTTCTCCAAAACCATTTGTACTGTGATTTCCTCGGACCATTGCATACGAATTCCACACCACTTTGTCCCGATATGACTGGATGAAACCGGAAATATCCAGTTTTTTTTTGGCTAACTCAATCCCAGATATTGCTACAGCCGCTGTGTTTGTGTTTTCCGGATATTATCCACGGACTATATTCTTTTGAATTATTTTTTTCAGTGAACATTTAATTTTGTACCATTCAAACACTAATTGGTTCCACATGGAGACATCAGCTCTACACATTCGTATTTTCTAGGGAGAAATCTAGAGGAACTGCGGCAAACAAACATGATATTTCTGTTTGCATAGATGACATTTGATGCACTTAACTAATGAAAAGACTTTGCTTTTCTACAAAACCATTTTTACTCTGATTTTCTCAGTCCATTGCATAAGAATTCCACACCACTTCGTCCCAATATGACTGGATGAAACCGGAAATATCCAGTTTTGTTTTGGCTAACTCAATCCCAGATATTGCTACAGCCTCTGTGTTTATGTATTCCTGATATTATCCACAGACTTTATTGTTTTGAAAGTTTTTTATCAGGGAGCATTTAATTTTGTGCTAGGAAACACTAATAGGTTCCACATGGAGACACCAGCTCTACATATTTGCATTTTCTAGGAAGAAAGCCACTTTGTTTCTGTATTCCTGATATTATCCACGGACTTTATTATTTTCAATGTTTCTTTCAGGGAACATTTAATTTTGTGCTTGGAAACACTAACTCAATCCCAGATATTGCAGCAGCCTCTGTATTTGTTTTTTTCTGGCTACTATCAATGGACTTTATTTTTTTGAATGCTTTTTATCGTGGAACATTTTATTTTGAGCTTGGATACAGTAATTGGTTCCACATGGAGACACCAGGTCTACATATTCGTATTTTATAGGGAGAAAGCTAGAGGAACTGCAGTAAACAAACATATTTCTGTTTGTACCGATCACATTTAGTGCACTTGCCTAACAAAAAGACTTTGCTTTTCTCCAAAACCATTTTTACTGTGATTTTCTCGGTCCAATGCATACGAATTCCAAACCACTTTGTCCGGATATGACTGGATGAAATCAGAAATATCTGGTTGTGTTTTGGCTAACTCAATCCGAAATATTGTGAAAACCTCTGTGTTTGTGTTTTCTGGACATTATCTATGGACTTTATTGTTATGAATGTTTTTATCAGGGAATATTTAATTTTCTGCTTGAAAACACTAATTGTTTCCACATGGAGACACGAGCTCTACACATTCGTATTTTCTAGGGAGAAAGCTATAGGAACTACGGCAAACAAACATGATATTTCTGTTTGTATAGATGATATTTTTTCTACATACTTAATGAAAAGATTTGCTTTTCTCGAAAACCATTTTTAATGTGATTTTCTCGGTCCATTGCATATGAATTCCACACCACTTTGTCCGGATATGACTGGATGAAACCAGAAATATCCCGTCATGTTTTTGTTAACTCAATCCGAAATATTGCTACAGACTCTGTGTATGTGTTTTCTGGATATTATCGATGGACTTATGGTTTTGAATATTTTTTTCAGGGAACATTTAATTTTGCACTGTAGAAACACTAATTGGTTCATCATGGGGACACCGGCTCAACACATTCGTATTTTCTAGGGAGAAAGCTAGAGGAACTGCGACAAACAAACATGATATTTCTGTTTGTATAGATGACATTTTATGCCCTTGCCTAACGAAAAGACTTTGCTTTTCTCTAAAACCATTTGTACTGGGATGTTCTTGGTCCATTGCATACGAATTACACAACACTTTGTCCGGATATGACTAGATGAAACCAGAAATATCCGGTTGTGTTTTGGCTAACTCAATCCGAAATATTGTGAAAGCCTCTGTGTTTCTGTTTTCTGGATATTATCGATGGACTTTATTGTTTTGAATATTTTTATCAGGGAACATTTATTTTTGTACCGTAGAAACACTAATTAGTTTATCATGGGGACACCAGCTCTACACATTGACACATTCGTATTTTCTAGGGAGAAAGCTAGAGGAACTGCGGCAAACAAACGTGATATTTCTGTTTGTATCGATGACATTTTATGCACTTGCCTAACGAAAAGACTTTGCTTTTCTCCAAAACCATTTTTACTGTGATTTTCTCGGTCCATTGCATAGGAATTCCACACGAGTTTGACCGGATATGACTGGATGATACCGGAAACATCCGGTTGTGTTTTGGCTAAATCAATTCCAGATATTGCTACAGCATCTGTGTTTCTGTTTTCTGGATATTATCGATGGTCTTTATGGTTTTGAATGTTTTTTGTCGGGCCACATTTTATTTTGAGCTTGGATACAGTAATTGGTTCCACATGGAGACACCAGCTGTATATATTTGTATTTTCTAGGGAGAATGCTAGAGGAACTGCGGCAAACAAACATGATATTTCTGTTTGTATCGATGACATTTTATGCACTTGCCTAAGGAAAAGACTTTGCTTTTCTAAAAAAACATTTTTACTGTGAGTTTCTTGGTCCATTGCATAGGAATTCCACACCAGTTTGACCGGATATGACTGGATGATACCGGAAACATCCGGTTGTGTTTTGGCTAACTCAATCCGAAATATTGTGAAAGCCTCTGTGTTTGTGTTTTCTGGACATTATCGATGGACTTTATTGTTTTGAACGTTTTTTATCAGGGAACATTTCATTTTGTACCATTGAAACACTAATTGGTTGCACATGGGGACACCAGCTCTACACATTCGTATTTTGTAAGCTGAAAGCTAGAGGAACTGCGGCAAACAAACATGATATTTCTGTTTGTGTAGATGACATTTTATGCACTTGCCTAATGAAAAGACTTTCCTTTTCTCCAAATCCATTTTTACTGTGATTTTCTCAGTCCATTGCATATGAATTCCAAACCACTCTGTCCGGATATGACTGGATGAAACCGGAAATATCCGGTTGTGTTTTGGCTAACTCAATCCCAGATATTGCTACAGCCTCTGTGTTTGTGTTTCCTGGATATTATGTTTTGACTTTATTGTTTTGAATATTTTTATCAGGAAACATTTATTTTTTGTACCGTAGAAACAGTAATTGGTTCATCATGGGGACACCAGCTCTACACATTCGTATTTTCTAGGGAGAAAGCTAGAGGAACTGCGGCAATCAAACATGATATTTCTGTTTGTATCGATGACATTTTATGCACTTGCCTAACGAAAAGACTTTGCTTTTCGCCAAAACCATTTGTACTGTGATTCTCCCAGTCCATTGCATACAAATTCCACACCAGTTTGTCCGGATATGACTGGATGAAACTGGAAATAACGGGTTTTTTTTTTGGCTAACTCAATCGCAGATATTGCTACAGCCTCTGGGTTTGTGTTTTCCGGATATTATCCTCGGGCTTGATTGTTTTGAATGTTTTTTATCCGGGACATTTTATTTTGAGGTTGGATACAGTAATTGGTTCCACATGGAGAAACCAGCTCTACACATTCGTATTTTCTAGGGAGAAAGCTAGAGGAACTGCGACAAACAAACATATTTCTGTTTGTATCGATGACATTTTATGCACTTGCCTAACGAAAAGACTTTGCTTTTCACGAAAACTATTTGTACTGTGATTCTCCCAGTCCATTGCATACAAATTCCACACCAGTTTGACCGGATATGACTGGATGATACCGGAAACATCTGGTTGTCTTTTGGATAACTCAATTGCAGATATTGCTACAGCATCTGTGTTTCTGTTTTCTGGATAGTACCGATGGACTTTATGGTTTTGAATTTTTTTTGTCGGGCAACATTTTATTTTGAGCTTGGATACAGTAATTGCTTCCACATGGAGACACCAGCTCTACACATTCGTATTTTCTAGGGAGAAAGCTAGAGGAACTGCGGCAAACAAACATGATATTTCTGTTTGCATAGATGACATTTGATGCACTTAACTAATGAAAAGACTTTGCTTTTCTACAAAACCATTTTTACTCTGATTTTCTCAGTCCATTGCATAGGAATTCCACACCACTTCGTCCCAATATGACTGGATGAAACCGGAAATATCCAGTTTTGTTTTGGCTAACTCAATCCCAGATATTGCTACAGCCTCTGTGTTTATGTATTCCTGATATTATCCACAGACTTTATTGTTTTGAAAGTTTTTTATCAGGGAGCATTTAATTTTGTGCTAGGAAACACTAATTGGTTCCACATGGAGACACCAGCTCTACATATTTGCATTTTCTAGGAAGAAAGCCACTTTGTTTCTGTATTCCTGATATTATCCACGGACTTTATTATTTTCAATGTTTCTTTCAGGGAACATTTAATTTTGTGCTTGGAAACACTAACTCAATCCCAGATATTGCAGCAGCCTCTGTGTTTGTTTTTTTCTGGCTACTATCAATGGACTTTATTTTTTTGAATGCTTTTTATCGCGGAACATTTTATTTTGAGCTTGGATACAGTAATTGGTTCCACATGGAGACACCAGGTCTACATATTCGTATTTTATAGGGAGAAAGCTAGAGGAACTGCAGTAAACAAACATATTTCTGTTTGTACCGATCACATTTAGTGCACTTGCCTAACAAAAAGACTTTGCTTTTCTCCAAAACCATTTTTACTGTGATTTTCTCGGTCCAATGCATACGAATTCCAAACCACTTTGTCCGGATATGACTGGATGAAATCAGAAATATCTGGTTGTGTTTTGGCTAACTCAATCCGAAATATTGTGAAAACCTCTGTGTTTGTGTTTTCTGGACATTATCTATGGACTTTATTGTTATGAATGTTTTTATCAGGGAATATTTAATTTTCTGCTTGAAAACACTAATTGTTTCCACATGGAGACACGAGCTCTACACATTCGTATTTTCTAGGGAGAAAGCTATAGGAACTACGGCAAACAAACATGATATTTCTGTTTGTATAGATGATATTTTTTCTACATACTTAATGAAAAGATTTGCTTTTCTCGAAAACCATTTTTAATGTGATTTTCTCGGTCCATTGCATATGAATTCCACACCACTTTGTCCGGATATGACTGGATGAAACCAGAAATATCCCGTCATGTTTTTGTTAACTCAATCCGAAATATTGCTACAGACTCTGTGTATGTGTTTTCTGGATATTATCGATGGACTTATGGTTTTGAATATTTTTTTCAGGGAACATTTAATTTTGCACTGTAGAAACACTAATTGGTTCATCATGGGGACACCGGCTCAACACATTCGTATTTTCTAGGGAGAAAGCTAGAGGAACTGCGACAAACAAACATGATATTTCTGTTTGTATAGATGACATTTTATGCCCTTGCCTAACGAAAAGACTTTGCTTTTCTCTAAAACCATTTGTACTGGGATGTTCTTGGTCCATTGCATACGAATTACACAACACTTTGTCCGGATATGACTAGATGAAACCAGAAATATCCGGTTGTGTTTTGGCTAACTCAATCCGAAATATTGTGAAAGCCTCTGTGTTTCTGTTTTCTGGATATTATCGATGGACTTTATTGTTTTGAATATTTTTATCAGGGAACATTTATTTTTGTACCGTAGAAACACTAATTAGTTTATCATGGGGACACCAGCTCTACACATTGACACATTCGTATTTTCTAGGGAGAAAGCTAGAGGAACTGCGGCAAACAAACGTGATATTTCTGTTTGTATCGATGACATTTTATGCACTTGCCTAACGAAAAGACTTTGCTTTTCTCCAAAACCATTTTTACTGTGATTTTCTCGGTCCATTGCATAGGAATTCCACACGAGTTTGACCGGATATGACTGGATGATACCGGAAACATCCGGTTGTGTTTTGGCTAACTCAATTCCAGATATTGCTACAGCATCTGTGTTTCTGTTTTCTGGATATTATCGATGGTCTTTATGGTTTTGAATGTTTTTTGTCGGGCCACATTTTATTTTGAGCTTGGATACAGTAATTGGTTCCACATGGAGACACCAGCTGTATATATTTGTATTTTCTAGGGAGAATGCTAGAGGAACTGCGGCAAACAAACATGATATTTCTGTTTGTATCGATGACATTTTATGCACTTGCCTAAGGAAAAGACTTTGCTTTTCTAAAAAAACATTTTTACTGTGAGTTTCTTGGTCCATTGCATAGGAATTCCACACCAGTTTGACCGGATATGACTGGATGATACCGGAAACATCCGGTTGTGTTTTGGCTAACTCAATCCGAAATATTGTGAAAGCCTCTGTGTTTGTGTTTTCTGGACATTATCGATGGACTTTATTGTTTTGAACGTTTTTTATCAGGGAACATTTCATTTTGTACCATTGAAACACTAATTGGTTGCACATGGGGACACCAGTTCTACACATTCATATTTTGTAAGCTGAAAGCTAGAGGAACTGCGGCAAACAAACATGATATTTCTGTTTGTGTAGATGACATTTTATGCACTTGCCTAATGAAAAGACTTTCCTTTTCTCCAAATCCATTTTTACTGTGATTTTCTCAGTCCATTGCATATGAATTCCAAACCACTCTGTCCGGATATGACTGGATGAAACCGGAAATATCCGGTTGTGTTTTGGCTAACTCAATCCCAGATATTGCTACAGCCTCTGTGTTTGTGTTTCCTGGATATTATGTTTGGACTTTATTGTTTTGAATATTTTTATCAGGAAACATTTATTTTTTGTACCGTAGAAACAGTAATTGGTTCATCATGGGGACACCAGCTCTACACATTCGTATTTTCTAGGGAGAAAGCTAGAGGAACTGCGGCAATCAAACATGATATTTCTGTTTGTATCGATGACATTTTATGCACTTGCCTAACGAAAAGACTTTGCTTTTCGCCAAAACCATTTGTACTGTGATTCTCCCAGTCCATTGCATACGAATTCCACACCAGTTTGTCCGGATATGACTGGATGAAACTGGAAATAACGGTTTTTTTTTTTGGCTAACTCAATCGCAGATATTGCTACAGCCTCTGGGTTTGTGTTTTCCGGATATTTTCCTCGGGCTTGATTGTTTTGAATGTTTTTTATCCGGGACATTTTATTTTGAGGTTGGATACAGTAATTGGTTCCACATGGAGAAACCAGCTCTACACATTCATATTTTCTAGGGAGAAAGCTAGAGGAACTGCGACAAACAAACATATTTCTGTTTGTATCGATGACATTTTATGCACTTGCCTAACGAAAAGACTTTGCTTTTCACGAAAACCATTTGTACTGTGATTCTCCCAGTCCATTGCATACAAATTCCACACCAGTTTGACCGGATATGACTGGATGATACCGGAAACATCTGGTTGTGTTTTGGATAACTCAATTGCAGATATTGCTACAGCATCTGTGTTTCTGTTTTCTGGATAGTACCGATGGACTTTATGGTTTTGAATTTTTTTTGTCGGGCAACATTTTATTTTGAGCTTGGATACAGTAATTGCTTCCACATGGAGACACCAGCTCTACACATTCGTATTTTCTAGGGAGAAAGCTAGAGGAACTGCGGCAAACAAACATGATATTTCTGTTTGCATAGATGACATTTGATGCACTTAACTAATGAAAAGACTTTGCTTTTCTACAAAACCATTTTTACTCTGATTTTCTCAGTCCATTGCATAGGAATTCCACACCACTTCGTCCCAATATGACTGGATGAAACCGGAAATATCCAGTTTTGTTTTGGCTAACTCAATCCCAGATATTGCTACAGCCTCTGTGTTTATGTATTCCTGATATTATCCACAGACTTTATTGTTTTGAAAGTTTTTTATCAGGGAGCATTTAATTTTGTGCTAGGAAACACTAATAGGTTCCACATGGAGACACCAGCTCTACATATTTGCATTTTCTAGGAAGAAAGCCACTTTGTTTCTGTATTCCTGATATTATCCACGGACTTTATTATTTTCAATGTTTCTTTCAGGGAACATTTAATTTTGTGCTTGGAAACACTAACTCAATCCCAGATATCGCAGCAGCCTCTGTGTTTGTTTTTTTCTGGCTACTATCAATGGACTTTATTTTTTTGAATGCTTTTTATCGCGGAACATTTTATTTTGAGCTTGGATACAGTAATTGGTTCCACATGGAGACACCAGGTCTACATATTCGTATTTTATAGGGAGAAAGCTAGAGGAACTGCAGTAAACAAACATATTTCTGTTTGTACCGATCACATTTAGTGCACTTGCCTAACAAAAAGACTTTGCTTTTCTCCAAAACCATTTTTACTGTGATTTTCTCGGTCCAATGCATACGAATTCCAAACCACTTTGTCCGGATATGACTGGATGAAATCAGAAATATCTGGTTGTGTTTTGGCTAACTCAATCCGAAATATTGTGAAAACCTCTGAGTTTGTGTTTTCTGGACATTATCTATGGACTTTATTGTTATGAATGTTTTTATCAGGGAATATTTAATTTTCTGCTTGAAAACACTAATTGTTTCCACATGGAGACACGAGCTCTACACATTCGTATTTTCTAGGGAGAAAGCTATAGGAACTACGGCAAACAAACATGATATTTCTGTTTGTATAGATGATATTTTTTCTACATACTTAATGAAAAGATTTGCTTTTCTCGAAAACCATTTTTAATGTGATTTTCTCGGTCCATTGCATATGAATTCCACACCACTTTGTCCGGATATGACTGGATGAAACCAGAAATATCCCGTCATGTTTTTGTTAACTCAATCCGAAATATTGCTACAGACTCTGTGTATGTGTTTTCTGGATATTATCGATGGACTTATGGTTTTGAATATTTTTTTCAGGGAACATTTAATTTTGCACTGTAGAAACACTAATTGGTTCATCATGGGGACACCGTCTCAACACATTCGTATTTTCTAGGGAGAAAGCTAGAGGAACTGCGACAAACAAACATGATATTTCTGTTTGTATAGATGACATTTTATGCCCTTGCCTAACGAAAAGACTTTGCTTTTCTCTAAAACCATTTGTACTGGGATGTTCTTGGTCCATTGCATACGAATTACACAACACTTTGTCCGGATATGACTAGATGAAACCAGAAATATCCGGTTGTGTTTTGGCTAACTCAATCCGAAATATTGTGAAAGCCTCTGTGTTTGTGTTTTCTGGACATTATCTATGGACTTTATTGTTATGAATGTTTTTATCAGGGAATATTTAATTTTCTGCTTGAAAACACTAATTGTTTCCACATGGAGACACGAGCTCTACACATTCGTATTTTCTAGGGAGAAAGCTATAGGAACTACGGCAAACAAACATGATATTTCTGTTTGTATAGATGATATTTTTTCTACATACTTAATGAAAAGATTTGCTTTTCTCGAAAACCATTTTTAATGTGATTTTCTCGGTCCATTGCATATGAATTCCACACCACTTTGTCCGGATATGACTGGATGAAACCAGAAATATCCCGTCATGTTTTTGTTAACTCAATCCGAAATATTGCTACAGACTCTGTGTATGTGTTTTCTGGATATTATCGATGGACTTATGGTTTTGAATATTTTTTTCAGGGAACATTTAATTTTGCACTGTAGAAACACTAATTGGTTCATCATGGGGACACCGGCTCAACACATTCGTATTTTCTAGGGAGAAAGCTAGAGGAACTGCGACAAACAAACATGATATTTCTGTTTGTATAGATGACATTTTATGCCCTTGCCTAACGAAAAGACTTTGCTTTTCTCTAAAACCATTTGTACTGGGATGTTCTTGGTCCATTGCATACGAATTACACAACACTTTGTCCGGATATGACTAGATGAAACCAGAAATATCCGGTTGTGTTTTGGCTAACTCAATCCGAAATATTGTGAAAGCCTCTGTGTTTCTGTTTTCTGGATATTATCGATGGACTTTATTGTTTTGAATATTTTTATCAGGGAACATTTATTTTTGTACCGTAGAAACACTAATTAGTTTATCATGGGGACACCAGCTCTACACATTGACACATTTGTATTTTCTAGGGAGAAAGCTAGAGGAACTGCGGCAAACAAACGTGATATTTCTGTTTGTATCGATGACATTTTATGCACTTGCCTAACGAAAAGACTTTGCTTTTCTCCAAAACCATTTTTACTGTGATTTTCTCGGTCCATTGCATAGGAATTCCACACGAGTTTGACCGGATATGACTGGATGATACCGGAAACATCCGGTTGTGTTTTGGCTAACTCAATCGCAGATATTGCTACAGCCTCTGGGTTTCTGTTTTCTGGATATTATCGATGGTCTTTATGGTTTTGAATGTTTTTTGTCAGGCCACATTTTATTTTGAGCTTGGATACAGTAATTGGTTCCACATGGAGACACCAGCTGTATATATTTGTATTTTCTAGGGAGAATGCTAGAGGAACTGCGGCAAACAAACATGATATTTCTGTTTGTATCGATGACATTTTATGCACTTGCCTAAGGAAAAGACTTTGCTTTTCTAAAAAAACATTTTTACTGTGAGTTTCTTGGTCCATTGCATAGGAATTCCACACCAGTTTGACCGGATATGACTGGATGATACCGGAAACATCCGGTTGTGTTTTGGCTAACTCAATCCGAAATATTGTGAAAGCCTCTGTGTTTGTGTTTTCTGGACATTATCGATGGACTTTATTGTTTTGAATGTTTTTTATCAGGGAACATTTCATTTTGTACCATTGAAACACTAATTGGTTGCACATGGGGACACCAGCTCTACACATTCATATTTTGT
Organism: Lepus europaeus; assembly: GCF_033115175.1. Classification (NCBI taxonomy): domain Eukaryota; kingdom Metazoa; phylum Chordata; class Mammalia; order Lagomorpha; family Leporidae; genus Lepus; species Lepus europaeus. The sequence goes on along the minus strand of NW_026909158.1, from coordinate 5,241,707 downwards.
AAGCTGAAAGCTAGAGGAACTGCGGCAAACAAACATGATATTTCTGTTTGTGTAGATGACATTTTATGCACTTGCCTAACGAAAAGACTTTCCTTTTCTCCAAATCCATTTTTACTGTGATTTTCTCAGTCCATTGCATATGAATTCCAAACCACTCTGTCCGGATATGACTGGATGAAACCGGAAATATCCGGTTGTGTTTTGGCTAACTCAATCCCAGATATTGCTACAGCCTCTGTGTTTGTGTTTCCTGGATATTATGTTTGGACTTTATTGTTTTGAATATTTTTATCAGGAAACATTTATTTTTTGTACCGTAGAAACAGTAATTGGTTCATCATGGGGACACCAGCTCTACACATTCGTATTTTCTAGGGAGAAAGCTAGAGGAACTGCGGCAATCAAACATGATATTTCTGTTTGTATCGATGACATTTTATGCACTTGCCTAACGAAAAGACTTTGCTTTTCGCCAAAACCATTTGTACTGTGATTCTCCCAGTCCATTGCATACGAATTCCACACCAGTTTGTCCGGATATGACTGGATGAAACTGGAAATAACGGTTTTTTTTTTTGGCTACCTCAATCGCAGATATTGCTACAGCCTCTGGGTTTGTGTTTTCCGGATATTATCCTCGGGCTTGATTGTTTTGAATGTTTTTTATCCGGGACATTTTATTTTGAGGTTGGATACAGTAATTGGTTCCACATGGAGAAACCAGCTCTACACATTCGTATTTTCTAGGGAGAAAGCTAGAGGAACTGCGACAAACAAACATATTTCTGTTTGTATCGATGACATTTTATGCACTTGCCTAACGAAAAGACTTTGCTTTTCACGAAAACCATTTGTACTGTGATTCTCCCAGTCCATTGCATACAAATTCCACACCAGTTTGACCGGATATGACTGGATGATACCGGAAATATCTGGTTGTGTTTTGGATAACTCAATTGCAGATATTGCTACAGCATCTGTGTTTCTGTTTTCTGGATAGTACCGATGGACTTTATGGTTTTGAATTTTTTGTCGGGCAATATTTTATTTTGAGCTTGGATACAGTAATTGGTTCCACATGGAGACACCAGCTCTACACATTCGTATTTTCTAGGGAGAAAGCTAGAGGAACTGTGGCAATCAAACATGATATTTCTGTTTGTATCGATGACACTTTATGCACTTGCCTAACGAAAAGACTTTGCTTTTCGACAAAACCATTTGTACTGTGATTCTCACAGTCCATTGCATACGAATTCCACACCAGTTTGTCAAGATATGACTGGATGGAACTGGAAATAACCGGTTTTGTTTTGGCTAACTCAATCCCAGATATTGCTAGAGCCTCTGGTTTGTGTTTTCTGGATATTATCCACGGGCTTCATTGTTTTGAATGTTTTTTATCCGGGACATTTTATTTTGAGGTTGGATACAGTAATTGGTTCCACATGGAGAAACCAGCTCTACACATTCGTATTTTCTAGGGAGAAAGCTAGAGGAACTGCGGCAATCAAACATGATATTTCTGTTTGTATCGATGACATTTTATGCACTTGCCTAACGAAAAGACTTTGCTTTTCTCCAAAACCATTTGTACTGTGATTTTCTTGGTCCATTGAAACGAATTCCACACCAGTTTGTCCATATATGACTGGAAGAAACCAGAAATATCCGGTTGTGTTTTGGCTAACTCAATTGGAAATATTGTGAAAGCCTTTGTGTTTGTGTTTTCTGGATATTATCGATGGACTTTATTGTTTTGAATACTTTTAGCAGGGAACATTTATTTTTGTACCGTAGAAACAATAGTTAGTTCATCATGGGGACACCATCTCTACACATTGTCACATTCGTGTTTTCTAGGGAGAAATCTAGAGGAACTGCGGCAAACAAACATGATATTTATGTTTGTATCGATGACATTATATGCACTTGCCTAACGAAAAGACTTTTCTTTTCTAAAAAGTCATTTTTACTGTGAGTTTCTCCGTCCATTGCATAGGAATTCCACACCAGTTTGACCGGATATGACTGGATGAACCGGAAACATCCGGTTGTGTTTTGGCTAACTCAATTCCAGATATTGCTACAGCATCTGTGTTTCTGTTTTCTGGATATTATCGATGGTCTTTATGGTTTTGAATGTTTTTTGTCAGGCAACATTTTATTTTGAGCTTGGATAAGTAATTGTTTCCACATGGAGACACCAGCTCTACACATTCGTATTTTCTAGGGAGAAAGCTAGAGGAAGTGCAGCAAACAAACGTGAAAATTCTGTTTGTATAGATGATATTTTATCTACATACTTAATGAAAAGATTTGCTTTTCTCGAAAACCACTTTTACTGTGATTTTCTCGGTCCATTGCATATGAATTCCACACCACTTTGTCCGGATATGACTAGATGAAACCAGAAATATCCGGTTGTGTTTTGGCTAACTCAATCCGAAATATTGTGAAAGCCTCTGTGTTTGTGTTTTCTGGACATTATCGATGGACTTTATTGTTTTGAATGTTTTTTATCAGGGAACATTTCATTTTGTACCATTGAAACACTAATTGGTTGCACATGGGGACACCAGCTCTACACATTCATATTTTGTAAGCTGAAAGCTAGAGGAACTGCGGCAAACAAACATGATATTTATGCTTGTGTAGATTACATTTTATGCACTTGCCTAACGAAAAGACTTTGCTTTTCTCCAAAACCATTTTTACTGTGATTGTCTCGTTACATTGCATACGAATTCCACACCACTTTGTCCGGATATGACTGGATGAAACCGGAAATATCCGGTTTTGTTTTGGCTAACTCAATCCCAGATATTGTTGCAGCCTCTCTGATTATGTTTTTGGATATTATCAATGGACTTTATTGTTTTGAATGTTTTTCATTGGTGAACATTATATGTTAAGCTTGGATACAGTAATTGCTTCCACATGTAGACACCAGCTCTACATATTTGTATTTTCTAGGGAGAAAGCCTGAGGAACTGTGGCAAACACACAGGATATTTCTGTTTGTATCAATGATATTTTATGCACTTTCCTAACGAAAAGACTTTGCTTTTCTCCAAAACCATTTCTACTCTGATTTCCTAAGCCCATTCCATACGAATTCCACACCACTTTTTCCGGATATGACTTGATGAAACCGGAAATATCCGTTTGTGTATGGCTAACTCAATCCAAAATATTGCTACAGCCTCTGTGTTTGTGTATTCCTGATATTATCCACGGCATTTATTGTTTTGAATGTTTTTTATCGGGGAACATTTAATTTTGTACTGTTGATACACAAACTTGTTCCACTTGGAGACACCAACTCTACACATTCGTATTTTCTAGGGAGAAAACTAGAGGAACTGCGGCAAAGAAACATGATATTTCTGTTTATATCGTTGACATTTTATTCACTTGCCTAACGAAAAGACTTTGCTTTTCTCTAAAACCATTTTTACTGTGATGTTCTCGATCCATTTCATACGAATTCCACAACTGTTCACCGGATATGACTGGATGAAACCGGAAATATCCAGTTTTCTTTTGGCTAATTCAATCCCAGATATTGGTACAACCTCTGTGTTTGTGTATTCCTGATATTATCCACAGAATTTATTGTTTTAATGTTTTTTTATCAGGGAACATTTAATTTTGTGCTTGTAAACACTAATTCTTTCCAGATGGAGACAACAGTACTACACATTCGGATTTTCTAGGGAGAAAGCTAGAGGAACTTTGGCAAACAAACATGATATTTATCTGTATAGACGAAAATTTATGCAGTTGCCTAACGAAAAGACTTAGCTTTTCTCCAAACATATTTTTACTGTGATTTTTTTGGTTCATTGCATACAAATTCCACATCACTTTGTCCGGATATGACTGGATGAAAACAGAAATATCCGGTTGTGTTTTGGCTAACACAATCCGAAATATTGTGAAGGCCTCTGTGTTTGTGTTTTCTGGATATTATCGATGGACTTTATTGTTTTGAATATTTTTATCAGGGAACATTTAATTTTGTACCCTCTTAACACTAATTGGTTCATCATGGGGACACCATCTCTACACATTCGTATTTTCTAGGGAGAAAGCTAGAGGAACTGCGGCAAACAAACATGATACTTCTGTTTGTATCGATGACATTTTATGCACTTTCCTAAAGAAAAGGCTTTGCTTTTCTCCAATACCATTTTTTACTGTGATTTTCTAAGTCCATTGCATACGAATTCCACACCAGTTTGTCCGGATATGACTGGATGAAAGCGGAAATATACGGTTGTGTTTTGGCTTACTCAATCCGAAATATTGTGAAAGCCTCTGTGTTTTCTGGATATTGTCAACGGACTTTTTTTTTTACTTTTATTTAATGAATATAAATTTCCAGTGTACAGCTTATGGATTACAAGCCCAGGCTTACAACTTTGAAAGCTACTGCAGTGGACTGGCCTCTTGGGTCTCCTTGAGGGCAGATCACTGTACAGATCAGCCATTAATAGGCCTGCCACCCATTGCTTCTGATGCCGAGCTTTCTTTTCCTTCTGGTTTGTGTTAAAGCAGACCAGAGGATGCAATCAAGAGAGTGCCCAAGTCCCATCTCTAATCTTCAATGGCCTGAACTACAAGTCTATAGTCACAGGCATGTTCTGCAGTAGTTTTCCTAAGGTAGACAATGCCCATGAGGAAAATTATATTCTCACTTAAAAACTTTGTTTCCATTTGGTGTGAAAGGGAGGTTTTTTCCACTTACTGTTTACTTTGATGATGGCGAAGTAAATCTAGCTATGAGATTATTATTTGAGCTCTTATTTTGGCTATGCTATTACAGAAAAATGTTAGCCATCTCTTTTAAAAGGTCTAAAGATTAAATTGTGCGTCCTACAGATTCCTTTATAATAGAATTAGTTTCCTACCTTGAAGAGAATAGAGAAATGAAAGAACAAGTTGGGCTTAGAATAGAGAAATGAGGGAGAAAGTCCTAGATCGCTTGCTGACAATAGCAATATCACATGAATACTTAGCAAACCGTTTCAACCATTAGATAACAACTTAAGAAAACATTTACCAGAAGGTCCAATGCCTTCTATAAATTTTAAGAATCATGTATTTGAAAACACCTCTTAAATAGCTAACATGGTGTAGTTTGTTTAGCCAGTAAACTTAAGCACAACCATCTAAAATGTTTTTAGTTTCTTTCTACCAACAAGTATAAAATATATGATACAGAGATTCAGGTCACACAAATTAAAATGTACCTTTGATTGATTTTAGCAGCTTAAATTTATGAACAATCTTATCTATAAGCCATTTAAAATAAAACTCTTAATAAAATTTCCCCATGTGGACATACCGTATGTACACACATATAACATAGCATAATAGACCAATATAGCAATTTTAATAATAGCTTTTAAAATCTTTAACACTTTTTGTAGATTGCCAATGGATTTGAATTGCTTTGTGTTTTTAGTAACCTCAGTTAACCATACTTTCTCTCAGTTGGTACTGTTAATACATTATTGGCTTCATCTGTTTACAGAGCCATCCGAAAGTACTGCATACAATGGAAGTGGCTGGAAAAAGTCCATAGGAACCTATAGGAGGACAGCTAAACACAGAACCAACAACGCTTTAGTTTTATGAGCAGCACATCATATATAACTGTGGATGACCAAAGACTTTAAGTCGCCATGTTTAAAATTATAAACTCATCAACCAACAAGAGGCACTTGCTTACTTCACAGTATTTTTGAAAGCACCTGTAGGATTTGACAAGTATTTAACCCTTTAGGCCTCTGGGGCTTTCTCATTAAGATAACTATCATGTCTAGTAACACAAGATCATTAGACTTTTTAATTCTCAAACATTTGTATTAATAGCATTTTTCATTTTAGAAACTTAAAAACTGGTACTGCATCCTGACAGTACTTCTAATATAATCCAAATAGTCTGCTTAGTTGGTGTCTCTAGAAGATGAGAGACATAGGTCCTTCGATTTTTTCAGTTGGGCCCAAACTGGACAAACCAAAGTCCAGGATTTACTGGAAATTTTAGAGACCAGATTGTTTGAAACTTTGATTTTTTGAATGCCTGTCAAGAATGCCAAGAAGGCTCAAAATCCAAAATATCTGGTTGAAATAAGAGTCCTTAAAATCATGACATAACATAGACAAAATTTGATCATTGTTACAAGGTGACTATTCAAATCTTTGAAAATAAGCACATAGTTAAATAACCCATAGCTCTTAATAAAAATTCAGCTGTTTTTGAACAATTAGAATTTAACAGACATCAAGAGCACATAATAGATTACTTGAACACATTGCTTTAACAGAGCATCAGAGTTTAATTCTATGTCAAAGAGAAACTGAGCTTCCTGTGATCTTTTGCTGTGAGGTTTCCTTCCTTTACCCTCTTTCATATTGGTGACCGTGTTTCTGTGTTTCTGTGTGTAACACATCTTTAAGTATCTTTTGCAGGGCAGGATGAGTGGCAACAAATTCTTTCAGTTTCTGTTTGCTATGAAAAGTCTTAATTTCATCTTCATTCACAAATGAGAGCTTTGCAGGATATAGTATTCTGAGCTGGCAGTTTTTCTCTCTTAATACCTGGGCTATGTCTCGCCATTCCCTTCTAGCTTGTAGGGTTTCTGATGAGAAGTCTGCTGTGAGTCTAATTGGAGATCCTCTAAGAGTAATCTGACGTTTCTCTCTTGCACATTTTAGGATCTTTTCTTTATGTTTCACTGTGATGAGTTTGATTACAACATGTCGTGGTGAGGATCTCTTTTGGTCATGTTTACTAGGGGTTCTATAAGCTTCCTGTACTAAGATGCCTCTGTCCTTCTCCAAACCTGGGAAATTTTCTGCTAGTATCTCACTGAAAATGCCTTCTAATCCTTTCTCCCTCTCCATGCCTTCAGGAACTCCTAGAACCCGAATGTTGGGTTTTTTAATAGTATCCTGTAGATTCCTGACAATATTTTTTAGATTTCTGATTTCTTCTTCTTTTCTTTGGTTTGCCTGTTTCCTTTCCTGTTGTCTGTCTTCTAAGTCTGATATTCTCTCTTCTGCTTCGCCCATTCTGTTTTTAAGGCTCTCTAATGTGTTTGTCATTTGATCTATTGAATTCTTCATTTCATTATGATTTCTCATCACTATCACAGTTTCTTGTTCCACTAGTTATTTCATTTCATTTTGATTCCTCCTTAATATTTCACTTTCATGAGAGAGATTTTCTATCTTGTCCATTAAGGATTTTTGTAGTTCAAGAATTTGTTTTTGTGAACTTCTTAGTGTTCTTATCAATTTTTTGAGATCTAATTCTTGCATTTCTTCAATGTCATCATCTTCATAATCTTGAATTGGGGTGTCTTTTTCATTTGGGGGCATCATAGTGTCTTCCTTGTTCTCGTTAGCTTGGTTTTTGCGTTTGTTGTTTGGCATGTTGGAGATATTTGGTTTCTTCACTGTGGTGTTTTTTCTTGTTACACTATGGCTCTATATTAAGTGGACTGTCTGCTTTCAGTGGAGCCTTAGAGGCTTGAGATGAGTGTGGACTGAGAGCTGTGTTTGGTTCCTCAGGGTTGAGGGTGTGTCAAAGATGACACTCCCAGGTTAGGTGTGGCAAATGTCTCTTTCTTTTTTTGATTTAAAAGGGAAGTAATTCCGCACAGCTGAACGTAATTGGAGGTAGTTAGCAGGCAAATGATATACCCATAGGAGCCAGTGATTGGAAGCTCTTTGCCAAGGACCACACAGGGAATCTGCGCTGCCCTCAGTGTGGGCTCCAATTCTCCTGCAGTCTCCCACTGGGTTGCCAAGTTAGATGCTAATCTCCTGTTATTTCACCCCTCCCCCCAGAGTCAGGTGTTTCTGCTAGGCTCAGGGCTGGTGCAGACCTGAGGTCGCCCTGCTTATGACGTATGTCCAAAATGGTGCCTGCTCTGTCCTGCTCGCCTTCGAGAGGTGAGCGGAGAGAGAGAAACTTGTGTCCGTATCGGTCACTTTTTTTTTTCCTCTCTCTCTTCTAGTTAGCCTGGTGAACTTTTCCCCATGGAGTTTCAAGCCTTGTTCCCTCTAGTCTCCTCTTTCCACTTGACCGCTGGTGTCTCGGGCTATTGAGGTTCAGCTCACCTCACGTTCCAGCGCTTGTGTGTTGAGTCTGCCGCTGGTGTCCTCAACTTGGGCTCCCACGCTCTCCACGCAGGTCCACTGTGAATCACTAGTTCTGGAAGAGTTTCCTCTGCTGTTTCTTCCCCTACTCTTCCTTGACCCTGCAGTATCTCCACTTTTATTAACGTGCGTCTTGACGAACTATCAATGTGCTCCCTTCCTATTCCCTCCTCCTTAATATTTCATTTTCACGAGAGATTTTCTATCTTGTCCATTAAGGATTTCTGTAGATCAAGAATTTGTTTTTGAGAACTTCTTAATGTTCTTATCAATTTTTTGAGATCCGCTTATTGCATTTCTTAGATCTCATAGTCTTCATAATCTTGAATTGGGGTGTCTTTTTCATTTGGGGGCATCATAGTGTCTTCCTTGTTCTTGTTACCTCGGTTTTTGCATTTGTTGTTTGGCATGTTGGATATATTTGGTTTCTTCACTGTGGTGTTTTTTCTTGTTACACTATGGCTCTATATTAAGTGGACTGTCTGCTTTCAGTGGAGCCTTAGAGGCTTGAGATGAGTGTGGACTGAGAGCTGTGTTTGGTTCCTCAGGGTTGAGGGTGTGTCAAAGATGACACTCCCAGGTTAGGTGTGGCAAATGTCTCTTTCTTTTTTGGATTCAAAAGGGAAGTAATTCCACACAGCTGAACGTAATTGGAGGTAGTTAGCAGGCAAATGATATACCCACAGGAGCCAGAGATCGGAAGCTCTTTCCCAAGGACCACACAGGGAATCTGTGCTGCCCTCAGTGTGGGCTCCAATTCTCCTGCAGTCTCCCACTGGTTTGCCAAGTTAGATCCTAATCTCCTGTTATTTCACCCCTCCCCCCAGAGTCAGGTGTTTCTGCTAGGCTCAGGGCCGGTGCAGACCTGAGGTCACACTGCTTATGACATATCTCCAAAATGGCGCCTGCTCTGTCTTCCTCACCTTTGAGAGGTGAGCGGAGAGAGAGAAACTTGTGTCCGTATCGGTCACTTTTTAAATTTTTTTCCTCTCTCTCTTCTAGTTAGCCTGGTGAATTTTTCCCCACGGAGTTTCAAGCCTCGTTCCCTACAGCCTCCACTTTCCACTTGCCCGCTGGTGTCTCGGGCAATTGAGGTTCACCTCACCTCACATTCCAGCGCTGGTGTGTTGAGTCTGCCGCTGGTGTCCCGAACTTGGGCTCCCACGCTCTCCACGCAGGTCCACTGTGAATCACTAGTTCCAGAAGTGTTTCCTCTGCTGTTTCATCCCCTACTCTTCCTTGACCCTGCAGTATCTCCACTTATATTAAACTGTCTCTCCCCCGGACTAATATTGTGCTCCCTGCCTATTCTGCCATCTTTCCGCTCTCCTAATTTCCTAACCGGACTATAATCTTTTGAATGTTTTTTATTGGGGAACATTTTATTTAGAGCGTGGATACAGTAATTGGTTCCACATGTAGACAGCAGCTCTACATATTTGTATTTTTTAGGGAGAAAGCTAGAGGAAATGCGGCAAACAAAAATGATATTTCTGTTTGTATAGATGACATTTTATGCACTTTCCTAATGAAAAGACTTTGCTTTTCTCCAAAACCATTTGTACTGTGATTTTCTCAGCCCATTGCATACGAATTCCATGCCAGTTTGTCCGGATATTACTGGATGAAAACAGAAATATCCGGTTGTGTTTTGGCTAACTCAATCCAAAACATTGCTACAGCCTCTGTGTTTGTGTTTTCTGGATATTATCAATGGACTTTATTGTTTTGAATATTTATATCAAGTAACATTTAATTTTGTACCATAGAAACACTAATTGGTTCTTCATGGGGACACCAGCACTACACATTCATATTTCCTAGGGAGACTGCTGGCGGAACTTCGGCAAACAAACATGATATTTCTGTTTGTATAGATGGCATTTTATGCACTTGCCTAAGGAAAAGACTTTGCTATTCTCCAAAACCATTTTTACTGTGATTTTCTCGGTACACTTCATACGCATCCACACCAGTTTGTCCAGATATGACTGGATGAAACCGGAAATATCTGGTTTTTTTTTTTTTTGGCTAACTAAATCCCAGATATTGCTACAGCCTCTATGTTTGTGTATTCCTGATATTATCCACGGAATTTATTGTTTTGAATGTGTTTTATCAGGGAACATTTTATTTTGTGCTGTGAAACACTAATTGGTTCCACATGGAGACACAAGCTCTCACATCCTATTTTCGAGGGAGAAAGCTAGAGGAACTGAAGCAAACAAACATGATATTTCTGTTTGTATCGATGACATTTTATGCACTTGCCTAACGAAGAGACTTTGCTATTCTCCAAAACCATTTTTACTGCGATTTTCTCCGTCCATTGCATACGAATGCCACACCAGTTTGTCTGGATATGACTGGATGAAAACAGAAATATCCGGTTGTGTTTTGGCTAACTCAAACCGAAATATTGTGAAAGCCTCCGTGTTTGTGTTTTCTGGATATTATCGATGGACTTTATTGTTTTGAATGTTTTTTTCAGAGAACATTTAATTTTATACCGTAGAAACACTAATTGGTTTCAGATGGAGACACCAGTTCTACACATTCGTATTTTCTAGGGAGAAAGCTAGAGGAACTGCAACAATCAAACATGATATTTCTGTTTGTATAGATGACATTTTATGCACTTGCCTAATGAAATGACTTTGCTTTTCTCCAAAACCATATTTACTGTGATGTCCTTACTCCATTTCATATGAATTCCACAACAGTTTACCATATATGACTTGATAAAACCGGAAATATCCGGTTGTGTTTTGGCAAACACAATCCAAAATATTGCCACAACCTCTGTGTTTGTGTATTCCTGTTATTATCCACACAATTTATTGATTTGAATGTTTTTTATAAGGGAACACTTAATTTTGTGCTTGGAGTCACTAATTCGTTCCACATGGAGACACCAATTCTACACAACGGTATTTTCTAGGGAGAAAGCTAGAGGAACTGCGACAAACAAACATGATATTTCTGTTGTTATAGATGACATTTTATGCACTTTCCTAAAGAAAAGGCTTTGCTTTTCTCCAAAACCATTTGTACTGTGATTTTTTCAGTACATTGCATAGGAATTCCACACCAGTTTGTCCGGATATGACTGGATGAAACCGGAAATATCGGTTTTGTTTTGGCAAACACAATCCCAGATATTGCTACAGCCTCTGTGTTTGTGTATTCCTTATATTATCCACGGACTTTATTGTTTTGAATGTATTTATCGGAGAACATTTTATTTTGAGCTTGGATACACTAATTGGTTCCACATGGAGACACCAGCTCTATATATTCGTATTTTCTAGGGAGAAAGCTAGAGGAACTGTGGCAAACAAACATGATATTTCTGTTTGTCTAGACGACATTTTATGCACTTGCCTAACGAAAAGACTTTGCTTTTCTACAAAACCATTTTTACTCTGATTTTCTCAGCCCATTGCATACGAATTCCACACCAGTTTGTCTGGATATGAATGGATGAAAACAGAAATATCCGGTTGTGTTTTGGCTAACTCAATCCGAAACATTGTGAAAGCCTCTGTGTTTGTGCTTTCTGGATATTATCGATGGACTTTATTGTTTTGAATGTTTTTATCAGGTAACATTTAATTTTGTACCATAGAAACACTAATTGGTTTCAAATGGAGACACCAGCTCTACACATTCGTATTTTCTAGGGAGAAAGCTAGAGGAACTGCGACAAACAAACATGATATTTCTGTTTGTGCAGATGACATTTTATGCACTTGCCTAACGAAAAGACTTTGCTTTTCTCCAAAACGATTTGTACTGTGATTTTCTCAGTCCATTGCATATGAATTCCACACCAGTTGTCCGGATATGAGTGGATGAAACCGGAAATATCCGGTTGTGTTTTGGCTAACTCAATCCCAGATATTGCAACAGCCTCTTTGTTTGTGTATTCCTTATATTATCAACGGACTTTATAGTTTTCATTTTTTTTTTCATCGGGGAACATTTAATTTTGTTCCTGGGAAGACTAATTGGTTCCACATGTTGACACCAGCTCTACACATTTGTATTTTCTAGGGAGAAAGCCAGAGGAACTGTGAAAAACAAACATGATGTTTCTATTTGCATAGATGACTTTTTATGCACTTGCCTAACGAAAAGACTTTCCTTTTCTCCAAAACAATTTTTACTGTGATTTTCTCGGTCCATTGCATACGAATTCCACACCAGTTTGTCCGGATATGACTGGATGAAAGCGGAAATATCCGGTTGTGTTATGGCTAACTCAATCCCATATATTGCTACAGCTTCTGTATTTGTGTATTCCTGATATTATCCACAGAACTAAGGCAAACAAACATGATATTTCTGTTTTTATAGAGGACATTTTATGCACTTGCCTAATGAAAGACTTTGCTTTTCTCCAAAACCATTTTTACTGTGATTTTCTCGGTCTATTGCATACGAATTCCAAAACACTTTGTCTGTATATGGCTGGATGAAACTAGAAATATCCGGTTGTGTTTTGCCTAACTCAAATCGAAATATTGCTACAGCCTCTGTGTTTGTGTTTTATGGATATTATCGATGAACTTTCTTGTTTTGAATTTTTTATCAGGGAACATTTAATTTTGTACTGTTGAAACACTAATTGGTTCATCATGGGAACACGAGCTCTATGCATTCGTATTTTCTAGGTAGAAAGCTAGAGGAACTGCGGCAAACAAACATGATATTTCTGTTTGTATAGATGGTATTTTATGCACTTGCCTAACGAAAAGACTTTGCTTTTCTCCAAAACCATTTGTACTGTGATTTTTCAGTCCATTGCATACGAATTCCACAACAGTTTGTCCGGATATGTCTGGATGAAACCAGAAATGTCCGGTTTTTTTTTGGCTAACTAAATCCCAGATATTCCTACAGCCTCTGTGTTTGTGAATTCCGGATATTATCCAGGGACTTTGTTGTTTGTAATGCTTTTTATCAGGGAACTTTTAATTTTGTACCTTTGAAACAATAATTGGTTCCTCATGAGAACACAAGCTCTACGCATTTGCATTTTCTAGGGAGAATGCTAGAGGAATTGCAGCAAACAAACATGATATTTCTGTTTGTATAGATGGCATTTTACGCACTTGCCTAACGAAAAGACATTGCTTTTCTGCAAATCCATTTTACTGTGATTTTCTCGGTCCATTGCATACGAATTCCACACCACTTTGTCCGCATATGTCTGGATGAAACAGGAAATATCAGGTTGTGTTTTGGCTAACTCAATGTGAAATATTGTGAAAACTCTGTGTTTGCGTTTTCTGGATATTATCCATAGACTTTATTGTTTTGAATGTTTTTATCAGGGAACATTTAATTTTGTACCTTAGAAATAGTAATTGGTTCATCATGGGGACACAAGCTCTATACATTCGCATTAACTAGGGAGAAAGCTAGAGGAACTGCGACAAACAAACATGATATTTCTGTTTGTAGAGATGACATTTTATGCACTTGGCTAACGAAGAGACTTTGCTTTTCTCCAAAAACATTTGTACTGTGATTTTCACGGTCCATTGCATACAAATTCCACTACAGTTTACTGGATATTACTGGATTAAACCAGAAATATCCAGTTGTGCTTTGGATAAATCAATGTGAAATATTGTGAAGGCTTTTCTGTTTGTGTTTTCTGGATATTATCGATGGACTATATTGTTTTGAATGTTTTCTTCAGGGAACATTTAATTTTGTACCGTTGAAACACTAATTGGTTCATCATGGGGACACCAGCTCTACACATTCGTATTTTCTAGGGAGAATGCTAGGGGAACGGCCACAAAAAAACCATGATATTTCTGTTTTTATAGATGACATTTTATTCATTTGCCTAACGAAAAGACTTTGCTTTTCTCGAAAACCATTTCTACTGTGATTTTCTCGGTCCATTGCATATGAATCCCACAGCAGTTTGTCCGGATATGACTGGATGAAACCAGCAATATCCGGTTGTGTTTTGGTGATCTCAATCCCAAATATTGTGAAAGCATTGGTGTTTGTGTATTCATGATATTATCCACGGACTTTATTGTTTTGAATATTTTTTTTCGGAGAACATTTGATTTTGAGCTTGGATACAGTAATTGGTTCCACATGGAGACACCAGCTCTACGTATTCGTATTTTCTAGGTAGAAAGCTAGAGGAACTGTGGCAAACAATCATGATATTTCTGTTTGTATCGATTACATTTTATGCACTTGCCTAACGAAAAGACTTTTTTTTTCTCCAAAACCATTTGTACTGTGATTTTCTCGGCCATTCCATCTGAATTCCAAAGGACTTTTTCCAGAAATGACTGGATGAAAGCGGAAATATCCGGTTTTGTTTTGGCTAACTCAATCCAAAATATTGTGAAAGCCTCAGTGTTTTTGATTTCTGGATATTATCCATGGACGTTATTGCTTTGAATGTTTTTATCAGGGAACATTTTATTTTGTGCTGCGAAAATACTAATTGGTTCCACATGGAGACACCAGCTCTACACATTCGTATTTTCTAGGGTGAAAGCTAGAGGAACTGCGGCAAACAAACATGATATTTCTCTTTGTATCGATGACATTTTATGCACTTGCCTAACGAAAAGACTTTGGTTTTTTCCACAACCATTTCTACTGTGATTTTCGCGGTCCATTGCATATGAATTCCAGACCAGTTTGTCCAGTATGACTGGATGAAACCGGAAAATTCTGGTTGTGTTTTGGCTAACTCAATCCCAGATATTGCTACAGTCTCTGTGTTTTTGTTTTCTGGTTGTTGTCAACGGACTTTATTGTTTTGAATGTTTTTATAAGGTAACATTTAATTTTGTACCGTAGAAACACTAATTGGTTCCAAATTGAGACACCAGCTCTACATATTCGTATTTTCTAGGGAGAAACTTAAAGGAACTGCGGCAAACAAACATGATATTTCTGTTTGTATCGATGACATTTTATGCACTTGCCTAACGAAAAGCCTTTGCTTTTCTCCAAAACCATTTGTACTGTGATTTTCTCGGTCCCTTGCATACGAATTCCACAACAGTTTGTCCGGATATGACTGGATGAAACCGGAAATATCCGGTTGCGTTTTGGCTAACTCAATCCGAAATATTATGAAAGCCTCTTTGTTTGTGTTTTCTGGATATTATCAAAGGTTTTTATTGTCTTGAATGTTTTTTATCATAGAACATTTTATTTTGAGCTTGGTTAAGGAATTGGTTCTGCATGGAGACACCAGCTCTAAGTATTCGTATTTTCTAGGTTGAAAGCTAGAGAAACTGCGGCAAAGAAACATGATATTTCTGTTTGTATAGCTGACATTTTATGCACTTGCATAACGAAAAGACTTTGCTATTCTCCAATACCATTTTTACTGTGATTTTCTCGGTCCATTGCATAGGAATTCCACACCGGTTCATCAGATATGACTGGAATAAACAGGAAATATCCCGTTGTGTTTTGGCTAACTCAATCCCAGATATTGCTATATCCTGTATTTGTGTTTTCTGAATATTATCGACGGACTTTATTGTTTTGAATGTTTTTATCAGGGAACATTTATTTTGTCCTTGGAAACACTAATTGGTTCCACATGTAGACACCGGCTCTACACATTCGTATTTTCTAGGGAGACAGCTAGAGGAACTGTGGCAAACAAACATGATATTTCTGTTTGTATCGATGACATTTTATGCATTTGCCTAAAGAAAACACTTTGCTTTTCTCCAAAACCATTTTTACTGTGATTTTCTCGGTCCATTGCATACGAATTCCACAACAGTTTGTCCAGATATGACTGGATGAAACAAGAAATATCTGGTTGTGTTTTGGCTAACTCAATCCCAAATATTGCTACAGCCTCTGTGTTTGTGTATTCCTGATATTACCACGGATTTATTTTTTTGAATGTTTTTTTATCAGGGAACATTTAATTCTGTGCTTGGAATCACTAATTTGTTCCACATGGAGACACCAGCTCTATATCTTCCTATTTTCCAGGGATAAAGCTAGAGGTACTGCTGCAAACAGAAATGATGTTTCTGTTTGTATCGATGACATTTTATGCACTTGACTAACGAAAAGACTTTGCTTTTCTCCAAAACCATTTCTCTGTGATTTTCTAGGTGCATAGCATACGAATTCCACACCACGTGGTCTGGATATGACTGGATGAAACCGGAAATATCCGGTTTTGTTTTGGCTAACTCAATCCCAGATATTGCTACAGCATCTGTGTTTCTGTATTCCTGATATCATCCACGGACTTTGTTGTTTTGAATGTTTTTATCAGGGAACATTTAATTTTGTACCGTAGAAACACGAATTGGTTCCACATGGAGACACCAACTCTACACATTCCTATTTTCTAGGGAGAAAGCTAGAGGAACTCCAACAAACAAACATGATATTTCTGTTTGTATAGATAACATTTTATGCACTTGCCTAACGAAAAGACTTTGCTTTTCTCCAAAATCATTTTACTGTGATTTTCTCGGTTCATTGCATACAAATTCCACACAACTTTGTCCAGATATGACTGGATGAAACCAGAAATATCTGGTTGTGTTTTGGCTCACTCAATCCGAAATATTGCTACAGCATCATTGTTTGTGTATTCTTGATATTATCCACATACTTTATTCTTTTGAATGTTCTTTATTAGGGAACATTTAATTTTGTGCTGTGAAACACTAATTGTTTCCACATGGAGACACCAGCTCTACACATTCGTATTTTCTAGGGAGAAAGCTAGAGGAACTGTGGCAAACAATCATGATATTTCTGTTTGTATAGAGGACATTTTATGCACTTGCCTAACGAAAAGACTTTGCTTTTCTCTAAAACCATTTGTACTGTGATTTTCTCAGTCCATTGCATACGAATTCCACACCAGGTTGTACGGATATTACTGGATGAAAGCGGAAATATCCGGTTGTGTTTTGGTTAACTGAATCTGAAATATAGTGAAAGCTTCTGTGTTTGTGTTTTCTGGATATTATCGATGGACTTTATTGTTTTGAATGTTTTTATCAGGGAACATTTATTTTTGTACCGTAGAAACACTAATTGGTTCATCATGGGGGTACCGGCTCTACACATTCGTATATTCTACGGAGAAAGCTAGAGGAACTGCGGCAAAGAAACATGATATTTCTGTTTGCATAGATGACATTTTATGCACTTGCCTAACGAAAAGACTTTGCTTTTCGCCAAAACCATTTGTACTGTGATTTTCTCGGTCCATTGCATACGAATTGCACAACAGTTTGTTCGGATATGACTGGATGAAACCGGAATATCCGGTTGTGTTTTGGCTAACTCAATCCCAGATATTTTTACCGCATCAGCTTTTGTGTATTCCTGATATTATCCACAGACTTTATTGTTTTGAATGTTCTTTATCAGGGAACATTTAATTTTGTGCTGTGAAACACTAATTGTTTCCACATGGAGACACCAGCTCTACACATTCGTATTTTCTAGGGTGAATGCTAGAGGAACTGCGGCAAACAAACATGATATTTCTGTTTGTATCAATGAGATTCTAAGCACTTGCCTAACGAAAAGACTTTGCTTTTCTCCAAAACCATTTTTACTGTGATTTTCTACGTCCATTGCATACGAATTCCACACCAGTTTCTCCGGATATGACTGGATGAAAGCGGAAATATCCGGTTTTGTTTTGGCTAACTCAATCCCAGATATTGCTACGGCCTCTGTGTTTGAGTTTTCTGGATATGATCTACAGACTTTATTGTTTTGAATGTTTTTTTATCAGGGAACATTGTATTTCCAGCTTGCATACAGTAATTGGTTCCACATGCAGACACCAGATCTACATATTAGTATTTTCTAGAGAGAAAGCTCGAGAAACTGCGACAAACAAACATGATATTTCTGTTTGTATGGATGACATTTTATGCTCTTGCCTAATGAAAAAATTTTGCTTTTCTCCAAATCCATTTTTACAGTGATTTTCTCGGTCCATTGCATACGAATTCCACACAGGTTGTCCGGATATGACTGGTTGAAAACGGAAATATCTGGTTGTGTTTTGGCTAACTCAATCCCAGATATTGCTACAGCCTCTGTGTTTGTGTTTCCTGGATATTTTCCACAGACTTTATTGTTTAGAATGTTTATTATCGGAGAACATTTTATTTTGTGCTTGGATTCAGTAATAGGTTCCACATGGAGACACCAGCTCTACATATTCGTATTTTCTAGGGAGAATGCTAGAGGAACTGTGGCAAACAAACATGATATTTCTGCTTGTATAGATGATATTTTATGCACTTGCCTAAAGAAAAGATTTTGCTTTTCTCCAAAACCATTTGTACTGTGATTTTCTCGGTCCATTGCGTACGAATTGCACCCCACTGTGTCCAGATATGACTGGATGAAACCAGAGATATCTGCTTGTGTTTTGGCTAACTCCATCCGAAATATTGCTACAGCCTCTGTGTTTGTGTATTGCTGATATTATCCACAGACTTTATTGTTTTGAATGTTTTTTATCACGGAACATTTAATTTTGTACCGTTGAAACACTAATTGTTTCCACATGGAGACACCAACTCTACACATTCCTAATTTCTTTTTTTTCCTTTTATTTAATGAATATAAACTTCCAGTGTACAGCTTATGGATTACAATGGCTTCCCCCTCCCATAACTTCCCTCCCACCCGCAACCCTCCCCTCTCCCGCTCCCTCTCCCCTTCCATTTGCATCAAGATTCATTTTCAATTATCTTTATATACAGAAGATCAATTTAGTATAAAGATTTGAACAGTTTGCACCCACATAGAAACACAAAATGAAACATACTGTTTGAGTACTAGTTATAGCATTAAATCAAAATGTACAGCACATTAATGACAGAAATCCCACATGAGGAGCAAGTGCACAGTGGCTCCTGTTGTTGACCCAACAAATTGACACTCTAGTTTATGGCGCCAGTAACCATCCTAGGCTGTCGTCATGAGTTGCCAAGGCTATGGAAGCCTTCCAAGTTTACCGATTCTGATCATATTTAGACAAGGTCATAAAAGACATGGTGAGAATATTAACCAATGATCCTAAGAGTGGCATTTACCAGGTTTGAACAATTATACAGCATTAAGTGGGGAAGAGGACCATCAGTACACACAGGTTGGGAGTAGAGCCATTGGTCGTAGAGTAGAGGTTATGATTACAAAAGAATGAGGCCCAAGTGCACTGTATAGGGCCTAGAACAAAGGACAGAGTCATTATTAGAGGAGCTAAGAAAGGTGCTATCTAAGCTACAAGTAATATTTCTGATTGAGAGGCAAATAGAACCTGATAGAAGGGGCTTGATAATAATCTGGTGGGATTTAGGCCTTGTAAATTCAGAGGCCCAGACCTATCTATCTCTTCACATGGGGTATATCCTAAGGGAGGTGTGAACCTCCTAGGGGAAGGCACTCTGTTGACTTTCATTACTTGGCTGGCCTGGGAGGAGAGCTGGCCAGGTAAAGTCAGGGTGCATCTCTAACAAGAAATTTACAGTTCTGCCTGCAATGTTGCTGACCCTACTTGACCATACCCTCAGCTGCAGTGGTCACTTTGGAAGTTGGGCTGAGTGAAGGGCTATTCAGCTTAGAGCCAATAAGATCTGTGGCTCTGACCTGGGCATCCTTCGACTCCAGGGCAGGTCCATTTCCAGTGATCCAACTCTTGGCAGAGCTGCCAGGGCACTTCACAAGCTGACTTCTGCTGAAGCCCAGGCTTACCACATTGAAAGCCACTGCAGTGGACTGGCCTGTTGGGTCTCCTTGAGGGCAGATCACTGTACAGATCAGCCATTAATAGGCCTGCCACCCATTGCTTCTGATGCCGAGCTTTCTTTTCCTCCTGGTTTGTGTTAAAGCAGACCAGAGGATGCAATTCAAGGGAGTGCCCGTGTCCCATCTCTAATCTTCGGTGGCCTGAACTACAAGTCTACAGTCACAGGCATGTTATGTAGTAGTTTTTCTAAGGTAGACAATGCCCATGAGGAAAATTATATTCTCACTTTAAAACTTTCTTTCCCTTTGGTCTGAAAGGGAGGTTTTTTCTACTTACTGTATACTTCGCTGATGGCGAAGTGAATATAGCTATGAGATTATTATTTAAGTTCTTATTTTGGCTATGCTGATGTGGTACCAGACTTTAAGTTTCTATAATGGAAAATGCCATTAATACAAATGTTTGAGAATTAAAAAGTCTAATGATCTTGTGTTACTAGACATGATAGTTATCTTAATGAGAAAGCCCCAGAGGCCTAAAGGGTTAAATACTTGTCAAATCCTACAGGTGCTTTCAAAAATACTGTGAAGTAAGCAAGTGCCTCTTGTTGGTTGATGAGTTTATAATTTTAAACATGGCGACTTAAAGTCTTTGGTCATCCACAGTTATATATGATGTGCTGCTCATAAAACTAAAGCGTTGTTGGTTCTGTGTTTAGCTGTCCTCCTATAGGTTCCTATGGACTTTTTCCAGCTACTTTTATTGTATTCAGTACTTTGGGATGGCTCTGTAAACAGATGAAGCCAATAATGTATTAACAGTACCAACTGAGAGAAAGTATGGTTAACTGAGGTTACTAAAAACACAAAGCAATTCAAATGAATTGGCAATCTAGAAAAGAGTTAAAGATTTTAAAATCTAGTATTAAAATTGCTATATTGGTCTATTATGCTATATTATATGTGTGTACATATTGTATGTCCACATGGGGAAATTTTATTAAGAGTTTTATTTTAAATGGCTTATAGATAAGATTGTCCATAAATTTAAGCTGCTAAAATCAATCAAAGATACATTTTAATTGGTGTGACCTGAATCTGTGTATCATATGTTTTAGACTTGTTGGTAGAAAGAAACTAAAAACATTTTAGATGGTTGTGCTTAAGTTTACTGGCTAAACAAACTACACCATGTTAGATATTTAAGAGGTGTTTTCAAATACATGATTCTTAAAATTTATAGAAGGCATTGGACCTTCTGGTAAATGTTTTCTTAAGTTGTTATCTAATGGTTGAAACGGTTTGCTAAGTATTCATGTGATATTGCTGTTGTCAGCAAGCGATCTAGGACTTGCTCCCTCATTTCTCTATTCTAAGCCCAACTTGTTCTTTCATTTCTCTATTCTCTTCAAGGTAGGAAACTAATTCTATTATGAAGGAATCTGTAGGATGCACAATTTAATCTTTAGATCTTATAAAAGAGATGGCTAATTTCTTTTTTTTTTACATTTATCTAATGAATATAAATTTCCAAAGTACAGCTCATGGGTTATAATGGCTTCCCTCTCCCAAAACTTCCCTCCCACCCACTACCCTCCCCTTTCCCGCTCCCTCTCACCTTCCAATCACATCATGATTCATTTTCAATTCTCTTTATATACAAAAGATCAGTTTAGTATAAATTAGGTAACGATTTCAACAGTTTGCCCCCATATAGCAACACAAAGTGAAAAAAAAATACTGTTGGAGTACTAGTTATAGCATTAAATAAGAGTGTACAGCACATTAAAGGCAGAGATACTACATAATATTTTTTTAAAAATTAATTAATTTTCTACGCCATTACCAATTTAACACCAGCTTTTTTTTTTCATTTCCAATTATCTTTACATACAGAAGATCGATTCAGTATATAATTAGTAAAGATTTCATCAGTTTGTACCCATGCAGAAACACAAAGTGTAAAAATACTGTTTCAGTACTAGTTATAGCATCACTGCACATTAGACAACACATTAAGGACAGATCCCACATGGGATGTAACTACACAGTGACTCCTGTTGCTGACTTAACAATTTGACACTCTTGTTCATGGCATCAGTAATTATACTCGTAATTTCTAGGGAGAAACCTATAGGAATTGCGGCAAACAAACATATTTCTGTTTCTATAGCTGACATTTTATGCACTTACCTAACGAAAATACTTGCTTTTCTCCAAAACCATTTGTACCTTGATTTACTCAGTCCATTGCATAAGAATTCCAGACGAGTTTGTCCGGATATGACTGGATGAAACCAGAAATATCTGGTTGGGTTTTGGCTAACTCAATCCGAAATATTGCTACAGCCTCTGTGCTTGTGTATTCCTGATATTATCCACGGACTTTATTTTTTGAATGGTTTTTATCAGGGAACATTTAATTTTGTGCTGTGAAACACTAATTGGTTCCACATGGAGACACCAGCTCTACACATTCGTATTTTATAGGGAGAAAGCTAGAGGAACTGTGGCAAACACACATGATATTTCTGTTTGTATAGATGACATTTTATGCACTTGCCTAACGTAAAGACTTTGCTTTTCTCCAAAACCATTTGTACTGTGATTTTCTCTGTCCATTGCATACGAACTCCACACCAGTTTGTCCAGATATGACTGGATGAAACCGGAAATATCTGGTTGTGTTTTGGCTCACTCAATCCGAAATATTGCTACAGCCTCTGTGTTTGTGTATTCCTGATATTATCCACGGACTTAATTTTTTTGAATGATTTTTTTCAGGGAACATTTAATTTTGTGCTTGCAAACACAAATTGCTTCCACATGGAGACACCAGCTCTACACATTCGTATTTTCTAGGGAGAAAGCTAGAGGAACTGCGCCAAACAAACATGATATTTCTGTTTGTATAGATGACATTTTATGCACTATGCTCACGAAAAGACTTTGCTTTTCTCCAAAACCATTTGTACTGTGATTTTCTCAGTCCATTGCATACGAATTCCACACCAGTTTGTCCGGATATGACTGGATGAAACGAGAAATATCCGGTTCTGTTTTGGCTAACTGAATCCGAAATATAGTGAAAGCTTCTGTGTTTGTGTTTTCTGGATATTATCGATGGACTTTATTGTTTTGAATGTTTTTATCAGGGAGCATTTATTTTTGTACCGTAGAAATACTAATTGTTTCATCATGGGGGTACCGGCTCTACACATTCGTATATTCTACGGAGAAAGCCAGAGGAACTGCGGCAAACAAACATGATATTTCTGTTTGTATAGATGACATTTTATGCACTTGCCTAACGTAAAGACTTTGCTTTTCTCCAAAACCATTTGTACTGTGATTTTCTCAGTCCATTGCATACGAATTCTACACCAGTTTGTCCAGATATGCGTGGATGAAACCGGAAATATCTGGTTTTGTTTTGGCTAACTCAGTCCCAGATATTGCTACAGCTTCTGTGATTTTGCATTCCTGATATTATCCACAGACTTTATTGTTTTGAATGTTTTTTATCAGCAAACATTTAATTTTGTGCTGTGAAACACTAATTGGTTCCACATGGAGACAGCAGCTCTATACATTCGTATTTTCTAGGGAGAAAGCTAGAGGAACTGTGGCAAACAAACATGATATTTCTGTTTGTAAAGATGACATTTTATGCACT
The DNA here is from genome assembly GCF_033115175.1 of Lepus europaeus. Lineage (NCBI taxonomy): Eukaryota > Metazoa > Chordata > Mammalia > Lagomorpha > Leporidae > Lepus > Lepus europaeus. The sequence continues at coordinate 5,218,090 of NW_026909158.1, read as the reverse complement.
TGCCTAACCAAAAGACTTTGCTTTTCTCCAAAACCATTTGTACTGTGATTTTCTATGTCCATTGCATACGAATTCCACACCAGTTTCTCCGGATATGACTGGATGAAACCCGAAATATCCGTTTTTTTTTTCTTTTTTGGCTAACTCAATCCCAGATATGGTTACGGAGTCTGTGTTTGTGTTTTCTGATATTATCAATGGACTTTATTGTTTTGAATGGTTTTTATGAGGGAACATTTAATTTTGTGCTGTGAAACACTAATTGTTTCCGAATTGAGACACCAGCTCTACACATTTGTATTTTCTAAGGAGAAAGCTATAGGAACTGCGGCAAACATAACTTATATTTCTGTTTGTATAAATGACATTTTATGCACTTCCCTCACGAAAAGACTTTGCTTTTCTCCAATACCATTTGTACTGTGATTTTTTCGGTCCATTGCATACAAATGCCACACCAGTTTTTACGGATATGACTGGATGAAACGAGAAATATCCGGTTCTGTTTTGGCTAACTGAATCCGAAATATAGTGAAAGCTTCTGTGTTTGTGTTTTCTGGATATTATCGATGGACTTTACTGTTTTGAATGTTTTTATCAGGGAGCATTTATTTTTGTACCGTAGAAATACTAATTGGTTCATCATGGGGGTACCGGCTCTACACATTCGTATATTCTACGGAGAAGCCAGAGGAACTGCGGCAAACAAAAATGACATTTCTGTTTTTATAGATGACATTTTATGCACTTGCCTAACGTAAAGACTTTGCTTTTCTCCAAAACCATTTGTATTGTGATTTTCTCTGTCCATTGCATACGAATTCCACACAACTTTGTCCAGATATGACTGCATGAAACCGGAAATATCTGCTTGTATTATGGCTGACTCAATCTGAAATATTGCTACATCCTCTGTGTTTGTGTATTCTTGATATTATCCATGGACATTATTTTTTTGAATGTTTTTTTTTCAGGGAACATTTAATTTTGTGCTTGCAAACACAAATTGCTTCCACATGGAGACACCAGCTCTACACATTCGTATTTTCTAGGGAGAAAGCTAGAGGAACTGCGCCAAACAAACATGATATTTCTGTTTGTATAGATGACATTTTATGCACTATGCTCACGAAAAGACTTTGCTTTTCTCCAAAACCATTTGTACTGTGATTTTCTCAGTCCATTGCATACGAATTCCACACCAGTTTGTCCGGATATGACTGGATGAAATGAGAAATATCCGGTTCTGTTTTGGCTAACTGAATCCGAAATATAGTGAAAGCTTCTGTGTTTGTGTTTTCTGGATATTATCGATGGACTTTATTGTTTTGAATGTTTTTATCAGGGAGCATTTATTTTTGTACCGTAGAAATACTAATTGGTTCATCATGGGGGTACCGGCTCTACACATTCGTATATTCTACGGAGAAAGCCAGAGGAACTGCGGCAAACAAAAATGACATTTCTGTTTGTATAGATGACATTTTATGCACTTGCCTAACGTAAAGACTTTGCTTTTCTCCAAAACCATTTGTACTGTGATTTTCTCAGTCCATTGCATACGAATTCTACACCACTTTGTCCAGATATGCGTGGATGAAACCGGAAATACCTGGTTTTGTTTTGGCTAACTCAGTCCCAGATATTGCTACAGCTTCTGTGATATTGCATTCCTGATATTATCCACAGACTTTATTGTTTTGAATGTTTTTTATCAGCAAACATTTAATTTTGTGCTGTGAAACACTAATTGGTTCCACATGGAGACACCAGCTCTATACATTCGTATTTTCTAGGGAGAAAGCTAGAGGAACTGTGGCAAACAAACATGATATTTCTGTTTGTAAAGATGACATTTTATGCACTTGCCTAACCAAAAGACTTTGCTTTTCTCCAAAACCATTTGTACTGTGATTTTCTATGTCCATTGCATACGAATTCCACACCAGTTTCTCCGGATATGACTGGATGAAACCCGAAATATCCGTTTTTTTTTTTCTTTTTTGGCTAACTCAATCCCAGATATGGTTACGGAGTCTGTGTTTGTGTTTTCTGATATTATCAATGGACTTTATTGTTTTGAATGGTTTTTATGAGGGAACATTTAATTTTGTGCTGTGAAACACTAATTGGTTCCACATGGAGACACCAGCTCTACACATTTGTATTTTCTAAGGAGAAAGCTATAGGAACTGCGGCAAACATAACTTATATTTCTGTTTGTATAAATGACATTTTATGCACTTCCCTCACGAAAAGACTTTGCTTTTCTCCAATACCATTTGTACTGTGATTTTTTCGGTCCATTGCATACGAATGCCACACCAGTTTTTACGGATATGACTGGATGAAACGAGAAATATCCGGTTCTGTTTTGGCTAACTGAATCCGAAATATAGTGAAAGCTTCTGTGTTTGTGTTTTCTGGATATTATCGATGGACTTTACTGTTTTGAATGTTTTTATCAGGGAACATTTATTTTTGTACCGTAGAAATACTAATTGGTTCATCATGGGGGTACCGGCTCTACACATTCGTATATTCTACGGAGAAGCCAGAGGAACTGCGGCAAACAAACATGACATTTCTGTTTTTATAGATGACATTTTATGCACTTGCCTAACGTAAAGACTTTGCTTTTCTCCAAAACCATTTGTATTGTGATTTTCTCTGTCCATTGCATACGAATTCCACACAACTTTGTCCGGATATGACTGCATGAAACTGGAAATATCTGCTTGTATTATGGCTGACTCAATCTGAAATATTGCTACATCCTCTGTGTTTGTGTATTCTTGATATTATCCATGGACATTATTTTTTTGAATGTTTTTTTTTCAGGGAACATTTAATTTTGTGCTTGGAAACACTAGTTGGTTCCACATGGAGACACCAGCTCTACACATTCATATTTTCTGCGGAGAAAGCTAGAGGAACTGCAAAAAACAAACATGATATTTCTGTTTGTATCGATGACATTTTATGGACTTGCCTAATGTAAAGACTTTGCTTTTCTTCAAAACGATTTGTACTGTGATTTTCTCGGTCCATTGCATACGAATTCCACACCAGTTTGTCCGGATATGACTGGATGAAACAGGAAATATCCAGTTTTGATTTGGCTAACTCAATCCCAGTTATTGTTACTGCCTCTGTGTTTCTTCATTCCTGATAAGGTCCACAAACTTTATTGTTTTGAATGTTTTTTATCAGCAAACATTTAATTTTGTGCTGTGAAACACTAATTGCTTCCACATGGAGACACCAGTTCTACACATTCGTATTTTCTAGGGAGAAAGCTAGAGGAACTGCGGCAAACAAACATGATATTTCTGTTTGTATCGATGACATTCTATGCACTTACCTAACGAAAAGACTTTGCTTTTCTCCAAAACCATTTTTACTGTGATTTTTTCGGTCCACTGAATACGAATTCCACACGAGTTTGTCCGGATATGACTGATGAAACCGGAAATATCCGGTTTTTTTTGGCTAACTCAATCCGAAATATTGCCACAGACTCTGTGTTTGAGTTTTCTGGATATTATCCACAGACTTTATTGTTTTGAATGTTTTTTATCGGGGAACATTGTATTTTGAGCTTGCATACTGAAATTGGTTAAACATGGAGACACCAGCTCTACATATTCATATTTTCTAGGGAGAATGCTCGAAGAACTGTGACAAACAAACATGATTTTCTGTTTGTATGGATGACATTTTATGCTCTTGCCTAATGAAAAAACTTTGCTTTTCTCCAAATCCATTTTTACAGTGATTTTCTCGGTCCATTGCATACGAATTCCACACAGGTTGTCCGGAAATGACTGGTTGAAAACGGAAATATCTGGTTGTGTTTTGGCTAACTCAATCCCAGATATTGCTACAGCCTCTGTGTTTGTGTTTCCTGGATATTATCCACAGACTTTATTGTTTAGAATGTTTATTATCGGATAACATTTTATTTTGTGCTTGGATTCAGTAATTGGTTCCACATGGAGACACCAGCTCTACATATTCGTATTTTCTAGGGAGAATGCTAGAGGATCTGCGGCAAACAAACATGATATTTCTGCTTGTATAGATGATATTTTATGCACTTGCCTAATGAAAAGACTTTGCTTTTCTCCAAAACCATTTGTACTGTGATTTTCTCGGTCCATTGCATACGAATTGCACCCCACTGTGTCCAGATATGACTGGATGAAACCAGAGATATCTGCTTGTGTTTTGGCTAACTCCATCCGAAATATTGCTACTGCCTCTGTGTTTGTGTATTCCTGATATTATCCACAGACTTTATTGTTTTGAATGTTTTTTATCTGGGAACATTTAATTTTGTACCGTTGAAACACTAATTGTTTCCACATGGAGATACCAGTTCTACACATTCGTAATTTCTTTTTTTATTATACTTTTATTTAATGAATATAAATTTCCAAAGTACAGCTCATGGGTTACAATGGCTTCCCTCACCCAAAACTTCCCTCCAACCCACAACCCTCCCCTTTCCCGCTCCCTCTCCCCTTCCAATCACATCATGATTCATTTTCAATTCTCGTTATATATAAAAGATCAGTTTAGTATAAATTAGGTAACGATTTCAACAGTTTGCCCCCATATAGCAACACAAAGTGAAAAAAAAATACTGTTGGAGTACTAGTTATAGCATTAAATAAGAGTGTACAGCACATTAAAGGCAGAGATACTACATAATATTTTTTTAAAAATTAATTAATTTTCTATGGCATTTCCAATTTAACACCAGGTTTTTTTTTCATTTCCAATAATCTTTATATACAGAAGATCGATTCAGTATATAATTAGTAAAGATCTCATCAGTTTGTACCCATGCAGAAACACAAAGTGTAAAAATACTGTTTCAGTACTAGTTATAGCATCACTGCACATTAGACAACACATTAAGGACAGATCCCACATGGGATGTAACTACACAGTGACTCCTGTTGCTGACTTAACAAACAATTTGACATTCTTGTTCATGGCGTCAGTAATTATACTCGTAATTTCTAGGGAGAAACCTATAGGAATTGCGGCAAACAAACATATTTCTGTTTCTATAGCTGACATTTTATGCACTTACCTAACGAAAATACTTGCTTTTCTCCAAAACCATTTGTACCTTGATTTTCTCAGTCCATTGCATACGAATTCCAGACGAGTTTGTCCGGATATGACTGGATGAAACCAGAAATATCTGGTTGTGTTTTGGCTAACTCAATCCGAAATATTGCTACAGCCTCTGTGTTTGTGTATTCCTGATATTATCCACAGACTTTATTTTTTGAATGGTTTTTATCAGGGAACATTTAATTTTGTGCTGTGAAACACTAATTGGTTCCACATGGAGACACCAGCTCTACACATTCGTATTTTCTAGGGAGAAAGCTAGAGGAACTGCGGCAAACACACATGATATTTCTGTTTGAATAGATGACATTTGATGCACTTGCCTAACGTAAAGACTTTACTTTTCTCCAAAACCATTTGTACTGTAATTTTCTCGGTCCATTGCATACGAATTCCACACCAGTTTGTCCGGATATGACTGGATGAAACCGGAAATATCTGGTTTGTTTTGGCTAACTCAATCCTAGATATTGCTACAGACTCTGTGATTTTGCATTCCTGATATTATCCACAGACTTTATTGTTTTGAATGTTTTTTTATCAGGGAACATTTAATTTTGTGCTGTGAAACACTAATTGGTTCCAAATGGAGACACCAGCTCTACACATTCGTATTTTCTAGGGAGAAAGCTAGAGGAACTAGGCAAACAAACATGATATTTCTATTTGTATAGATGACATTTCATGCTCGTGACTAACAAAAAGACTTTGCTGTTCTCCAAAACCATTTTTACTCTGATTTTCTCGGTCCATTACATACGAATTCCACACCACTTTGTCCGGATATGACTGGATGAAACCAGAAATGTCTGGTTGTGTTTTGGCTAACTCAATCGGAAATATTGTGAAAGCCTCTGTGTTTGTGTTTCTGGATAGTATAGATGGAATTTATTGTTTTGTATATTTTTATCAGGGAACATTTAATTTTGTACCGTAGAAACACTAATTGGTTCATCACGGGGACACCAGCACCACACATTCGTATATTCTAGGGAGAAAGCTAGAGGAACTGCGGCAAACAAACATGATATTTCTGTTTGTATCGATGACATTTTATGCACTTGCCTCATGAAAAGACTTTGGTTTTCTCGAAAACCATTTTTACTGTGATTTTCTCGGTGCATTGCATACGAATTCCACCCCACTGTGTCCAGATATGACTGGATGAAACCAGAGATATCTGCTTGTGTTTTGGCTAACTCAATCCGAAATATTGCTACAGCATCTGTGTTTGTGTATTCCTGATGTTATCCACAGACTTTATTGTTTTGAATGATTTTATCAGGAAACATTTAATTTTGTACCGTTGAAACACTAATTGTTTCCACATGGAGACACTAGCTCTACACATTCGTAATTTCTTTTTTTTTAACTTTTATCTAATGAATATAAATTTCCAAAGTACAGCTCATGGGTTATTTGGCTTTCCTCTCCCAAAATTTCCCTCCCACCCACAACCCTCCCCTTTCCCGCTCCCTCTCCCCTTCCAATCACATCATGATTCATTTTCAATTCTCTTTATATACAAAAGATCAGTTTAGTATAAATTAGGTAACGATTTCAACAGTTTGCCCCCATATAGCAACACAAAGTGAAAAAAAATACTGTTGGAGTACTAGTTATAGCATTAAATAAGAGTGTACAGCACATTAAAGGCAGAGATACTACATAATAATTTTTTTAATTAATTAATTTTCTATGCCATTTCCAATTTAACACCAGGTTTTTCTTTTTTTTTTCATTTCCCATTATCTTTATATACAGAAGATCGATTCAGTATATAATTAGTAAAGATCTCATCAGTTTGTACCCATGCAGAAACACAAATTGTAAAAATACTGTTTCAGTACTAGTTATAGCATCACTGCACATTAGACAACACATTAAGGACAGATCCCACATGGGATGTAACTACACAGTGACTCCTGTTGCTGACTTAACAAACAATTTGACATTCTTATTCATGGCGTCAGTAATTATACTCGTAATTTCTAGGGAGAAACCTATAGGAATTGCGGCAAACAAACATATTTCTGTTTCTATAGATGACATTTTATGCACTTGCCTAACGAAAATACTTGCTTTTTCCAAAACCATTTGTACCTTGATTTTCTCAGTCCATTGCATACGAATTCCAGACGAGTTTGTCCGGATATGACTGGATGAAAACAGAAATATCTGGTTGTGTTTTGGCTAACTCAATCCGAAATATTGCTACAGCCTCTGTGTTTGTGTATTCCTGATATTTTCCACACTTTATTTTTTGAATGTTTTTAATCAGGGAACATTTAATTTTGTACTGTTTAAACACTAATTGCTTCCACATGGAGACACCAGCTCTACATATTCGTATTTTCTACGGAGAAAGCTAGAGGAACTGTGGCAAACACACATGATATTTCTGTTTGTATAGATGACATTTTATGCACTTGGCTAACGAAAAGACTTTGCTTTTCTTCAAAATCATTTTTACTCTGTTTTTCTCGGTCCATTTTATACGAATTCCACACCAGTTTGTCCGGATATGACTGGATGAAACCAGAAATACCCAGTTGTGTTTCTGCTAACTCAATCTGAAATATTGTGAAAGCTTCTGTGTTTATGTTTTCTGGATATTATCAATGGACTTTATTGTTTTGAATGTTTTCATCAGGGAACATTTATTTTTGTACGGTAGAAACACTAGTTGGTTCATCATGGAGACACCAGCTCTACACATTTGTATTTTCTTGGGAGAAATCTAGAGGAACTGCAGCAAACAAACATGATATTTCTGTTTGTATGGATGACATTTTATGCACTTGCCTAATGAGTAGACTGTGCTTTTCTCCAAAACCATTTGTACTGTGATTTTCTCGGTCCATTGCATACGAATTCCTCACCACTTTGTCCGGATATGACTGGATAAAGCGGAAATATCCGGTTGTGTTTTGGCTAACTCAAGCCGAAATATTGTGAAAGCCTCTGTGTTTGTGTTTTCTGGATATTATTCATGGATTTTTTATTTCTCACTGTTTTTTTTTTCAGGGAATATTTAATTTTGTGCTTGGAAACACAAATTGGTTCCACATGGAGACACCAGCTCTACACATTCGTATTTTCAAGGGAGAAAGATAGAGGAACTGCAGCAAACAAACATGATATTTCTGTTTGTATCGATGACATTTTATGCACTTGCCTAACGAAAAGACTTTGCTTTTCTCCAAAACTATTTTTACTGTGATTTTCTCGGTCCATTGCATACGAATTCCACACAACGTTGTCCGGATATGACTGGATGAAACCGGAAATATCTGCTTGTATTATGGCTGACTAAATCCGAAATATTGCTACATCCTCTGTGTTTGTGTATTCTTGATATTATCCACGGACATTATTTTTTTGAATTTTTTTTCAGGGAACATTTAATTTTGTGCTTGGAAACACTAATTCGTTCCACATGGAGACACCAGTTCTACACATTCGTAATTTCTTTTTTTTTATTAAACTTTTATTTAATGAATATAAATTTCCAAAGTACAGCTCATGGGTTACAATGGGTTCCCTCTCCCAAAAATTCCCTCCCACCCACAACCCTCCCCTTTCCCGCTCCCTCTCCCCTTCCAATCACATCATGATTCATTTTCAATTCTCTTTATATATAAAAGATCAGTTTAGTATAAATTAGGTAACGATTTCAACAGTTTGCCCCCATATAGCAACACAAAGTGAAAAAAAAATACTGTTGGAGTACTAGTTATAGCATTAAATAAGAGTGTACAGCACATTAAAGGCAGAGATACTACATAATATTTTTTAAAAATTAATTAATTTTCTATGACATTTCCAATTTATCACCAAGTTTTTTTTTCATTTCCAATTATCTTTATATACAGAAGATCGATTCAGTATATAATTAGTAAAGATGTCATCATTTTGTACCCATGCAGAAACACAAAGTGTAAAAATACTGTTTCAGTACTAGTTATAGCATCACTGCACATTAGACAACACATTAAGGACAGATCCCACATGGGATGTAACTACACAGTGACTCCTGTTGCTGACTTAACAATTTGACATTCTTGTTCATGGCGTCCGTAATTACATTTGTAATTTCTAGGGAGAAACCTATAGGAATTGCGGCAAACAAACATGATATTTCTGTTTCTATAGCTGATATTTTATGAACTTGCCTAACGAAAATACTTGCTATTCTCCAAAATATTTTACTGTGATTTTCTCGGTCCATTGCATACGAATTCCACACCACTTTGTCCAGATGTGACTGGATGAAATCAGATATATCCGGTTGTGTTTTGGCTAACTCAATCCAAAATATTGTGAAAGCCTCTCTGTTTGTATTTTCTGGATATTATTGATGGACTTATGGTTTGGAATGTTTTTTTTTTCAGTGAACATTTAATTTTGTGCTTGGAAACACAAATTTGTTCCACATGGAGACACCAGCTCTACACATTCGTATTTTCTAGGGAGAAAGCTAGAGGAACTGCGGCAAACAAACATGACATTTCTGTTTGTATCGATGATATTTTATCTACTTTCCTAATGAAAAGACTTTGCTTTTCTCCAAAACCATTTTTCTGTGATTTTCTCGGTCCAATGCATACGAATTCCACACCAGTTTGTCCGGATATGACTGGATGAAACCAGAAATGTCCGGTTGTGTTTTGGCTAACTCAATCCGAAATATTGTGAAAGCCTCTGTGTTTCTGTCTTCTGGATATTATCGATGGACTTATTGTTTTGAATTTTTTTTTCAGGGAACATTTAATTTTGTACCGTTGAATCACTAATTGTTTCATCATGGCAACACCAGCTCTACACATTCGTATTTTCTAGGGAGAAAGCTAGAGGAACTGCGGCAAACAAACATGATATTTCTGTTTGTATCGATGACATTTTATGCACTTGCCTAACGAAGAGACTTTGCTTTTCTCCAAAACTATTTTTATTGTGACCTTCTCGGTACATTGCATACGAATTGCACACCAGTTTGTCTGGATGACTGCATGAAACCGGAAATATCTGTTTTTTTTTGCCTAACTCAATCCCAGATACTGCTACAGCCTCTGTGTTTGTGTATTCCTGATATTATCCACGGACTTTATTTTTTAGCATGTTTTTTTCAGGGAACATTTAACTTTGTGCTTGGAAACAATAATTGGTTCCACATGGAGACACCAGCTCTACATATTCGTATTTTTTAGGGAGAAAGCTAGAGGAACTGCGGCAAACAAACATGATATTTCTGTTTGTATAGATGACATTTTATGCACTTGCCCTGTGAAAAGGCTTTGCTTTTTTCCAAAACCTTTTTTACTGTGATTTTTATGGTCCATTGCATACGAATTCCACACCACTTTGACCGGTTATGACTGGATGAAATCCGAAATATCCAGTTGTGTTTTTGCTATCTTAATCGAGGATATAGCTACAGCCACTCTCTTTGTGCATACCTGATATTATCCACAAACTTTATTGTTTTGAATGCTTTTTTTTTCAGAGAACATTTAATTTTTTACCTCAGAAACACTAATTGGTTCCACATGGAGACACCAGCTCTACACATTCGTATTTTCTTGGGAGAAAGCTAGAGTAACTGCGAAAAACAAACATGATACTTCTGTTAGTATCGATGACATTGTATGCACTTGCCTAACGAAAAGACTTTTCTTTTCTCCAAAATCATTTTTACTGTGATTTTGTCGTTCCATTGCATACGAATTCCCCACCAGTTTGTCCAGATATGACATGGAGACACCAGCTCTACACATTCGTATTTTCTCTTTTTTTATTAAACATTTATTTAATGAATATAAATTTCCAAATTACAGCTCATGGGTTACAATAGGTTCCCTATCCCAAAACTTCCCTCCCAACCACAACCACTGTGTCCGGTTATGACTGGATGAAACCGGAAATATCCGGGTTTTTTTTTGGCTAACTCAAACCCAGATATTGCTACAGCCTCTGTGTTTGTGTATTCCTGATATTATCCACAGGCTTTATTGTTTTTAATGTTTTCTATCAGGGAACATTTAATTTTGCACTGCTAAACACTAACTGTTTCCACATGGAGACACCAGCTATACTCATTCGTATTTTCTAAGGAGAAAGCTAGAGTAACTGCGGCAAACAAACATGATATTGCTGTTTGTGTAGATGACATTTTATGCACTTGCCTAACCAAAAGCCTTTGCTTTTCTCCAAAACCATTTTTACTGTGTTTTTCTCGGTCCATTGCATACGAATTCCACACCAGTTTGTCCGGATATGACTGCATGAAACCGGAAATATCCGGTTGTGTTTTGGCTAACTCAATCCAAAATATTGTGAAAGCCTCTGTGTTTGTGTTTTCTGGATATTATCGATGGACTTTATTGTTTTGAATGTTTTTATAAGGGAACATTTAATTTTGTACCATTGAAACACTAATTGGTTCATCATGGAGACACCAGCTCTACACATTCGTATTTTCTAGGGAGAAAGCTAGAGGAACTGGGGCAAACAAACATGATATTTCTGTGTGTATAGATGACATTTTATGGACTTGCCTAACGAAAAGCCCATCTCTAATCTTCAATGGTCTGAACTACAAGTCTATAGTTACAGGCATGTTCTGTAGTAGTTTTTCTAAGGTAGACAATGCTGTTTGTATGGATGACATTTTATGCACTTGCCTAACGAAACGACTTTGCTTTTCTCCAAAACCATTTTTACTGTGATTTTCTCGCTACATTGCATATGAATTCCACAGGAGTTTGTCCGGATATGACTGGATGAAACCGGAAATATCTAGTTTTGTTTTGGCTAACTCAATCCCAGATATTGCTACAGCCTCTGTTTTTTGTATTCCTGATATTATCCACGGACTCTACTTTTTTGCATGTATTTTTTCAGGGAACATTTAATTTTGTGCTTGGAAACAGTAACTGGTTCCACATGGAGACACCATCTCCACATATTTGCATTTTCTAATGAGAAAGCTAGAGGAACTGCAGCAAACAAACATGATATTTCTGTTTGTATCGATGACATTTTATGCACTTGCCTAATGAAAGACTTTGCTTTTCTCCAAAACCATTTTTACTGTGATTTTTTCGGTACACTTCATAGGAATTCCACACCAGTTTGTCCGGATATGACTGGATGAAACCGGAAATATCCGGTTGTGTTTTGGCTAACTCAAGCCGAAATATTGTGAAAGCCTCTGTGTTTGTGTTTTCAGGATATTATCGATGGACTTATTATTTTGAAAGTTTTTATCAGGGATCATTTAATTTTGTACCGTTGAACCACTAATTGTTTCATAATGGGAACACCAGCTGTACACATTCGTATTTTCTAGGGAGAAAGCTAGAGGAATTTCGGCAAACAAACATGATATTTCTGTTTCTATAGATGACGTTTTATGCACTTTCCTAAAGAAAAGACTTTGCTTTTCTCCAAATCCATTTCTACTGTGATTTTCTCGGTCCATTGCATACGAATTCCACACCAGTTTTCCGGATATGACTGGATGAAACTGGAAATATCTGGTTTTGTTTTGGCTAAATTGAATCCCAGATATAGCTACAGCCTCAATATTTGTTTTTTCTGGATATTATCCATAGACGTTTTTGTTTTGAGTGTTTTTTATCGGGTTACATTTTATTTTGAGCTTGGATACAGTAAATGGTTCCACATGGAGACACCAGCTCTACATATTCGTATTTTCTAGGGAGAAAGCTAGAGGAGGTGCATCAAAAAAACATGATATTTCTGTTTCTCTAGATGACATTTTATGCCCTTGCCTAACGAAAAGACTTTGCTTTTCTCCAAAACCATTTGTACTGTGATTTTCTCTGTCCATTGCATATGAATTCCACACCAGTTTGTCCAGATATGACTGGATAAAACCAGAAATATCCTGTTTTGTTTTGGCTATTTCAATCCCAGATATTGCTACAGACTCTGCGTTTGGGTATTCCTGATATTATCCACGGAGTTTATTGTTTTGAATGATTTTTATCATGGAACATTTAATTTTGTGCTTGCAAACTCTCATTGGTTCCACATGGAGACACCAGCTCCACTTATTTGCATTTTCTAGGGAGAAATCTAGAGGAACTGTGGCAAACAAACATGATATTTCAGTTTCTATCGATGATATTTTATCTACTTGAATAATGAAAAGAATATTTTTTTCTCAAAATCCATTTGTACTGTGATTTTGTCGGTCCATTGCATACGAATTCCACACCAGTTTGTCCGTATATTACTGGATGAAACCGGAAATATCCGGTTGTGTTTTGGCTAACTCAATCCCAATATTGCTACAGCCTCTGTGTTCGTGCATTCCAGATATTATTCTCAGACTTTATTGTTTTGTATGTTTTTTACAGGGAACATTGATTTTTGTGCTGTGAAACACAAATATTCCACATGGAGACACCAGCTCTACACATTCGTAATTTCTTGGGAGAAAGCTAGAATAACTGCGGCAAACAAACATGATATTTCTGTTTGTATAGATGACATTTTATGCACTTTCCTAACGAAAAGACTTTGCTTTTCCCCAAAACCATTTGTACTGTGATTTTCTCCGTGCATTGCATACGAATACCAGACCAGTTTACGGGATATGACTGGATGAAACCGGAAATATCTAGTTTTGTTTTGGCTAACTCAATCCCAGATATTGCTGCAGCCTCTGTGTTTGTGTATTCCTGATATTATCCACAAACTTTATTTTTTTGAATGTTTTTTCTCAGAGAACATTTAATTTTGTGCTGCGAAACACTAATTGTTTCCACATGGAGATACCAGCTCTATACATTTGTGTTTTCTAGGGAGAAATCTAGAGAAATGCAGCAAAAAACATGATATTTCTGTTTGTATAGATGACATTTTATGCACTTGCCTAATGAAAAGACTTTACCTTTCTCCAAAACCATTTGTACTGTGATTTTCTTGGTCCATTGCATAGGAATTCCACTCCTGTATGTCCGGATATGACTGGATGAAACCAGAAATATCCGGTTGTGTTTTGGCTAACTCTATCCGAAATATTGTGAAAGCCTCTGTGTTTGTGTTTTCTGGATATTATCGATGGACTTTATTGTTTTGAATATTTTTATCAGGGAACATTTAATTTTGTACCATTGAAACACTAATTTGTTCGTAATGGGAACACCAGCTCTACACATTCGTGTTTTCTTGGGAGAAAACTAGAGGAACTGCGGCAAACAAACATGATTTTTGTGTTTGTATAGATGACATTTTATGCACTTGCCTAACGAAAAGGCTTTGCTTTTCTCCAAAACCCATTTTACAGTGATTTTCTCGGTCCATTGCACACGAATTCCACACCAGTTTGTCCGGATATGATTAGATGAAACCGGAAATATCCGGGTTTGTTTTGGCTAACTCAATCCCAGATATTACTACAGCCTCTCTGTTTGTGTTTTCTGGGTATTCTCAATGGACTTTATTGTTTTGAATGTTTTTTATTGTGGAACATTTTATTTTGAGTCTATAGTCACAGGCATGTTCTGTAGTAGTTTTTCTAAGGTAGAAAATGCCCATGAGGAAAATTATATTCTCACTTTAAAACTTTCTTTCTCTTTGGTCTGAAAGGGAGGTTTTTTCTACTTACTGTGTACTTCGCTGATGGCGAAGTGAATCTAGCTATCAGATTATTATTTAAGTTCTTATTTTGGCTATGCTATTACAGAAAAATGTTAGCCATCTCTTTTATAAGGTCTAAAGCTTAAATTGTGTGTTCTACAGATTCCTTTATAATAGAATTAGTTTCCTACCTTGAAGAGAATAGAGAAATGAAAGAACAAGTTGGGCTTAGAATAGAGAAATGAGGGAGCAAGTCCTAGATCGCTTGCTGACAATAGCAATATCACATGAATACTTAGCAAATAGTTTCAACCATTAGATAACAACTTAAGAAAACATTTACCAGAAGGTCCAATGCCTTCTATAAATTTTAAGAATCATGTATTTGAAAATACCTCTTAAATATCTAACATGGTGCAGTTTGTTTAGGCAGTAAACTTAAGCACAACCATCTAAAATGTTTTTAGTTTCTTTCTACCAACAAGTCTAAAACATATGATACAGAGATTCAGGTCACACCAATTAAAATGTATCTTTGATTGATTTTAGCAGCTTAAATTTATGGACATTTTTATCTATAAGCCATTTAAAATAATACTCAATAAAATTTCCCCATGTGGACATACAATATGTACACACATATAACATAGCATAATAGACCAATATAGCAATTTTAATAATAGCTTTTAAAATATTTAACTCTTTTTGTAGATTGCCAATGGATTTGAATTGCTTTTTTGTTTTTAGTAACCTCAGTTAACCATACTTTCTCTCAGTTGGTACTGTTAATACATTATTGGCTTCATCTGTTTACAGAGCCATCCCAAAGTACTGAATACAATAAAAGTAGCTGGAAAATGTCCATAGGAACCTATAGGAGGACAGCTAAACACAGAACCAACAACGCTTTAGTTTTATGAGCAGCACATCATATATAACTGTGGATGACAAAAGACTTTAAGTCGCCATGTTTAAAATTATAAACTCATCAACCAACAAGAGGCACTTGCTTACTTCACAGTATTTTTGAAAGCACCTGTAGGATTTGACAAGTATTTAACCCTTTAGGCCTCTGGGGCTTTCTCATTAAGATAACTATCATGTCTAGTAACACAAGATCATTAGACTTTTTAATTCTCAAACATTTGTATTAATAGCATTTTCCATTATAGAAACTTAAAAAGTCTGGTACCACATCACATCTTGACAGTCCTTCTAATATAATCCAAATAGACTGATTAGTTGGTGTCTCTATAAGATGAGAGACATAGGTCCTTCGATTTTTTCAGTTGGGCCCAAACTGGACAAACCAAAGTCCAGGATTTACTGGAAATTTTAGAGACCAGATTGTTTGAAACTTTGATTTTTTGAATGCCTGTCAAGAATGCCAAGAAGGCTCAAAATCCAAAATATCTGGTTGAAATAAGATTCCTCAAAAGCATGACATAACATAGACCAAATTTGATCACTGTTACAAGGTGACTATTCAAATCTTTGAAAAGAAGCACATAGTTAAATAACCCATAGCTCTTAATAAAAATTCAGCTGTTTTTGAACAATTAGAATTTAACAGACATCAAGAGCACATAATAGATTACTTTAACACATTGCTTTAACAGAGCATCAGAGTTTAATTCTATGTCAAAGAGAAATTGAGCTTCCTGTGATCTTTTGCTGTGAGGTTTCCTTCCTTTACCTTCTTTCATATTGGTGACCATGTTTCTGTGTTTCTGTGTGTAACACATCTTTAAGCATCTTTTGCAGGGCAGGATGAGTGGCGACAAATTCTTTCAGTTTCTGTTTGCTATGAAAAGTCTTAATTTCACCTTCATTCACAAATGAGAGCTTTGCAGGATATAGTATTCTGGGCTGGCAGTTTTTCTCTCTTAGTACCTGGGCTATGTCTCGCCATTCCCGTCTAGCTTGGAGGGTTTCTGATGAGAAGTCTGCTGTGAGTCTAATTGGAGATCCTCTAAGAGTAATCTGACGTTTCTCTCTTGCACATTTTAGGATCTTTTCTTTATGTTTCACTGTGGTGAGTTTGATTACAACATGTCGTGGTGAGGATCTCTTTTGGTCATGTTTATTAGGGGTTCTATAAGCTTCCTGTACTAAGATGCCTCTGTCCTTCTCCAAACCTGGGAAATTTTCTGCTAGTATCTCACTGAAAATTCCTTCTAATCCTTTCTCCCTCTCCATGCCTTCAGGAACTCCTAGAACCCGAATGTTGGGTTTTTTAATAGTATCCTGTATAATTCCTGACAATATTATTTAGATTTCTGATTTCTTCTTCTTTTTTTGGTTTGCCTGTTTCCTTTCCTGTTCTCCGTTTTCTAAGTCTGATATTCTCTCTTCTGCTTCGCTCATTCTGTTTTAAGGCTCTCTCATGTGTTTGTCATTTGATCTATTGAATTCTTCATTTCATTATGATTTATCGTCACTATCACAGTTTCTTGTTCCACTAGTTGTTTCATTTCATTTTGATTCCTCCTTAATATTTCATTTTCACAAGAGAGATTTTCTATCTTGTCCATTAAGGATTTCTGTAGTTCAAGAATTTGTTTTTGAGAACTTCTTAATGTTCTTATCAATTTTTTGAGATGCGCTTATTGCATTTCTTCGATCTCATCATCTTCATAATCTTGAATTGGGGTGTCTTTTTCATTTGGGGGCATCATAATGTCTTCCTTGTCTCGTTAGCTTGGTTTTTGCGTTGGTTGTTTGGCATGTTGGAGATATTTGGTTTCTTCACTGTGGTGTTTTTTCTTGTTACACTATGGCTCTATATTAAGTGGACTGTCTGCTTTCAGTGGAGCCTTAGAGGCTTGAGATGAGTGTGGCCTGAGAGCTGTGTTTGGTTCCTCAGGGTTGAGGGTGTGTCAAAGATGACACTCCCAGGTTAGGTGTGGTAAATCTCTCTTTCTTTTTTTGATTCAAAAGGGAAGAAATTCCACACAGCTGAATGTAATTGGAGGTAGTTAGCAGGCAAATGATATACCCACAGGAGCCAGAGATTGGAAGCTTTCTCCCAAGGACCACACAGGGAATCTGTGCTGCCCTCAGTGTGGGCTCCAATTCTGCAGTCACACACTGGGTTGCCAAGTTAGATGCTAATCTCCTGTTATTTCACCCCTCCCCCCAGAGTCAGGTTTTTCTGCTAGGCTCAGGGCTGGTGCAGACCTGAGGTCGCCCTGCATATGACGTATGTCCAAAATGGCGCTGCTCTGTCTTGCTCGCCTTAGAGAGGTGAGCGAAGAAAGAGAAACTTGTGTCCGTATCAGTCATTTTTTTTAATTATTTTCCTCTCTCTCTTCTAGTTAGCCTGGCGAATTTTTCCCCACAGAGTTTCAAGATACGTTCTCTCTAGCCTCTTTTTTCCGCTTGCCCGCTGGTGTCTCGGGCTATTGAGGTTTGGCTCACCTCGTGTTCCACCGCTGGTGTGTTGAGTCTGCCTCTGGTGTCCTGAACTTGGGCTCCCACGCTCTCCACGTAGGTCCACTGTGAATCACTAGTTCCGGAAGATTTTCCTCTCCTGTTTCTTCCCCTACTCTTCCTTGACCCTGCAGTATCTCCACTTATATAAAACTGTCTCTCCCACGGAATAATAGTGTGCTCCCTGCCTACTCCACCATCTTGCTGCTCTCTCGGGACCATTTATTTTTGTACTGTAGAAACCCTAATTGGTTCATCATGGGAACACCAGCTCTACACATTTGTATTTTCCAGGGAGAATGCTAGAGGAACTGCGGCAAACAATCATGATATTTCTGTTTGTATAGATGACATTTTATGCACTTGCCTAACGAAAAGACTTTCTTTTCTGAAAACCATTTTACTCTGAATTTCTCGGTCCATTGCATATGAATTCCACACCAGTTTGTCCGGATATGACTGGATGAAACTGGAAATATCCAGTTATGTTTTGGTTAACTCAATCTGAAATGTGTGAAAGTCTCTGTGTTTGTGTTTTCTGTATATTATCGATGGACTTTATTGTTTTGAATGTTTTATCAGGGAACATTTAATTTTGTTGTTGGAAACACTAATTGGTTCATCATGGGAACACCAGATCTACACATTCGTATTTCCTAGGGAGAAAGCTAGAGGAACTGCGGCATACAAACATGATATTTCTGTTTCTATAGATGACATTTTACGCACTTGTCTAAGGAAAGACTTTGCTTTTCTCCAAAACCATTTTTACTGTGATTTTCTCAGTCCATTGCATACGAATTCCACATCAGTTTGTCCGGATATGACTGGATGAAACCAGGAATATCAAGTTGTGTTTTGATTAACTCAATCCCAGATATTGCAACAGCCTCTGTGTTTGTATATTCCTGATATTATCCATGGAATTTATTGTTTTGAATGTTTTTTTCAGGGAACTTTTAATTTTCTTCTTGGAAAAACTAATTCGTTCCACATGGAGACACCAGCTCTACATATTCGTATTTTCAATGGAGGAAACTAGAGGAACTGCGGCAAACAAACATGATATTCCTGTTTGTATAGATGACATTTTATGCACTTGCGTAAAGAAAAGACTTTGCTTTTATCCAAAACCATTTTTCTCTGATTTTCTCGGTCCATAGCATACAAATTCCACACCAGTTTGTCCGGATATGACTGGAGGAAACCAGAAATATCAGCTTTTGTTTTGGCAAACACAATCCCAGTTATTAAAACAGCCTCTGTATTGGTGTATTCCTGATATTATCCACCGACTATATTTTTTGAATGTTTTTTTTCAGGGAACATTTAATTTTGTGCTTGGAAACACTAATTGGTTCCACATGGAGACACCCGCTGTACACATTCGTATTTTCTAGGGAGAAAGCTAGAGGAACTGCGACAAATAAACAGGATATTTCTGTTTGTATAGATGACATTTTATGCACTTGCCTAACGAAAAGACTTTGCTTTTCTCCAAAACGATTTTTACTGTGATTTTTTTGGTCCATTGCATACGAATTCCACACCACTTTGTGCGGATATGACTAGATGAAACCAGAGATATCCGGTTGTGTTTTGGCTAACTCAATCTGAAATATTGTGAAACCCTCAGTGTTTGTGATTTCTGAATATTATCCATGAACTTTATTGTTTTGAATTCCACAACAGTTTGTACGGATATTACTGGATGAAACCAGAAATATCAGGTTGTTTTTTGGCTAAATCAATCCGTATATTGCTACAGCCTCTGTGTTTGTGTTTTCTGGATATTATCAACGGACTTTATTGTTTTGAATGTTTTTATCAGGGAACATTTAATTTTGTACCATAGAAACACTAATTGGTTCATCATGGAGACACCAGCTCTACACATTTGTATTTTATAGGGAGGAAGCTAGAGGTACTGGGGCAAACAAACATGATATTTCTGTTTGTATCGATGACATTTTATGCAGTTGCCTAACAAAACGACTTTGCTTTTCTCCAAAACCATTTTTAATGTGATTTTCTCGTTCCATTGCATACGAAATCCACACCAGTTTGTCTGGATATGACTGGATGAAACCGGAAATATCCTGTTATGTTTTGGCTAACTCAGTCCCAGATATTGCTACAGCATCTGTGTTTGTTTTTTATGGGTATTATCAATGGACTTTATTGTTTTGAAAGTTTTTTTTTATCGGGGAACATATTATTTTGAGCCTGGATACAGTAATTGGATCCATATGGAAACACCAGCTCTAGACATTCATATTTTCTAGGGAGAAAGCTAGAGGAACTGCAGAAAACAAACAGGATATTTCTGTTTGTATCGATGATATTTTATCTACTTGCCCAATAAAAAGACTTTGCTTTTCTCCAAAACCATTTTTACTGTGATTCTCGGTCCATTGCACACGAATTTCACGCCACTTTCTCCGAATATGACTGGATGAAACCGGAAATATTCGGTTTTGTTTTGGCTAACTCAATCACAGATATTGCTACACCCTCTGTGTTTGAGTATTCCTGTTATTATCCACGGACTTTATTGTTTTGAAAGTTTTTTATCGGGGAACATTTTATTTTTAGCTAGGATACAGTAATTGGTTCCACATGGAGACACCAGCTCTACACATTCGCATTTTCTAGGGCGATAGCTAGAGGAACTGCGGCAAACAAACATGATATTTCTGTTTGTATCGATGACATTTTATGCACTTGCCTAACAAAAAGACTTTGGTTTCCTCCAAAACCATTTGTACTGTGATTTTCTCGGTCCCTTGCATATGAATTCCACATCAGTTTGTCCGGATATGACTGGATGAAACCAGAAATATCCAGTTGTGTTTTGATTAACTCAATCCCAGATATTGCAACAGCCTCTGTGTTTGTGTTTTCTGGATATTATCGATGGACTTTATTGTTTTGAATGTTTTTATCAGGCAACATTTAATTTTGTACCATTGAATCACTAATTGGTTCATCATGGCGACACCACCTCTACACTTTCGTATTTTCTAGGGAGAAAACTAGAGGAACTGCGGCAAACAAACATGATATTTCTGTTTGTATCGATGACATTTTATGCACTTGCCTAACGAAAAGACTTTGCTTTTCTCCAAAACCATTTGTACTGTGATTTTCTTGGTCCATTGCATACAAATTCTACACCAGTTTGTCCGGATATGACTGGATGAAAACAGAAATATCTGGTTGTGTTTTGCCTAACTCAATACGAAATATTGCTACAACCTCTGTGTTTGTGTTTTCTGATATTAACGATGGACTATATTGTTTTTTATGCTTTTTATCGGGGATCATTTAATTTTGTACCGTTGAAACACTAATTGGTTCATCATGGGGACACCAACTCTACACATTCATATTTTCTAGGGAGAAAGCTAGAGGAACTGCGGCAAACAAAGATGATGTTTCTGTTTGTATAGATGACATTTTATGCACTTGCCTATCGAAAAGACTTTGCTTTTCTCCAAAACAATTACTACTGTGATTTTCTCGGTCCATTGCATACGAATTCCACACCACGTTGTCCTGATATGACTGGATGAACCCGGAAATATCCGGTTTTGTTTTGGCTAACTCAATCCCAGATATTGCTACAGCTTCTGTGTTTGTTTTTTCGGGATACTATCAATGTATTTTATTGTTTTGAATGCTTTTTAGCGGGGAACATTTTATTTTGAGCTAGGATACAGTAATTGGTTCCACATGGAGACACCAGCTCTGCATTATCATATTTACAAGGGAGAAAGGTAGAGAAACTGCAGCAAACAAACATGATATTTCTGTTTCTATAGATGACATTTTATGCACTTGCCTAATGAAAAGACTTTGCTTTTCTCCAAAACCATTTGTACTGTGATTTTATCGGTCCATTGCATATGATTTCCAAACCACTTTGTCCGGATATGACTGGATGAAACCAGAAATATCCGGTTGTGTTTTGGCTAACTCAAACCGAAATATTGTGAAAGCCTCTGTATTTGTGTTTTCTGGATATTATCGGTGGACTTTATTGTTTTGAATGTTTTTATCAGGGAACATTTAATTTTGTACCATTGAATCACTAATTGGTTCATTATGTGGACAGCACCTGTACACTTTCGGATTTTCTACGGAGAAACCTAGCGGAACTGCTACAAACAAACATCATATTTCTGTTTGTATCGATGACATTTTATGCACTTGCCTATTGAAAAGACTTTGCTTTCCTCCAAAAGCATTTGTACTGTGATTCTCTCGGTCCATTGCATATGAATTTCACACCAGCTTGTCTGGATATGACAGGATGAAACCGGAAATATCGGTTTTGTTTTGGCTAACTCAATCCCAGATATTGCTACAGCCTCTTTGTTAGTTTTTTCTAGATACTATCAATGGACTTTATGGTTTTGAATGCTTTTTATCGGGGAACATTTTATTTTGAGCTTGGATACAGTAATTGGTTCCACATGGAGACACCAGCTCTACATATTCGTATTTTCTAGGGAGAAAGCTACAGGAACTGCAACAAACAAACATGATATTTCTGTTTGTATAGATGACATTTTATGCACTTGCCTAACGAAAAGACTTCCTTTTCTCCAAAACCATTTGTACTGTGATTTTCTCGGTCCATTGCATAAAAATTCCGCACCAGTTTGTCCGGATATCACTGGATGAAAACAGAAATATCCAGTTGTGTTTTGGCTAACTCAAACTGAAATATTGTGAAAGCCTCTGTGTTTGTGTTTTCTGGATATTATCGATGGACTTTATTGTTTTGAATGTTTTTATCAGGCAACATTTAATTTTGTACCGTTGAAACACTGATTGGTTCATCATGGGAACACCAGCTCTACACATTCGTATTTTCTGGGGAGAAAGCTAGAGGAACTGCTGCAAACAAACATGACATTTCTGTTTGTATCGATGACATTTTATGCACTTGCCTAATGCAAAGACTTTGCTTTTCGCCAGAACCAATTTTACTCTGATTTTTTCGGTCCCTTGCATACGAATTCCAAACCAGTATGTCCGGATATGACTGGATGATACCGGAAATATCCGGTTTTGTTTTGGCTAAATCAATCCCAGATATTGCTACAGCCTCTGTGTTTGTTTTTTCTGCAAACTATCAATGGACTTTATTGTTTTTAATGCATTTTATCAGGGAACATTTTATTTTGACCTTGGATACAGTAATTGGTTCCACATGGAGACACCAGCTCTACATATTCGTATTTTCTAGGGAGAAAGCTAGAGGAACTGTGGCAAACAAACATGATATTTCTGTTTGTATACATGACATTTTATGCACTTGCCTAACGAAAAGACTTTGCTTTTCTCCAAAGCCATTTGTACTGTGATTTTCTCGGTCCATTGCATACGAATTCCACAGGAGTTTGTCCGGATATGACTGGATGAAACCGGAAATATCCAGTTTTGTTTGGCTAACTTAATCCCAGATATTAGTACAGCCTGTGTGTTTGTTTTTTCTGGATACTGACAATGTACTCTATTGTTTTGAATGCATTTTATCGGGGAACATTTTATTTTGAGCTTGGATACAGTAATTCGTTCCACATGGAGACACCAGCTCTACATATTCGTATTTTCTAGGGAGAAGGCTAAAGGAACTGCAGCAAACAAACATGATATTTTTGTTTCTGTAGATGACATTTTATGCACTTGCCTAACGAAAAGACTTTGTTTTTCTCCAAAATCATTGCTACTGTGATTTTATCGGTTCATTGCATACGAATTCCAAACCACTTTGTCCGGATATCACTGGATGAAACCAGGAATCTCCTTTTGTGTTTTGGCTAACTCAAACCGAAATAATTTGAAAGCCTCTGTGTTTGTGTTTTCTGGATATTATCGATGGACTTTATTGTTTTGAATGTTTTTATCAGGGAACATTTAAATTTGTACCGTTGAAACACTAATTGGATCCTCATGGGAACACCAGCTCTACAAATTCGTATTTTTAGGGAGAAAGCTAGAGGAACTGCAGCCAACAAACATGAAATTTCTGTTTGTATTGATGATATTTTATCTACTTGCCTAATAAAAAAATATTGCTCTTCTAAAAAACCATATTTACCGTGATTTTTCTCGGTCCATTGCATATGAATTCCACACCCCTTTGTCCGGATATGACCGCATGAAACCGGAAATATCCGGTTTTGTTTTGGCTAACTCAATCCCAGTTATTGCTACAGCCTCTGTGTTTGTGTATTCCTGATATTATCCACGGACTTTATTGTTTTGCATGTTTTTATCAGGGAACATTTAATTTTGTGCTGCAAAAATACTAATTCGTTCCACAAGGAGACACCAGCTCTACATATTTGTATTTTCTAGAGAGAAAGCAAGAGGAACTGCCACAAACAAAGATGATATTTCTCTTTGTATCGATGATATTTTATCTACTTACCTTATGAAGAGACTTTGCTTTTCTCCAAAACCGTTTTTACTGTGATTTTCTCGGTCCATTGCATACGAATTCCACACCACTTTGTCCGGATAAGACTGGATGAAAGCAGAAATATCCAGTTTTGTTTTGGCTAACTCAATCCAAGATATTGCTATAGCCACTGTGTTTGTGTATTCCTGATATTATCCAAGAACTTTATTGTTTTGAATTTTTTTATCAGGGAACATTTTATTTTGTGCTTGAAATCACTTATTATTTCCACATGGAGACACCAGCTCTACAGATTCGTATTTTCTAGGGAGAAAGCTAGAGGAACTTCGGCAAATAAACATGATATTTCTGTTTGTATAGATGACATTTTAATGCACTTGCCTAACGAAAAGACTTTGCTTTTCTCCAAAACAATTTGTACTGTGATTTTCTTGGTCCATTGCATACAAACTCCACAACAGTTTGTCCGGATATGACTGGGTGAAACCAGAAATATCCAGTTGCGCATTGGCTAACTCAATCCGAAATATTGTGAAAGCCTCTGTGTTTGAGTTTTCTGGATATATCGAGGTACTTATTCTTTTGAATGTTTTCATCAGGGAAGATTTAATTTTGTACCGTTGAAACACCAGTTAGTACTTTATGGGAACACCATCTCTATACATTCGTAGTTTCTAGGGAGAAAGCTAGAGGAACTGTGGCAAACAAACATGATATTTCTGTTTGTATACATGACATTGTATGCACTTGCCTAACGAAATGAATTTGCTTTTCTCCAAAACCATTTTTACTGTGATTTTCTCAGTCCCTTGCATACGAATTCCACAACAGTTTGTCTGGATATGACTGGATAAAAAGGGAAATATCCGGTTTTGTTTTGCTAACTCAATCAAAATATTGCTACAGCCTCTCTGTTTGTATTTTCTGGATATTATCGATGGACTTTATTTTTTGAATATTTTTTTCAGGGAACATTTTATTTTGAGCTTAGATACAGTAATTGGTTCCACATTGAGACACCAGCGCTACATATTCTCATTTTCTAGGGAGAAAGCTTGAGGAACTGTGGCAAACAAACATGATATTTCTGTTTGTATAGATGACATTTTATGCACTTGCCTAACGAAAAGACTTTGCTTTTCGCCAAAACCGTTTTTACTGTGATTTTCTCCGTCTATTGCATACGAATTCCACATGAGTTTGTCCGGAAATGACTGGATAAAAAGAGAAATATCCGGTTGTGTTTTGGCTAACTCAATACGAAATATTGCTACAGCATCTGTGTTTGTGTACTCCTGATATTATCCACAGACTTTATTGTTTTGAATGTTTTTTTATCAGGGAACATTTAATTTTGCTCTTGGAAATATTAATTGTTTCCACATGGAGACACCAGCTCTACACATTCGTATTTTCTAGGGAGAAAACTAGAGGAACTGTGACAAACAAACATGATATTTCTGAATGTATAGATGACATTTTATGCTCTTGCCTGGCAAAAAGACTTTGCTTTTCTCCAAAACCATTTGTACTGTGATTTTCTCAGTCCATTGCATACGAATTCCACACCAGTTTGTCTGGATATGACTGGATGAAACCAGAAATATCTGGTTGTGTTTTGGCTAACTCAATTCAAAATATTGCTACAGCCACTGTGTTTGTGTATTCCTGATATTATCCATGGACTTTATATTTTTGAATGTTTTTTTTTTTCAGGGAACATTTAATTTTGTGCTTGGAAACACTAATTAATTCCACAGGAGACACTAGCTCTACACATTCGTATTTTCTAGGGAGAAAGCTAGTGAAACTGCAGCAAACAAACATGATATTTCTGTTTGTATCGATGATATTTTATCTACTTGCCTAATGAAAAGACTTTGCTCTTCTCCAAAACCATTTTTACTGTGATTTTCTCGTTCCATTGCATACGAATTCCACACCAGGTTGTCCTGATGTGACTGGATGAAAAAGGAAATATCCAGTTTTGTTTTGGCTAACTCAATCCCACATATTTATACAGCCTCTGTGTTTGTGCATTCCTGATATTATCCACAGAGTTTATTGTTTTGAATGTTTTTTAATCAGGGAACGTTTAATTTTGTACCATTGAAACACTAATTGTTTCCACATGGACACACCAGCTCTACACATTCTTATTGCCCAGGGAGAAACCTAGAGGAAGTGCAGCAAACATGATATTTCTGTTTGTATCGATGACATTTTATGCACTTGCCTAAAAAAAAGACTATGCTTTTCTCCAAAACCATTTGTAATGTGATTTTCTCGGTCCATTGCATACGAATTCCACACCACTTTGTCCGGATATGACTGGATGAAACCAGAAAAATCCGGTTGTGATTTGGTTAATTCAATCCGAAATATTGTGAAAGCCTCTGTGTTTCTGTTTTCTGGATATTATCGATGGACTTTATTGTTTTGAATATATTGTTAAGGGAACATTTATTTTTGTACCGTAGAAACACTAATTGGTTCATCATGGGGACACCAGCTCTACACATTCGTATTTTCTAGGGAGAAAGCTAGAGGATCTGCGGCAAACAAACATGATATTTCTGTTTCTATACATGACATTTTATGCACATGCATAATGAAAAGACTTTGCTCTTCTCCAAAACCATTTTTACTGTGATTTTCTCGTTCCATTGCATACGAATTCCACACCAGGTTGTCCTGTTGTGACTGGATGAATCTTGAAATATCCGTTTTTTTTTTTTTGCTAACTCAATACGAAATATTGTGAAAGCCTCTGTGTTTGTGTATTCCTGATATCATCCACAGACTTTATTGTTTTGAATGTTTTTTTTCAGGGAACATTTAATTTTGTGCTTGGAAACACTAATTGTTTACACATGGAGACACCAGCTCTACACATTTGTATTTTCTAGGGAGAAAGCTAGCGAAACTGCAGCAAACAAACATGATATTTCTGTTTGTATCGATGACATTTTATGCACTTGCCTAACGAAAAGACTTTGCTTTTCACCGGAACCATTTTTACTGTGATTTACTCGGTCCATTGCATATGAATTCCACACCACTTTTTCCGAATATGACTGGATGAAACAGGAAATATCCAGTTTTGTTTTGGCTAACTCAATCCCACATATTTATACAGCCTCTGTGTTTGTGCATTCCTGATATTATCCACAGAGTTTATTGTTTTGAATGTTTTTTAATCAGGGAACGTTTAATTTTGTACCGTTGAAACACTAATTGTTTCCACATGGACACACCAGCTCTACACATTCTTATTGTCCAGGGAGAAACCTAGAGGAAGTGCAGCAAACATGATATTTCTGTTTGTATCGATGACATTTTATGCACTTGCCTAAAAAAAAGACTATGCTTTTCTCCAAAACCATTTGTAATGTGATTTTCTCGGTGCATTGCATACGAATTCCACACCACTTTGTCCGGATATGACTGGATGAAACCAGAAATATCCAGTTGTGTTGCGGCTTTCTGAATCCAAAATATTGCTACAGCCTCTGTGTTTGTCTTTTCTGGATAGTATAGATGGACTTATTGTTTTGAATGTTTTTATCAGGGAACATTTAATTTTGTGGTTGGAAACATTAATTGGTTCCACATGGAGACACCAGCTCTACACATTCGTATTTTCTAGGGAGAAAGCTTGAGGAACTGCGGCAAACAAACATGATATTTCTGTTTGTATCGATGATATTTTATCTACTTGCCTAATGAAAAGACTTTGCTTTTCTCCAAAACCATTTTTACTGTGATTTTCTCAGTCCATTGCATACAAATTCCACACCACTTTGTCCGGATATGACTGGATGAAACCGGGAATATCTGGGTTTTTTGGCTAACTCAATCCAAGATATTGCTACAGCCTCTGTGTTTGTGTATTCCTGATATTATCCACAGACTTTATTGTTTTGAATGTTTTTTATCAGGGAACATGTAATTTTGTACCGTTGAAACACTAATTGTTTCCACATGGAGACACCAGCTCTACACTTTCGTAATTTCTTTTTTTTTATTAAACTTTTATTTAATGAATATAAATTTCCAAAGTACAGCTCATGGGTTACAATGGCTTCCTTCTCCCAAAAATTCCCTCCCATCCACAACCCTCCCCTTTCCCGCTCCCTCTCCCCTTCCAATCACATCATGATTCATTTTCAATTCTCTTTATATACAAAACATCAGTTTAGTATAAATTAGGTAACGATTTCAACAGTTTGCCCCCATATAGCAACACAAAGTGAAAAAAAAAATCTGTTGGAGTACTAATTATAGCATTAAATAAGAGTATACTGCACATTAAAGGCAGAGATCCTACATAATATTTTTTTAAATTAATTAATTTTCTATGTCATTTCCAATTTAACACCAGGTTTTTTTTTCATTTCCAATTATCTTTATATACAGAAGATCGATTCAGTATATAATTAGTAAAGATCTCATCAGTTTGTACCCATGCAGGAACACAAAGTATGAAAATACTGTTTCAGTACTAGTTATAGCATCACTGCACATTAGACAACACATTAAGGACAGATCTCACATGGGATGTAAGTACACAATGACTCCTGTTGCTGACTTAACAATTTGACACTCTTGTTCATGGCGTCAGTAATTACATTTGTAATTTCTATGGAGAAACCTATGAGAATTGCGGCAAACAAACATGATATTTCTGTTTGTATCTATGACGTTTTATGCACTTGCCTAACGAAAAGACTTGCTTTTCTCCAAAACCATTTTTACTATGATTTTCTCGGTCCATTGCACACGAATTCCAAACCACTTGGTCCGGATATGACTGGATGAAACCAGAAATATCCAGTTGTGTTTTGGCTAACTCAATCCTAAATACTGTGAAAGCCTCTGTGTTTGTTTTTTCTGCATATTATCGAAAGGCTTTATTGTTTTCAATGTTTTTATCAGGGAACATTTAATTTTGTACCGAAGAAACACAAATTGGTTCATCATGTGGACACCAGCTCTATGTATTTGTATTTTCTTGGTAGAAAATTTAAGGAACTGTGGCAAACAAACATGTTGTTTCTGTTTGTATCGATGACATTTTATGCACTTGCCTAACGAAAAGACTTTGCTTTTCTCCAAAATCATTTTTACTGTGATTTCCTTGGTCCATTTTATATGAATTCCACACCAGTTTGTCCGGGTATGACTGGAAGAAACCGGAAATGTCCGGTTGTGTTTTGGCTAACTCAATCACAGATATTGCTACAGCCTCTTTGTTTGTGTATTCCTGAAATTATCCATGGACTTTTTTTGTTTTGAAAGTTTTTTATCAGGGAACATATAATTATGTTTGTGAAACACTAATTATTTCCACATGGAGACACCAGCTCCACACATTCATATTTTCTAGGGAGAAAGCTAGAAGAACAGCGGCAAACAAACATGATATTTCTGTTTGTATCGATGACATTTTATGCACTTGCCTAACGAAAAGTCTTTCCTTTTCTCCAAAATGATTTTTACTGTGATATTCTCAGTCTAATGCATACGAATTCCACAACAGTTTGTCCGGATATGACTGGATGAAACCAGAAATATCCGTTTTTTGTTTTGTTTTTTTTTTTGCTAACTCAATCCCAGATATTGCTACAGCCTCTGTGTTTGTATATTCGTGATATTTTCCACGGACTTAATTGTTTTGAATGTTTTTTATCAGGGAACATTTAATTTTGTGCTTGAAAACACTAATTGTTTCCACATGGAGACACCAGCTCTACACATTCGTATTTTCTAGGGAGAAAGCTAGAGGAACTATGGCAAAGAAGCATGATATTTCTGTTTGTATAGATGACATTTTATGCCCTTGCCTAACGAAAGACTTTGCTATTATGCAAAACTATTTTTACTGTGATTTTCTCGGTCCATTTCATATGAATTCTACACCACTTTATCCGGATATGACTGGATGAAACCAGAAATATCTGGTTGTGTTTTGGCTAACTCAATCCGAAATATTGCTCCAGCTTCTGTGTTTGTGTGTTCTGGATATTATCAATGGACTTTATTGTTTTGAATGTTTTTATCAGGGAACATTTAATTTTGTACCGTAGAAACACTTATTGGTTTTTCATGGGGAAACTGCTCTGCAAATTCGTATTTTCTTGGGAGAAAGCTAGAGGAACTGCGGCAAACAATAATGATAATTATGTTTGTGTAGATGACATTTTATGCACTTGCCTAATGAAACAACTTTGCTTTTCTCCAAAACCATTTTTACTGTGATTTTCTCAGTCCATTGCATACGAATTCCACACCAGCTTTTCTGTATATGATTGGATGAAACAGGAAATATCCGGTTTTTTTTTGGCTAACTCAATCCCAAATATTGCTAAAGCCTCTGTGTTTGAGTATTCCTGATATCATCCACGGACTTTATTGTTTTCAATGTTTTTTATCAAGGAACATTTAATTTTGTGCTTGAAAACACTTTTCCACATGGAGACATCAGCTCTATATATATGTATTTCTAGGGAGAAAGCTAGAGGAACTGCTGCAAACAAACATGATATTTCTGTTGTATCGATGATATTTTATCTACTTGCCTAAGTAAAATACTTTGTTCTTCTCCAAAACCATTTGTACTGTGACTTTCTCGGTCCATTGCATTCGAATTCCAGACCAGTTTGTCTGGATATGACTGGATGAAACCGGAAATATCCGGTTTTGTTTTGGCTAACTCAATCCCAGATATTGCTACAGCCTCTGTGTTTGAGTATTCCTGATATTATCCATGGACTTTATTGTTTTCAATGTTTTTTATCAAGGAACATTTTATTTTGTGCTTGAAAACACTAACTGTTTCCACATGGAGACATCAGCTCTATATATATGTATTTCTAGGGAGAAAGCTAGAGGAACTGCTGCAAACAAACATGATATTTCTGTTGTATCGATGATATTTTATCTACTTGCCTAAGTAAAATACTTTGTTCTTCTCCAAAACCATTTGTACTGTGATTTTCTCGGTCCATTGCATTCGAATTCCAGACCAGTTTGTCTGGATATGACTGGATGAAACCGGAAATATCCGGTTTTGTTTTGGCTAACTCAATCCCAGATATTGCTACAGCCTCTGTGTTTGAGTATTCCTGATATTATCCATGGACTTTATTGTTTTCAATGTTTTTTATCAAGGAACATTTTATTTTGTGCTTGAAAACACTAACTGTTTCCACATGGAGACATCAGCTCTATATATATGTATTTCTACGGAGAAAGCAAGAAGAACTGCGGCAAACAAACATGATATTTCTATTTGTATTGATGACATTTTATGCACTTGCCTAACGAAAATACGTTGCTTTTCTCCAAAAAGATTTTTACTGTGATTTTCTCGGTCCATTGCATACGCATTCCACACCATTTTGTCTGGATATGATTGGAAGACACCAGAAATATCCTGTTGTGTTTTGGCTAACTCAATCTGAAATATTGCTACAGTCTGTGTGTTTCTGTTTTCTGGATATTATCGATGGACTAATTGTTTTCAATATTTTTATCCGGGAACATTTAATCTTGTACCATTGAAACGCTAATTGTTTCCACCTGGAGAAACCAGCTCTACATATTCGTATTTTCTAGGGAGAAAGCTAGTGGAACTGTGGCAAACAAACATGATATTTCTGTTTGTATCAATGACATTTTATGCACTTGCCTAACGAAAAGACTTTGCTTTTCTCCAAAACCATTTTTACTGTGATTTTCTCAGTCCATTTTAAACGAATTCCACACCAATTTGTCCGGGTATGCCTGGATGAAAACAGAAATATCTGGTAGTGTTTTGGCCTACTAAATCAGAAATATTGTGAAAGCCTCTATGTTTGTGTTTCGTGGATATTATCAATGCACTTTATTGTTTTGAAAGTGTTTTATCAGGGAACATTTAATTTTGTGCTGGGAAACACTAATTGGTTCCACATGGAGACACCAGCTATACACATTCGTATTTTCTAGGGAGAAAGCTAGCAGAACTGTGGTAAACCAACACGATATTTCTGTTTGTATAGATGACATTTTATGCACTTGCCTAACGAAAAGACTATGCTTTTCTCCAAAACCATTTTTACTGTGATATACTCGGTCTAATGCATACGAATTCCACAGCAGTTTGTTGGATATGACTGGGTGAAACCAGAAATATCCCGTTGTGTTTTGGCTAACTCAGTCACAGAATTTGCTACAGCTTCCATCTTTGTGTTTTCCAGATATTATCAACGGACTTTATGGTTTTGAATATTTTTTAAAAGGGAACATTTAATTTTCTACCGAAGAAACATTAATTGGTAACACATGGAGACAGCAGCTCTACACATTCATATTTTCTAGGGAGAAAGGTAGAGGAACTGTGGCAAACAAAGATGATATTTTGTTTGTATAGATGACACTTTATGCACTTGCCTAACGAAAAACTTTGCTTTTCTCGAAAACTATTTTTACTGTGATTCTCTTGGTCCATTGCATATGAATTCTACTTTGTCTGGATATTCCTGGATGAAACCAGAAATATCCATTTTGTTTTGGCTAACTCAATCCAAAATATTGCGAAAGCTTCCGTGTTTCTGTTTTCTGGATATTATCGACAGACTTTATTGTTTGGAATGTATCTTTATCAGGGAACATTTAATTTTGTGCTGGGAAACACTAATTGGTTCCACATGGAGACACCAGCTCTACACATTCATATTTTCTAGGCAGATAGCTAGAGGAACTCTGGCAAACGAACATGAAATATCTCTTTCTATAGATGACATTTTATGCACTTGCCTAACAAAAAGACTTTGCTTTTCTCCAAAACCATTTTTACTATGATGTTCTTGGTCCATTGCATACGAATTCCACACCACTTTGTCCAGATATGACTGCATGAAACCAGAAATATCCTGTTGTGTTTTGGCTAACTCAATCCAAAATATTTTGAAAGCCTCTGTGTTTGTGTTTTCTGGATATTATCCATGGACTTTATTGTTTTCAATGTTTTATCAGGGAACATTTAATTTTGTGCAGTAGAAACACTAATAGGTTCCACATGGAGACACCAGCTCTAGACATTCGTATTTTCTAGGCAGAAAGATAGAGGAACTGTGGCAAACGAACATGAAATATCTCTTTGTACAGATGACATTTTATGCATTGCCTAACGGAAAGACTTTACTTTTCTCCAAAACCATTTTTACTGTGATTTTCTCTGTCCATTGCATACAAGTTCCACACCACTTGTCCGGATACAACTAGATGAAACCAGAAATACCCGGTTTTGTTTTTGCTAACTCAATCCGAAATATTGTGAAAGCCTCTGTATTTGTGTTTTCTGGATATTATCGATGCACTTTATGGTTTACAATGTTTTTGTCAGGGAACATTTAATTTGGTGCCGTAGAAGCACTAATTGGTTCCACATGGAGGCACCAGCTCTACACATTCGTGTTTTCAAGGGACAAAGCTAGAGGAACTTCAACAAACAAACATGATAATTCTGTTTGTTGAGATGACATTTAATGCACGTTCCTAACAAAAACACTTTGCTTTTCTCCAAAATCATATTTGCTGTGATTTTCTCTGTCCATTGCATACGAGTTCCACACCACTTGTCCGGATACGACTGGATGAAACCAGAATACCCGGTTTTGTTTTTGCTAACTCAATCCAAAATATTGTGAAAGCCTCTGTATTTGTGTTTTCTGGATATTATCAATGCACTTTATGGTTTACAATGTTTTTGTCAGGGAACGTTTAATTTTTTCCTGGGAAACACTAATTGGTTCCACATGGAGACACCAGCTCTACACATTCGTACTTTCTAGGGAGAAAGTTGGAGGAACTGCGGCAAACAACCATGATATTTCTGTTTGTATAGATGACATTTTATGCAGTTGCTTAACGAAAAGACTTTGCTTTTCTCAAAAAACCATTTTTACTGTGATTTTCTTGGTCCATTGCATATGAATTCCACACCAATTTGTCCAGATATGACTGGATGAAACCAGAATATCCGGTTTTGTTTTGGCTAACTCAATACTAGATATTACTACAGGCTCTGTGTTTCTGTTTCCCGGATATTATCAATGGACTGTATAGTTTTGAATGTTTTTTATCAGGGAACATTTAATTTTGTGCTGGGAAATACTAATTAGTTCCACATGGAGACACCAGCTCTACACATTCGTATTTTCTAGGGAAAAAGCTAGAGGAACTGTGGCAAACAAATATGATATAACTGTTTCTATAGATGACATTTTATGCACTTGCCTAACGAAAAGACTTTGCTTTTCTCCAAAACCATTTTACTGTGATTATCTCTGTCCATTGCATACAAATTCCACACCACTTTGTCCAGATATGTCTGGATGAAACTAGACATATCCTGTTGTGTTTTGGTTAACTCAATAAGAAATATTGAGAAAGCCTCTGTGTTTGCGTTTTCTGGATATTATCCATAGACTTTATTGTTTTCGACATTTTTATCAGGGAATATTTAATTTTGTGCTGGGAAACACTAATTGGTTTCACTTGCTGATGGAAAGGCTTTGCAAACCATTTTTACTCCGATTTCCTCGTTCCATTGCATACGAACTCCACACCACTTTGTCAGGATATGACTGGATGAAACCAGAAATATCCAGCTGTGTTTAGGCTAACTCAATCCCAGATATTGTGAAAGCCTCTGTGTTTGTGTTTTACGGATATTTTCAACGCAATTTATGTTTTTGCATGTTTTTTATCAGGGAACATTTCACTTTGTGCTTGGAAACACTACTTGGTTCCTTATGGAGACAACAGCTCTACACATTCGTATTTTCTAGAGAGAAAGCTAGAGGAACTGCAGCAAACAAACATGATATTTCGGTGTGTATAGATGATATTTTATGCACGTTCCTAACGTAAAGATTTTCCTTTTCTCTAAAATCATTTTTCCTCTGACTTTCTGGGTGCATTGCATAGAAATTCCACCCCAAAATGACCAGATATGACTGGATGAAACCAGAAATATCCGGTTGTGTTTTGGATAACTCAATCCCAGATATTGCTACAGCATCTGTGTTCGTGTTTTCTGGATATTATCAACGGAATTTATGGTTTTGAATGTTTTTTATCAGGGATTATTTAATTTTTTGCTGGGAAACACTTGTTAGTTCCACATGGAGACACCAGCTCTACACATTCGTATTTTCCAGGGAGACTGCTAGAGGAAATGCAACAAATAAACATGATATTTCTGTTTGTATACATGACATTTTATGCACTTTCCTAAGGTAAAGATTTTACTTTTCTCTAAAACCATTTTTACTGTGATTTTCTGTATCCATTGCATAGGAATTCCACCCCACTTTGTCCGGATATGACTGGATGAAACCAGAAATATCCGGTTGTGTTTTGGCTAACTCAATCCCAGATAATGCTACAGCCTCTGTGTTTGTGTTTTCTGGAAATTATCGATGGGCTTTATGGTTTTGAATGTTTTTTATCAGGGAACATTTAATTTTTGTTGGGAAACACTAATTGGTTCCACATGGAGATACCAGCTCTACACATGCGCATTTTCTAGGGAGAAAGCTAGAGCAACTGCGGCTAACAAACATGATATTTCTGTTTGTATAAATGATATTTTATGCACCTGCCTAACAAAAAGACTTTTTTTTCTCCAAAAGAATTTTTACTGTGATTTTCTCGGTACATTGCACATGAATTCCACCACATGCTGGCCGGATATGACTGGATGAAACCAGAAATATCTGGTTGTGTTTTGGCTAACACAATCCCAGAAATTGTGAAAGCCTCTGTGTTTGTGTTTTCCGGATATTATCGATGGACTTTATTGTTTTGAATATTTTTATCAGGGGACATTTCATTTTCTGCTTGGAAACACTAACTGGTTCCACATGGAGACAACAGCTCTATACATTTGTGTTTTCTAGGGAGAAATCTAGAGGAACTGTGGCAAACAAACATGATATTTCTGTTTGTATACATGGCATCTTATGCACTGCCCGAAGGAAAAGACTTTGCTTTTCTCAAAAAGCATTTTTACTATGATTGTGTGGGTACATTACATATGAATTCCACACCACATTGGCCGCATATGACTAGATGAAACCAGAAATATCCGGTTGTGTTTTGGCTCAATCCCAAATTTTGTACCGTAGAAACACTAATTGGTTCCAGATGGAGACACCAGACTTCACATTTGTATTTTCTAGGGAAAAGCTAGATGAACTGCGGCAAACAAACATGATATTTCTGTTTGTATAGATGACATTTTTTGCACTTGCCTAACGAATAGACTTTGCTTTTCTCTAAAAACATTTTTACTGTGATTTTCTCGGTCCATTGCATACGAATTCCACCCCACTTTGTCTGGACATGACCTGATGAAACCAGACATATCCGGTTGTGTTTTGGCTTACTATTTCCAAGATATTGCTACAGCCTCAGTGTTTGTGTTTTCTGGATATTATCGATGGATTTTGTTGCTTTGAATGTTTTTTATCAGGGAACATTTAATTTTGTGCTGGGGAACACTAATTGCTTCCACATGGATACACAAGCTCTACACATTCGTATTTTCCAGGGAGAAAGCTAGAGGAACTGCAGTAAACAGAAATGATATTTCTGTTTGTATAGATGACATTTTATGCACTGGCTGCAGGAAAGACTTTGCTTTTCTCCAAAACCATTTTACTCAGATTTTCTCGTTCCATTACATATGAATTCCACACCACTTTTTCTGGATATGACTGGATGAAACCAGAAATATCTGGTTGTGTTTTGGCTAACTCAATCCCAGATATTGCTACAGCCTCTGTGTATGTTTTTCCTGGATATTATCAATGGCCTTTATGTTTTTGATGTTTTTTTATCAGGGAACATTTCACTTTGTGCTTGGAAACACTAATTGCTTCCACATGGAGACACCAGACTACACATTCGTATTTTCTAGGGAAAAGCTAGATGAACTGCGGGAAAGAAACATGATATTTCTGTTTGTATAGATGACATTTTATGCACCTGCCTAACGAAAAGACTTTGATTTTATCTAAAAACATTTTTAGTGTGATTTTGTCGGTCCAGTACACACGAATTCCACCCCACGTTGGCCGGATATGACTGGATGCAACCAGAAATATCCGGTTCTGTTTTGGCTATCTCAATCCCAGATATTGCTACAGCCTCTGTGTTTGTGTTTTGTGGATAGTATCGATGGACTTTATTGTTTTGAATGTTTTTATCAGGGAACATTTAATTTTGTACAGTAGAAACACTAATTGGTTCCACATGGAGACACCAGCTCTACATATTCGTATTTTCTAGGGAGAAAGGTAGAGGAACTGCAGCAAACAAACATGACATTTCTGTTTGTATAGATGACATTTTATGCACCTACCTAACGAAAAGACTTTGTTTTTCTCCAAAAGCATTTTTACTGTGATATTCTCGGTCCATTACATACGAATTCCACACCACTTTGCCCAGATATGACAGGATGAAACCAGAAATATCCGGTTGTGTTTTGGCTTACTATATCCCAAATATTGCTAAAGCCTCAGTGTTTCTGTTTTCTGGATATTATCGATGGATTTTAGTGCTTTGAATGTTTTTATCAGGGAACATTTCATTTTGTGCTTGGAAACACTAATTGGTTCCACATGGAGACACCAGCTCCACATATTTGCATTTTCTAATGAGAAAGCTAGAGGAACTGCGGCAAACAAACATGATATTTCTGTTTGTATCGATGACATTTTATGCAATGGCCAAAGGAAAACACTTTGCTTTTCTCAAAAAGCATTTTTACTATGATTTTATGGGTACATTACATACGAATTCCACACCACTTTGGCCGGATATGACTGGATGAAACCAGAAATATCCGGTTGTGTTTCGCTAACTGAATCCAACATATTGCTACAGCCTTTGTGTTTGTGTTTTCTGGATATTATCGATGAATTTTATTGCTTTGAATATTTTTATCAGGGATCATTTAATTTTGTACCTTAGAAACACTAATTGGTTCATCATGGAGACACCAGATCTACACATTCTTATTTTCTAGGGAGAAATCTAGAAGAACTGTGGCAAACAAACATGATATTTCTGTTTGTATGGATGACATTTTATGCACTTGCCTAAAGAAATGTCTTTGATTTTCTCCAAAACCATTTTCATTTACTTTTCTCAGTCCATTGCATACGAATTCCACACCAGTTTGTCCGGATATGACTGGATTAAACCAGAAATATCTGGTTGTGTTTTGG
This sequence comes from Lepus europaeus, assembly GCF_033115175.1. Classification (NCBI taxonomy): domain Eukaryota; kingdom Metazoa; phylum Chordata; class Mammalia; order Lagomorpha; family Leporidae; genus Lepus; species Lepus europaeus. The sequence goes on along the minus strand of NW_026909158.1, from coordinate 5,179,171 downwards.
CTAACTCAATCTCAGATATTGCTACAACCTGTGTGTTTGTGTTTTCTGGATATTATCAATGGCCTGTATGGTTTTGAATGTTTTTTATCAGGGAACATTTAATTTTGTGTTGGGAAACACTAATTGGTTCCACATGGAGACACCAGCTCTACACATGCGTATTTTCTAGGGAGAAAGCTAGAAGAACTGTGGCAAACAAACCTGATATTTCTGTTTTTATAGATGACATTTTATGCACCTGCCTAACGAAAAGACTTTGTTTTTCTCCAAAAGCATTTTTACTGTGATTTTCTCCGTCCATTGCATAGGAATTCCATCCCATTTTGTGCGGATATGACTGGATGAAACCAGAAATATCCGGTTGTGTTTTGGCTAACGCAATCCCAGATATTGTGAAAGCCTCTGTGTTTGTGTTTTCTGATTATTATTGACGGACTAAATTGTTTTGAATATTTTTTCAGGGAACATTACATTTTGTGCTTGGAAACACTAATTGGTTCCACATGGAGACAACAGCTCTACACATTCGTGTTCTCTAGGGAGATAGCTTGATGAACTGTGGAAAACATACATGATATTTCTGTTTGTATACATGACATCTTATGCACTGACTGAAGGAAAAGACTTTGCTTTTCTCAAAAAGCATATTTACTATGATTTTATGGCTCCATTACATACGAATTCCACACCACTTTGGCCGGATATGACTGGATGAAACCAGAAATGTCCTGTTGCTTTTTGGCTCAATCCCAAATTTTTTACCATAGAAACACTAATTGGTTCCAGATGGAGACACCAGACTACACATTCGTATTTTCTAGGGAAAAGCTAAATGAACTGCGGCAAACAAACATGATATTTCTGTTTGTATAGATGACATTTTTTGCACTTGCCTAACGAACAGACATTGCTTTTTTCTAAATACATTTTTAATGTGATTGTCTGGTTACATTGCATACGAATTCCACCCCACTTTGTCTGGACATGACTGGATGAAACCAGACATATCTGGTTGTGTTTTGGCTTACTATATCCCAGATATTGCTACAGCCTCAGTATTTGTGTTTTCTGGATATTATCGATGGATTTTTTTGCTTTGAATGTTTTTTATCAGGGAACATTTAATTTTGTGCTGGGGAACACTAATTGCTTCCACATGGTGACACCAGCTCTACACATTCGTATTTTCCAGGGACAAAGCTAGAGGAACTGAGGCAATCAAACATGATATTTCTGTTTGTATAGATGACATTTTATGCACTGGCTGCAGGAAAGACTTTGCTTTTCTCCAAAACCATTTTACTGTGATTTTCTCGGTCCATTGCATACGAATTCCACCCCACTTTGTCCGGATATTACTGGATGGAACCAGAAATATCCTGTTGTGTTTTGGCTTACTACATCCCAGATATTGCTACAGCCTCTGTGTTTTTCTTTTCTGGATATTTTTGATGTATTTTATGGTTTTGAATGTTTTTATAAGGGAACATTCAATTATGTACAGTAGAAACACTAATTGGTTTCACATGGAGACCCCAGATCTACACATTTGTATTTTCTAGGGAGAAAGCTAGAGGAACTGCGGCAAACAAACATGATATTTCTGTTTGTATAAATGGCATTTTATGCACCTGCCTAACGAAAAGACTTTGCTTTTCTCCAAAACCATTTTTATTGTGAGTTTCTTGGTCCATTGCATACGAATTCCACAACACTTTGTCCGGATATGACTGGATGAAACAAGAAATATCCGGTTGTGTTTGGCTAACTCAATCCCAGATATTGCTACAGCCTCTGTGTTTGTGTTTTCTCGATATTATCGATGGAATTTATTGTTTTGAATGTTTTTATCAGGGAACATTTAATTATGTACAGTAGAAACACTAATTGGTTTCACATGGAGACCCCAGCTCTACACTCGTATTTTCTAGGGAGAAAGCTATAGGAACTGCGGCAAACAAACATGATATTTCTATTTGTATCCATGACATTTTATGCACTTGCCTAACGAAAAGACTTTGCTTTTCTCCAAAACCATTTTTACTCTCATTTTCTCAGCCCATTGCATACGAATTCCACACAACTTTGTCCGGATATGACTGCATGAAAACAGAAATATCCGGTAGCATTTTGGCTAACTCAATCCGAAATATTGTGAAAGCCTCTGTGTTTGTGTTTTCTGGATATTATCAGTGGACGTTATTGTTTTGAAAGTTTTCATCACGAACATTTACTTTTGTACCGTTGAAACACTAATTGGTTCATCATGGGGACACCAGCTCTACACATTCGTATTTTCTAGGGAGAAAGCTAGAGGAACTGCGGCAAACAAACATGATATTTCTGTTTGTATAGATGACATTTTATGCACTTGCCTAACGAAAAGACTTTGCTATTCTCCAAAACCATTTTCACTGTGATTTTCTCGGTCCATTACATACGAATTCCACACCAGTTTGTCCGGACATGACTGGATGAAAGGGGAAATTTTTGGTTTCTTTTTTGCTAACTCAATCCCAAATATTGCTACACCCTCTGTGTTTGTGTTTTCCGGATATATCAACGGACTTTATTTTTTTGAAAGTTTTTTATCGGGGAATATTTTATTTTGAGCTTGGATACACTAATTGGTTCCACATGGAGACAACAGCTCTACACATTCGTATTTTCTAGGGAGAATGCTAGAGGACCTGCGGCAAACAAACATGATATTTCTGTTTCTATAGATGACATTTTATGCACTTGCCTTACGAAAAGACTTTGCTTTTCTCCAAAACAATTTTTACTGTGATTTTCTTTGTCCATTTCATCCAAATTCCAAACGACTTTTTCCAGATATAACTGTATGTAACCTGACATATCCGGTTGTGTTTTGGCTAACTCAATCCGAAATATTGTGAAAGCCTCTGTATTTGTTTTTTCTGGATATTATCGATGGACTTTATTGTTTTGAATATTTTTATCAGGGAACATTTCATTTTGTACCGTAGAAACACTAATTGGTTCATCATGGAGACACCAGCTCTACACATTCGTATTTTCTAAAGAGAAAGCTAGAGGAACTGCGGCAAACAAACATGATATTTCTGTTTGTATCGATGACATTTTATGCACTTGCCTATATTCATTATTTTGCTTTTCTCCAAAACCATTTTTACTGTGATTTTCTCAGTCCATTGCATACGAATTCCACACCAGTTTGTCCGGATATGACTGCATGAAACCGGAAGTATCTGGTTGTGTTTTGCCTAACTCAATCCCATATATTGCTACAGCCTCTGTGTTTGTGTATTCCTGATATTGTCCACAGACTTTATGGTTTTGAATGTTTTTTTTATCAGGGAACATTTAATTTTGTACCGTTGAAACACTAATTGTTTCCACATGGAGACACCAGCTCTACACATTCGTAATTTCTTTTTTTTTTATTAAACTTTTATTTAATGAATATAAATTTCCAAAGTACAGCTCATGGGTTACAATGGGTTCCCTCTCCCAAAACTTCCCTCCCACCCACAACCCTCCCCTTTCCCGCTCCCTCTCCCCTTCCAATCACATCATGATTCATTTTCAATTCTCTTTATATACAAAAGATCAGTTTAGTATAAATTAGGTAACGATTTCAACAGTTTGCCCCCATATAGCAACACAAAGTGAAAAAAAAACATACTGTTGGAATACTAGTTATAGCATTATATAAGAGTGTACAGGACATTAAAGGCAGAGATCCTACATAATATTTTTTTAAAAATTAATTAATTTTCTATGACATTTCCAATTTAACACCAGGTTTTTTTTTTTTCATTTCCAATTATCTTTATATAGAGAAGATCGATTCAGTATATAATTAGTAAAGATCTCATCAGTTTGTACCCATGCAGAAACACAAAGTGTAAAAATACTGTTTCAGTACTAGTTATAGCATCACTGCACATTAGACAACACATTAAGGACAGATCACACATGGGAGGTAAGAACACAGTGACTCCTGTTGCTGACATAACAATTTGACGCTCTTGTTCATGGCGTCAATAATTACATTCGTAATTTCTACGGAGAAACCTATAGGAATTGTGGCAAACAAACATGATATTTCTGTTTCTATAGCTGACATTTTATGCATTTGCCTAACAAAAATCCTTGATTTTCTCCAAAACATTTGTACTGTGATTTTCTCGGTCCATTGCATACGAATTCCACACCACTTTGTCCGGATATGACTTGATTAAACCAGAAATATCCAGTTGTGTTTGGCTAACTCAATCCGAAATATTGTGAAAGCCTCTGTGTTTATGTTTTCCGGATATTATCGATGGACTTTATTGTTTTGAATATTTTTATCAGGGAACATTTCATTTTGTACCATAGAAACACTAATTGGTTCATCATGGAGACACCAGCTCTACACATTCGTATTTTCTAGGGAGAAAGCTAGAGGAAGTGCGGCAAACAAATATGATACTTCTGTTTGTATCGATCACATTTTATGCACTTGCCTAACGAAAAGTCTTTGCTTTTATCCAAAACCATGTTTCTGTGATTTTCTCGGTACACTTCATTCGAATTCCACACCAGTTTGTACGGATATGACTGGATTAAACCGAAAATATCCGGTTTTGTTTTGGCTAACTCAATCCCAGATATTGCTACAGCCTCTATGTTTGTGTATTCCTGATGTTATCCATGGACTTTATTGTTTTGAATGTTTTTTATCAGGGAATATTTTATTTTGATCTTGGAAACACTAATTGGTTTCACATGGAAACACCAGCTCTACACATTCGTATTTTCTAGGGAGTAAGCTAGAGGAACGGCGGCAAACAAACATGATATTTCTGTTTGTATAGATGACATTTTATGCACTTGCCTAACGAAAAGCCTTTGCTTTTCTCCAAAACCATTTTTACTGTGATTTTCTCGGTCCATTGCATATGAATTCCACACCACTTTGTCAGGATATGACTGGATGAAACAAGAAATATCTGGTTGTATTATGGCTGACTCAATCCGAAATATTGCTACATCCTCTGTGTTTGTGTATTCTTGATATTATCCACTGACTTTATTTTTTTGAATGTTTTTTTTTTCAGGGAATTTTTAATTTTGTGCTGTGAAACACTATTTGGTTCCACATGGAGACACCAGCTCTACACATTCATGTTTTCTAGGGAGAACGCTAGAGGAACTGCAGCAAACAAACATGGTATTTCTGTTTGTATAGATGACATTTTATGCACTTGCCTAACGAAAGACTTTGCTTTTCTCCAAAACCATGTTTACTGTGATTTTCTCAGTCCATTACATACGAATTCCACACCACTTTCTCCAGATATGACTATATGAAAGCAGAAATATAGATGACATTTTATGCACTTGCCTAACGAAAAGACTTTGCTTTTCTGCAAAACCACTTTTAAAGTGTATTTCTCAGTCCACTGCATGCAAATTCCACACCAGTTTATCCGGATTGACTGTATGAAACCGGAAATATCCGGTTGTGTTTTGGCTAACTCAATCCCTGATATTGCTACAGCCTCCGTGTTTGTGTATTCCTGATATTATCAATGGATTTTTTGTTTTGAATATTTTTTTATCAGGGAACATTTATTTTTGATCTTGGAAACACTAATTGGTTCCACATGGAGACACCAGCTCTACATATTCCTATTTTCTAAGGGGAAAGCTAGAGGAACTACGACAATCAAACAAGATATTTCTATTTGTATAGATGATATTTTATGCACTTGCCTAACGAAAGACTTTGCTTTTCTCCAAAACCATGTTTACTGTGATTTTCTCAGTCCATTACATACGAATTCCACACCACTTTCTCCAGATATGACTATATGAAAGCAGAAATATCTGGTGGTGTTTTGGCTAACTCAATCCGAAATATTGTGAAAGCCTCTGTGTTTGTGTTTTCTGGATATTATCGATGGACGTTCTTGTTTTGAATGTTTTTATCAGGGAACATTTAAGCTTGTACCGTTGAAACACTAATTGGTTCATCATGGGGACACCAGCGCTACACTTTCGTATATTCTAGGGAGAAAGCTAGAGGAACTGCGGCAACCAAACATGATATTTCTGTTTGTATAGATGACATTTTATGCACTTGCCTAACGAAAAGACTTTGCTATTCTCCAAAACTATTTTTAATGTGATTTTCTCGGTCCATTGCATACGAATGCCACAACAGTTTGTCCGGATATGACTGGATGAAACCAGAAATATCCGGTTGTGTTTTGGCTAACTCAATCCGAAATATTGTACAGACTCTGTGTTTGTGTATTCCCGAGATTATACACGGACTTTATTGTTTTGAATGTTTTTTTATCAGGGAACATTTAATTTTGTGCTTAGAATCACTAATTGGTAACACATGGAGACACCAGCTCTACACATTCGTCTTTTCTAGGGAGTAAGCTAGAGGTACGGCGGCAAACAAACATATTTCTATTTGTATAGATGACATTTTATGCACTTGCCTAACGAAAAGCCTTTGCTTTTCTCCAAAACCATTTTTACTGTGATTATTTTGGTTCATTGCATACGAAATCCACACCTCTTTGTCCGGATATGACTGGATGAAACCAGAAATATCCGGTTGTGTTTTGGCTAACTCAATCCGAAATATTGGGAAAGCCTCTGTGTTTGTGTTTTCTGGATATTATCAATGGACTTACTTCTTTTGAATGTTTTTTTATCGGGGAACATTTTATTTTGCGGTTGGATACAGTAATTGGTTCCACATGGAGACACCAGCTGAACATATTCGTATTTTCTAGGTAGAAAGCTAAGAGGAAATGCGGCAAACAAACATGATATTTCTGTTTGTATCAATGACATTTTATGCACTTGCCTAACGAAAAGACTTTGCTTTTCTCCAAAACCATTTTTACTGTCATTTTCTCGGTCCATTATCTACGAATTCCAAACGACTTTTTCCGGATATGAGTGGATGAAACTGGAAATATCCAGTTGTGTTTTGTCTAACTCAATGCAAAATATTGTGAATCCTCTGTGTTTGTGTTTTCTGGATATTATCGATGGACTTTATTGTGTTGAATATTTTTTATCGGGGAATATTTTATTTTGTGATTGGATACAGTAATTGGTTCCACATGGAGACACCAGCTCTATATATTCGAATTTTCTAGGGAGAAAGTTAGAGGAACTGCGGCAAACAAACATTGGATTTTTGTTCGTATTGATGATATTTTATGCACTTGCCTAATGAAAAGGCTTTGCTTTTCTCCAAAACCATTTTTACTCTCATTTTCTCAGCCCATTGCATATGAATTCCACACAACTTTGTCCAGATATGACTGCATGAAAACAGAAATATCTGGTTGTGTTTTGGCTAACTCATTCCGAAATATTGTGAAAGCCTCTGTGTTTGTGTTTTCTGGATATTATCAATGGATGTTATTGTTTTGAAATTTTTCATCATGGAACATTTAACTTTGTACCGCTGAAACACTAATTGGTTCATCATGGTGGTACCGGTATATAATGAATATACATTTCCAAAATGCAGCTTATGGATTATTATGGCTTCCCCCCTCGACATAACTTCCCTCCCACCTGCAACCCTCCCCTCTCCTGCTTCCTTTCCTCTTCCAGTCACATCAAGATTCATTTTCAATTCTCTTTATATACAGAAGATCAATTTTTTTATTTTTTTAAACTTTTATTTAATGAATATAAATTTCCGATGTACAGTTTATGGATTATAATGACTTCCCCCTCCCAGAACTTCCCTCCCACCCACAACCCTCCAGTCTCCCGCTCCCTCTCCCCTTCCATTCACAACAATATTCATTTTCAATTCTCTTTATGTACAGAAGATCAATTTAGTATATATTCAGTAAAGATGTCAACAGTTTGCACCCACACAGAAACACAAAGTGCAAAATACTGTTTGAGTACTATTTATAGCATTAAATCACAATGTACAGCACATTAAGGACAGGGATCCTATATGAGGAGTAAGTGCACAGAGACTCCTGTTGTTGACTTAACAAATTGACACTGTTGTTTATGGCGTAAGAACCCTAGGCTCTAGTCATGAGTTGCCAAGGCTATGGAAGCCTTTTGAGTTCACCGACTCTGATTATATTTAAACAAGGTCATAGTCAAAGTGGAAGTTCTCTCCTCCTTTCAGAGAAAGGTACCTCCTTCTTTGATGACCTGTTCTTTTTTTTTTTTGAAGATATGAAACAGGAGAGTTTTATTTTGTAGTTTATTATTTTCTGAAATATTTAATTTTTTCATGAATAGTGCATTCATACTATTTTATGATAAAATTAATAATATTCAGTTTTTCATTATATGACTATATGAGGGGATTTAAAGAGGTTTGTGGAATTAAAAGATAAAAATAAAAAATATAAACTTTATTACTCATGTCCAAGTTTAAGACACATTTGTAAGCATTGATACCGGTGATTTAGTCAGTCCCTAAAGAACTGAATTCTGGGTTCTGGACTCCTGGCCCTAAAATTTAATCAAGTTATACAATTGCTTTTATATTTTTTAAGTTTTTTTTTATTTAGTAAATATAAATTTCCAAAGTACAGTTTATGGATTACAATGGCTCCCCCAGACATAATTTCCCTCCCACTCGCACCCTTCCTGTCTCCCGCTCCCTCTCCCCTTCCATTCACATCAACATTCATTTTCAATTCTCTTTATATACAGAAGATCAATTTAGTATATATTGAGTAAAGATTTCAACAGTTTGTACCCACACAGAAACACAAAGTGTAAAATACATTTTCAGTACTAGTTATAGCATTAAATCACATCGGACAACACATTAAGGACAGATCCCACATGGGATGTAAGTACACAGTGACTCCTGTTGTTGACTTAACAATTTGACACTCTTGTTTATGGCGTCAGTAATCTCCCTAGGCTCTAGTCATGAGTTGCTAAGGCTATGGAAGCCTTTAGAGTTTGCAGACTTCATCTTATTCAGACAGGGTCATAGTCAAAGTGGATGTTCTCTCCTCCCTTCAGAGAAAGGTACCTCCTTCTTTGATGACCTGTTCTTTCCACTGGGATCTCACTCACTGAGATCTTTCATTTAGGTCTTCTTCTTTTTTTTTCTTTTCCATGGTGTCTTGGCTTTGCATGCCTAAAATACTCTCATGGGCTCTTCAGCCATATTCGCATGCCTTAAGGGCTGATTCTGAGGCCAGAGTGCTGTTTAGGACATCTGTCATTCTATGAGTCTGCTGTGTATCCTGCTTCCCATGTTGGATCGTTCTCTCCCTTTTTGATTCTAACAGTTAGTATTAGCAGACACTAGTCTTGCTTGTGTGATCCCTTTGACTCTTAGACCTATCAGTGTGATCAATTGAACTTGATTTTGATGACTGAAATTGATGACTTGGACTAGTGAGATGGCATTGGTACATGCCACTTTGATGGGATTGTATTGGGATCCCCTGGCACGTTTCTAATCCACCATTTGGGGCAAGTCCGATTGGGCATGTCCCAAATTGTACTCTCCTCCCTCTCTTATTCCCACTATTATATTTAACAGGGATCACTTTTCAGTTAGAATTTAAACACCTAAGAATAAATGTATGTTAATTAGAGTTTAACTAATAGTACTAGAACAAAAAAAATAAAATGGATAAAGTATTACATTGTACATCAACAGTCAGGACAAGAGCTGATCAGGTCACTGTTTCTTATAGTGTCCATTTCACTTCAACAGGTTTTCCCTTTGGTGCTCAGTTAGTTGTCGCCGATCAGGGAGAAAATGTGATATTTGTCCCTTTGGGTCTGGCTTATTTCACTCAGCATGATGTTTTCCAGATTCCTCCATCTTGTTGCAATTGACTGGATTTCATTTTTTTTACTGCTGTATAGAATTCTATAGAGTACTTGTCCCATAATTTCTTTTTTCTTTTTTTTTCAAGTTAGTGACATTTATTTATTTATTTTTTAACTTTTATTTAATGAATACAAATTTCCAGTGTACAGCTTATGGATTACAATGGCTTCCCCCTCCCATAACTTCCCTCCCACCCGCAACCCTCCCCTCTCCCGCTCCCTCTCCCCTTCCATTTGCATCAAGATTCATTTTCAATTCTCTTTATATACAGAGGATCAATTTAGTATAAAGATTTCAATGGTTTGCACCCACATAGAAACACAAAGTGAAACATACTGTTTGAGTTCTAGTTAGCATTAAATCACAATGTACAGCACATTAAGGACAGAGATCCCACATGAGGAGCAAGTGCACAGTGGCTCCTGTTGTTGACCCAACAAATTGACACTCTAGTTTATGGTGCCAGTAACCATCCTAGGGTGTCGTCATGAGTTGCCAAGGCTATGGAAGCCTTCCAAGTTTGCCGACTCTGATCATATTTAGACAAGGTCATAAAAGACAGAGTGAGGATAGTAACCAATGATCCTAAGAGTGGCATTTACCAGGTTTGAACAATTATACAGCATGAAGTGGGGAAGAGGACCATCAGTACACACAGGTTGGGAGTAGAGCCATTGGTGGTAGAGTAGAGGTTATGATTACAAAGGAATGAGGCCCAAGTGCGCTAGACAGGGCCTAGAACAAAGGGCAGAGTCATTATTAGAGGAGCTAAGAAAGGTGCTGTCTAAGCTACAAGTAATTTTTTCTGATTGAGAGGCAAACAGAACCTGATAGAAGGGGCTTGATAATAATCTGGTGGGCTTTAGGCCTTGTAAATTCAGAGGCCCAGACCTATCTATCTCTTCACATGGGGTATATCCTAAGGGAGGTGTGAACCTCTTAGGGGAAGGCACTCTGTTGACTTTCCTTACTTGGCTGGCCTGGGAGGAGCGCTGGCCAGGTAAAGGCAGGGGGCATCTCTAACAAGAAATTTACAGTTCTGCCTGCAATGTTGCTGACCCTACTTGACCATACTCTCAGCTGCAGTGGTCACTTTGGAAGTTGGGCTGAGTGAAGGGCTTTTCAGCTTAGAGCCAATATGATCTGTGGCTCTGACCTGGGCATCCTTCGACTCCAGGGCAGGTCCATTTCCAGTGATCCAACTCTTGGCAGAGCTGCCAGGGCTCTTCACAAGCTGACTTCTGCTGAAGCCCAGGCTTACCACATTGAAAGCCACTGCAGTGGACTGGCCTGTTGGGTCTCCTTGAGGGCAGATCACAATACAGATCAGCCACTAATAGGCCTGTCACCCATTGCTTCTGATGCCTAGCTTTCTTTTCCTCCTGGTTTGTCTTAAAGCAGACCAGAGGATGCAAGTCAAGGGAGTGCCCGTGACCCATCTCTAATCTTTGGTGGCCTGAACTACAAGTCTATAGTCACAGGCATGTTCTGTAGTAGTTTTTCTAAGGTAGACAATGCCCATGAGGAAAATTATATTCTCACTTTAAAACTTTCTTTCCCTTTGGTCTGAAAGGGAGGTTTTTTCTACTTACTGTATACTTCACTGATGGTGAAGTGAATCTAGGTATGAGATTATTATTGAAGTTCTTATTTTGGCTATGCTATTGCAGAAAAATGTTAGCCATCTCTTTTATAAGGTCTAAAGATTAAATTGTGCATCCTACAGATTCCTTCATAATAGAATTAGTTTCCTACCTTGAAGAGAATAGAAAAATGAAAGAACAAGTTGGGCTTAGAATAGAGAAATGAGGGAGCAAGTCCTAGATCGCTTGCTGACAATAGCAATATCACATGAATACTTAGCAAACCGTTTCAACCATTAGATAACAACTTAAGAAAACATTTACCAGAAGGTCGAATGCCTTCTATAAATTTTAAGAATCATGTATTTGAAAACACCTCTTAAATAGCTAACATGGTGTAGTTTGTTTAGCCAGTAAACTTAAGCACAACCATCTAAAATGTTTTTAGTTTCTTTCTACCAACAAGTCTAAAACATATGATACACAGATTCAGGTCACACCAATTAAAATGTATCTTTGATTGATTTTAGCAGCTTAAATTTATGGACAATCTTATCTATAAGCCATTTAAAATAAAACTATTAATAAAATTTCCCCATGTGGACATACAATATGTACACACATATAATATAGCATAATAGACCAATATAGCAATTTTAATAATAGCTTTAAAATCTTTAACTCTTTTTGTAGATTGCCAATGGATTTGAATTGCTTTTTGTTTTTAGTAACCTCAGTTAACCATACTTTCTCTCAGTTGGTACTGTTAATACATTATTGGCTTCATCTGTTTACAGAGCCATCCCAAAGTACTGAATACAATAAAAGTAGCTGGAAAAAGTCCATAGGAACCTATAGGAGGACAGCTAAACACAGAACCAACAACGCTTTAGTTTTATGAGCAGCACATCATATATAACTGTGGATGACAAAAGACTTTAAGTCGCCATGTTTAAAATTATAAACTCATCAACCAACAAGAGGCACTTGCTTACTTCACAGTATTTTTGAAAGCACCTGTAGGATTTGACAAGTATTTAACCCTTTAGGCCTCTGGGGCTTTCTCATTAAGATAACTATCATGTCTAGTAACACAAGATCATTAGACTTTTTAATTCTCAAACATTTGTATTAATAGCATTTTCCATTATAGAAACTTAAAGTCTGGTACCACATCACATCTTGACAGTCCTTCTAATATAATCCAAATAGACTGATTAGTTGGTGTCTCTATAAGATGAGAGACATAGGTCCTTCGATTTTTTTCAGTAGGGCCCAAACTGGACAAACCAAAGTCCAGGATTTACTGGAAATTTTAGAGACCAGATTGTTTGAAACTTTGATTTTTTGAATGCCTGTCAAGAATGCCAAGAAGGCTCAAAATCCAAAATATCTGGTTGAAATAAGATTCCTTAAAAGCATGACATAACATAGACCAAATTTGATCATTGTTACAAGGTGATTATTCAAATCTTTGAAAAGAAGCACATAGTTAAATAACCCATAGCTCTTAATAAAAATTCAACTGTTTTTGAACAATTAGAAATTAACAGACATCAAGAGAACATAATAGATTACTTTAACACATTGCTTTAACAGAGCATCAGAGTTTAATTCGATGTCAAAGAGAAATTGAGCTTCCTGTGATCTTTTGCTGTGAGGTTTCCTTCCTTTACCTTCTTTCATATTGGTGACCATGTTTCTGTGTTTCTGTGTGTAACACATCTTTAAGCATCTTTTGCAGGGCAGGATGAGTGGCAACAAATTCTTTCAGTTTCTGTTTGCTATGAAAAGTCTTAATTTCACCTTCATTCACAAATGAGAGCTTTGCAGGATATAGTATTCTGGGCTGGCAGTTTTTCTCTCTTAGTACCTGGGCTATGTCTCGCCATTCCCTTCTAGCTTGTAGGGTTTCTGATGAGAAGTCTGCTGTGAGTCTAATCGGAGATTCTCTAAGAGTAATCTGACATTTCTCTCTTGCACATTTTAGGATCTTTTCTTTATGTTTCACTGTGGTGAGTTTGATTACAACATGTCGTGGTGAGGATCTCTTTTGGTCATGTTTATTAGGGGTTCTATAAGCTTCCTGTACTAAGATGCCTCTGTCCTTCTCCAAACCTGGGAAATTGTCTGCTAGTATCTCACTGAAAATGCCTTCTAATCCTTTCTCCCTCTCCATGCCTTCAGGAACTCCTAGAACCCGAATGTTGGGTTTTTTAATAGTATCCTGTAGATTCCCGACAATATTTATTAGATTGCTAATTTCTTCTTCTTTTCTTTGGTTTGCCTGTTTCCTTTCCTGTTCTCCATCTTCTAAGTCTGATATTCTCTCTTCTGCTTCGCCCATTCTGTTTTTAAGGCTCTCTAATGTGTTTGTCATTTGATCTATTGAATTCTTCATTTCATTATGATTTCTCATCACTATCACAGTTTCTTGTTCCACTGGTTGTTTCATTTCATTTTGATTCCTCCTTAATATTTCACTTTCACGAGAGAGATTTTCTATCTTGTCCATTAAGCATTTCTGTAGTTCAAGAATTTGTTTTTGAGAACTTCTTAATGTTCTTATCAATTTTTTGAGATCCGCTTATTGCATTTCTTCGATCTCATCGTCTTCATAACCTTGAATTGGGGTGTCTTTTTCATTTGGGATCGTCATAGTGTCCTCCTTGTTCTTGTTAGCTTGGTTTTTGCGTTTGTTGTTTGGCATGTTGGAGATATTTGGTTTCTTCACTGTGGTGTTTTTTCTTGTTACACTATGGCTCTATATTAAGTGGACTGTCTGCTTCCGGTGGAGCCTTAGAGGCTTGAGATGAGTGTGGACTGAGAGCTGTGTTTGGTTCCTCAGGGTTGAGGGTGTGTCAAAGATGACACTCCCAGGTTAGGAGTGGCAAATGTCTCTTTCTTTTTTTGATTTAAAAGGGAAGTAATTCCGCACAGCTGAACGTAATTGGAGGCAGTTAGCAGGCAAATGATATACCCACAGGAGCCAGACATCGGAAGCTGTTTCCCAAGGACCACACAGGTAATCTCTGCTGCACTCAGTGTGGGCTCCAATTCTCCTGCAGTCTCCCACTGGGTTGCCAAGTTAGATGCTAATCTCCTGTTATTTCACCCCTTCCCCCAGAGTCAGGTGTTTCTGCTAGGCTCAGGGCTGGTGCGGACCTGAGGTTGCCCTGCTTATGACGTATGTCCAAAATGGCGCCTGCTCTGTCTTGCTCGCCTTTGAGAGGTAAGCGGAGAGAGAGAAACTTGTGTCCGTATCGGTCACTTTTTTTATTTTTTTCCTATCTCTCTTCTAGTTAGCCTGGTGAACTTTTCCCCACGGAGTTTCAAGCCTCGTTCCCTCTAGCCTCCTCTTTCCGCTTGCCCGCTGGTATCTCGGGCTATTGAGGTTCGGCTCAACTCGCGTTCCAGCGCTGGTGTGTTGAGTCTGCCGCTAGTGTCCCGAACTTGGGCTCCCACGCTCTCCACGCAAGTCCACTGTGAATCACTAGTTCCAGAAGAGTTTCCTCTGCTGTTTCATCCCCTACTCTTCCTTGACCCTGCAGTATCTCCACTTATATTAAACTTTTTCTCCCCCCAGACTAATAGTGTGCTCCCTGCCTATTCCGCCATCTTGCTGCTCTCCACGGACTGTATTGTTTCGAATGTTTTTGATCAGGCAATATTTAATTGTGACCTTGGAAACACTAATTGCTTCCACATGGAGACACCAGCTCTACATATTTATATTTTCTATGGAGAAAGCTAGAGGAACTGTGGGAAACAAACATGATATTTCTCTTTGTATCAATGACATTTTATGCACTTGCCTAACGAAAAGACTTTGCTTTTCTCCAAAACCATTTTTACTGTGATTCTCTTGGTCCATTGTATACGAATTAAAAACCAGTTTGTCCGCATATGACTGGATGAAACAAGAAATATCCGGTTTTCTTTTGGCTAACACAATTCGGAATATTGTGAGTTTCTGTGTTTGAGTTTTCTGGATATTATCAATGGACTTTATTGTTTTGAATGTTTTTTATCAGCAAACATTTAATTTTGTGCTGTGAAACACTAATTGGTTCACCATGGGGACACCCGCTCTACACATTCGTATTTTCTAGGGAGAAAGCTAGAGGAACTGCGGCAAACACACATGATATTTCTGTTTGTACACATGACATTTTATGCACTTGCCTAACGAAAAGCCTTTGCTTTTCTCCAAAACCATTTTTACTGTGATTGTCTTGGTCCATTGCATACGAATTCCACACCAATTTGTACAGATATGACTGCATGAAACCGGAAACATGTGGTGTTTTTTTTTTTTTTTTGCTAACTCAATCCAAAATATTGCTACAGCCTCTGTGTTTGTGTTTTCTGGATATTATCGATGGGCTTTATTGTTTTGAATATTTTTCTCAGGGAACATTTAATTTTGTACCGTTGAATGACTAATTGGTTCGTCATGGGGACACAAGCTCTACACATTCATATTTTGTTGGGAGATAGCTAGAGGAACTGTGGCAAACAACTTGATATTTCTGTTTGTATAGATGACATTTTATGCACTTGCCTAACGAAAAGACTTTGCTTTTCTCCAAAACCATTTTCACTCTGATATTCTCATTCCATTGCATATGAATTCCACACCAGTTTGTCCGGATATGACTGGATGATACCGGAAATTTCCGGTTTTGTTTTGGCTAACTCAATCCCAGATATTGCTACAGCTTCTATGTTTGTTTTTTCTGGATACTATCAATGGACTTTATTGTTTTGAATGTTTTTTATGGGGGAACATTTTATTTTGAGCTTGTATACAGTAATTGGTTCCACATGGAGACACCAGCTCTACATATTCGTATTTTCTACTTAGAAAGCTAGAGGAACTGTGGCAAACAAACATGATATTTCTGTTTGTATACATGATTTTTATGCAGTTGCGTAACGAGAAGACTTTGCTTTTCTCCAAAACCATTTGTACTGTGATTTTCTCGGTCCATTGTTTACAAATTCCACAACAGTTTTCCGGATATGACAGGATGAAACCAGAAATATCCGGTTGTGTTTTGGCTAACTCAATACGAAATATTGCTACAGCCTCTGTGTTTGTGTTTTCTGGATATTATCGATGGACTTTATTGTTTTGAATGTTTTTATCAGGGAACATTTAATTTTGTACCGTTGAATCACAAATTGGTTCATCATGGGGACACCAGCTCTACACATTCATATTTTCTAGGGAGAAAGCTAGAGGAACTGCGGCAAGCAAGCATGATATTTCTGTATGTATCGATGACACTTTATGCACTTCCCTAACGAAAAGACTTTGCTTTTATCCAAAACCATTTGTACTGTGATTTTCTCAGTCCATTGCGTACGAATTCCACACCAGTTTTTCCGGATATGACTGCATGAAACCAGAAATATCTGATTGTGTTTGGCTAACTCAATCCCAGCTATTGCTACAGCTTCTCTGTTTGTTTTTTCTGGATACAATCAATGGACTTTATTGTTTTGAATGCTTTTTATTGGGGAACATTTTATTTTGAGCTTGGATACAGTAATTCGTTCCACATGGAGACACCAGCTCTAAACATTCGTATTTTCTAGGGAGAAAGCTAGAGGAACTGCAGCAAAGAAACATGCTATTTCTGTTTGTATAGATGACATTTTATGCACTTGCCTAATGAAAAGACTTTGCTTTTCTCCAAAACCATTTGTACTGTGATTATCTCGGTGCATTGAATACGAATTCCACAGCAATTTGTCCGGATATGACTGGATAAAACAGAAATATCCGGTTTTGTTTTGGCTAACTCAACCTGAAATATTGTGAAAGATTCTGTGTTTCTGTTTTCTGGATATTATAGATGGAATTTATTGTTTTGAATGTTTTTATTAGGGAATATTTAATTTTGTACCGATTAAACACTAATTGGATCATCATGGGGACACCAGCTCTACACATGCGTATTTTCTAGGGAGAAAGCTAGAGGAACTGCAGCAAACCAACATGATATTTTTGTTTGTATCGATGACATTTTATGCACTTGCCTAATGAAAAGACTTTGCTTTTCTCCGAAACAATTTGTACTTGATTTTCTCGGTCCATTTCATATGAATTCCACAGGAGTTTTTCCGGATATGACTGGATGAAAGCAGAAATATCCGGTTGTGTTTTGGCTAACTCAATCCCAGATATTGCTACAGCTTCTGTGTTTATATATTCTGGATACTATCAATGGACTTTATTGTTTTGAATGTTTTTTATCAGGGAATATTTAATTTTGTGCTTGGAAACACTAATTGGTTCATCATGGCGACACTAGATTTACACATTCGTATTTTCTAGGGAGAAAGTTGGAGGAACTGCGGCAAACAAACATGATATTTCTATTTGTATTGATGACATTTTATGCACTTGCCTAACGAAAAGACTTTGCTTTTCTCCAAAACCATTTTACTGCGATTTTCTCGGTCCATTGCATACGAATTCCACACCAGTTTGTCCAGATATGACTGGATGAAAACAGAAATATCCGCTTGTGTTTTGGCTAACTCAATCCGAAATATTGCAACAGCCTCTGTGTTTTTTTTTTCTGGATATTATCGATGGACTTTATTGTTTTGAATGTTTTTTATCAGCGAACATGTCATTTTGTACCGTTGAAACAGTAATTGGTTCATCATGGCAACACCAGCTCTACACATTCGTTTTTTCTAGGGAGAAAGCTAGAGGGAGTGCAGCAAACAAACATGATATTTCTGTTTGTATAGATGACTTTTTATGCACTTGCCTAACGAAAAGACTTTGCTTTTCTCCAAAACCATTTGTACTGTGATTTTCTCGGTCCATTGCATATGAATTCCACAGGAGTTTGTCCGGATATGACTGGATGAAACCGGAAATATCTGATATTGTTTTGGCTAACTCAATCCCAGATATTGCTACAGCCTCTATGTTTGTTTTTTTCTGGATACTATCAATGGACTTTTTTGTTTTGAATGCTTTTTGTCGGGGAGCATTTAATTTTGAGCTTGGATACAGTAATTGTTTCCACATGGAGACACCAGCTCTACATATTCATATTTTCTATTTAGAAAGCTAGAGGAACTGTGGCAAACAAACATGATATTTCTGTTTGTATCGATGACATTTTATGCACTTGCCTAACGAGAAGACTTTGCTTTTCTCCAAAACCATTTGTACTGTGATTTTCTCTGTCCTTGAATAGGAATTCCACAACAGTTTGTCCGGATATGACTGGATGAAACCAGAAATATCCGGTTTTGTTTTGGCTAACTCAATCCAAAATATTGTAAAAGACTCTGACTCTGTGTTTGTGTTTTCTGCATATTATCGATTGACTTTATTGTTTTGAATATTTTTATCAGGGAACATTTGTTTTTGTACCGTAGAAATACTAATTGGTTCATCATGGGGAAACCAGCTCTACACATTCCTATTTTCTAGGGAGACTGCTAGAGCAACTGTGGCAAACAAACATGATATTAATGTTTGTGTAGATGACATTTTATGCACTTGGCTAACGAAAAGACTTTGCTTTTATCCAAAACCAATTTTACTGTGATTTTCTCGGTCCATTGCATACGAATGCCACAGGAGTTGTCAGGATATGACTGGATGAAACCGGAAATATCCGGTTTTGTTTTGGCTAACTCAATCCCAGAGATTGCTACAGACTTTGTGTTTTTGTATTCCTGATATTATCCACAGACTTATTGTTTTGAATGTTTTTTATCAGGGAACATTTAATTTTCAACTGCGAAACACTAATTGTTTCCACATGGAGACACCAGCTCTACACATTCATATTTTCTAGGGAGAAAGCTAGAGGGAGTGCGGCAAACAAACATGATATTTCTGTTTGTATCGATGACTTTTTATGCACTTGCTTAACGAAAAGACTTTGCTTTTCTCCAAAACCATTTGTACTGTGATTTTCTCGGTCCATTGCATACGAATTCCACAGGAGTTTGTCCGGATATGACTGGATGAAAAAGGAAATATCCGATATTGTTTTGGCTAACTCAATCCCAGATATTGCTACAGCTTCTATGTTTGTTTTACTCTGGATGCTATCAATTGACTTTTTTGTTTTGAATGCTTTTTTTCGGGGAACATTTAATTTTGAGCTTGGAAACACTAATTAGTTCCACATGGAGACACCAGCTCTACACATTCGTATTTTCTAAGGAGAAAGCTAGAGGAAGTGCGGCAAACAAACATGATATTTCTGTTTGTATCGATGATATTTTATGCACTTGCTTAACGAGAAGACTTTGCTTTTCGCCAAAACCATTTGTACTGTGATTTTCTCTGTCCATTGTATACGAATTCCACAACAGTTTTCCGGATATGGCAGTATTAAACCAGAAATATCCGGTTGTGTTTTGGCTAATTCAATAGAAATATTGCTACAGCCTCTGTGTTTGTGTGTTCTGGATATTATCGATGGACTTTATTGTCTTGAATGTTTTTATCAGGGAACATTTAATTTTGTAGTGTTGAATCACAAATTGGTTCATCATGGGGACACCAGCTCTACACATTCGTATTTTCTAGGGAGAAAGCTAGAGGAACTGCGGCAAGCAAGAATGATATTTCTGTATGTATCGATGACATTTTATGCACTTGCCTAACGAAAAGACATTGCTTTTCTCCTAAACCATTTTCACTGTGAATTTCCCTGTCCAATTCTTATGAATTCCAAACCACTTTGTCTGGATATGACTGGAAAGAACAGAAATATCCGGTTGTGTTTTGGCTAACTCAAGCTGAAATATTGTGAAAGACTCTGTGTTTGTGTTTTATGGATATTATCGATGGACTTTATGGTTTTGAATGTTTTTATCAGAGAACATTTAATTTTGTGCCAAAGAAACACTAATTGGTTCATCATGGGGACCCCAGCTCTACACATTCGTATTTTCTAGGGAGAAAGCTAGAGGAACTGTGGCAAACAAACATGATATTTTTGTTTGTATCGATGACATTTTATGCACTTCCCTAACGAAAAGACTTTGCTTTTATCCAAAACCATTTGTACTGTGATTTTCTCAGTCCATTGCGTATGAATTCCACACCAGTTTTTCCAGATATGACTGCATGAAACCAGAAATATCCGGTTTTGTTTTGGCTAACTCAATCCCAGCGATTGCTACAGCTTCTCTGTTTGTTTTTTCTGGATACTATCAATGGACTTTATTGTTTTGAATGCTTTTTATCAGGAAACATTTTATTTTGAACTTGGATACAGTACTTGGTTCCACATGGAGACACCAGCTCTACACATTTGTATTTTCTAGGGAGAAAGCTAGAGGAACTGCGGCAAACAAACATGATATTTCTGTTTGTATCGATGACATTTTATGCACTTGCCTAACGAAAAGACTTTGCTTTTATCCAAAACCATTTGTACTGTGATTTTCTCAGTCCATTGCGTACGAATTCCACACCAGTTTCTCCAGATATGACTGCATGAAACCAGAAATATCCGGTTTTGTTTTGGCTAACTCAATCCCAGCTATTGCTACAGCATCTCTGTTGGTTTTTTCTGGATACTATCAATTGACTTTACTGTTTTGAATGCTTTTTATGGGGGAACATTTTATTTTGAGCTTGGATACAGTAATTGGTTCCACATGGAGACACCAGCTCTACACATTCGTATTTTCTAGTGAGAACGCTAGAGGAACTGCAGCAAAGAAACATGCTATTTATGTTTGTATAGATGTCATTTTATGCACTTGCTTAACGAAAAGACTTTGCTTTTCTCCAAAACCATTTGTACTGTGATTTTCTCGGTCCATTGAATATGAATTCCAGAGGAGTTTGTCCAGATATGACTGGATGAAACCATAAATATCAGGTTTTGTTTTTGCTAACTCAATCCCAGATAGTGCTACAGCCTTTGTGTTTGTGTATTTCTGATATTATCCACAGACTTTATTGTTTTGAATGGTTTTATCTGGGGACATTTTATTTTGAACTGCAAAACACTAATTGTTTCCACATGGAGACACCAGCTCTACACATTCGTATTTTCTAGGGAGAAAGCTAGAGGAACTGCGGCAAACAAACATGATATTTCTGTTTGTATAGATGACATTTTATGCACTTGCCTAACGAAAAGACTTTGCTTTTCTCCAAAACCATTTGTACTGTGATTTTCTCGGTCCATTGCATATGAATTCCACAGGAGTTTGTCCGGATATGACTGGATGAAACCGGAAATATCCGGTTTGTTTTGGCTAACTCAATCCCAGATATTGCTACAGCCTCTGTGTTTGTTTTTTCTGGATACTATCAATGGACTTTTTTGTTTTGAATGCTTTTTATTGGGGAACATTTAATTTTGAGCTTGGATACAGTAATTGGTTCCACATGGAAACACCAGCTCTACATATTCGTATTTTCTAGAAAGAATGCTAGAGGAACTGTGGACAAACAAACATGATATTTCTGTTTGTATAGATGACATTTTATGCACTTGCCTAACGAGAAGACTTTGCTTTTCTCCAAAACCATTTGTACTGTGATTTCTCGGTCCATTGCATACGAATTCCACAACAGTTCGTCCAGATATGAATGGATGAAACCGGAAATATCCGGTTTTGTTTTGGCTAACTCAATCCCAGATATTGCTACAGCCTCTGTGCTTGTGTATTCCTGAAATTATCCACGGACTTTATTGTTTTGAATGTTTCTTTATCAGGGAACATTTAATTTTGTGCTTGGAAACACTAATTGTTTCCACATACAGACATCAGCTCTACACATTCGTATTTTCTAGGGAGAAAGCTGTGGTGCTGCGGCAAAAAAACATGATATTTTGTTTGTGTAGATGACACTTTATGCACTTGCCTAACAAAAAGTCTTTGCTTTTCTCCAAAACCAATTTTACTGTGAATATTTCGGTCCATTGCTTATGAATTCCACACCAGTTTACCGGATATGACTGGATGAAACCGGAAATATCCGGTTTTGTTTTGGCAAACTCAATTCCAGATATTGCTACTGCTCTGTGTTTCTGTATTCCTGATATTATCCACGGACTTTATTCTTTTGAATGTTTTTTTTTTATTTTTGACAGGCAGAGTGGACAGTGAGAGAGAGAGACAGAGAGAAAGGTCTTGCTTTTGCCATTGGTTCACCCTCCAATGGCTGCCGCGGCTGGCGCGCTGCGGCCGGCGCACCTCGCTGATCCGATGGCAGGAGCCAGGTGCTTCTCCTGGTCTCCCGTGGGGTGCAGGACCCAAGTACTTGGGCCATCCTCCACTGCACTCCCTGGCCACAGCAGAGAGCTGGCCTGGAAGAGGGGGAACCGGGACAGAATCCGGTGCCCCGACCGGGACTAGAACCCGGTGTGCCAGCGCCGCTAGGCGGAGGATTAGCCTATTGAGCCGCGGCGCCGGCCTTGAAAGTTTTTTTATCAGGGAACATTTAATTTTGTGCTTCGAATCACTAATTGGTTACACATGGAGACACCAGCTCTACACATTCGTGTTTTCTAGGGAGTAAGCTAGAGTCACTGCAACAAACAAACATGATATTTCTGTTTGTATTGATGACATTTTATGCACTTGCCTAACGAAAAGACTTTGCTTTTCTCCAAAACCATTTTTACTGTCATTTTCTCGGTCCATTGCATATGAATTCCAAACGACTTTTTCTGGATATGACTGGATGAAACCAGAAATATCCGGTTCTGTTTTGGCTAACTCAATCTGAAATATTCTGAAAGCCTGTGTATTTGTGTTTCTGGATATTATCGATGGACTTTATTGTGTTGAATATTTTATCAGGGAACATTTAATTCTGTACCGTAGAAACACTAATTGGTTCCACATGGAGACACCAGCTCTACAAATTCGTATTTGCTAGGGAGAAAGCTAGAGGAACTGCGGCAAACAAACATGATATTTCTGTTTGTATAGATGACATTTTATGCACTTGCCTAACGAAAAGACTTTGCTTTTCTCCAAAACCATTTGTACTGTGATTTTCTCGGTCCATTGCATACGCATTATACACGCGTTTGTCCAGATATGACTGGATGAAACCAGAAATATCAGGTTCAGTTTTGGCTAACTCAATCCCAGATATTGCTACAGCCTCTGTGTTTGTGTATTCCTGAGATTATCCACGGACTTTATTGTTTTGAATGTTTCTTTATCAGGGAACATTTAATTTTGTGCTTGGAATCACTAATTGGTTCCACATGGAGACACCAGCTCTACACATTCGTATTTTTTATGGAGAAAGCTAGAGGAACTGCGACAAACAAACAAGATATTTCTGTTTCTATAGATGACATTTTATGCACTTGCCTAACTAAAGGACTTTGCTTTTCTCCCAAACCATTTTTACTGTGATTTTTTTGGTTCATTGCATACGAATTGCACACCACTGTGTCCGGATATCACTGGATGAAACCAGAAATATCTGATATTGTTTTGGCTAACTCAATCCGAAATATTGTGAAAGCCTCTGTGTTTGTGTTTTCTGGATATTATCAACGGACTTTATTTTTTTCTTTTTTTAACATTTATTTAATGAATATAAATTTCCAGTGTACAGCTTATGGATTACAATGGCTTCCCCCTCCCATAACTTCCCTCCCACCCGCAACCATCCCCTCTTCCGCTCCCTCTCCCCTTCCATTTGCATCAAGATTCATTTTCAATTCTCTTTATATACAGGAGATCAAGTTAGTATATATGAAGTAAAGGTTTCAACAGTTCGCACCCACATAGAAACACAAAGTGAAACATACTGTTGGAGTAGTAGTTATAGCATTAAATCACAATGTACAGCACATTAAGGACAGAGATCCCACATGAGGAGCAAGTGCACAGTGACTCCTGTTGTTGACCCAACAAATTGACACTCTAGTTTATGGCGCCAGTAACCATCCTAGGCTGTCGTCATGAGTTGCCAAGGCTATGGAAGCCTTCCAAGTTTACCGACTCTGATCATATTTAGACAAGGTCATAAAAGACAGAGTGAGGATAGTAACCAATGATCCTAAGAGTGGCATTTACCAGGTTTGAACAATTGTACAGCATTAAGTGGGGAAGAGGACCATCAGTACACACAGGTTGGGAGTAGAGCCATTGGTGGTAGAGTAGAGGTTATGATTACAAAGGAATGAGGCCCAAGTGCACTAGACAGGGCCTAGAACAAAGGATAGAGTCATTATTAGAGGAGCTAAGAAAGGTGCTGTCTAAGCTACAAGTAATTTTTCTGATCGAGTGGCAAACAGAACCTGATAGAAGGGGCTTGATAATAATCTGGTGGGCTTTGGGCCTTGTAAATTCAGAGGCCCAGACCTATCTATCTCTTCACATGGGGTATATCCTAAGGGAGGTGTGAACCTCCTAGGGGAAGGCACTCTGTTGACTTTCATTACTTGGCTGGCCTGGGAGGAGCGCTGGCCAGGTAAAGGCAGGGGGCATCTCTAACAAGAAATTTACACTTCTACCTGCAATGTTGCTGACCCTACTTGACCAAACCCTCAGCTGCAGTGGTCACTTTGGAAGTTGGGCTGAGTGAAGGGCATTTCAGCTTAGAGCCAATAAGATCTGTGGCTCTGACCTGGGCATCCTTCGACTCCAGGGCAGGTCCATTTCCAGTGATCCAACTCTTGGCAGAGCCGCCAGGGCTCTTCACAAGCTGACTTCTGCTGAAGCCCAGGCTTACCACATTGAAAGCCACTGCAGTGGACTGGCCTGTTGGGTCTCCTTGAGGGCAGATCACTGTACAGATCAGCCATCCATAGGCCTGCCACCCATTGCTTCTGATGCCGAGCTTTCTTTTCCTCCTGGTTTGTGTAAAGCAGACCAGAGGATGCAAGTCAAGGGAGTGCCCGTGTCCCATCTCGAATCTTCAATGGCCTGAACTACAAGTCTATAGTCACAGGCATGTTCTGCAGTAGTTTTTCTAAGGTAGACAATGCCCATGAGGAATATTATATTCTCACTTTAAAACTTTCTTTCCCTTTGGTCTGAAAGGGAGGTTTTTACTACTTATTGTATACTTTGCTGATGGCAAAATGAATCTACTATGAGATTATTATTTAAGTTCTTATTTTGCCTATGCTATTACAGAAAAATGTTAGCCATCTCTTTTATAAGGTCTAAAGATTAAATTGTGCGTCCTACAGATTCCTTTATAATAGAATTAGTTTCCTACCTTGAAGAGAATAGAGAAATGAAAGAACAAGTTGGGCTTAGAATAGAGAAATGAGGGAGCAAGTCCTAGATCGCTTGCTGACAACAGCAATATTACATGAATACTTAGCAAACAGTTTCAACCATTAGATAACAACTTAAGAAAACATTTACCAGAAGGTCGAATGCCTTCTATAAATTTTAAGAATCATGTATTTGAAAACACCTCTTAAATATCTAACATGGTGTAGTTTGTTTAGCCAGTAAACTTAAGCACAACCATCTAAAATGTTTTTAGTTTCTTTCTACCAACAAGTCTAAAACATATGATACACAGATTCAGGTCACACCAATTAAAATGTATCTTTGATTGATTTTAGCAGCTTAAATTTATGGACAATCTTATCTATAAGCCATTTAAAATAAAACTATTAATAAAATTTCCCCATGTGGACATACAATATGTACACACATATAATATAGCATAATAGACCAATATAGCAATTTTAATAATAGCTTTTAAAATCTTTAACTCTTTTTCTAGATTGCCAAGGGATTTGAATTGCTTTGTGTTTTTAGTAACCTCAGTTAACCATACTTTCTCTCAGTTGGTACTGTTAATACATTATTGGCTTCATCTGTTTACAGAGCCATCCCAAAGTACTGAATACAATAAAAGTAGCTGGAAAAAGTCCATAGGAACCTATAGGAGGACAGCTAAACACAGAGCCAACAACGCTTTAGTTTTATGAGCAGCACATCATATATAACTGTGGATGACAAAAGACTTTAAGACTCCATGTTTAAAATTATAAACTCATCAACCAACAAGAGGCACTTGCTTACTTCACAGTATTTTTGAAAGCACCTGTAGGATTTGACAAGTATTTAACCCTTTAGGCCTCTGGGGCTTTCTCATTAAGATAACTATCATGTCTAGTAATACAAGATCATTAGACTTTTTAATTTTCAGACATTTGTATTGATAGCATTTTCCATTATAGAAACTAAAGTTTGGTACCACATCACATCTTGAAGTTCTTCTAATATAATCCAAATAGCCTGCTTACTTGGTGTCCCTATAAGATGAGAGACATAGGTCCTTCGATTTTTTCAGTTGGGCCCAAACTGGACAAACCAAAGTCCAGGATTTACTGGAAATTTTAGAGACCAGATTGTTTGAAACTTTGATTTTTTGAATGCCTGTCAAGAATGCCAAGAAGGCTCAAAATCCAAAATATCTGGTTGAAATAAGATTCCTTAAAATCATGACATAACATAGACCAAATTTGATCATTGTTACAAGGTGATTATTCAAATCTTTGAAAAGAAGCACATAGTTAAATAACCCATAGCTCTTAATAAAAATTCAGCTGTTTTTGAACAATTAGAATTTAACAGACATCAAGAGCACATAATAGATTAGTTTAACACATTGCTTTAACAGAGCATCAGAGTTTAATTCTATGTCAAAGAGAAATTGAGCTTCCTGTGATCTTTTGCTGTGAGGTTTCCTTCCTTTACCCTCTTTCATATTGGTGACCGTGTTTCTGTGTTTCTGTGTGTAACACATCTTTAAGCATCTTTTGCAGGGCAGGATGAGTGGCAACAAATTCTTTCAGTTTCTGTTTGCTATGAAAAGTCTTAATTTCACCTTCATTCACAAATGAGAGCTTTGCAGGATATAGTATTCTGAGCTGGCATTTTTTCTCTCTTAATACCTGGGCTATGTCTCGCCATTCCCTTCTAGCTTGTAGGGTTTCTCATGAGAAGTCTGCTGTGAGTCTAATTGGAGATCCTCTAAGAGTAATCTGACGTTTCTCTCTTGCACATTTTAGGATCTTTTCTTTATGTTTCACTGTGGTGAGTTTGATTACAACATGTCGTGATGAGGATCTCTTTTGGTCATGTTTATTAGGGGTTCTATAAGCTTCCTGTACTAAGATGCCTCTGTCCTTCTCCAAACCTGGGAAATTTTCTGCTAGTATCTCACTGAAAATTCCTTCTAATCCTTTCTCCCTCTCCATGCCTTCAGGAGCTCCTAGAACCCGAATGTTGGGTTTTTTAATAGTATCCTGTAGATTCCTGACAATATTATTTAGATTTCTGATTTCTTCTTCTTTTCTTTGCTTTGCCTGTTTCCTTTCCTTTTCTCCATCTTCTAAGTCTGATATTCTCTCTTCTGCTTCGCTCATTCTGTTTTAAGGCTCTCTAATGTGTTTGTCATTTGATCTATTGAATTCTTCATTTCATTACGATTTCTCGTCACTATCAAAATTTCTTGTTCCACTACTTGTTTCATTTCATTTTGAATCCTCCTTAATATTTCATTTTCACGAGGGAGATTTTCTATCTTGTCCATGAAGGATTTCTGTAGTTCAAGAATTTGTTTTTGAGAACTTCTTTATGTTCTTATCAATTTTTTGAGATCTGCTTCTTGCATTTCTTCTATCTCATCATCTTCATAATCTTGCATTGGGGTGTCTTTTTCATTTGGGGGCGTCATAGTGTCTTCCTTGTTCTTGTTACCTCGGGTTTTCATTTGTTGTTTGGCATGTTGGAGATATTTATTTTCTTCACTGTGGTGTTTTTTCTTGTTACACAAGGCTCTATATTAAGTGCACTGTCTGCTTTCAGTGGAGTCTTAGAGGCTTGAGATGAGTGTGGACTGAGAGCTGTGTTTGGTTCCTCAGGGTTGAGGGTGTGTCAAAGATGACACTCCCAGGTTAGGTGTGGTAAATGTCTCTTTCTTTTTTTGATTCAAAAGGGAAGTAATTCCGCACAGCTGAACGTAATTGGAGGTAGCTAGCAGGCAAATGATATAGCCACAGTAGCCAGTGATTAGAAGCTCTTTCCCAAGGACCACACAGGGAATCTGTGCTGCCCTCAGTGTGGGCTCCAATTCTCCTGCAGTCTCCCACTGGGTTGCCAAGTTAGATGCTAATCTCCAGTTATTTCACCCCTCCTCCCAGAGTCAGGTGTTTCTGCTAGGCTCAGGGCTGGTGCAGACCTGAGGTCGCCCTGCTTATGACGTATCTCCAAAATGGCGCCTGCTCTTTGTCTTGCTTGCCTTTGAGAGGTGAGCGGAGAGAGAGAAACTCGTGTCCGTATCAGTCACTTTTTTTTCCTCTCTATCTTCTAGTGAGCTTGGTGAAATTTTCCCCACGGAGTTTCAAGCCTCGTTCCCTCTAGTCTCCTCTTTCTGCTTGCCCGCTGGTGTCTCAGGCTATTGAGGTTCGGCTCACCTCGCGTTCCAGCACTGGTGTGTTGAGTCTGCCACTGGTGTCCCGAACTTGGGCTCCCACGCTCTCCACGCAGGTCCACTGTGAATCACTAGTTCCAGAAGAGTTTCCTCTGCTGTTTCATCCCCGACTCTTCCTTGACCCTGCAGTATCTCCACTTTTATTAACGTGTGTCTTGACGAACTATCAATGTGCTCCCTTCCTATTCCCTCCTCCTTAATATTTCATTTTCACGAGAGAGATTTTCTATCTTGTCCATTAAGGATTTCTGTAGTTCAAGAATTTGTTTTTGAGAACTTCTTAATGTTCTTATCAATTTTTGAGATCCACTTTTTGCATTTCTTCGATCTCCTCGTCTTCATAATCTTGAATTGGGGTGTCTTTTTCATTTGGGGGCATCATAGTGTCTTCCTTGTTCTCGTTAGCTTGGTTTTTGTGTTTGTTATTTGGCATGTTGGAGATATTTGGTTTCTTCACTGTGGTGTTTTTTCTTGTTACACTATGGCTCTATATTAAGTGGACTGTCTGCTTTCAGTGGAGTCTTAGAGGCTTGAGATGAGTGTGGACTGAGAGCTGTGTTTGGTTCCTCAGGGTTGAGGGTGTGTCAAAGATGACACTCCCAGGTTAGGTGTGGTAAATGTCTCTTTCTTTTTTTGATTTAAAAGGGAAGTAATTCCGCACAGCTGAACGTAATTGGAGGTAGTTAGCAGGCAAATGATATACCCACAGGAGCCAGTGATTGGAAGCTCTTTCCCAAGGACCACACAGGGAATCTGTGCTGCCCTCAGTGTGGGCTCCAATTCTCCTGCAGTCTCCCACTGGGTTGCCAAGTTAGATGCTAACCTCCTGTTATTTCACCCCTCCCCCCAGAGTCAGGTGTTTCTGCTAGGCTCAGGGCCAGTGCAGACCTGAGGTCACCCTGCTTATGATGTATGTCCAAAATGGAGCCTGCTCTGTCTTGCTCGCCTTTGAGAGGTGAGCAGAGAGAGAGAAACTTGTGTCCGTATCGGTCAATTTTTTAATTTTTTTCCTCTCTCTCTTCTGGTTAGTCTGGTGAATTTTTCCCCACGGAGTTTCAAGCCTTGTTCCCTCCAGCCTCTACTTTCCACTTGCCCGCTGGTGTCTCGGGCTATTGAGGTTTGGCTCAACTCACGGTCCAGCACTGGTGTGTTGAGTCTGCCACTGGTGTCCCGAACTTGGGCTCCCACGCTTTCCACCCAGGTCCACTGTGAATCACTAGTTCCAGAAGTGTTTCCTCTGCTGTTTCATCCCCGACTCTTCCTTGACCCTGCAGTATCTCCACTTATAATAAACTGTCTCTCCCCCGAACTAATAGTGTGCTCCCTGCCTAATCCGCCATCTTGCCGCTCTCCTAATTTCCTATCCGGATTTTTAATCTTTTGAATGTTTTTTATCAGACAACATTTTATTTAGAGGTTGGATACAGTAATTGGTTCCACATGGAGACACCAGCTCTACATATTCGTATTTTCTAGGGAGAAAGTTAGAGGAAATGAGGCAAAAAAAATGATATTTCTGTTTGTATACATGACATTTTATGCACTTGCCTAACGAAAAGACTTTGCTTTTCTCCATAACCATTTGTACTGTGATTTTCTTGGTCCCTTGCATCCAAATTCCAAACAACTTTTTCCGGATATGACTGGATGAAACCAGAAATATCCGCTTGTGTTTTGGCTAACTCAATCTGAAATATTGTGAAAGCATCTGTGTTTGTGTTTTCTAGATATTATCGATGGACTTTATTGTTTTGAATATTTTTATCAGGGAACATTTAATTTTGTACCATAGAAACACTAATTGGTTCATCCTGGGGACACCAGCTCTACACATTCGTATTTTCTAGGTAGAAATCTACAGGAACTGCGGCAAACAAACATGATATTTCTGTTTCTATAGATGACATTTTATGCATTTCCCTTTCGAAAAGACTTTGCTTCTCCAAAACCATTTTTACTGTGATTTTCTCGGTCCATTGCATAGGAATTCCACACCAGTTTGTCCGGATATGAATGGATGAAAACAGAAATATCCAGTTGTGTTTTGGCTAATTCGATCCAAAATATTGTGAAAGCCTCTGTGTTTGTATTTTCTGGATATTATCAATGGACTTCCTTGTTTTGAATGTTTTTATCAGGGAACATTTATTTTTGTACTGTAGAGACACTAATTGGTTCATCATGGGAACACCAGCTCTACACATTCGTATTTTCTAGGGAGAAAGCTAGAGGAACTGTGGCAAACAAACATGATACTTCTGTTTGTATCGATGACATTTTATGCACTTGCCTAATGAAAAGCCTTTGCTTTTCTCCAAAACTATTTTTACTGTGATTTTCTCGGTCCATTGTATACAAATTCCACACCATTTTGTCAAGATATGCCTGGATGAAACCGCAAATATCTGGTTTTGTTTTGGCTAACTCAATCCCAGATATCGCTACAGCCTCTGTGTTTGTTTTTTCTGGATATTATTCACGGACGTTATTATTTTGAATGTTTTTTATCAGGGAATATTTTATTTTGAGCTTGGAAACAGTAATTGGTTCCACATGGAGACACCAGCTCTATATATTCGTATTTTCTAGGGAGAAAGCTAGAGGAACTGCGGCAAACAAACATGGGATTTCTGTTCGTATTGATGATATTTTATGCACTTGCCTAACAAAAAGACTTTGCTTTTCTCCAACACCATTTTTACTCTCATTTTCTCAGCCCATTGCATACGAATTCCACACAACTTTGTCCAGATATGACTGGATGAAACCGGAAATAACCGGTTGTGTTTTGGATAATTCATTCTGAAATATTGTGAAAGACTCTGTGTTTGTGTTTTCTGGATATTATCGATGGGCTTTTTTTGTTTTGAATGTTTTTATCAGGGAACATTTACTTTTGTACCGTTGAAACACTAATTGGTTCATCATGGGGACACCAGCTCTACACATTCGTATTTCTAGGGAGAAAGCTAGAGGAACTGCGGCAAACAAACTGGATATTTCTGTTTGTATCGATGACATTTTATGCACTTGCCTAACGAACAGACTTTGCTTTTCTCCAAAACCATTTTTACTGTGATTTTCTCGGTCCATTGCATCCGAATTCCAAACGACTTTTTCCAGATATGACTAGATGAAACCTGAAATATCCGATTGTGTTTTGGCTAACTCAATCCTAAATATTGTGAAAGCCTCTGTGTTTCTGTTTTCTGGATATTATCGATGGACTTTATTGTTTTGAATATTTTTATCAGTGAACATTTCATTTTGTGCCGTGGAAACACTAATTGCTTCATCATAGAGACACCAGCTGTACATATTTGTATTTTCTAGGGAGAAAGCTAGAGGAACTGCGGCAAACAAACATGATATTTCTGTTTATATAGATGACATTTTATGCAGTTTCCTAACGAAAAGACTTTGTTTTTCTCAAAGACCATTTTTACAGTTATTTTCTCATTAGATTGCATCCGAATTCCAAACGACTTTTTCTGGATATCACTGGATGAAACCGGAAATATCCGGTTTTGTTTTGGCTAACTCAATCCGAAATATTCTGAAAGCCTCTGTGTTTGTGTTTTCTGGAAATTATCGATGGAATTTCTTGTTTTGAATGTTTTTTTTCAGGGAACACTTCATTTTTTACCGTAGAAACACTAATTGGTTCATCCTGGGGACACCAGCTCTACACATTCATATTTTCTAAGGAGAGTGCTAGAGGAACTGCGGCAAACAAACGTGATATTTCTGTTTGTATCGATGACATTTTATGCACTTGGCTAACGAAAAGACTTTGCTTTTCTCAAAACCATTTTTACGGTGATTTTCTCGGTCCATAGCTTACGAATTGCACACCAGTTTACCGGATATGACTGTATGAAACTGGAAATATCCTGTTGTGTTTCGGCTAAATCAATGTGAAATATTGTGAAAGCCTCTGTGTTTGTGTTTTCTGGATATTATCAATGGACTATACTGTTTTTAATGTTTTTATCAGGGAACATTTAATTTTGTACAGTTGAAACACTAATTGGTTCATCAGGGGGACACCAGCTCTATACATTCTTATTTTCTAGGGAGAAAGCTAGGGGACCTGCGACAAACAAACATGATATTTCTGTTTGTATAGATGACATTTTATTCATTTGCCTTACGAAAAGACTTTGCTTTTCTCCAATACCATTTCTACTGTGATTTTCTCGGTCCATTGCATATGAATTCCACACCAGTTTGTCCGGATATGACTGGATGAAACCAGAAATATCCGGTTGTGTTTTCGCTAACTGAATCCGAAATATTGTGAAAGTTTTTGTGTGTTTGTTTTCTGGATATTATCAACGGACTTTATTGGTTTGAATATTTTTTATCGGACACCATTTTATTTTGAGCTTGGTTAAGTAATTGGTTCCACATGGAGACACAAGCTCTGCACATTGTTATTTTCCAAGTTTAAAGCTAGAGGAACTGCGGCAAACAAACATGATATTTCTGTTTGTATAGATGACATTTTATGCACTTGTCTAACGAAAAGACTTTGCTTTTCTCCAAAACCATTTTTACTCTGATTTTCTCGGTCCATTGCATAGGAATTCCACACTGGTTTGTCCGGATATGACTGAATGAAACCGGAAATATCCTGTTGTGTTTTGGCGAACTCCATCCCAGATATTGCTACAGCATCTGTGTTTGTGCATTCCTGATAGTATCCACAGACTTTATTGTTTTGAATGTTTTCTATCAGGGAACATTTAGTTTTGTGCTGGTAATTACTAATTTTTTGCACATGGAGACACCAGCTCTAAACATTCATATTTTCTAGGGAGAAATCCAGAGGAACTGTGGCAAACATACATGACATTTCTGTTTGTATCGATGATATTTTATACACTTGCCTAATGAAAAGTCTTTGCTTTTCTCCAAAACCATTTTTACTGTGATTTTCTCGGTTCATTGCATATGAATTCCACACCAGTTTACCGGATATGACTGGATGAAACTGGAAATATCTAGTTTCATATTGCTAACTCTATCCCAGATATTGCTACAGCCCATGTGTTTGTGTATTCCTGATATTATCCATGGACTTTATTGTTTCGAATGTTTTTTATCAGGGAACATTTAATTTTGTACCGTAGAAACACGAATTGCTTCATCATGGGGACAACAGCTCTACACATTCGTATTTTCTAGGAAGAAAGCTAGAGGAACTGCAGCAAACAAACATGATATTGCTGTTTATATAGATGACATTTTATGCACTTTCCTAAAGAAAAGTCTTTGCTTTTCTCCAAAACCATTTTTACTGTGATTTTCTCGGTCCATAGCATATGAATTCCACACCACTTTGTCCGGATATGACTGGTTGAAACCAGAAATATTTGTGTGTGTTTTTTTTTTTTTTGGCCAACTCAATACAAGATATTGCTACAGCCTCTGTGTTTGTGTATTGCTGATATTATCCAGGGACTTTATTGTTTTGAATGTTTTTTATCAAGGAATATTTAATTTTGTGCTTGAAATCACTAATTGTTTCCACATGGAGACACCAGCTCTATATATTTGTATTTTCTAGGGAGAAAGCTAGAGGAGCTGCAGCAAACAAACATGATATTTCTGTTTGTATCGATGCTATTTTATCTACTTCCCTAATGAAAAGATATTGCTCTTCTAAAAAACCATTTTTACTGTGATTTTTTCGGTCCATTGCATATGAATTCCACACCACTTTGTCCGGATATGAGTGGATGAAACCGGAAGTATCTGGTTGTGTTTTGGCTAACTCAATCCCAGATATTGCTACAGCCTCTCTGTTTGTGTATTCCTGATGTTATCAATGGACTTTATTTTTTTCAATGTTTTTTTTTTTTCGGGGAACATTTAATTTTGAGCTTGGAAACACTAATTAGTTCCACATGGAGACACCAGCTCTACACATTCGTATTTTCTAGGGAGAACGCTAGAGGAATTGTGGCAAACAAACATGATATTTCTGTTTGTATAGATTACATTTTATGCACTTGCCTAACGAAAAGACTTTGTTTTTATCCAAAACCATTTGTACTGTGATTTTCTCGGTCCATTGCATACGAATTCCACACCAGTTTTACCGGATATCACTGGATGAAACCGGAAATATCTGGTTTTTTTTGGGCTAACTTTATCCCATATATTGCTACAGCCTCTATGCTTGTTTTTTCTCGATATTGTCCATAGACTTTATTGCTCTGAATGTTTTTTATCAGGGAAAAATTTATTTTGAGCTTGGATACAGTAATTGGTTCCACATGGAGACACCAGCTCTATATATTTGTATTTTCTTGGGAGAAAGCTAGAGGAAATGCAGCAAAGAAACATGATATTTATGAATGTCTAGATGACATTTTATGCACTTGCCTAACGAAAAGACTTTGCTTTTCTCCAAAACCATTTTTAATGTGATTGTCTCTGTACATTGCATACGAATTCCACACCACTTTGTCCGGATATGACTGGATGAAACCAGAAATATCCGGTTTTGCTTTGGCTAACTCAATCTCGGATATTGCTACAGCCTCTGTGTTTGTGTATTCCTGATATTATCCACAGACTTTGTTGTTTTGAATGTTTTCTAATCAGGGAACATTTAATTTTGTGCTTTGAAACACTAATTGGATCCACATGGAGGCACAAGCTCTACACATTCATATTTTCTAGGGAGAAATCTTGAGGACGTGCGGCAAACAAACATGATATTTCTGTTTGTATCCGTGACATTTTATGCACTTGCCTAACATAAAGACTTTGCTTTTCTCCAAAACCATTTTTACTGTGCCTTTCTCGGTCCATTGCATACGAATTCCACACCAGTTTGTCCAGATATGACTGAATGAAACCAGAAATATCCGGTTGTGTTTTGGCTAACTCAATCCAAAATATTGCTACAGACTCTGTGTTTGTGTTTTCTGGATATTATCGATGGACTTATTGTTTTGAATATTTTTTTTATCAGGGAACATTTAATTTTGTACTGCGGAAAAATTAACTAGTTCATCATGGAGACACCAGCTCTACACATTCTTATTTTCTAGGGAGAATGCTAGAGGAACTGCGGCAAACATGATATTTCTGTTTGTATCGATGACATTTTATGCACTTGCCTAATGAAAAGACTTTGCTTTTCTCCAAAACCATTCGTCTGTGATTTTCTCGGTACACTTGATACGAATTCCACAGCAGTTTTTCTAGATATCTCTGGATGAAACCTGAAATATCCGGTTTTGTTTTGGCTAACTCCATCCCAGATATTGCTACAGACTCTGTGTTTGTGTATTCCTGATATTATCCACGGACTTTCTTGTTTGAATGTTTTTTATCAGGGAACATTTTATTTTGATCTTGGAAACTCTAATTGGTTCCACATGGAAACACAAGCTCTACACATTCGTATTTTCTAGGGAGTAAGCTAGAGGAACTGCGGCAAACAAACATGATATTTCTGTTTGTATAGGTGACATTTTATGCACTTGGGTAACGAAAAGACTTTGCTTTTCTCCAAAACCATTTTTACTGTGATTTTCTCGGTCCATTGCGTACGAATTCCACAAAACTTTGTCCAGATATGAGTGGAAGAAACAAGAAATATCTGGTTGTATTATGGCTGACTCAATCCGAAATATTGCTACATCCTCTGTGTTTGTGTATTCTTGATATTATCCACTGACTTTATTTTTTTAAATGTTTTTTATTCAGGGAATTTTTAATTTTGTGCTTGGAAACACTAATTGGTTCCACATGGACACCAGCTCTACACATTCGTATTTTCCAGGGAGAAACCTAGAGGAACTGCGACAAACAAACATGATATTTCTGTTTGTATCCATGACATTTTATGCACTTTCCTAAAGAAAAGACTTTGCTTTTCTCCAAAACCATTTTTACTGTGATTTTCTTCGTCCATTTAATATGAATTCCACACCAGTTTCTCGGATATGACTGGATGAAACCAGAAATATCCGGTTTTGTTTTGACTAACTCAATCCCAGATATCCTTACCGCCTCTGTGTTTGTGTATTCGTGATATTATCCACAGACTTTATTGCTTTAAATGTTTTTTTATCAGGGAACATTTAATTTTGTAACGTTGAAACACTAATTGTTTCCACATGGAGACACCAGCTCTACACATTCGTATTTTCTAGGGAGAAAGCTAGAGGAACTGCGGCAAGCAAACATGATATTTCTGTTTGTATAGATGACATTTTATGCACTTGCCTAACAAAAAGACTTTGCTTTTCTCCAAATCCATTTTTCCTGTCATTTTCTCGGTCCATTGTATGCGAATTCCATACCACTTTGTCCGAATATGACTGGATGAAACCGGAAATATCCGGTTTTATTTTGGCTAACTCAATCCCAGATATTGCTACAGCCTCTGTGTTTGTGTATTCCTGATATTATCCACAGACTTTATTGTTTTGAATGTTCTTTATCAGCGAACATTTAATTTTTTGCTGTGAAACACTAATTGTTTCCACATGGAGACACCAGCTCTACACATTCATATTTTCTAGGGAGAAAGCTAAAGGAACAGCAGCAAACAAACATGATATTTCTGTTTGTATAGATTACATTTTATGCACTTGCCTAACGAAAAGACTTTGTTTTTCTCCAAAACCATTTGTACTGTGATTTTCTCGGTCCATTGCATACGAATTCCACACCAGTTTTACTGGATATCACTGGATGAAACCGGAAATATCTGGTATTGTTTGGGCTAACTTTATCCCATATATTGCTACAGCCTCTATGCTTGTTTTTTCTCGATATGTCCATAGACTTTATTGCTCTGAATGTTTTTTATCAGGGAATAATTTATTTTGAGCTTGGATACAGTAATTGGTTCCACATGGAGACACCAGCTCTATATATTTGTATTTTCTTGGGAGAAAGCTAGAGGAAATGCAGCAAAGAAACATGATATTTATGAATGTCTAGATGACATTTTATGCACTTGCCTAACGAAAAGACTTTGCTTTTCTCCAAAACCATTTTTAATGTGATTGTCTCTGTACATTGCATACGAATTCCACACCACTTTGTCCGGATATGACTGGATGAAACCAGAAATATCCGGTTTTGCTTTGGCTAACTCAGTCTCAGATATTGCTACAGCCTCTGTGTTTGTGTATTCCTGATATTATACACAGACTTTGTTGTTTTGAATGTTTTCTAATCAGGGAACATTTAATTTTGTGCTTTGAAACACTAATTGGATCCACATGGAGGCACAAGCTCTACACATTCATATTTTCTAGGGAGAAATCTTGAGGACGTGCGGCAAATAAACATGATATTTCTGTTTGTATCCATGACATTTTATGCACTTGCCTAACATAAAGACTTTGCTTTTCTCCAAAACCATTTTTACTGTGCCTTTCTCGGTCCATTGCATACGAATTCCACACCAGTTTGTCCAGATATGACTGAATGAAACCAGAAATATCCGGTTGTGTTTTGGCTAACTCAATCCAAAATATTGCTACAGACTCTGTGTTTGTGTTTTCTGGATATTATCGATGGACTTATTGTTTTGAATATTTTTTTTATCAGGGAACATTTAATTTTGTACTGCAGAAACACTAACTAGTTCATCATGGAGACACCAGCTCTACACATTCTTATTTTCTAGGGAGAATGCTAGAGGAACTGCGGCAAACAAACATGATATTTCTGTTTGTATCGATGACATTTTATGCACGTGCCTAATGAAACGACTTTGCTTTTCTCCAAAACCATTTTTACTGTGATTTTCTTGTTCCATTGCATGTGAATTCCACAACAGTTTGTCCGGATATGACTGGATGAAACAGGAAATATCCGGTTTTGTTTTGGCTAACTCAATCCCAGATATTGCTACAGACTCTGTGCTTGTGTATTCCTGATATTATCGCTAGACTTTATTGTTTTGAATGTTTTTAATCAGGGAACATTTAATTTTGTGCTGCGAAACATGAATTATATTCACATGGGATACCCGCTCTACACATTCATATTTTATAGGTAGAAAGCTAGAGGAAATCCGGCAAACAAACATGATATTACCGTTTGTATAGATGAAATTTTATGCACTGGCCTAACAAAAACACTTTGCTTTTCTCCAAAACCATTTTTACTGTGATATTCTCAGACCATTGCATACGAATTCCAAACCACTTTGTCCGGATATCACTGGATGAATCCAGAAATATCCGGTATTGCTTTGGCTAACTCAATCCCAGATATTGCTACAGCCTCTGTGATTGTGTTTTCTGGATATTATCGAGGGACTTTATTGTTTTGAATGTTTTTTTCAGGGAGCATTTCATGTTGTACCGTCGAAACACTAATTGGTTTCACATGGAAACACCAGCTCTACACATTCATGTTTTCTAGGGAGAAAGCTAGAGGAACTGGGACAAACAAACATGATAT
Source organism: Lepus europaeus (assembly GCF_033115175.1). Taxonomy (NCBI): domain Eukaryota; kingdom Metazoa; phylum Chordata; class Mammalia; order Lagomorpha; family Leporidae; genus Lepus; species Lepus europaeus. The sequence continues at coordinate 5,139,837 of NW_026909158.1, read as the reverse complement.
TTCTGTTTGTATAGATGACATTTTATGCACTTGCCCAACGAAAAGACTTTGCTTTTCTCCAAAACCATTTTTTCTGTGATTTTCTCAGTCCAATGCATACGAATTCCAAACCCCTTTTTCAGATATGAATGGATGAAACCAGAAATATCCAGTTGTGTTTTGATTAACTCAATCCCAGATATTACTACAGACTCTGTGTTTGTATATTCCTGATATTATCTACGGAATTTATTGTTTTGAATGTTTTTTTTCAGGGAACATTTAATTTTGTTCTTGGAAACACTAATTGGTTCCACATGGAGACACCAGCTCTACATATTCGTATTTTCTAGGGAGAAAACTGGAGGAACTGCGGCAAGGAAACATGATATTTCTGTTTGTATAGATGACATTTTATGCACTTGCTTAACGAAAAGACTTTGCTTTTCTCCAAAACGGTTTTTACTGCACTTTTCTCGGTCCATTGCATACAAATTCCACACCACTTTGTCCGGATATGAATGGATGAAACCAGAAATATCCAGTTGTGTTTTGGCTAACTCAATCCCAGATATTGCTACAGCCTCTGTATTTGTGTTTTCTGGATATTTTCGAGGGACTTATTATTTTGAATGTTTTTATCAGGGAACATTTAATTTTGTCCCATTGAAACACTAATTGGTTCATCATGGAGTCACCAGCTCTACACATTCGTATTTTCTAGGGAGAAAGCTAGAGGAACTGCGGCAAACAAACATGATATTTCTGTTTGTATCGATGGCATTTTATGCAGTTGCCTAATGCAAAGACTTTGCTTTGCTCCAAAACCATTTGTCCTGTGATTTTCTCCGTGCATTGCATACGAATTCCACAGGAGTTTGTCCGGATATGACTGGATGAAACCGGAAATATCCAGTTTTGTTTTGGCTAACTCAGTCCCAGATATTGCTACAGCCTCTATGATTGTTTTTTCTGGATACTATCAATGGACTTTATTGTTTTGAATGCTTTTTTTCGGGTACATTTAATTATGAGCTTGCATACAGTAATTGGTTCCACATGGAAACACCAGCTCTACATATTCATATTTTCTAGGTAGAAAGCTAGAAGAACTGTGACAAACAAACATGATATTTCTGTTTGTATAGATGACATTCTATGCACTTGTCTCACGAAAAGACTTTGCTTTTCTCCAAAACCAATTTTACTGTGATTTTCTCGGTCCATTGCATACGAATTCCACACCGGTTTGTCCGGATATGACTGGATGAAACCAGAAATATCCGGTTGTGTTTTGGCTAACTCAATCCGAAACATTTTGAAAGCCTCTGTGTTTGTGTTTTCTGTATATTATCGATGGACTTTATTGTTCTGAATGTTTTTATCAGGGAACATTTAATTTTGTACCATTGAATCACTAATTGGTTCATCATGGGGACACCTGCTCTACACATTTGTATTTTCTAGGGAGAAAACTAGAGGAACTGCGGCATGCAAACATGATATTTCTGTTTGTATAGATGACATTTTATGCACTTGCCTAACGAAAAGACTTTGCTTTTCTCCAAAACCATTTTTACTGTGATTTTCTTGTTCTATTGCATTTGAATTCCATGCCAGTTTGTTCGGATATGACTGGATGAAAACAGAAATATCCGGTTTGTTTTGTCTAACTCAATCCGAAATATTGTGAAATCCTATGTTTGTGTTTTCTGGATATTATCGATGGACTTTATTGTTTTGAATGTTTTTTATCGGAGAACATTTTATTTTGAGCTTGGATACAGTAATTATATCCACATGGAGACACCAGCTCTACGTATTCGTATTTTCTAGGTAGAAAGCTAGAGAAACTGCGGCATGCAAACATGATATTTCTGTTTGTATAGGTGACATTTTATGGACTTGCCTAACGAAAAGACTTTGCTTTTCTCCAAAACCATTTTTACTGTGATTTTCTTGTTCTATTGCATTTGAATTCCATACCAGTTTGTTCGGATATGACTGGATGAAACCAGAAATATCCAGTTTTGTTTTGGCTAACTCAATCCCACATATTGTTACCGCCTCTGTGTTTTTTTTTTTCTGGATACTATCAATAGATTTTATTGTTTTCAATGTTTTTATCAGGGAATATTTAATTTTGTCCCATTGAAACACTAATTGTTTCCACATGGAGACACCAGTTCTACACATTCCATTTTCTAGGGAGAAAGCTAGAGGAACTGCGGTAAACAAACATGATATTTCTGTTTGTATAGATGACATTTTATGCACTTGTCTAACGAAAAGACTTTGCTTTTCTCCAAAACCATTTTTACTGTGATTTTCTGGGACCATTGCATACGAATTCCATACAAGTTTGTCTGGATATGACTGGTGAAACCAGAAATATCCGGTTGTGTTTTGGCTAACTCCATACGAAATAAGGTGAAATCCTCTGTGTTGGTTTTTCTGGATATTATCGATGGACTTTATTGTTTTGAATGTTCTTTATCAGGAAACATTTAATTTTGTCCCACTGAAACACTAATTGGTTCATCATGGAGACACCACCTGTACACATTCGTATATTCTAGGGAGAAATCTGAGGAACTGCGGCAAACAAACATGATATTTCTGTTTGTATCGATGGCATTTTATACACTTGCCTGATGAAAAGACTTTGCTTTTCTCCAAAACCATGTTTACTGTGATTTTCTCGGTCCATTGCATACGAATTCCATACAAGTTTGTCCGGATATGACTGGATGACACCGTAAAATCCGGTTTTGTTTTGGCTAACTCAATCCCAGATATTGCTACAGACTTTGTGTTTTTGTATTTCTGATATTATCCACAGACTTTATTGTTTTGAATGTTTTTTATCAGGGAACATTTCATTTTCTGCTTGGAATCCCTAATGGGTTCCACATGGAGACACCAGCTCTACACATTCGTATTTTCTAGGGAGAAAGCTAGAGGAACTGCGGCAAACAAACATGATATTTCTGTTTGTATAGATGACATTTTATGAACTTCCCTAACAAAAAGACTTTGCTTTTCTCCAAAACCAGTTTTCTGTGATTTTCTCGGTACACTTCATATGAATTCCACACAATTTGTCTGGATATGATGGGATGAAACCGGAAATATCTGGTTTTGTTTTGGCTAACTCAATCCCAGATATTGCTACAGCCTCTGTATTTGTGTTTTCTGGATATTATCAACGGACTTTATTTTTGAATGTTTTTTATCGGGGAACATTTTATTTTGAGCTTGGAATCATTAATTGGTTCTTCATGGTGACACCAGCTCTACACATTCGTATTTTCTAGATAGAAAGCTAGAGGAACTACGGCAAACAAACAAGATATTTCTGTTTGTATAGATGATATTTTATGCACTTGATATCGAAAAGACTTTGCTTTTCTCCAAAACCATTTTTACTGTGACATTCTTGGTCCATTGAAACGAATTTGACACCAGTTTTTCCGGATATGACTGGATGAAAACAGAAATATCCGGTTGTGTTTTGGCTAACTCAATTCGAAATATTGTCAAAGCCTCTGTGTTTGTTTTTTCTGGATATTTTTGTTGTTCTTTATTGTTTTGAATATTTTTATCAGGGAACATTTATTTTTGTACCTTAGAAACACTAATTAGTTCATCATGGGGACACCAGCTCTACACATTTACACATTCATATATTCTAGGGAGAATGCTAGAGGAACTGGGGGAAACAAACTTGATATATCTGTTAATATAGATGACATTTTATGCATTTGCCTAACGAAAAGACTTTGCTTTTCTCCAAAAGCATTTTCACTGTGATTTTCTCGGTCCATTGCATACGAATTCCACACCACTTAGTCTGGATATCACTGGATGAAACCAGAAATATCCGCTTGTGTTTTGGCTAACTCAATCCGAAATATTGCTACAGCCTCTGTGTTTGTGTTTTCTGGATATTATCGATGGACTTTATTGTTTTGAATGTTTTATCAGGGAACATTTCATTTTGTGCTTGGAAACACTAATTGCTTCATCATGGGGACACCAGCTCTACACATTCGTATTTTCTAGGGTGAAAGCTAGAGGAACTCCGGCCAACAAACATGATATTTCTGTTTGTATCGATGGCATTTTATGCACTTGCCTAACGAAAAGACTTTGTTTTCACCAAAACCATTTTTACTGTGATTTTCTCGGTCCATTGCATATGAATTCCACACCACGTTGTCCGGATATGACTGGATGAAACCAGAAATATCTGGTTATGTTTTGGCTAACTCAATCAGAAATATTGTGAAAGTTTCTGGGTTTGTTTTATCTGATATTATCGATGGACTTTATTGTTTTGAATTTTTTTATTGGCAATTATTTTATTTTGAGCTTTGATACAGTAATAGGTTTTACACGGAGACACTAGCACTACGCATTCATATTTTCTAGGGAGAAAGCAAGAGGAATTGCGAGAAATAAACATGGTATTTGTTTGTATAATGACATTTTATGCACTTGCCTAACGAAAAGACTGCTTTTCTCCAAAACAATTTTTACTCTTATTTTCTTGGTCCATTGCATACGAATTCCACACCACTTTGTCCAGATATGACTGGATGAAAACAGAAATATACGGTTGTGTTTTGGCTAACTCAATCCGAAGTATTGTGAAAGAATCTGTGTTTGTGTTTTCTGGATATTATTGATGGACTTTATTGATTTGAATGTTTTTATCAGGGAACATTTAATTTTTTATCATAGAAACACTAAATGGTTCAGCATGGGGACACCAGCTCTAAACACTCGTACTTTCTAGGTAGAAAGCTAGCGGAACTGCCATAAACAGACATGATATTTCTGTTTGTATAGATGACATTTTATGCAATTGCCTAATGTAAAGACTTTGCTTTTCACCAAAACCATTTTTACTGTTATTTTCTCGGTCCATTGCATAGGAATTCCACACCACTTTGTCCGTATATGACTGGATGAAACCGGAAATATCTGGTTTTCTTTTTGCTAACTCAATCCCAGATATTGCTACAGCCTCTGTGTTTGTTTTTTCTGGATATAATCCACAGACTTTATTGTTTTGAATTTTTTCATCAGGGAATATTTAATTTTGTGCTAGGAAACACTAATTGGTTCCACATGGAGACACCAGCTCTACATATTCGTATATTCTAGGGAGAAAGCTAGAGGAACTGCGGCAAACAAACATGATATTTCTGTTTGTATCAATGACATTGTATGCACTTGCCTAATGAAAAGACTTTGCTTTTCTCCAAAACCATTTGTACTGTGATTTTCTCCGTCCATTGCATATGATTTCCACACCACTTTTTCCGCATATGACTGGATGATACCTGAAATATCTGGTTCTGTTTTGGCTAAATCAATCCCAGATATTGCTACAGCCTCTGTGTTTGTGTATTCCTGATATTATCCACGGACTTTATTTTTTTGAATGTTTTTCATCAGATAACATTTAATTTTGTGCTTGGAAATACTAATTTGTTCCACATGGAGACACCAGCTCTACATATTCGTATATTCTAGGGAGAAAGCTAGAGGAACTGCAGCAAACAAACATGATATTTCTGTTTGTATCAATGACATTTTATGCACTTGCCGAATGAAAAGACTTTCCTTTTCTTCAAAACCATGTGTACTGTGATTTTCTCGGTCCATTGCATACGAATTCCAGACCAGTTTGTCCGGATATGACTGGATTAAACTGGTAATATCCGGTTTGTTTTGGCTAACTCAATCCCAGATATTGCTAGAGCCTCTGTGTTTGTGTTTCTGGATATTAGCAGTGGACTTTATTGTTCTGAATGTTTTTACTGGGGAACATTTTATTTTGAGCTTGGATACAGTAATCGGTTACACATGGAGACATTTTCCAGGGAAATAGCTAGAGGAACTGCGACAAACAAACATGATATTTCTGTTTGTATAGATGACATTTTATGCACTTGCCCAACGAAAAGACTTTGCTTTTCTCCAAAACCATTTTTTCTGTGATTTTCTCAGTCCAATGCATACGAATTCCAAACCCCTTTTTCAGATATGAATGGATGAAACCAGAAATATCCAGTTGTGTTTTGATTAACTCAATCCCAGATATTACTACAGACTCTGTGTTTGTATATTCCTGATATTATCTACGGAATTTATTGTTTTGAATGTTTTTTTTTTCAGGGAACATTTAATTTTGTTCTTGGAAACACTAATTGGTTCCACATGGAGACACCAGCTCTACATATTCGTATTTTCTAGGGAGAAAACTGGAGGAACTGCGGCAAGGAAACATGATATTTCTGTTTGTATAGATGACATTTTATGCACTTGCTTAACGAAAAGACTTTGCTTTTCTCCAAAACGGTTTTTACTGCACTTTTCTCGGTCCATTGCATACAAATTCCACACCACTTTGTCCGGATATGAATGGATGAAACCAGAAATATCCAGTTGTGTTTTGGCTAACTCAATCCCAGATATTGCTACAGCCTCTGTATTTGTGTTTTCTGGATATTTTCGAGGGACTTATTATTTTGAATGTTTTTATCAGGGAACATTTAATTTTGTCCCATTGAAACACTAATTGGTTCATCATGGAGTCACCAGCTCTACACATTCGTATTTTCTAGGGAGAAAGCTAGAGGAACTGCGGCAAACAAACATGATATTTCTGTTTGTATCGATGGCATTTTATGCAGTTGCCTAATGCAAAGACTTTGCTTTGCTCCAAAACCATTTGTCCTGTGATTTTCTCCGTGCATTGCATACGAATTCCACAGGAGTTTGTCCGGATATGACTGGATGAAACCGGAAATATCCAGTTTTGTTTTGGCTAACTCAGTCCCAGATATTGCTACAGCCTCTATGATTGTTTTTTCTGGATACTATCAATGGACTTTATTGTTTTGAATGCTTTTTTTCGGGTACATTTAATTATGAGCTTGCATACAGTAATTGGTTCCACATGGAAACACCAGCTCTACATATTCATATTTTCTAGGTAGAAAGCTAGAAGAACTGTGACAAACAAACATGATATTTCTGTTTGTATAGATGACATTCTATGCACTTGTCTCACGAAAAGACTTTGCTTTTCTCCAAAACCAATTTTACTGTGATTTTCTCGGTCCATTGCATACGAATTCCACACCGGTTTGTCCGGATATGACTGGATGAAACCAGAAATATCCGGTTGTGTTTTGGCTAACTCAATCCGAAACATTTTGAAAGCCTCTGTGTTTGTGTTTTCTGTATATTATCGATGGACTTTATTGTTCTGAATGTTTTTATCAGGGAACATTTAATTTTGTACCATTGAATCACTAATTGGTTCATCATGGGGACACCTGCTCTACACATTTGTATTTTCTAGGGAGAAAACTAGAGGAACTGCGGCATGCAAACATGATATTTCTGTTTGTATAGATGACATTTTATGCACTTGCCTAACGAAAAGACTTTGCTTTTCTCCAAAACCATTTTTACTGTGATTTTCTTGTTCTATTGCATTTGAATTCCATGCCAGTTTGTTCGGATATGACTGGATGAAAACAGAAATATCCGGTTTGTTTTGTCTAACTCAATCCGAAATATTGTGAAATCCTATGTTTGTGTTTTCTGGATATTATCGATGGACTTTATTGTTTTGAATGTTTTTTATCGGAGAACATTTTATTTTGAGCTTGGATACAGTAATTATATCCACATGGAGACACCAGCTCTACGTATTCGTATTTTCTAGGTAGAAAGCTAGAGAAACTGCGGCATGCAAACATGATATTTCTGTTTGTATAGGTGACATTTTATGGACTTGCCTAACGAAAAGACTTTGCTTTTCTCCAAAACCATTTTTACTGTGATTTTCTTGTTCTATTGCATTTGAATTCCATACCAGTTTGTTCGGATATGACTGGATGAAACCAGAAATATCCAGTTTTGTTTTGGCTAACTCAATCCCACATATTGTTACCGCCTCTGTGTTTTTTTTTTTCTGGATACTATCAATAGATTTTATTGTTTTCAATGTTTTTATCAGGGAATATTTAATTTTGTCCCATTGAAACACTAATTGTTTCCACATGGAGACACCAGTTCTACACATTCCATTTTCTAGGGAGAAAGCTAGAGGAACTGCGGTAAACAAACATGATATTTCTGTTTGTATAGATGACATTTTATGCACTTGTCTAACGAAAAGACTTTGCTTTTCTCCAAAACCATTTTTACTGTGATTTTCTGGGACCATTGCATACGAATTCCATACAAGTTTGTCTGGATATGACTGGTGAAACCAGAAATATCCGGTTGTGTTTTGGCTAACTCCATACGAAATAAGGTGAAATCCTCTGTGTTGGTTTTTCTGGATATTATCGATGGACTTTATTGTTTTGAATGTTCTTTATCAGGAAACATTTAATTTTGTCCCACTGAAACACTAATTGGTTCATCATGGAGACACCACCTGTACACATTCGTATATTCTAGGGAGAAATCTGAGGAACTGCGGCAAACAAACATGATATTTCTGTTTGTATCGATGGCATTTTATACACTTGCCTGATGAAAAGACTTTGCTTTTCTCCAAAACCATGTTTACTGTGATTTTCTCGGTCCATTGCATACGAATTCCATACAAGTTTGTCCGGATATGACTGGATGACACCGTAAAATCCGGTTTTGTTTTGGCTAACTCAATCCCAGATATTGCTACAGACTTTGTGTTTTTGTATTTCTGATATTATCCACAGACTTTATTGTTTTGAATGTTTTTTATCAGGGAACATTTCATTTTCTGCTTGGAATCCCTAATGGGTTCCACATGGAGACACCAGCTCTACACATTCGTATTTTCTAGGGAGAAAGCTAGAGGAACTGCGGCAAACAAACATGATATTTCTGTTTGTATAGATGACATTTTATGAACTTCCCTAACAAAAAGACTTTGCTTTTCTCCAAAACCAGTTTTCTGTGATTTTCTCGGTACACTTCATATGAATTCCACACGATTTGTCTGGATATGATGGGATGAAACCGGAAATATCTGGTTTTGTTTTGGCTAACTCAATCCCAGATATTGCTACAGCCTCTGTATTTGTGTTTTCTGGATATTATCAACGGACTTTATTTTTGAATGTTTTTTATCGGGGAACATTTTATTTTGAGCTTGGAATCATTAATTGGTTCTTCATGGTGACACCAGCTCTACACATTCGTATTTTCTAGATAGAAAGCTAGAGGAACTACGGCAAACAAACAAGATATTTCTGTTTGTATAGATGATATTTTATGCACTTGATATCGAAAAGACTTTGCTTTTCTCCAAAACCATTTTTACTGTGACATTCTTGGTCCATTGAAACGAATTTGACACCAGTTTTTCCGGATATGACTGGATGAAAACAGAAATATCCGGTTGTGTTTTGGCTAACTCAATTCGAAATATTGTCAAAGCCTCTGTGTTTGTTTTTTCTGGATATTTTTGTTGTTCTTTATTGTTTTGAATATTTTTATCAGGGAACATTTATTTTTGTACCTTAGAAACACTAATTAGTTCATCATGGGGACACCAGCTCTACACATTTACACATTCATATATTCTAGGGAGAATGCTAGAGGAACTGGGGGAAACAAACTTGATATATCTGTTAATATAGATGACATTTTATGCATTTGCCTAACGAAAAGACTTTGCTTTTCTCCAAAAGCATTTTCACTGTGATTTTCTCGGTCCATTGCATACGAATTCCACACCACTTAGTCTGGATATCACTGGATGAAACCAGAAATATCCGCTTGTGTTTTGGCTAACTCAATCCGAAATATTGCTACAGCCTCTGTGTTTGTGTTTTCTGGATATTATCGATGGACTTTATTGTTTTGAATGTTTTATCAGGGAACATTTCATTTTGTGCTTGGAAACACTAATTGCTTCATCATGGGGACACCAGCTCTACACATTCGTATTTTCTAGGGTGAAAGCTAGAGGAACTCCGGCCAACAAACATGATATTTCTGTTTGTATCGATGGCATTTTATGCACTTGCCTAACGAAAAGACTTTGTTTTCACCAAAACCATTTTTACTGTGATTTTCTCGGTCCATTGCATATGAATTCCACACCACGTTGTCCGGATATGACTGGATGAAACCAGAAATATCTGGTTATGTTTTGGCTAACTCAATCAGAAATATTGTGAAAGTTTCTGGGTTTGTTTTATCTGATATTATCGATGGACTTTATTGTTTTGAATTTTTTTATTGGCAATTATTTTATTTTGAGCTTTGATACAGTAATAGGTTTTACACGGAGACACTAGCACTACGCATTCATATTTTCTAGGGAGAAAGCAAGAGGAATTGCGAGAAATAAACATGGTATTTGTTTGTATAATGACATTTTATGCACTTGCCTAACGAAAAGACTGCTTTTCTCCAAAACAATTTTTACTCTTATTTTCTTGGTCCATTGCATACGAATTCCACACCACTTTGTCCAGATATGACTGGATGAAAACAGAAATATACGGTTGTGTTTTGGCTAACTCAATCCGAAGTATTGTGAAAGAATCTGTGTTTGTGTTTTCTGGATATTATTGATGGACTTTATTGATTTGAATGTTTTTATCAGGGAACATTTAATTTTTTATCATAGAAACACTAAATGGTTCAGCATGGGGACACCAGCTCTAAACACTCGTACTTTCTAGGTAGAAAGCTAGCGGAACTGCCATAAACAGACATGATATTTCTGTTTGTATAGATGACATTTTATGCAATTGCCTAATGTAAAGACTTTGCTTTTCACCAAAACCATTTTTACTGTTATTTTCTCGGTCCATTGCATAGGAATTCCACACCACTTTGTCCGTATATGACTGGATGAAACCGGAAATATCTGGTTTTCTTTTTGCTAACTCAATCCCAGATATTGCTACAGCCTCTGTGTTTGTTTTTTCTGGATATAATCCACAGACTTTATTGTTTTGAATTTTTTCATCAGGGAATATTTAATTTTGTGCTAGGAAACACTAATTGGTTCCACATGGAGACACCAGCTCTACATATTCGTATATTCTAGGGAGAAAGCTAGAGGAACTGCGGCAAACAAACATGATATTTATGTTTGTATCAATGACATTGTATGCACTTGCCTAATGAAAAGACTTTGCTTTTCTCCAAAACCATTTGTACTGTGATTTTCTCCGTCCATTGCATATGATTTCCACACCACTTTTTCCGCATATGACTGGATGATACCTGAAATATCTGGTTTTGTTTTGGCTAAATCAATCCCAGATATTGCTACAGCCTCTGTGTTTGTGTATTCCTGATATTATCCACGGACTTTATTTTTTTGAATGTTTTTCATCAGATAACATTTAATTTTGTGCTTGGAAATACTAATTTGTTCCACATGGAGACACCAGCTCTACATATTCGTATATTCTAGGGAGAAAGCTAGAGGAACTGCAGCAAACAAACATGATATTTCTGTTTGTATCAATGACATTTTATGCACTTGCCGAATGAAAAGACTTTCCTTTTCTTCAAAACCATGTGTACTGTGATTTTCTCGGTCCATTGCATACGAATTCCAGACCAGTTTGTCCGGATATGACTGGATTAAACTGGTAATATCCGGTTTGTTTTGGCTAACTCAATCCCAGATATTGCTAGAGCCTCTGTGTTTGTGTTTCTGGATATTAGCAGTGGACTTTATTGTTCTGAATGTTTTTTACTGGGGAACATTTTATTTTGAGCTTGGATACAGTAATCGGTTACACATGGAGACATTTTCCAGGGAAATAGCTAGAGGAACTGCGACAAACAAACATGATATTTCTGTTTGTATCCATAATATTTTATGCTCTTGCTAATGAAAAAACTTTGCTTTTCTCCAAAACAATTTTTACTCTGATTTTCTCTTTCTATTGCATACCAATTGCACCCCACTGTGTCCAGATATGACTGGATGAAACCAGAGATATCTGGTTTTGTTTTGGCTAACTCAATCCCAGATATTGCTACAGCCTCTGTGTTTGTGTATTCCTGATATTATCAACAGACTTTATTATTTTGAATGTTTTTTATCAGGGACATTTAATTTTGTACCGTTGAAACACTAATTGTTTCCACATGGAGACACCAGCTCTACACATTCGTAATTTCTTTTTTTTTAACTTTTATTTAATGAATATAAATTTCCAAAGTGCAGCTCATGGGCTATAATTGCTTCCCTCTCCCAAAATTTCCCTCCCACCCACAACCCTCCCCTTTCATGCTCCCTCTCACCTTCCAATCACATCATGATTCATTTTCAATTCTCTCTATATACAAAAGATCAGTTTAGTATAAATTAGATAATGATTTCAACAGTTTGCCCCCATATAGCAACACAAAGTGAAAAAAAATACTGTTGGAGTACTAGTTATAGCATTAAAAAAGAGTATACTGCACATTAAAGGCAGAGATCCTACATAATATTTTTTTAAAAAATTAATTAATTTTCTATGCTATTTCCAATTTAACACCAGGTTTTTTTTTCATTTCCAATTATCTTTGTATACAGAAGATCGATTCAGTATATAATTAGTAAAGATCTCATCAGTTTGTACCCACGCAGAAACACAAAGTGTAAAAATACTGTTTCAGTACAAGTTATAGCATCACTGCACATTAGACAACACATTAAGGACAGATCCCACATGGGATGTAAGTACACAGTGACTCATGTTGCTGACTTAACAATTTGACACTCTTGTTAATGGCGTCAGTAATTACATTCGTAATTTCTACAGAGAAACCTATAGGAATTGCGGCAAACAAACATGGTATTTCTGTTTATATAGATGACATTTTACGCACTTGCCTAATGAAAAGACTTGCTTTTCTCCAAAACATTTTACTGTGATTTTCTCAGTCCATTACATAAGAATTCCACAACACATTGTCCGGATATGACTGGATGAAACCGGAAATATCCGGTTTTGTTTTGCATAACTCAATCCCAGATAGTGCCACAGCCTGTGTTTGTGTATTCCCGATATTATTGATGGACTTATTGTTTTGAATGTTTTTATCAAGGAACATATAATTTTGTACCATTGAAACACTAATTGGTTCATCATAGGAACATCAGCTCTACACATTCGTATTTTCTAGGGAGAAAGCTAGAGGAACTGCGGAAAACAAACATGATAGTTATGTTTGTATAAATGATATTTTTGCACTTTCCTAACGAAAAGACTTTGCTTTTCTCCAAAACCATTTTTACTGTGATTTTTCTAGCCCCATTGCATACGAATTCCACACCAGTTTACTGGATATGACGGGATGAAACCGGAAATATCCGGTTTTGTTTTGGCTAACTCAATCGCAGATATTGATACAGCCTCTATGTTTGTGTATTCCTGATATTACGACGGACTTTATTCATTGAATATTTTTTTCAGGGAATATTTAATTTTGTGCTTGAAATGATGAATTGGTTCCACATGGAGACACCAGCTCTACACATTTGTGTTTTCTAGGGAGAAAGCTAGAGGAACTACGGCAAACACACGTGATATTTCTGTTTGTATAGATGACATTTTATGCATTTGCCTAACGAAAAGACTTTGCTTTCCTCCAAAACTATTTTTACTGTGATTTTCTCGGTCCATTGCATACGAATTCCACACCACGCTGCCCGGATATGACTGGATGAAACCGGACATATCCGGTTTCATTTTGGCTAACTCAATCCCAGATATTGATCCAGCCTCTGTGTTTGTGTTTTCTGTGTATTATCAATGGACTTTATTGTTTTGAATGTTTTTATCAGGGAACATTTAATTTTGTACCATTGAAACACTAATTGGTTCATCATGGGGACACCAGTTCTACATATTCGTATTTTCTAGGGAGAAAACTGGAGGAACTGCGGCAAACAAACATCATATTTCTGTTTGTATAGATGACATTTTATGCACTTGCCCAACGTAAAGCCTTTTTTTCTCCAAAACCGTTTTTACTGTGATTTTCTCGTTACACTGCATATGAATTCCACACCAGTTTGTCCGTATATGATGGGATGTAATAGGAAATATCCGGGTTTTTTTTTGGCTAACTCAATCCCAGATATTGCTACAGCCTCTATGTTTGTGTTTTCTGGATATTATCGATGGACTTTACATTTTGAATGTTTTTTGTCGGGGAACATTTTATTTTGAGCTTGGATACACCAGCTGGTGGAGACACCAAGTAAACATATTCGTATTTTCTAGGGAGGAAGCTAGAGGAACTGTGGCAAACAAACATGATATTTCTGTTTGTATCGATGACATTTTATGCACTTGCCTAACAAAAAGACTTTGATTTTCTCCTAAACCATTTTTAATGTGATTTTCTCGGTCGATTGCATACGAATTCCAACCAGTGTCTCCGCATATGACTAGATAAAAACAGAAATATCCGCCTTAGTTTGGCTAATTCAATCCCAGATATTGCTACAGCCTCTGTGTTTGTGTATTCCTGATATTATCCACTGACTTTATTGTTTTGAATGCTTTATATCAGGGAACATTTAATTTTCATCTTGGAAACACTAATTGGTTCCACATGGAGCCACCAGATCAACACATTCCTATTTTCTAGGGAAAAAGCTAGAGGAACTGTAACAAGCAAACATGATATTTCTGTTTATATAGATGATATTTTATGCACTTACCTAACGAAAAAACTTTGCTTTTCTCCAAAATCATTTTTACTGTGATTTTCTCGGTAGATTGCGTACGAATTCCACACCACGTTGTCCGGATATGACTGGATGAAACCAGAAATATCCAGTTTTGTTTTGGGTAACTCAATCCCAGATATTGCTACAGCCTCTGTGTTTGTGTGTTCCTTATATTATCCATGGACTTTATTGTTTTGAATTTCTTTTATCAGTGAATATATAATTTGTGCTTGGAAACAGTAATTGGTTCCACATGGATACAGCAGCTCTACATATTCCTATTTTCTAGGAAAAAAGCTAGAGGAACTGCGGCAAACAAACCTGATGTTTCTGTTAGTATAGATGACATTTTATGCATTTGCCTAACGAAAAGACTTTGCTTTTCTCCAAAAGCATTTTCACTGTGATTTTCTCGGTCCATTGCATACGAATTCCACACCACTTAGTCTGGATATCACTGGATGAAACCAGAAATATCCGCTTGTGTTTTGGCTAACTCAATCCGAAATATTGCTACAGCCTCTGTGTTTGTGTTTTCTAGATATTATCGATGGACTTTATTGTTTTGAATGTTTTTATCAGGGAACATTTCATTTTGTACCGTTGAAACACTAATTGCTTCATCGTGGGGACACCAGCTCTACAAATTCATATTTTCTAGCGAGAAATCTGGGGAACTGCGGCAAACAAACATGATATTTCTGTTTGTATCGATGACATTTTATGCACTTGTCTAATGAAAAGACTTTGTTTTCTCCAAAACCATTTTTACTGTGATTTTCTCGGTCCATTGCATACGAATTCCAAACAACCTTGCCGGATATGACTGGATGAAACCAGAAATATCCGGTTGTTTTGGCTAACTCAATCTGAAATATTGCTAGAGCCTCTGGTTGTGTTTTTGCTAACTCAATCCAAAAGATTGCTACAGGCTCTGTGTTTGTGTATTCCTGATATTATCCACGGACTTTATTTTTTTCAATTTTCTTTTTTCTGGGAACATTTAATTTTTTGCTTGGAAACACTAAATGGTTCCACATGCAGACACCAGCTCTACACATTCGTATTTTCTAGGGAGAAAGCTAGAGGAACTGCGGCAAACAAACGTGATATTTCTGTTTGTATCGATGACATTTTATGCACTTTCGTAACGAAAAGACTTTGCTTGTCTCCAAAACCATTTTTGCTGTGATTTTCTCGGTCCATTGCATATGAATTCCACACCACTTTGCCCAGATATGACTGGACAAACCGGAAATCTCCGGTTTTTTTTTGGCTAACTCAATTCCAATATTGCTACAGAATCTGTGTTTGCATTTTCTGGATATTATTAAGGGACTTTATTGTTTGAAAGATTTTATCAGGGAACATTTAATTTTGAGCTTTGATACTATAATTGGTTCCACATGGAGACACCAGCTCTACATATTCGTATTTTCTAGGGAGAAAGCTAGAGGAACTGCGGCAAGCAAACATGATATTTCTGTTGGTATAGATGATATTTGCTGCACTTGCCTAACGAAAAGACTTTGCTTTTCTCCAAAACAATTTTTACTCTGATTTTCTCTGTCCATTGCGTACGAATTCCACACCACTTTTTCCGGATATGACAGGATGAAACCAAGAATATCCGGTTGAGTTTTGGTTAACTCAATCCGAAATATTGCTACAGCCTCTGTGTTTGTGTTTTCTGGATATTATCGATGGACTTTATTGTTTTGAATGTTTTTATCAGGGAACAATTAATTTTGTTCTTGGAAAAACTAATTGGTTCATCATGGGGACACCAGCTCTACAAATCCGTATTGTCTAGGGAGAAAGCTAGAAGAACTCCGAAAAACAAACATGATATTTCTGTTTGTATCGATGACATTTTATGCACTTGCCTAAAGAAAAGACTTTGCTTTTCTCCAAAACCATTTTTACTGTGATTTTCTAGGTCCATTGCATACGAATTCCAAACCACCTTGCACGAATATGACTGGATGAAACCAGAAATATCCGGTTTTGTTTTGGCTAACAAAATCTGAAATATTGCTAGAGCCTCGTGTTTGTGTTTTCTGGATATTATCAACGGACTTTATTGATTTGAATGTTTTTATCAGGGAACATTTATTTCTGTACCGCAGAAACACTAATTGGTTCATAGTGGCTACACCAGCTCTACACATTCGTATTTTCTAGGGAGAAATCTAGAGAAACTGTGGCAAACAAACATGATATTTCTTTTTGTGTAGATGACATTTTATGCACTTGCCTAACATAAAGACTTTGATTTTCTCCAAAACCATTTTTACTGTGATTTTCTCGTTCAATTGCATAGGAATTCCACACCAGTTTGTCCGGATATGACTGGATGAAACCAGAAATATCCAATTTTGTTTTGGCTAACTCAATCCCAGATATTGATACCGCCTCTGTGTTTGTGTATTCCTGATATTATCCACAGACTTTATTGTTATGAATGTTTTCAATCAGGGAACATTTAATTTTGTGCTGCGAAACACTGATTGTTTCCACATGGAGACAACAGCTTTACATATTTGTATTTTCTAGGGAGAAAGCTAGAGGAACTGTGGCAAACAAACATGATATTTCTGTTTTATAGATGACATTTTATGCACTTGCCTGAAGAAAAGACTTTGCTTTTCTCCAAAACCATTTTTACTGTGATTTTCTCAGAAGATTTAATACAAATTCCACACCAGTTTGTCCGGATATGACTGGATGAAACCAGAAATATCCCTTTTTGTTTTGGCTAACTCAATCCCAGATATTGATACAGCCTCTGTGTTTGCTTTTTCTGGATACTGTCAATGGAATTTATTGTTTTGAATGCTTTTTATCGGGGAACATTTTATTTTGAGCTTGGATACAGTAATTGGTTCCACATGGAGACACCAGCTCTATATATTCGTATTTTCTAGGAAGAAAGCTAGAGGAAATGCGGCAAACAAACATGATATTTCTGTTTGTATAGATGACATTTTTTGCACTTTTGTAACAAAAAGACTTTGCTTTTCTCCAAAACCATTTGTACTGTGATTATCTCGGTCTATTGCCTACAAATTCCACACAACTTTGTCCACATATGACTGGATGAAACCGGAAATATCTGGTTTGTTTTTTGGCTAACTCAATCCCAATATTGCTACAGACTCTGTGTTTGTTTTTTCTGGATACAATCAATGGACTTTATTGTTTTGAATGTTTTTAACAGGGAACATTTATTTTTGTACCGTTGAAACACTAATTGGTTCATCATGGGGACACCAGCTCTACACATTCGTATTTTCTAGGGAGAAAGCTAGAGGAACTGCAACAAACAAAGATAATATTTCTGTTTGTATCGATGACACTTTATGCACTTGCCTAACGAAGAGACTTTGCTTTTCTCCAAAACCATTTTTACTATGATTTTCTCGGTCCATTGCATTCGAATTCCACGTCAGTTTGTCCAGATATGACAGGATGAAACAGAAATACTGGTTGTGTTTTGGCTAATTCAATCCGAAATATTGTGAAAGCCTCTGTGTTTGTGTTTTCTGGATATTATCGATGGACTTTATTGTTTTGAATGCTTTTTATTGGGGAACATTTTATTTTGACCTTGGAGACAGTAATTGGTTCCACATGGAGACACCAGCTCCACATATTCGTATTTTCTAGGTAGAAAGCTATAGGAATTGCGGCAAACAAACACGATATTTCTGTATGTATAGATGACATTTTATGCACTTTTCTAACGAAAAGACTTTGCTTTTCTCCAAAACCATTTTTACTGTGATTTTCTCGGAACATTGAATCCAAATTCCACACCAGGTTGTCCGGATATGACTGGATTAAACCGGAAATATCCGCTTTGTTTTGGCTAACTCAATCCCAGATATTGCTGCAACCTCTGTGTTTGTGTATTCCTAATATTATGCACGTACTTTATTTTTTTGAATGTTTTTTATCGGGGAACATTTTATTTTGAGCTTGGATACAGTAATTGTTTCCACATGGAGATACCAGCTCTACACATTCGTATTTTCTCGGAGAAAGCTAAAGGAACTGCGGCAAACAAACATGATATTTCTGTTTGTATAGATGACATTTTATGCACTTGCCTAACAAATACTCTTTGCTTTTCTCCAAAACCATTTTTACTGTGATTTTCTCTGTCCATTGCATCTGAATTCCAAACGACTTTTTCCGGATATCACAGGATGAAACCAGAAATATCCGGTTGTGTTTTGGCTAACTCAATCCGAAATATTTTGAAAGCCTCTGTGTTTGTGTTTTCTGGATATTATCGGTGGATTTTATTATTTTGCATATTTTTATCAGGGAACATTTCATTTTGTACTGTAGAAACACTAATTGGTGTTTCATGGGGACACTAGCTCTACACATTCATATTTTTTAGGGAGAAAGCAAGAGGAACTTCGGCAAACAAATGATACTTCTGTTCTATGGATGACATTTTATGCACTTGCCTAACGAAAAGAATTTGCTTTTCTCCAAAACCATTTTTACTGTAATTTTTTCGGTCCATTGCATATGAATTCACACCACTTTGTCCGGATATGACTGGATGAAACTGGAAATATCCGGTTTTGTTTTGGCTAACTCAATCCCAGATATTGCTACAGCCTCTGTGTTTGTGTATTCCTGATATTATCAACAGACTTTATTGTTTTGAATGCTTTTTATCAGGGAACATTTACTTTTGTACCGTTGAAACACTAATTGGTTCATCATGGTGACACCAGCTCTACACATTCGTATTTTCTAGGAGTAAGCTATAGGTACTGCGGCAAACAAACATGATATTTCTGTTTGTATAGATGACATTTTATGCACTTGCCTAACGAAAAGACTTTGCTTTTCTCCAAAACCATTTTTACTGTGATTTTCTTGGTCCATTGCATATGAATTCCACACCACTTTGTCCGGATATGACTGGATGAAAACAGAAATACACGGTTGTGTTTTGGCTAACTCAATCCCAGATATTGCTACAGTCTCTGTGTTTCTGTATTCCTGATATTATCAACAGATTTTTCTGTTTTGGATGTTTTTATCAGGGAACATTTAATTTTGTTCTTGGAAACACTAATTGGTTCATCATGGAGACACCAGCTCTACACATTCGTATTTTTAGGGAGAAAGCTAGAGGAACTATGAAAAACAAACATGATATTTGTTTGTATAGATGACATTTTATGCACTTGCCTAAAAAAAGACTTTGCTTTTCTCCAAAACCATTTGTACTGTGATTTTCTCGTTCCATTGCATACGAATTCCACACCAGTTTGTCCAGATATGACTGGATGAAAACAGAAATATCCGGTTGTGTTTTGGCTAACTCAATCCGAAATATTGTGAAAACCTCTGTGTTTGTGTTTTCTGGATATTATTGATGGACTTTATTGTTTTGAATGTTTTTTATCGGGGAACATTTTATTTTGAGCTTGGATACAGTAATTGGTTCCACATGGAGACAACAGCTCTACATATTCGTATTTTCTAGGGAGAAAGCTAGAGGAACTGCAGCAAACAAACATGATATTTCTGTTTGTATAGATGACATTTTATGCACTTGCCTAACGAAAAAACTTTGCTTTTCTCCAAAACCATTTTTACTGTGATTTGCTCGGTCCATTGCATACGAATTCCACACCACTTTGTCCGGATATTACTGGATGAATACAGAAATATACGGTTGTGTTTTGGCTAACTCAATCCGAAATATTTTGAAAGCCTCTGTTTTTGTGGTTTCTGGATATTATCGATGGACTTTATTTTTTTTCTTTTTATTAACTTATATTTAATAAATATAAATTTCCAGTGTACAGCTTATGCATTACAATGGCTTCCCCCTCCCATAACTTCCCTCCCAACCGCCACCCTCCCCTCTCCCGCTCCCTCTCCCCTTCCATTTGCTTCAAGATTCATTTTCATTTCTCTTTCTATACAGAAGATCAATTTAGTATATATGAAGTAAAGATTTCAACAGTTTGCACCCACATGGAAACACAAAGTGAAACATACTGTTGGAGTACTAGTTATAGCATTAAATCACAATGTGCAGCACATTAAGGACAGAGATCCCACATGAGGAGCAAGTGCACAGTGGCTCCTGATGTTGACCCAACAAATTGATACTCTAGTTTATGGCGCCAGTAACCATCCTAGGCTGTCATCATGAGTTGCCAAGGCTATGGAAGCCTTCCAAGTTTACCGACTCTGATCATATTTAGACAAGTTCATAAAAGACAGAGTGAGGATAGTAACCAATGATCCTAAGAGTGGCATTTACCAGGTTTGAGCAATTGTACAGCATGAAGTGGAGAAGAGGACCATCAGTACACACAGGTTGGTAGTAGAGCCTTTGGTGGTAGAGTAGAGGTTATGATTACAAAGGAATGAGGCCCAAGTGCACTAGACAGGGCCTAGAACAAAGGACAGAGTCATTATTAGAGGAGCTAGGAAAGGTGCTGTCTAAGCTACAAGTAATTTTTCTGATCGAGAGGCAAATAGAACCTGATAGAAGGGGCTTGATAATAATCTGTTGGGCTTTAGGCCTTGTAAGTTAAGAGGCCCAGACCTATCTATCTCTTCACATGGGGTATATCCTAAGGGAGGTGTGAAACTCCTAGGGGAAGGCACTCTGTTGACTTTCATTACTTGGCTGGCCTGGGAGGAGCGCTGGCCAGGTAAATGCAGGGGGCATCTCTAACAAGAAATTTACAGTTCTGCCTGCAATGTTGCTGACCCTACTTGACCAAACCCTCAGCTGCAGTGGTCACTTTGGAAGTTGGGCTGAGTGAAGGGCTTTTCAGCTTAGAGCCAATAAGATCTGTGGCTCTGACCTGGGCATCCTTCAACTCCGGGCAGGTCCATTTCCAGTGATCCAACTCTTGGCAGAGCTACCAGGGCTCTTCACAAGCTGACTTCTGCTGAAGCCCAGGCTTACCACATTGAAAGCCACTGCAGTGGAGTGGTCTGTTGGGTCTCCTTGAGGGCAGATCACTGTACAGATCAGCCATTAATAGGCCTGCCACCCATTGCTTCTGATGCCTAGCTTGCTTTTCCTCCTGGTTTGTGTTAAAGCAGACCAGAGGATGCAAGTCAAGGGAGTACCCAAGTCCCATCTCTAATCTTCTGTGGCCTGAACTACAAGTCTATAGTCACAGGCATGTTCTGCAGTAGTTTTTCTAAGGTAGACAATGCCCATGAGGAAAATTATATTCTCACTTTAAAACTTTCTTTCCCTTTGGTCTGAAAGGGAGGTTTTTTCTACTTACTGTATACTTCGCTGATGGCAAAGTGAATCTACTATGAGATTATTATTTAAGTTCTTATTTTGGCTATGCTATTACAGATGTTAGCCATCTCTTTTATAAGGTCTAAAGCTTAAATTGTGCATCCTACAGATTCCTTCATAATAGAATTAGTTTCCTACCTTGAAGAGAATAGAGAAATGAAAGAACAAGTTGGGCTTAGAATAGAGAAATGAGGGAGCAAGTCCTAGATCGCTTGCTCTCAATAGCAATATCACATGAATACTTAGCAAACCATTTCAACCATTAGATAACAACTTAAGAAAACATTTACCAGAAGGTCCAATGCCTTCTAGAAATTTTAAGAATCATGTATTTGAAAACACCTCTTAAATATCTAACATGGTGTAGTTTGTTTAGCCAGTAAACTTAAGCACAACCATCTAAAATGTTTTTAGTTTCTTTCTACCAACAAGTATAAAACATATGAAACACAGATTCAGGTCACACCAATTTAAATGTATCTTTGATTGATTTTAGCAGCTTAAATTTATGGACAATCTTATCTATAAGCCATTTAAAATAAAACTCTTAATAAAATTTCCCCATGTGGACATACAATATGTACACACATATAACATAGCATAATAGACCAATATAGCAATTTTAATAATAGCTTTTAAAATCTTTAACTCTTTTCTAGATTGCCAATGGATTTGAATTGCTTTTTGTTTTTAGTAACCTCAGTTAACCATACTTTCTCTCAGTTGGTACTGTTAATACATTATTGGCTTCATCTGTTTACAGAGCCATCCCAAAGTACTGAATACAATAAAAGTGGATGGAAAAAGTCCATAGGAACCTATAGGAGGACAGCTAAACACAGAACCAAAAACGCTTTAGTTTTATCAGCAGCACATCATATATAAATGAGGATGACAAAAGACTTTATGTCGCCATGTTTAAAATTATAAAGTCATCAACCAACAGGAGGCACTTGCTTACTTCACAGTATTTTTGAAAGCACCTGTAGGATTTGACAAGTATTTAACCCTTTAGGCCTCTAGGGCTTTCTCATTAAGGTAACTATCATGTCTAGTAACACAAGATCATTAGACTTTTTAATTCTCAAACATTTGTATTAATAGCATTTTCCATTATAGAAACTTAAAGTCTGGTACCACATCACATCCTGACAGTCCTTCTAATATAATCCAAATAGCCTGATTAGTTGGTGTCTCTATAAGATGAGAGACATAGGTCCTTCAATTTTTTCAGTTGGGCCCAAACTGGAGAAACCAAAGTCCAGGATTTACTGGAAATTTTAGAGACCAGATTGTTTGAAACTTTGATTTTTTGAATGCCTGTCAAGAATATCCAAGAAGGCTCAAAATCCAAAATATCTGGTTGAAATAAGATTTCTTAAAATCATGACATAACATAGACCAAATTTGATCATTGTTACAAGGTGACTATTCAAATCTTTGAAAATAAGCACATATTTACATAACCCATAGCTCTTAATAAAAATTCAGCTGTTTTTGAACAATTCGAATTTAACAGATATCAAGAGCACATAATAGATTACTTTAACACATTGCTTTAAGAGAGCATCAGAGTTTAATTCTATGTCAAAGAGAAACTGAGCTTCCTGTGATCTTTTGCTGTGAGGTTTCCTTCCTTTACCTTCTTTCATATTGGTGACCGTGTTTCTGTGTTTCTGTGTGTAACACATCTTTAAACATCTTTTGCAGGGCAGGATGAGTGGCAACAAATTCTTTCAGTTTCTGTTTGCTATGAAAAGTCTTAATTTCACCTTCATTCACAAATGAGAGCTTTGGAGGATATAGTATTCTGGGCTGGCAGTTTTTCTCTCTTAGTACCTGGGCTATGTCTCGCCATTCCCTTCTAGCTTGTAGGGTTTCTGATGAGAAGTCTGCTGTGAGTCTAATTGGAGATCCTCTAAGAGTAATCTGACATTTCTCTCTTGCACATTTTAGGATCTTTTCTTTATGTTTCACTGTGGTGAGTTTGATTACAACATGTCGTGGTGAGGATCTCTTTTGGTCATGTTTACTAGGGGTTCTATAAGCTTCCTGTACTAAGATGCCTCTGTCCTTCTCCAAACCTGGGAAATTTTCTGCTAGTATCTCACTGAATATGCTTTCTAATCCTTTCTCCCTCTCCATGCCTTCAGGAACTCCTAGAACCCGAATGTTGGGTTTTTTAATAGTATCCTGTAGATTCCTGACAATATTATTTAGATTTCTGATTTCTTCTTCTTTTCTTTGGTTTGCCTGTTTCCTTTCCTGTTCTCCGTCTTCTAAGTCTGATATTCTCTCTTGTGCTTCGCCCATTCTGTTTTTAAGGCTCTCTAATGCGTTTGTCATTTGATCTATTGAATTCTTCATTTCATTATGATTTATCGTCACTATCACAGTTTCTTGTTCCACTAGTTGTTTCATTTCATTTTGATTCCTCCTTAATATTTCATTTTCGCGAGAGAGATTTTCTTTCTTGTCCATTAAGGATTTCTGTAGTTCAAGAATTTGTTTTTGAGAACTTCTTAATGTTCTTATCAATTTTTTGAGATCTGCTTCTTGCATTTCTTCGATCTCAAGATCTTCATAACGTTGAATTGGGGTGCCTTTTTCATTTGGGGCATCATAGTGTCTTCCTTGTTCTTGTTAGCTTTGTTTTTGTGTTTGTTGTTTGGCCTGTTGGAGATATTTGGTTTCTTCACTGTGGTGTTTTTTCTTGTTACACTATGGCTCTATATTAAGTGGACTGTCTGCTTTCAGTGGAGTCTTAGAGGCTTGAGATGAGTGTGGACTGAGAGCTGTGTTTGGTTCCTCAGGGTTGAGGGTGTGTCAATGATGACACTCCCAGGTTAGGTGTGGTAAATCTCACTTTCTTTCTTTCTTTTTTTGATTCAAAAGGGAAGTAATTCTGCACAGCTGAACGTAATTGGAGGCAGTTAGCAGGCAAATGATATACCCACAGGAGCCAGAGATCGGAAGCTCTTTCCCAAGGACCACACAGGAAATCTGTGCTGCCCTCAGTGTGGGCTCCAATTCTCCTGCAGTCTCCCACTGGGTTGCCAAGTTAGATCCTAAACTCCTGTTATTTCACCCTTCCCCCCAGTGTCAGGTGTTTCTGCTAGGCTCAGGGCCGGTGCAGACCTGAGGTCGTCCTGCTTATGACGTATCTCCAAAATGGCGCCTGCTCTGTCTTGCTCACCTTTGAGAGGTGAGCGGAGAGAGAGAAACTTGTGTCTGTATCGGTCACTTTTTTATTTTATTCCTCTCTCTCTTCTAGTTAGCCTGGTGAATTTTTCCCCACGGAGTTTCAAGCCTCGTTGCCTCTAGCCTCCTCTTTCCGCTTGCCCGCTGGTGTCTCGGGCTATTGAGGTTCGGCTCACCTCACGTTCCAGCGCTGGTGTGTTGAGTCTGCCGCTGGTGTCCCGAACTTGGGCTCCCACGCTCTCCACCCAGGTACACTGTGAATCACTAGTTCCGGAAGTGTTTCCTCTGCTGCTTCATCCCCTACTCTTCCTTGACCATGCAGTATCTGCACTTACATTAAATTGTCTCTGCCATGACTAATAGTGTGCTCCCTGCCTATTCCGCCATCTTGCCGCTCTCCAAATTTCCTATCCGGACTTTATTCTTTAGAATGTTTTTTATCAGGTAACATTTTATTTTGAGCTTGGATATAGTATTTGGTTCCACATGGAGACACCAGCTGAACATATTCGTATTTTCTAGGGAGAAAGCTAGAGGACCTGTGGCAAACAACCATGATATTTCGGTTTCTATAGATGACATTTTATGCACATGCCTAACGAAAAGACTTTGCTTTTCTCCAAAACCATTTGTACTGTGATTTTCTCGGTCCATTGCATCCGAATTCCAAAAGAATTATTCCGGATATGACTGGATGAAACCAGAAATATGCGGTTGTGTTTTGGCTAACTCAATCCCAGATATTGCTACAGATTCTGTGTTTGAGTATTCCTGATATTATCTACGGACTTTATTGTTTTGAATGTTTTTTATCAGGGAACATTTTATTTTGATCTTGGAAACACTAATTGGTTCCACATGGAGACACCAGCTCTACACATTCGTATTTTCTAGGGAGAAACCCAAGGGAGCTGTGGCAAACAAACATGATATTTCTGTTTGTATGGATGACATTTTATGCTCTTGGCTAATGAAAAAACATTGCTTTTCTCCAAAACCATTTTTACTGTGATTTTCTCGGTCCATTGCAGACGAATTCCCCACCACTTTGTCCGGATATGACTGGATGAAACCGGAAATACCCAGTTTTGTTTTGGCTAACTGAATCCCAGATATTGCTACAGCCTCTGTGTTTGTGTTTTCTGGATATTATCCACGGAGTTTATTATTTTGAATGTTTTTTATCGGGATATATTTTATTTTGAGCTTCGATACAGTAAATGGTTCCACGTGGAGACACCAGCTCTAAGTATTTGCATTTTCTAGGGAGAAAGCTAGAGGAACTGCAGCAAAGAAAAATGGTATTTCTGTTTCTATTGATGATATTTTATGCACTTGCCAAACGAAAAGACTTTGCTTTTCTCCAAAACCATTTTTACTCTCATTTTCTCAGCCCATTGCATATGAACGCCACACCACTTTTTCCGGATATTACTGGATGAAAACAGAAATATCCAGTTTTGTTTTGGCTAACTCAATCCGAAATATTGTGAAAGCCTCTGTGTTTGTGTTTTCTGGATATTATCGATGGACTTTACTGTTTTGAAAGTTTTTATCAGGGAACATTTACTTTTGTACCGTTGAAACACTAATTGGTTCATCATGGGGACACAAGCTCTACACATTCCTATTTTCTAGGGAGAAAGCTAGAGGAACTGCGGGAAACAAACATGATATTTCTGTTTGTATAGATGAAATTTTATGCACTTTCCTAACGAAAAGACTTTGCTTTTCTCCAAAACCATTTTTCTGTGATTTTCTCGGTACACTTCATACGAATTCCACACCACTATGTCCGGATATGACTGGATGAAACCCGAAATACCCGGTTGTGTTTTGCCTAATTCAATACCAGATATTGCTACAGCCTCTGTGTTTGAGTATTCCAGATATTAACTATGGACTTTATTGTTTTGAATGTTTTTTATCAGGGAACTTTTAATTTTGATCTTGGAATCACTAATTGGTTCCAAATGGAGACACCAGCTCTACACATTCGTATTTTCTAGGGAGAAACCCAAGGGAGCTGCGGCAAACAAACATGATATTTCTGTTTGTATAGATGACATTTTATACACTTGCCTAACGAAAAGATTTTGCTTTTCTCCAAAACCGTTTTTACTGTGATTTTCTCGGTCCATTGCATACGAATTCCACCCCACTTTGTCTGCATATGACTGGAAGAAACCAGAAATATCTGGTTTTGTTTTGGCTAACTGAATCCCAGATATTGCTACAGCCTCTGTGTTTGTGTATTCCTGATATTATCCACAGACTTTATTGTTTTGAATGTTTTTTATCAGGGAACATTTAGTTTTATCTTGCAAACACGAATTGGTTCATGGTGACACCAGCTCTACACATTCATATATTCTAGGGAGAAATCAAGAAGAACTGCGGCAAACAAACATGATATTTCTGTTTCTAGAGATTACATTTTATGCACTTGCCTAACATAAAGACTTTGCTTTTCACCAAAACCATTTTTACTGTGATTTTCTCGGTCCATTGCATACGAATTCCACACCAGTTTGTAAGGATATGACTGGATATAAAAGGAAATATCCATTTTTTTTATGTCTAACTCAATCCCAGATATTGCTACAGCCTCTGTGTTTCTTTATTCCTGATATTATCCATGGAGTTTATTGTTTTGAATGTTTTTATCAGGGAACATTTCATTTTGTACCGTTGAAATACTAATTGGTTCATCATGGGGACACCAGCTCTACAAATTCGTATTTTCTAGGATGAAAGCTAGAGGAACTGCGGCAAACAAACATGATATTTCTGTTTGTATAGATGACATTTTATGCACTTGCCTAATGAAAAGACTTTGCTTTTCTCCAAAACCATTTTTACTGTGATTTTCTCGGACCATTGCATGCGAATTACACACCAGTTTGTCCGGATATGACTGGATGAAAACAGAAATATGCAGTTTTGTTTTGGCTAACTCAATCTCAGATGTTGCTACAATCTCTGTGTTTCTGTTTTCTGAATATTATCAACGGACTTTATTGTTTTGAATGTTTTTTATCAGAGAATATTTTATTTTGAACTTGGATACAATAATGAGTTCCACATGGAAACACCAGCTCTACACATTAGTATTTTCTAGGGAGAAAGCTAGAGGAACTGCGAAAAAATAACATGATATTTCTGTTTGTATAGATGTCATTTTATGCATTTGCCTACCTAAAAGACTTTGCTTTTCTCCAAAACCATTTTTACTGTGATTTTCTCTGTCCATTTTATACGAATTCCAAACCAGTTTGTCCAGATATGACTGGGTGAAACCGGAAATATCCGGTTGTGTCTTGGATAATTCAAACTGAAATATTGCTACAGCCTCTGTGTTTGTGTTTTCTGGATATTATCAACAGACTTTATTGTTTTGAATGTTTTTATAGGAGAATATTTTATTTTCAGCTGTGATACAGTAATTGGTTCCAAATGGAGACACCAGCTCTACACATTCGTATTTTCTAGGGAGAAAGCTAGAGGAACTGCAGCAAACAAACATGATATTTCTGTTTGTATCGATGATATTTTATGCACTTGGCTAATGAAAAGACTTTGCTTTTCTCCAAAACCATTTTTACTGTGATTTTCTCGGTCTATTGCATACGAATGCCACACCAGTTTGTCCGGATATGACTGGATGAAACCGGAAATATCCGGTTTTTTTTGGCAAACTCAATCCCAGATATTGCTACAGTCTCTGTGATTGTGTTTTCTGAATATTATCAACGGACTTTATTGTTTTGAATGTTTTTTATTTGAGATAATTTTATTTTCAGCTTGGATACAGTAATAGGTTCAACATGGAGACACCAGCTCTACACATTCATATTTTCTAGGTAGAACTCTAGAGGAACTGCGGCAAAAAAAACATGATTTATCTGTTTGTATAGATGACATTTTATGCACTTGCCTAAAGAAAAGACTTTACTTTTCTCCAAAACCATTTTTACTGTGCTTTTCTCGGCCCATTGCATAGGAATTCCAAACCACTTTGTCCGGATATGACTGGATGAAACGGGAAATATCGTGTTGTGTTATGTCTAACTCAATCCGAAATATTGCTACAGACTCTGTGTATGTTTTTTTCTGAATACTATCAATGGACTTTATGGTTTTGAATGTTTTTATCAGGGAACATTTATTTGTGTACCGTAGAAACACTAATTGGTTCATCATGGTGACACCAGCTCTACACATTCGTATTTTCTAGGGAGAAAGCTAGGGCAACTGCAGCAAACAAACATGATATTTCAGTTTGTATCGATGACATTTTATACACTTGCCTAACGAAAAGATTTGCTTTTCTGCAAAACCATTTTTACTGTGATTTTTCTCGGTCCATTGCGCAGGAATTCCACACCAGTTTGTCCAGATATGAGTGGATGAAACTGGAAATATCAGGTTGTGTTTTGGATAACTCAATCCCAGATATTGCTGCAGACTCTGTGTTTGTGTTTTCTGGATATATTCAACGGACTTTATTGTTTTGAATGTTTTTTATCGAAGAATGTTTTATTTTGAGCTTGGATACAGTAATTGGTTCCACATGGAGACACCAGCTCTACGTATTCGTATTTTCTAAGTAGAAAGATGGAGGATCTGTGGCAAACAAACATCATATTTCTGTTTGTATGGATGACATTTTATGCAGTTGCCTAATGAAAAGACATTGGTTTTCTAGAAAGCAATTTTTACTGTGAATATCTCAGTTCATTGCATAGGAATTGCACACCACTTTACTGGATATGACGGGATGAAGCCAGAAATATCCGGTTTTGTTTTGGCTAACACAACCCCAGATATTGCTACAGCCTCTGTGTTTGTGTACTCCTGATATTATCCACGGACTTTATTTTTTTAAATGTTTTTTTATCGGGGAACATTGAATTTTGTACCGTTGAAACACTAATTGGTTCCACATGGAGGCACCAGCTCTACACATTCGTATTTTCCAGGGAGAAAAAAAGAGGAATTCCGGCAAACAAACATGATATTTCTGTTTGTATACATGACATTTTATGCACTTGCCTAACGAAAAGAATTTGCTTTTCTCCAAAACCATTTTTCTGTGATATTCTCGGTACACTTCATCTGAATTCCACACCAGTTTGTCCGGATATGACTGGATGAAACTGGAAATATCCCATTTTGTTTTGGCTAACTCAATCCCAAATATTGCTACAGCCTCTGTGTTTGTGTTTTCTGGATATATTCAACGGACTTTATTGTTTTGAATGTTTTTTATCGAAGAATATTTTATTTTGAGCTTGGATACAGTAATTGGTTCATCATGCGGACACTCGCTCTACACATTCTTATTTTCTAGGAATAAGGCTAGAGGAACTGCGGCAAACAAACATGATATTTCTGTTTGTATCGATGACATTTTATGCACTTGCCTAACCAAAAGAGCTTGCTATCCTCCAAAACCATTTTTACTGTGAATTTCTCAGTCAATTGCATACGAATTCCACTCCAGTTTGTCCGGATATGACTGGATGAAAACAGAAATATCCGGTTGTGGTTTGGCTAACTCAATACGAAATAGTGTGAAAGCCTCTGTGTTTGTGTTTTCTGGATATTATCAACGGACTTTAGTTTTTTGAATGTTTTTTATCAGGGAACATTTTTTTTTAACTTTTATTTAATGAATATAAATTTCCAAAGTATAGCCCATGGGTTACAATGGCTTCCCCCCTCCCATAACTTCCCTCCCGCCCGCAATCCTCCCCCTTCCCGCTCCCTTTCCCCTTCCATTCATGTAAAGATTCATTTTCAATTCTCTTTGTATACAGAAGATCAGTTTAGTATATATTAGGTAAAGATTTCAACATTTTGCCCATATAGCAACACAAAGTGAAAAAACTACCATTGGATTACTAATTATAGCATTAAATAGCAATGTAAAGCACATTAAAGACAGAAATCCTACATAATTTTTTTTTCAAATTAATTAATTTTCTATGCCATTTCCATTTTAACACCAGGTTGTTTTTTTTTTCATTTCCAATTCTCTTTATATACAGAAGATCAATTCAGTATATAATTAGTAAAGACCTCATCAGTTTGTGCCCACACAGAAACGCAAAGTATAAAAATACTGTTTCAGTACTAGTTATAGCATCACTTCGCTTTAGACGACACATTAGGGACAGATCCCACATGGGGTGTAAGTACACAGTGACTCCTGTTGCTGATTTAACAATTTGACACTCCTGTTCATGGCGTCAGTAATCTCCCTAGGATCTAGTCATGAGTTGCCAGGGCTATGGAAGCCTTTAGAGTTCGCTGACTTTGGTCTTATTCCGATAGGGTCATAGTCAAAGTGGAAGTTCTCTCCTCCCTTCGGAGAAGGGTACCTCCTTCTTTGATGGCCCCGTTCTTTCCACTGGGATCTCACTCACAGAGATCATTCATTTAGGTCTTTTTTTTTTCCATGATATCTTGGCTTTCCATGCCTGCTATACTCTCATGGGCTCTTCAGCCAGATCTGAATGCCTTGAGGGCTGATTCTGAGGCCAGAGTGTTGTTTAGGACATCTGCCATCCTATGAGTCTGCTGTGTATCCCACTTCCCATGTTGGATCTTTCTCTCCCTTTTTGATTCTATCAGTTAGTATTAGCAGATACTTGTCTTGTTTGTGTGATCTCTTTGACTCTTAGACCTATCAGAACTATCAATTGTGAGCTGAAATTGATCACTTGGACTAGTGCGATGGCATTGGTACATGCCATCTTGATGGGATTGTGTTGGAATCCCCTGGCACATTTCTAACTCCACCATTTGCGGCCAGTCCGATTGAGCATGTTCCAAATTGTTCATCTCCTCCCTCTCTTTTTCCACTCTTAGATTTAACAGGGATCACTTTTCAGTTAAAATTTAAACACCTAAGAATAATTGTGTGTTAATTACTGAGTTCAACCAATAGTACTAGAACAACAACAACAACAACAAATACTAAAAAGGATAAAGTATTACATTGTACATCTAAAGTCAGGACAGGAGCTGATCAGTTCATTGTTGCTTATAGTGTCCATTTCACTTAACAGGTTTCCCCTTTGGCGCTCAGTTGTCACCGATCAGGGAAAACAAATGATATTTTTCTCTTTGGGACTGGCTTAATTCACTCAGCATGATGTTTTCCAGATTGCTCCATCTTGTTGCAAATGACTGGGTTTCGTTGTTTCTTACTGCTGTATAGTATTCTATGGAGTACATGTCCCATAATTTCTTTATCCAGTCTACTGTTGATGGGCATTTGGGTTGGTTCCAGGTCTTAGCTATTGTGAATTGAGCTGCAATAAACATTAATGTGCAGATGGCTTTTTTATTTGCCAAATTAATTTCCTTTGGGTAAATTCCAAGGAGTGGAATGGCTGGGTTGTATGGTAGGGTTATGTTCAGGTTTCTGAGGAATCTCCAGACTGACTTCCATAGTGGCTTAACCAGTTTGCATTCCCACCAACAGTGGGTTAGTGTCCCTTTTTCCCCACATCCTCTCCAGCATCTGTTGTTGGTCGATTTCTGAATGTGAGCCATTCTCACCGGGGTGAGATGGAACCTCATTGTGGTTTTGATTTGCATTTCTCTGATTGCCAGTGATTTTGAACATTTTTTCATGTGTCTGTTGGCCATTTGGATTTCCTCTTTCGAAAAATGTCTATTGAGGTCCTTGGCCCATCTCTTAAGTGGGTTGTTTGTTTTGTTGTTGTGGATTTTCTTGATTTCTTTGTAGATTCTGGTTATCAATCCTTTATCTGTAGTATAGTTTGCGAATATTTTTTCCCATTCTGTTGGTTGCCTCTTCACTTTCCTGACTGTTTCTTTTGAAGTACAGAAACTTCTCAATTTGATGCAATCCCAAATGTTAATTTTGGTTTTGACTGCCTGTGCTGTTGGAGTATTTTCCAGGAAGTCTTTGCCTGTGCCTATATCTTGCAGGGTTTCTCCAATGCTCTCTAATAATTTGATGGTTTCGGGTCGTAGATTTAAGTCTTTAATCCATGTTGAGTGAATTTTTGTGTAAGGTGATAGGTATGGGTCTTGCTTCAAGCTTCTGCACGTGGAAATCCAATTTTCCCAGCACCATTTATTGAATAGACTGTCCTTATTCCAGGGATTAGATTTGGATCTTTGGTCAAATATAAGTTATTTTGAGCTTGGATACAGTAATTGGTTCCACATGTAGACACCAGCTCTACGTATTCGTATTTTCTAGGAAGAAAGCAAGAGGAACTGTGGCAAACAAACATCATATTTCTGTTTGTATAGATGACATTTTATGCACTTGCCTAACGAAAAGACATTGGTTTTCTCCAAAGCCATTTTTACTGTGAATATCTCGGTACATTGCATACGAATTCCACACCAGTTTACTGGATATGACGGGATGAAACCGGAAACATCCGGTTTTGTTTTGGCTAACTGAATCCCAGATATTGCTACAGTCTCTGGGTTTGTGTATTCCTGATATTATCCACGGACTTTATTGTTTTGAATGTTTTTTCATCAGAGAACATTTAATTTTGTACCGTGGAAACTCTAATTGGTTCATCATGGGGACACCAGCTCTACACATTCGTATTTTCTAGGGAGAAAGCTAGAGGAACTGCGGCAAACAAACATGATATTTCTGTTAGTGTAGATGACATTTTATGCAGTTGCCTAATGAAAAGACATTGGTTTTCTCCAAAGCCATTTTAACTGTGAATATCTGGGTGCATTGCATATGAATTGCACACCACTTTATTGGATATGACGGGATGAAAACGGAAATATTCCATATTATTTTGGCTAACTGAATCCCACATATTGCTACAGTCTATGTGTTTGTGTTTTCTGGATATCATCAACGGACTTTATTTTTTTGAATGTTTTATATCGGGGAACATTTTATTTTGATCTTGAAAACACTAATTGGTTCCACATGGAGACACCAGCTCTACACATTCGTATTTTCTACGGCAAAGCTAGAGGAACTGCGGCAAACAAACATGATATTTCTGTTTGTATAGATGACATTTTATGCACTTGCCTAATGAGAAGACTTTGCTTTTCTCCAAAACCATTTTTTCTGTGATTTTCTTCTTCCATTGCATACGAATTCCACACCACTGTGTCTGGATATGACTGGATGGAACCAGAAATATCCGGTTGTGTTTTGGCTAACTCAATCTGAAATATTGTGAAAGCCTCTGTGTTTGTGTTTTCTGGATATTATCAACGGCCTTTATTGTTTTGAATGTTTTTATTAGGGAACATTTAATTTTGTACCGTTGAAATACTAATTGGTTCATCATGGGAACACCAGCGCTACACATTCGTATTTTCTAGGGAGAAAGCTAGAGGAACTGCGGCAAACAAACATGATACTTCTGTTTGTATCGATGACATTTTATGCACTTGCCTAAGGAAAAGATGTTGCTTTTCTCCAAAACAATTTCTACTGTGATTTTTTTGGTTCATTGCATACGAATTCCACACCACTTTTTCCGGATATGACTGGATGAAAACAGATGCAACCGGAATTGTTTTGGCTAACTCAATCCCAGATATTGCTACAGCCTCTGTGTTTGTGTTTCCTGATATTATCCACGGACTTTATTGTTTTGAATGTTTTTTTCAGGGAACATTTAATTTTGTACCATTGAAATACTAATTGGTTCATCATGGGGACACCAGCTCTACAAATTCATATTTTCTAGGAGGAAAGCTAGAGGAACTGCGGCAAACAAACATGATATTTCTGTTTGTATAGATGACATTTTATGCACTTGCCTAATGAAAAGACTTTGCTATTCTCCAAAACCATTTTTACTGTGATTTTCTCGGTCCATTGCATACGAATTCCGCACCACGTTGTCCGGATATGACTGGATGAAACCGAAATTTCCGCTGTCATATTGGCTAACACAATCCCAGATATTGCTAAAGCCTCTGTGTTTGTGTATTCCTGATATTAACAACGGACTTTATTGTTTTGAATGTTTTTTATTGGGGAACATTAATTTTGTTCTTGGAATCACTAATTGGTTCCACATGCAGACACCAGCTCTACACATTAGTATTTTCTACGGAAAAGCTAGAGGAACTGCGGCAAACAAACATGATATTTCTGTTTGTATCGATGACATTTTATGCACTTGCCTAAGGAAAAGACTATGCTTTTATCCAAAACAATTTGTACTGTGATTTTCTCGTTCCATCGCATACGAATTCCACACCAGTTTGTGCGGATATGACTGGATGAAACCGGAAATATCCAGTTTTCTTTTGGGTAACTCAATCCCAGATATTGCTACAGCCTCTGTGTTTGTGTATTCCTGATATTATCCACGGACTGTATTGGTTAGAATGTTTTTTATCGGGGAATATTTTCTTTTGAGCTTGGATTCAGTAATTGGTTCCACAATTAGACACCAGCTCTACACATTCGTATTTTCTAGGGAGAAAGCTAGAGCAACTGCAGCAAACAAACATGATATTTCTGTTTATAAGGATGATATTTTATACACTTGCCTAACGAAAAGACATTGCTATTCTCCAAAACCATTTTACTGTGATTTTCTCGGTCCATTGCATACGAATTCCACACCCGTTTGTCCGGATATGACTGGATGAAACCGAAAATTCCGGTATTATTTTGGCTAACTCAATCACAGATATTGCTACAGCCTCTGTGTTTGTGTATTCCTGATATTATCAACAGACTTTATTGTTTTGAATGTTTTTTATCAGGGAACATTTAATTTTGTTCTTGGAATCACTAATTGGTTCCACATGGAGACACCAGCTCTAAACATTCTTATTTTCTAGGGAGAAAGCTAGAGGTATTTCGACAAACAATCATGATATTTCTGTTTGTATAGATGACATTTTATGCACTTGCCTAACGAAAAGACTTTGCTTTTCTCCAAAACCATTTTTTCTGTGATTTTCTTCTTCCATTGCATATGAATTCCACACTACTTTGTCCGGATATGACTGGATGGAACCAGAACTATCTGGTTGTGTTTTGGCTAACTCAATCCGAAATATTGTGAAAGCCTCTGTGTTTGTATTTTCTGGATATTATCGATGGACTTTATTGTTTTGAATGTTTTTATCAGGGAACATATAATTTTGTACCGTTGAAACACTAATTGCTTCATCATGGGAACACCAGCGCTACACATTCGTATTTTCTAGGGAGAAAGCTAGAGGAACTGCGGCAAACAAACATGATATTTCTGTTTGTATCGATGACATTTTATGCACTTGCCTAAGGAAAAGATGTTGCTTTTCTCCAAAACAATTTCTACTGTGATTTTTTGGTTCATTGCATACGAATTCCACACCACTTTTTCCGGATATGACTGGATGAAAACAGATGCAACCGGAATTGTTTTGGCTAACTCAATCGCAGATATTGCTACAGCCTCTGTGTTTGTGTATTCCTGATATTATCCACGGACTTTATTGTTTTGAATGTTTTTTATCACCGAACATTTAATTTTGTACCATTGAAACACTAATTGTTTCATCATGGGGACACCAGCTGTACACATTCATATTTTCTAGGGAGAAAGCTAGAGGAACTGCAGCAAACAAACATGATTATTGTTTGTATAGATGACATTTTATTCACTTGCCTAACGAAAAGACTTTGCTTTTCTCCAAAATCATTTTTACTGTGATTTTCTCGGTCCATTGCATATGAATTCCAAACCACTTTGTCTGGATATGACTGGATGAAACCAGAAATATCTGGTTGTGTTTTGGCTAACTCAATCCGTAATATTGTGAAAGCTTCTCTGTTTGTGTTTTCTGGATATTACCAATGGACTTTCTTGTTTTGAATGTTTTTATCAGGGAACATTTATTTTTTTACCGTTGAAACACTAATTGGTTCCACATGGAGACACCAGCTCTATGCATTTGTATTTTCTAGGGAGAATGCTAGAAGAACTGCGGAAAACATGATATTTATGTTTGTGTAGATGAATTTTAGGCACATGCCTAACGAAAAGACTTTGCTTTTCTCCAAAACCAATTATACTGTGATTTTCTTGGTCCAGTGCATACGAATTCCCCACCAGTTTAACGGATATGACTGGATGAAACTGGAAATATCTGGTGTTGTTTTGGCTAACTCAATCCCAGATATTTCTATAGCCTCTGTGTTTGTGTATTGCTGATATTATCCACGGATTCTATTTTTTTGAATGGTTTTTTTTAGGGAACATTTAATTTTGTGCTTGGAAACACTAATTAGTTCCACATGGAGACACCAGCTCTACACATTCGTATTTTCTAGGGAGAAAGCTAGAGGAACTGTGACAAACAAACATGATATTTACGTTTGTATAGATGGCATTTTATGCACTTGCCTTACGAAAAGTCTTTGCTTTCTCCAAACCCATTTTTATTGTGATTTTCTTGGTCCATTGCATATGAATTCCACACCAGTTTGTCTGAATATGACTGAAAGAAACAGCAAATATCCGGTTTTGTATTGGCTAACTCAATCCCAGATATTGCTACAGCCTCTGTATTTGTGTTTTTCGCATATTATCAAGGGACTTTATTGTTTTCAATATTTTTTCTTAGGGAACATTTAATTTTGACCTTAGATACACTAATTATTCCACATGGAGACACCAGCTCTACATATTTGTATTTTCTAGGGAGAAATCTACAGGAACTGTGGCAACCAAGCATGAAATTTCTGTTTGTATAGATGACATTGTTTGCACTTGCCTAACGAAAAGACTTTGCTTTTCTCCAAAACCATTTTTACTGTCATTTTCTCGGTCCATTGCATACGAATTCCACACCACTTTCTCCCGATATGACCGGATGAAACCAGAAATATCCGGTTATATTTTGGCTAACTGAATCCGAAATATTGTTAAAGCCTCTGGGTTTGTGTTTTCTGGATTTTATCGATGGACTTTATTGTTTTGAATGTTTTTATCAGGGAACATTTAATTTTGTACCATAGAAATAGTAATTGGTTCATCATGGGGACACCAGCTCTACATATTCGTATTTTCTAGGGAGAAAGCTAGAGGAATTGCGACAAAGAAACATCATACTTCGGTTTGTATCGATGACATTTTATGCACTTGCCTAATGAAAAAACTTTCCTGTTCTCCAAAAGAATTTTTACTGTGATTTTCTCAGTCCATTGCATACGAATTCCAAACGACTTTTTCAAGATATGATTGGATGAAACTGGTAATATCCGGATTTTTTTTGGCTAACTCAATCCAAGGTATTGATACAGACTCTGTGTTTGTGTATTCCTGATATTATCCACAGACTTTATTGTTTTGAATGTTTTTTATCAGGGAATTTTTAATTTAGTGCTGTGAAACACTAATTGCTTCATCAGGGGAACACCAGCTCTACACATTGTATTTTCAGGGAGAAAGCTAGAGGAACTGCGGCAAACAAACATGATATTTCTGTTTGTATCGATGACATTTTATGCACTTGCCAAACGAAAAGACTTTGCTTTTCTCCAAAACCATTTTACTGTAATTTTTCAGTCCCTTTTATACGATTTACACACCACTTTGTCTGGATATGAGTGGATGAAACCGGAAATATCTGGTTGTGTTTTGGCTAACTCAATTCGGAAATATTGTGAAAGCCTCTGTGTCTGTGTTTTCTGGATATTATCGATGGATTTTATTGTTTTGAATGTTTTTATAAGGGAACATTTAATTTTGTACCGTAGAAAAACAAATTGGATCGACAAGGGGACACCAACTCTACACATTCTTATTTTCTAGGGAGAAAGCTAGAGGAACTGTGGTAAACAAACATGACATTTCTGTTTGTATAGAAGACATTTTATGCACTTGCCTAACGAAAAGACTTTGCTTTTCTCCAAAACCATTTTACTGTGATTTTCTCAGTACATTGCATGTGAATTCCACACTACTTTGTCCGGATATGACTGGATGAAACAGGAAATATACGGTTGTGTTTTGGCTAACTCAATCCCAAGTATTGCTACAGCCTCTGTGTTTGTGTATTCCTGATATTATCCATAGACTTTATTGTTTTGAATGTTTTTTATCAGGGAACTTTTGATTTTGTACCGTAGAAATACTAATTGGTTCCACATGGAGACACCAGCTCTTCACATCCTTATTTTCTAGGGAGAAAGCTAGAGGAATTGCGGCAAACAAACTAGATATTTCTGTTTGTATAGATGACAGTTTATGCACTTGCCTCACGAAAAGACTTTGCTTTTCTCCAAAACCATTTTTACTGTGATTTCTCGTTCCATTGTATACGAATTACACACCACTTTTTCTGGATTTGCCTGGATGAAACCGGAAATATCTGGTTGTGTTTTGGCTAACTCAAACCGAAATATTGTGAAAGCCTCTGTGTTTGTATTTTCTGGAAATTATCGATGGACTTTCTTGTTTTGAATATTTTTATAAGGGAACATTTAATTTTGTACCGTAGAAAAACTAAGTGGTTCCACATGGGGACACCAACTCTACACATTCTTATTTTCTAGGGAGAAAGCTAGAGGAACTGCGGTAAACAAACATGATATTTCTGTTTGTATAGATGACATTTTATGCACTTGCCTAAGGAGAAGACTTTGCTTTTCTCCAAAACCATTTTACTGTTATTTTCCCAGTACATTGCATACGAATTCCACACCACTTTGTCCGGATATGACTGGATGAAAACAGAAATATCTGGTTTTCTTTTGGGTAACTTGATCCCAGATATTGCTACATGCTCTGTGTTTGTGTTCTCTGGATATTGTCGATGGACTTTATTGTTTTGAATGTTTTTATCAGGGAACATTTGATTTTGTACCGTAGAAACACTAATTGGTTCCACATCGAGACACCAGCTCTACACATTCGTATTTTCTAGGGAAAAGCTAGAGGAACTGCGTTAAACAAACATGATATTTCTGTTTGTATAGATGACATTTTATGCACTTGCCTAACGAAAATACTTTGCTTTTCACCAAAAGCATTTTTACTGTGATTTTCTCAGTCAATTGTAAAGAATTCCACACCAGTTTATCTGGATATGACTGGATGAAAACAGAAATATCCGGTTGTTTTTTGGCTAACTCAATCCGAAATATTGTGAAAGCCTCTGTGTTTGTGTTTTCTGGATATTATCCATGGACTTTATTATTTTGAATATTTTTGTCAGGGAACATTTAATTTTTTACCGTAGAAACACTAATTGGTTCCACATGGAGACACCAGTTCTACACATTCGTATTTTCTAGTGAGAAATCTAGAGGAACTGTGGCAAGCAAACATATTTCTGTTTGTATCGATGACATTTTATGCACTTGCCTAATGAAAAGACTTTGCTTTTCTCCAAAACAATTTGTAGTGTTATTGTCTCAGTCCATTGCATACGAATTCCACACCACGTTGTCCCAATATGACTGGATGAAACTGGAAATATGCGGTTTTCTTTTGGCTAACTCAATCCCAGATATTGCTACAGCCTCTGTGTTTGTGTTTTCCTGATATTATCAATGGACTTTATGATGTGAATGTTTTTTATCAGGGAACATTTTATTTTGAGCTTGGATACAGTAATTGGTTCATCATGGGAACACATGCTCCACACATTCGTATTTTCTAGGGAGAAAGCTAGAGGAACTGCAGCAAACATACATGATATTTCTGTGTGTATAAATGACATTTTATGCACTTGCCTAACGAAAAGACTTTGCTTTACTCCAAAACCATTTTTACTGTGATTGTCTCAGTCCATTGCATATGAATTCCACACCACTATGTCCGGATATGACTGGATGAAACCAGAAATATGCATTTGTATATTGGCTAACTCAATCCGTAATATTGTGAAAGCCTCTGTGTTTGTGTTTTCTGTATATGATTGATGGACTTTATTGTTTTGAATGTTTTTTCAGGGAATATTTAAATTTTTACCATTGAAACACTAATTGGTTCATGATGGGGACACCAGCTCTAAGCATTCGTATTTTCTAGGGAGAATGCTAGAGGAACTGCGGCAAACAAACATGATATTTCTGTTTGTATAGATGACATTTTATGCACTTGCCTAACGAAAAGACTTTGCTTTTCTCCAAAACAATTTTTACTGTGATTTTATCGGTCTATTGCATGCGAATTCCACACCACTTTTTTCGGATATGACTGAATGAAACCGGAAATATCCTGTTTTGTTTTGGCTATCTCAATCTGAAACATTGTGAAAGATTCTGTGTTTTTTTTTTTTCTGGATACTATCGATGGACTTTATTGTTTTGAAATTTTTTATCAGGGAATATTTTATTTTCTACCGTTGAAACACTAATTTGTTCATCATGGAGACACCAGCTCTACACATTTGTAGTTTCTAGGGAGAAAGCTAGAGGAACTGTGGCAAACAAGCATGAAATTTCTGTTTGTATGGATGACATTTTATGCACTTGACTAATGAAAAGACTTTGCTTTTCTCCAAAACCATTTTTACTGTCATTTTCTCGGTCCATTGCATACAAATTCCACACCACTTTGTCCAGATATGACTGGATGTAATCAGATATATCCGGTTGTGTTTTGGCTAACTCAATCAGAAATATTGTGAAAGTCTCTGTGTTTGTCATTTCTGGATATTATCGATTGAATTTATTGTTTCGAATGTCTTTAAAAACGAACATTTAATTTTGTACCGTTGAAGCACTAATTGGTTCACCATGGGGACACCAGCTCTACACATTCGTATTTTCTAGGGAGAAAGCTAGAGGAACTGCTGCAAACAAACATGATATTTCTGTTTGTCTAGATGACATTTTAAGCACTTACCTAATGAAAAGACTTTGCTTTCCTCCAAAACCATTTTTACTGTGATTTCCTCGGTCCAATGCATACGAATTCCACAGCGCTTTTCCAGATATGACTGGTAAAACCGGAAATATCCGGTGCTATTTTGACTAACTCAATCTGAGATATTGCTACAGCCTCTGTGTTTGTGTTTTCCTGATATTATCCAGGGACTTTATTGTTTTCAATGGTTTTTTATCAGGGAACATTTAATTTTGTACCGTAGAATCACTTATTGGTCCATCATGGGGTCACCAGCTCTACACATTCGTATTTTCTAGGGAGAAAGATAGAGGAACTGCGGCAAACAAACATGATATTTCTGTGTGTATCGATGACATTTTATGCATTTGCCTAAAGAAATGACTTAGCTTTTCTCCAAAACCATTTTTACTGTGATTTTCTCGGTCCATTGCATACGAATTCCACACTACATTCTCTGGATATGCCTGCATGAAACTAGAAATATCTAGTTGTGTTTTAGCCATCTCAATCCCAGATATTGCTACAGCCTTTGTGTTTGTGTTTCCCGATTTTTATTAACGGACTTTATTTTTTGAATATTTTTTATTGGGGAACATTTAATTTTGTTCTTAAAAACAATAATTTGTTCCACATGCAGACACCAGCTCTACACATTCGTATTTTCTAGGGTGGAAGCTAGAGGATCTGCAGCTACCAAGCATGAAATTTCTGTTTGTATAGATGACATTTTATGCACTTGCCTAAAGAAAAGACTTTGCTTTGCTCCAAAACCATTTTTACTGTGATTTTCGCAGTCCATTGCATACAAATTCCACACCGCTTTGACCGGATATGCCTGAATGAAAAGAGAAATATCTGGTTGTGTTTTGGCTAACTCAATTCGGAAATATTGTGAAAGCCTCTGTGTTTGTGTTTACTGGATATTATCGATGGACTTTAATGTTTTGAATGTTTTTGTCAGGGAACATTTAATTTTGTAACGTAGAAACACTAATTGGTTCCACATGGAGACACCAGTTCTACAGATTCTTATTTTCTAGGGAGAAAGCTAGAGCAACAGTGGGAAACAAACATATTTCTGCTTGTCTAGATGACATTTTATGCACTTGCCTAACGAAAAGACTTTGCTTTTCTCCAAAACCACTTTTACTGTGATTTTCTCGGTCCATTGCGTACGAACTCCACACGACTTTCTCTGCATATGCCTGGATGAAACCAGAAATATCCAGTTGGGTTTTGGTTAACTCAATCCCAGATATTGCTACAGGCTCTGTGTATTTGTTTCCCAATTATTATTAACGGACTTTTTGGTTTTGAATGTTTTTTTTTTTATCTGGGAACATTTAATTTTGTGC
Source organism: Lepus europaeus (assembly GCF_033115175.1). Classification (NCBI taxonomy): domain Eukaryota; kingdom Metazoa; phylum Chordata; class Mammalia; order Lagomorpha; family Leporidae; genus Lepus; species Lepus europaeus. The sequence continues at coordinate 5,096,412 of NW_026909158.1, read as the reverse complement.
TTGGATACACTAATTGGTTCCACATGGAGACACCAGCGCTACATATTTGTATTTTCTAGAAAGAAATCTAGATCAATTGTGGCAAAGAATCATGATATTTCTGTTTGTATAGATGACATTTTATGCACTTGCCTAGCGAAAAGACTTTGCTTTACTCCAAAACCATTTGTACTGTGCTTTTCTCGGTCCATTTCATATGAATTCCACACCAGTTTGTCCGGATATGACTGGATGAAACCAGAAATATCTGGTGGTGTTTTGGCTAATTCAATCCCAGATTTTGCTACAGCCTCTGTGTTGGTGTATTCCTGATATTATCCATGGACTTTATTGTTTTGAACGTTTTTATCAGGGAACGTTTAATTTTGTGCTTGAAAACACTAATTGGTTACACAATGAGACACCAGCTATACACATTCGTATTTTCTAGGGAGAAAGCTAGAGGAACTGCGGCAAACAAACATGATATTTATGTTTGTATAGATGACTTTTTAGGCACTTTCCTAACGAAAAGACATTGCTTTTTTCCAAAACCAGTTTTACTGTGATTTTCTCGGTCCATTGCATACGAATTCCACACCAGTTTGTCCGGATATGACTGGTTGAAACCAGAAATATCCGGTTTTGTTTTGGCTAACACCATCCCAGATATTTCTACAGCGTCTGTGTTTGTGTTTTCTGGATATTATCGATGGACTTTATTGTTTTGAATGTTTTTTATCAGGGAACATTTAATTTTGTTCTTAAAAACACTAATTGGTTCCACATGGAGACACCAGCTCTACACATTCATATTTTCTAGGGAGAAACCTAGAGGAACTGCGGAAACCAAGCATGAAATTTCTGTTTGTATAGATGACCTTTTATGCACTTGCCTAAGGAAAAGACTTTGCTTTGCTCCAAAACAATTTTTAATGTGATTTTCTCGGTCCATTGCATAAGAATTCTACACCGCTTTTTCCGGATATGACTGGATGAAAACAGAAATATCCGGTTGTGTTTTGGATAACTCAATCCAAAATATTGGGAAGGCCTCTGTGTTTGTGTTTTCTAGATATTATCAATCGAGTTTCTTGTTTTGAATGTTTTTATTAGGGAACATTTAATTTTGTACCGTAGAAACACTAATTGGTTCATCATGGGGAAACCAGCTCTACACATTCGTATTTTATAGGGAGAAATCTAGAGGAACTGCGGCAAACAAACATGATATTTCTGTTTGTATAGATGACATTGTATGCATTGACTAACAAAAAGACTTTGCTTTTCTCCAAAACCATTTTTACTGTGATTTTCTCGGTCCATTGCATACGAATTCCAAACGACTTTTTCCTGATATGACTGGAAGAAAACTGAAATATCTGGTTGTGTTTTGGCTAAGTCAATCTGAATATTGTGACAGCCTCTGCGTTTGTGTTTTCTGGATATTATAGATGGACTTTCTTGTTTTGAATGTTTTTATCAGGGAACATTTAATTTTGTACCGTAGAAACACTAATTCGTTCATCATGGTGAAACCAGCTCTACACATTCGTATTTTATAGGGAGAAATCTAGAGGAACTGCGGTAAACAAACATGATATTTCTGTTTGTATAGATGACATTTTATGCACTTGCCTAATGAAAAGACTGCTTTTCTACAAAACCATTTTTACTTGCTTTTCTCAGTCCATTGCATATGAATTCCATACCAGTTTGTCCGGATATGACTGGATGAAACCAGAAATATCCGGTTGTGTTTTGGCTAACTCTATCCAAAATATTATGAAAGCCTCTGTGTTTGTGTATTCCTGATATGTTCCACGGACTTAATTGATTTTAATGTTTTTTATCCGGCAATATTTAATTTTGTCCTTGGAATCACTACTTGGTTCCACATGGAGACACCAGCTCTACACATTCGTATTTTCTAGAGAGAAACCTAGAGGACCTGTGACAAACAAACATGATATTCTGTTTGTATAGATGATATTTTATGCATTGCATAACGAAAAGACTTTGCTTTTCTCTAAAACCATTTTGACTCTCATTTTCTCAGCCCATTGCATACGAATTCCACACAGTTTTGTCCGGATATGACTGGATGAAACCAGAAATATCCGGTTGTGTTTTGGCTACCTCAATCCGAAATATTGTGAAAGCCTCTGTGTTTGTGTTTTCTGGATATTATTGATGGACTATATTGTTTTGAAAGTTTTTATCAGGGAACTTTTACATTTGTACCGTAGAAACACTGATTGGTTCATCATGGGGACACCAGCTCTACACATTCGTATTTTCTAGGGAGAAAGCTAGAGGAACTGCGGCAAACAAACATGATATTTCTGTTTGTATCGATGACAGTTTATGCACTTACCTAACGAATAGACTTTGCTTTTCTGCAAATCCATTTTTACTGTGATTTACTCGGTATTGCATATGAATTCCACAGCAGTTTATCTGGATATGACTGGATGAAACCGGAAATATCCAGCTTTGTTTTGGCTAACTCAATCCCAGATATTGCTACAGCCTCTGTGTTTGTGTTTTCCTGATATTATCCACGGACTTTATTTTTTTGAATTTTTTTTATCGGGGAACATTTAATTTTGTGCTTGGAAACACTAATTGGTTCCACATGGAGACACCAGCTCTACACATTTGTATTTTTAAGGTTAAAGTTACAGGAACTGCGGCAAACAAACATGATATTTCTGTTTGTATAGATGACATTTTATGCACTTCCCTAATGAAAAGACATTGCTTTTCTCCAATCCTTTTTACTGTGAATTTTTGGTTCATTGCATATGAATTCCACACCACTTTGTCCGGATATGAGTGGATGAAACCAGAAATATCTGGTTGTGTTTTCGCTAACTCAATCCAAAATATTGTGAATGCTTCTGTGTTTGTGTTTTCTGGATATTATCAACAGACTTTATTTTTTTCAATGTTTTTTTCGGGGAACATTTTATTTTGAGCTTGGATATACTAATTGGTTCCACATGGAGACACCAGCTGAATATATTCGAATTTTCTAGGTAGAAATTTAGAGGAACTGCGGCAAACATACATGATATTTCTGTTTGTATAGATGACATGTTATGCACTTGCCTAACGAAAAGACTATGCTTTTCTCCAAAACCACTTTACTGTGATTTTCTCGGTCCATTGCTTACGAATTCCAAATGACTTTTTCCAGATATGACTGGACGAAACCAGAAATATCCAGTTGTGTTTTGACTAAGTCAATCCGAAATATTGTAACAGCCTCTGTGTTTGTGTTTTCTGGATATTATAGATGGACTTTCTTGTTTTGAATGTTTTTATCAGGGAACATTTAATTTTGTACCATTGAAACACTAACTGGTTCATCGTGGGAGCACCAGCTCTACACATTCATATTTTCTAGGGAGAAAGCTAGAGGAACTGCGGCAAACAAAAATGATATTTCTCTTTGTATAGATGACATTTTATGCAATAGCCTAACGAAAAGACTTTGCTATTCTCCAATACCATTTTTACTGTGATTTTATCGGTCCATTATAAACGAATTCCACACCAGTTTGTCCGGATATGACTGGATGAAATCGGAATTTTTTTTTTTTTGCTAACTCAATCCCAAATATTGCTACAGCCTCTGTGTTTGTGTTTTCTGGATATTATCAACGGACTTTATTTTTTTGAAAGTTTTTTATCGGGGAATATTTTATTTTGAGCTTGGACACAGGAATTGCTTCCACATGAAGACAGCAGCTCTACACATTCTTATTTTCTAGGGAGAAAGCTAGAGGAATTGCGGCAAACAAACATGATATTTCTGTTTGTATAGATGACATTTTATGCACTTGCCGAAGGACAAGACTTTGATTTTCTCGAAAACCATTTTTACTGTGATTTTCTCGGTCCATTGCATCCGAATCCCAAAAGACTTTTTCCAGAAATGACTGCATGAAACCAGAAATATCCGGTTGTGTTTTGGCTAACTCAATCGGAAATATTGGAAAGACACTGTGTTTGTTGTTTCTGGATATTATCGATGGACTTTATTGTTTTGAATATTTTGATCAGGGAACATTTCATTTTGAACTGTTGTAGCACTAATTGGTTCCACAATTAGACACCAGCTCTACACATTCGTATTTTCTAGGGAGAAAGCTAGAGGAACTGCGGCAAACAAACATGATAATTCTGTTTGTATCGATGACAATTTATGCTCTTGCCTAAGAAAAAGACTTTTCTTTTCTCCAAAACCATTTTTACTGTGAATATCTCGGTTCATTGCATACGAATTCCACATCAGTTTGTCCGGATATGACTGGATGAAACCGGAAATATCCGGTTTTGTTTTGGCTAACTCAATCCCAGATATTGCTACACCCTCCCTGTTTGTGTATTCCTGATATTATCCACGGACTTTATTGTTTGAATGTTTTTTATCAGGGAACATTTTATTTTGATCTTGGAAACACTAGTTGGTTCCACATGGAAACACCAGCTCTACACATTCCTATTTTCTAGGGAGAAAGCTAGAGCAACTGCGGCAAACAATCATGATATTTCTGTTTGTATAGATGACATTTTATGCATTTGCCTAACGAAAAGCCTTTGCTTTTCTTCAAAACCATTTTTACTGTGGTTTTTTCGGTCCATTGTATACGAATTCCACACCACTTTATTCGGATATGACTGGATGGAAACGGAAATATCCGGTTTTGTTTTGGCTAACTCAATCCCAGATATTGCTACAGCCTCCGTGTTTGTGTTTTCTGGATAATATTGATGGACTCTATTGTTTTGAATTTTTTTTATCAGGGAACATTTAATTTTGTGTTTGGAAACGCTAATTGGTTCCACATGGAGACACCAGCTCTACACATTCGTATTTTCTAGATAGAAAGCTAGAGGAACTACGGCAAACAAACATGATATTTCTGTTTGTATAGATGACATTTTATGCACTTGGCCAACGAAAAGACTTTGCTTTTCTCCTAAACCATTTTTTACTCTGATTTTTTTGGTTCATTGCATACGAATTACACACCAGTTTGTCCGGATATGACTGGATGAAAACAGAAATATCCGGTTGTGTTTTGGCTAACTCTATCCAAAATATTATGAAAGCTTCTGTGTTTGTGTTTTCGGGATATTATCGATGGACATTATTGTTTTGCAGGTTTTTTATCAGTTAACATTTATTTTTGTACCGTAGAAACACTAATTGGTTCATCATGGGGACACCAGCTCTACACATTCGTATTTTCTAGGCAGAAAGCTAGAGGAACTGCGGCAAACAAACATGATACTTCTGTTTGTATAGATGACATTTGATGTACTTGCCTAACGAAAAGACTTTGCTTTTCTCCAAAACCATTTTTACTGTGATTTTCTCGGTCCATTGCATACGAATTCCAAACCAGTTTGTCCGGATATGACTGGATGAAACCGGATATAACCCGTTTTTTTTTGGCTTACTCAATCCCAGATATTGCTAAAACCTCCATGTGTGTGTATTCCTGATATTATCCACAGACTTTATTGTTTTGAATATTTTTTATCAGGGAACATTTTATTTTGATCTTGGAAACCACTAATTTGTTCCACATGGGAACACCAGCTCTACACATTCCTATTTTCTAGGGAGAAAGCTAGAGCAACTGCGGCAAACAATCATGATATTTCTGTTTGTATAGATGACATTTTATGCACTTGCCTAACGAACAGCCTTTGATTTTCTCCAAAACCATTTTTACTGTGATTTTCTCGGTCCATTGCATACGAATTCCACACCACTTTGTGCGGATATGACTGGATGAAACCAGAAATATCCGGTTTTCTTTTGTCTAACTCAATCCCAGATATTGCTACAGCATCTGTGTTTGTGTTTTTTGGATATTATCCACGGACTTACTTGTTTTGAATGTTTTTTATAAGGGAATATTTAATTTTGTGCTTTGAATCACTAATTGGTTCATCATGGGGACACAAGCTCTACACATTCTTATTTTCTAGGGAGAAAGCTAGAGGAACTGCGAAAAACCAACATGATATTTCTGTTTGTACAGATGACATATTATGCATTGCCTAACGAAAAGACTTTGCTATTCTCCAAAACCATTTTTACTGTGATTTTCTCGGTCCATTGCAAACAAATTCCACACCACTTTGTCCGGATATGACTGGATGAAACTGGAAATATCCGGTTGTGTTTTGGCTAACTCAACCCGAAATATTGTGAAAGCCTCTGTGTTTGTGTTTTCTGGATATTATCGATGGACTTTAATGTTTTGAATGTTTTTATCAGGGAACATTTAATTTTGTGTGTTGAAACACTAATTGTTTCATTATGGGAACACCAGATCTACACATTCATATTTTCTAAGGAGAGAGCTAGAGGAACTGCGGCAAACAAACATATTTTTCTGTTTCTATAAATGACATTTTATGCACTTGCCTAAGGAAAAAACTTTGCTTTTCTCCAAAACCATTTTTACTGTGATTTTCTCGGTCCATTGCATACGAATTCCACACCACTTTGTCCAGATATGACTGGATGAAACCAGAAATATCTGGTTTTGTTTTGGCTAACTTAATCCCAGATATTGCTACGAGCCTCTGGTTTTTGTATTCCTGATATTATCCACGGACTTTAGTATTTTGAATGTTTTTTTCAGGGAACATTTAGTTTTGTGCTTTGAAACACTAATTGCTTCCACATGGAGACATCAGCTCTACACATTCGTATTTTCTAAGGAGAAAGCTAGAGGAACTGCGTCAAATAAACATGATATTTCTGTTTGTATAGATGGCATTTTATGCACTTGCCTAACGTAAAGACTTTGCTTTTCTGCAAAACCATTTTTACTCTGATTTTCTGGGTCCATTGCATAGGAATTCCACACCACTTTGTCCGGATATGACTGGATGAAACCGGAAATATCCGGCTTTGTTTTGGCTAACTCAATCAGAAATATTGCTACAGACTCTGTGTTTGTGTTTTCAGGATATTATCGATGGACTTATTATTATGAATGTTTTTTCCAGGGATCATTTAATTTTGTACCATTGAAACACTAATTGTTTCATAATGGGAACACCAGCTCTACACATTCGTATTTTCTATGGAGAAACCTAGAGGAACTGTGGCAATCAAACATGATATTTCTGTTTGTATCAATGACATTTTATGCACTTGCCTAATGAAAAGACTTTGCTCTTCTCCAAAACCATTTTTACTGTGATTTTCTCTGTCCATTGCATACAAATTCCACACCAGTTTGTCCGGATATGACTGGATGAAACCGGAAATATCTGGTTTTATTTTGGCTAACTCAATCCCAGATATTGCTACAGGCTCTATGTTTGTTTCTTCTGGATATTATCCATAGACTTTATTGTTTTGAGTGTTTTTTATTGGGGAACATTTTATTTTGAGCTTGGATACAGTAATTGGTTTCACATGGATACACAAGATCTACATATTCTTATTTTCCAGGGAGAAAGCTAGAGGAACTGCGGCAAAGAAACATGATATTTCTGTTTGTCTAGATGACATTTTATGCACTTGCCTAATGAAAAGACTTTGCTTTTCTCCAAAACCATTTTTACTGTGATTTTCTCGGTCCATTGCATACGAATTCCACACCAGTTTTTCCGGATATGACTGGATAAAACCAGAAATATCTGGTTTTTTTTTTTGCTATCTCAATCTGAAATATTGCTACAGCCTCTGTGTTTGTTTTTTTTGGATACTATCAATGGACTTTATTTTTTTGTATGTGTTTTATCGGGGAACATTTTATTTTTATCTTCGATACAGTAATTGTTTTCACATGGAGACAGCACCTCTACATATTCGTATTTTCTAGGGAGAAAGCTAGAGGAATTGTGGCAAACAAACTTGATATTTCTGTTTGTATAGATGACATTTTATGCACTTGCCTAATGAAAAGACTTTGCTTTTCTCCAAAACCATTTTTACTCTGATTTTCTCGGTCGATTGCGTATGAATTCCACACCACTTTGTCTGGATATGATTGGATGAAACCGGAAAATCCTGTTTTGTTTGGGTAACTCAATCCCAGATATTGCTACAGACACTGTGTTTGTGTTTTCCGCATCTTATCATGGGCTTTATTGTTTTGAATGTTTTTATCAGGGAACATTTATTTTTGTACCGTTGAAGCACTAATTGGTTCATCATGAGAACACCAGCTCTACATATTTGTATTTTATAGGGAGAAAGCTAGAGGAACTGCGGCAAACAAACATGATATTTCTGTTTGTATAGATGACAATTTGTGCACTTGCCTATTGAAAAGACTTTGCTTTTCTCCAAAACCATTTGTACTGTGATTTTCTCAGTGCATTGTGTATGAATTCCACACCACTTTGTCCGGATATGACTGGATGAAACCGGAAATATCTGGTTGTGTTTTGGCTAACTCAATCCCAATATTGCTACAGCCTCTGTGTTTGTGTTTTCCTGATCTTATCGATGGACTTTATTGTTTTGAATGTTTTTATCAGGGAACATTTATTTTTTTTTGTTTTTTTTTTTAACTTTTATTTAATGAATATAAATTTCTAGTGTACAGCTTATGGATTACAATGGCTTCTCCCTCCCATAACTTTCCTCCCACCCACAACCCTCCCATCGCCCGCTCCCTCTCCCTTTCTATTCACATCAAGATTCATTTTCAATTCTCTTTATATACAGATGTTCAACAGTTTGCACCCACATAGAAACACAAAGTGAAACATACTGTTGGAGTACTAGTTATAGCATTAAATCACAATGTGCAGCACATTAAGGACAGAGATCCCACATGAGGAGCAAGTGCACAGTGGCTCCTGTTGTTGACCCAACAAATTGACACTCTAGTTTATGGCGCCAGTAACCATCCTAGGCTGTCATCATGAGTTGCCAAGGCTATGGAAGCCTTCCAATTTTACCGACTCTGATCCTATTTAGACAAAGTCATAAAAGATAGAGTGAGGATAGTAACCAATGATCCTAAGAGTGGCATTTACCAGGTTTGAACAATTATACAGCATTAAGTGGGGAAGAGGACCATCAGTACACACAGGTTGGGAGTAGAGCCAATGGTGGTAGAGTAGAGGTTATGATTACGAAGGATTGAGGCCCAAGTACGCAAGACAGGACGGAGAACAAAGGACAGAGTCATTATTAGAGGAGCTAAGAAAGGTGCTGTCTAAGCTACAAGTAATTTTTCTGATCGAGAGGCAAATAGAACCTGATATAAGGGGCTTGATAATAATCTGGTGGGCTTTAGGCCTTGTAAGTTAAGAGGCCCAGACCTATCTATCTCTTCACATGGGGTATATCCTAAGGGAGGTGTGAACCTCCTAGGGGAAGGCACTCTGTTGACTTTCATTACTTGGCTGGCCTGGGAGGAGAGCTGGCCAGGTAAAGGCAGGGGGCATCTCTAACAAGAAATTTACAGTTCTGCCTGCAATGTTGCTGACCCTACTTGACCATACCCTCAGCTGCAGTGGTCACTTTGGTTGTTGGGCTGAGTGAAGGGTGTTACAGCTTAGAGCCAATAAGATCTGTGGCTCTGACCTGGGCATCCTTCGACTCCAGGGCAGGTCCATTTCCAGTGATCCAACTCTTGGCAGAGCTGCCAGGGCTCTTCACAAGCTGACTTCTGCTGAAGCCCAGGCTTACCACATTGAAAGCCACTGCAGTGGACTGGCCTGTTGGGTCTCTTTGAGGCAGATCACTGTACAGATCAGCCATTAATAGGACTGCCACCCATTGCTTCTGATGCCGAGCTTTCTTTTCCTCCTGGTTTGTGTTAAAGCAGATGAGAGGATGCAAGTCAAGGGAGTGCCCGTGTCCCATCTCTAATCTTCGGTGGCCTGAACTACAAGTCTATAGTCACAGGCATGTTCTGCAGTAGTTTTCTAAGGTAGACAATGCCCATGAGGAAAATTATATTCTCACTTTAAAACTTTCTTTCCCTTTGGTCTGAAAGGGAGGTTTTTTCTACTTACTGTATACTTCGCTGATGGTGAAGTGAATCTAGCTATGAGATTATTATTTAAGTTCTTATTTTGGCTATGCTATTACAGAAAAATGTTAGCCATCTCTTTTATAAGGTCTAAAGATTAAATTGTGCATCCTACAGATTCCTTCATAATAGAATTAGTTTCCTACCTTGAAGAGAATAGAGAAATGAAAGAACAAGTTGGGCTTAGAATAGAGAAATGAGGGAGCAAGTCCTAGATCGCTTGCTGACAACAGCAATATTACATGAATACTTAGCAAACCGTTTCACCCATTAGATAACAACTTAAGAAAACATTTACCAGAAGGTCGAATGCCTTCTATAAATTTTAAGAATCATGTATTTGAAAACACCTCTTAAATATCTAACATGGTGTAGTTTGTTTAGCCAGTAAACTTAAGCACTACCATCTAAAATGTTTTTAGTTTCTTTCTACCAACACGTTTAAAACATATGATACAGAGATTCAGGTCACACCAATTAAAATGTATCTTTGATTGATTTTAGCAGCTTAAATTTATGGACAATCTTATCTATAAGCCATTTAAAATAAAACTCTTAATAAAATTTCCCCATGTGGACATACAATATATACACACTTATAATATAGCATAATAGAAAAATATAGCAATTTTAATAATAGCTTTTAAAATCTTTAACTCTTTTTGTAGATTGCCAATGGATTTGAATTGCTTTTTGTTTTTAGTAACCTCAGTTAACCATACTTTCTCTCAGTTGGTACTGTTAATACATTATTGGCTTCATCTGTTTACAGAGCCATCCCAAAGTACTGAATACAAAAAAAGTAGCTGGAAAAAGTCCATAGGAACCTATAGGAGGACAGATAAACACAGAACCAACAATGCTTTAGTTTTATGAGCAGCACATCATATATAACTGTGGATGACAAAAGACTTTAAGTCGCCATGTTTAAAATTATAAACTCATCAACCAACAAGAGGCACTTGCTTACTTCACAGTATTTTTGAAAGCACCTGTAGGATTTGACAAGTATTTAACCCTTTAGGCCTCTGGGGCTTTCTCATTAAGATAACTATCATGTCTAGTAACACAAAATCATTAGACTTTTTAATTCTCATTCATTTGTATTAATAGCATTTTCCATTATAGAAACTTAAAGTCTGGTACCACATCACATCTTGACAGTCCTTCTAATATAATCCAAATAGCCTGATTAGTTGGTGTCTCTATAAGATGAGAGACATAGGTCCTTTGATTTTTTCAGTTGGGCCCAAACTGGACAAACCAAAGTCCAGGATTTACTGGAAATTTTAGAGTCCAGATTGTTTGAAACTTTGATTTTTTGAATGCCTGTCAAGAATGCCAAGAAGGCTCAAAATCCAAAATATCTGGTTGAAATAAGATTCCTTAAAAGCATGACATAATATAGACCAATTTGATCATTGTTACAAGGTGATTATTCAAATCTTTGAAAAGAAGCACATAGTTAAATAACCCATAGCTCTTAATAAAAATTCAGCTGTTTTTGAACAATTAGAATTTAACAGACATCAAGAGCACATAATAGATTACTTTAACACATTGCTTTAACAGAGCATCAGAGTTTAATTCTATGTCAAAGAGAAATTGAGCTTCCTGTGATCTTTTGCTGTGAGGTTTCCTTCCTTTACCTTCTTTCATATTGATGACCATGTTTCTGTGTTTCTGTGTGTAACACATCTTTAAGCATCTTTTGCAGGGCAGGATGAGTGGCAACAAATTCTTTCAGTTTCTGTTTGCTATGAAAAGTCTTAATTTCACCTTCATTCACAAATGAGAGCTTTGCAGGATATAGTATTCTGGGCTGGCATTTTTTCTCTCTTAATACCTGGGCTATGTCTCTCCATTCCCTTCTAGCTTGTAGGGTTTCTCATGAGAAGTCTGCTGTGAGTCTAATTGGAGATCCTCTAAGAGTAATCTGACGTTTCTCTCTTGCACATTTTAGGATCTTTTCTTTATGTTTCACTGTGGTGAGTTTGATTACAACATGTCGTGGTGAGGATCTCTTTTGGTCATGTTTACTAGGGGTTCTATAAGCTTCCTGTACTAAGATGCCTCTGTCCTTCTCCAAACCTGGGAAATTTTCTGCTAGTTTCTCACTGAAAATGCCTTCTAATCCTTTCTCCCTCTCCATGCCTTCAGGAACTCCTAGAACCCGAATGTTGGGTTTTTTAATAGTATCCTGTAGATTCCCGACAATATTTATTAGATTTCTAATTTCTTCTTCTTTTCTTTGGTTTGCCTGTTTCCTTTCCTGTTCTCCGTCTTCTAAGTCTGATATTCTCTCTTCTGCTTCGCCCATTCTGTTTTTAAGGCTCTCTAATGTGTTTGTCATTTGATCTATTGAATTCTTCATTTCATTATGATTTATCGTCACTATCAGAGTTTCTTGTTCCACTAGTTGTTTCATTTCATTTTGATTCCCCCTTAATATTTCATTTTCACGAGAGAGATTTTCTATCTTGTCCATTAAGGATTTCTGTAGTTCAAGAATTTGTTTTTGAGAACTTCTTAATGTTCTTATCAATTTTTTGAGATCTGCATCTTGCATTTCTTCTATCTCATCATCTTCATAATCTTGCACTGGGGTGTCTTTTTCATTTGGGGGCATCATAATGTCTTCCTTGTTCTTGTCACCACGGTTTTTGCATTTGTTGTTTGGCATGTTGGAGATATTTGGTTTCTTCACTGTGGTGTTTTTTCTTCTTACACAAGGCTCTATATTAAGTGGACTCTCTGCTTTCATTGGAGCATTAGAGGCTTGAGATGAGTGTGGACTGAGAGCTGTGTTTGGTTCCTCAGGGTTGAGGGTGTGTCAAAGATGACACTCCCAGGTTAGGTGTGGCAAATGTCTCCTTCTTTTTTTGATTCAAAAGGGAAGTAATTCCGCACAGCTGAACGTAATTGGAGGTAGTTAGCAGGCAAATGATATACCCACAGGAGCCCGTGATTGGAAGCTCTTTCCCAAGGACCACACAGGGAATCTCTGCTGCCCTCAGTGTGGGCTCCAATTCTCCTGCAGTCTCCCACTGGGTTGCCAAGTTAAATGCTAATCTCCTGTTATTTCACCCCTCCCCCCAGAGTCAGGTGTTTCTGCTAGGCTCAGGGCCGGTGTAGACATGAGGTCGCCCTGCTTATGACGTATCTCCAAAATGGTGCCTGCTCTTTGTCTTGCTTGCCTTCGAGAGGTGAGCGGAGAGAGAGAAACTCGTGTCCGTATCAGTCACTTTTTTTTTCCTCTCTCTCTTCTAGTTAGCTTGGTGAACTTTTCCCCACGGAGTTTCAAGCCTTGTTCCCTCTAGTCTCCTCTTTCTGCTTGCCCGCTGGTGTCTCAGGCAATTGAGGTTCGGCTCACCTCGCGTTCCAGCGCTGGTGCGTTGAGTCTGCCACTGGGCTCCCACGCTCTCCACGCAGGTCCACTGTGAATCACTAGTTCCGGAAGAGTTTCCAAGGTGTTTCTTCCCCTACTCTTCCTTGACCCTGCAGTATCTCCACTTTTATTAACGTGTGTCTTGACGAACTATCAATGTGCTCCCTTCCTATTCCCTCCTCCTTAATATTTCATTTTCATGAGAGAGAATTTCTATCTTGTCCATTAAGGATTTCTGTAGTTCAAGAATTTGTTTTTGAGAACTTCTTAATGTTCTTATCAATTTTTTGAGATCCACTTATTGCATTTCTTCGATCTCCTCGTCTTCATATTCTTGAATTGGGGTGTCTTTTTCATTTCGGGTCGTCATAGTGTCTTCCTTGTTCTGCTTAGCTTGGTTTTTGTGTTTGTTATTTGGCATGTTGGAGATATTTGGTTTCTTCACTGTGGTGTTTTTTCTTGTTACACTATGGCTCTATATTAAGTGGACTCTCTGCTTTGATTGGAGCCTTAGAGGCTTGAGATGAGTGTGGACTGAGAGCTGTGTTTGGTTCCTCAGGGCTGAGGGTGTGTCAAAGATGACACTCCCAGGTTAGGTGTGGCAAATGTCTCTTTCTTTTTTTGATTCAAAAGGGAAGTAATTCCGCACAGCTGAACGTGATTGGAGGCAGTTAGCAGGCAAATGATATACCCACAGGAGCCAGACATCGGAAGCTCTTTCCCAAGGACCACACAGGGAATCTGTGCTGCCCTCAGTGTGGGCTCCAATTCTCCTGCAGTCTCCCACTGGGTTGCCAAGTTAGATCCTAACCTCCTGTTATTTCACCCCTCCCCCCAGAGTCAGGTTTTTCTGCTAGGCTCAGGGCCGGTGCAGATCTGAGGTCACCCTGCTTATGACGTATGTCCAAAATGGCGCCTGCTCTGTCTTGCTCACCTTTGAGAGGTGAGCGGAGAGAGATAAACTTGTGTCCATATCAGTCACTTTTTTAATTTTTTCCTCTCTCTCTTCTAGTTAGCCTGGTGAATTTTTCCCCACGGAGTTTCAAGCCTCGTTCCCTCTAGCCACCTCTTTCCACTTGCCCGCTGGTGTCTCGGGCTATTGAGGTTCGGCTCACCTCACGTTCCAGCGCTGGTGTGTTGAGTCTGCCACTGGTGTCCCGAACTTGGGCTCCCATGCTTTCCACACAGGTCCATTGTGAATCACTGGTTCCAGAAGTGTTTCCTCTGCTGTTTCATCCCCTACTCTTCCTTGACCCTGCAGTATCTCCACTTATATTAAACTGTCTCTCCCTCAAAATAATAGTGTGCTCCCTGCCTATTCAGCCATTTGTCGCTCTCCTAATTTCCTATCCAGAATTAATCTTTTGAATATTTTTTATCGGGCAACATTTTATTTAGAGCTTGGATACAGTAATTGGTTCCACATGGAGACACCAGCTCTACATATTCGTATTTTCTAGGAAGAAAGCTAGAGTAAATGAGGCAAACAAACATGATATTTCTGTTTGTATAGATGACATTTTATGCACTTGCCTAACAAAAAGACTTTGCTTTTCTCCATAACCATTTTTACTGTGATTTTCTCGGTCTATTGCATACGAATTCCACACCAGTTTGTCTGGATATGAATGGATGAAAACAGAAATATCCGGTTGTGTTTTGGATAACTCAATCCGAAATATTGTGAAAGCCTCTGTGTTTGTATTTTCTGGATATTATCGATGGACTTTCTTGTTTTGAATGTTTTTATCAGGGAACATTTATTTTGTACTGTAGAAACACTAATTGGTTCATCATGGGAACACCAGCTGTACACGTTCGTATTTTCTAGGGAGAAAGCTAGAGGAACTGCGGCATACAAACATGATATTTCTGTTTGTATCGATGACATTTTATGCACTTGCCTAATGAGAAGCCTTTGCTTTTCTCCAAAACCATTTTAACTGTGATTTTCTCGGTCCATTGTATACGAATTCCACACCACTTTCTCCGGATATGACTGGATGAAATCGGAAATATCTGGTTTTGTTTTGGCTAACTCAATCCCAGATACTGCTACAGCCTCTGTGTTTGTGTTTTCTTGATATTATCCACGGACTTTATTATTTTGAATGTTTTTTATCGGGGAATACTTTATTTTGAGCTTGGATACAGTAATTGGTTCCACATGGAGACACCAAATCTATATATTCATATTTTCTAGGGAGAAAGCTAGAGGAACTGCGGCAAACAAACAGGGGATTTCTGTTCGTATTGATGATATTTTATGCACTTCCCTAACGAAAAGACTTTGCTTTTCCCCAACACCATTTTTACTCGCATTTTCTTAGCCCATTGCATACGATTTCCACACCAGTTTGTCCGGATATGACTGCATGAAAACAGAAATATCCGGTTGTGTTTTGGCTAATTCATTCCGAAATATTGTGAAAGCCTCTGTGTTTGTGTTTTCTGGATATTATTGATGGACTTTATTGTTTTGAAAGTTTTTATCAGGGAACATTTACTTTTGTACCGTTGAAACACTAATTGGTTCATCATGGGGACACCAGCTCTACACATTCGTATTTTCTAGGGAGAAAGCTAGAGGAACTGCGGCAAACAAACATGATATTTCTGTTTGTATCGATGACATTTTATGCACTTGCCTAATGAAAAGATTTTGCTTTTCTCCAAAACCATTTTTACTGTGATTTTCTCGGTCCATTGCATCCGAATTCCAAACGACTTTTTCCAGATATACTGGATGAAACCTGAAATATCCGGTTGTATTTTGGCTAACTCAATCCGAAATATTGTGAAAGCCTCTGTGTTTGTGTTTTCTGGATATTATCGATGGACTTTATTGTTTTGAATATTTTTATCAGTGAACATTTCATTTTGTACCGTAGAAGAACTAATTGCTTCATCATAGATACACCAGCTGTACTCATCTGTATTTTCTAGGGAGAAAGCTAGAGGAACTGCAGCAAACAAACATGATACTTCTGTTTATATCGATGACATTTTATGCACTTGCCTAACGAAAAGCCTTGCTTTTCCCCAAAACCATTTGTACTCTGATTTTCTCGGTACACTTCATACAAATTCCACAGCGGTTTGCCCAGATATGACTGGATGAAATCGGAAATATCCGGTTTTGTTTTGGCTAACTCAATCCCAATATTGCTACAGCCTCTGTGTTTGTGTATTCCTGATATTATCCACGGATTTTATTGTTTCGAATGTTTTTTATCGGGGAACATATTATTTTGATGTTGGAAACAGTCATTGGTTCCACATGGAAACACCAGCTCTACACATCCGTATTTCTAGAGAGAAAGCTAGAGGAACTGCGGCAAACACACATGATATTTCTGTTTGTATCGATGACATTCTATGCACTTGCCTAACGAAAAGCCTTTGCTTTTCTCCAAAACCATTTTCACTGTGATTTTCTCGGTCTATTGTATAGGAATTCAGCACCACTTTTTGCGGATGTGACTGGATGAAACTGGAAATATCCGGTTTTCTTGTGGCTAACTCAATCCCAGATATTGCTACAGCCTCTGTGTTTGTGTATTCGTAATATTATAAATGGACTTTATTATTTTGAACGTTTTTTATCAGGGAACATTTAATTTTGTTCTTGTAATCACTAATTGGTTCCACATGGAGACACCAGCTCTACACATTCTTATTTTCTAGGGATAAAGCTAGAGGAACTGAAGCAAACAAATATGATGTTTCTGTTTGTATAGATGACATTTTATGCACTTGGCTAAAGAAGAAACTTTGCTTTTCTCCAAAACCATTTGTACTGTGATTTTTTCGGTCCATTGCATATGAATTCCACACCAGTTTGTCCGGTATGACTGGATGAGATGAGAACTATCAGGTTGTGTTTTGGCTAACTCAATGTGAAATATTTTGAAACCTCTGTGTTTGTGTTTTCTGGATATTATCGATAGACTTTATTGTTTTGAATGTTTTTATCAGGGAAAATTCAATTTTGTACCTTAGAAACACTAATCGGTTCATCATGGGGACACCAGCTCTACACATTCCTATTTTCTAGGGAGAAAGCTAGAGGAACTGCGAAAAACAAACATGATATTTCTGTTTGTAGAGATGACATTTGATGTACTTGGCTAATGAAGAGACTTTGCTTTTCTCCAAAACCATTTTTACTGTGATTTTCGCGGTCCATTGCATACGAATTCCACACCAGTTTACCGGATATGACTGGATGAAACCGGAAATATCCTGTTGTGTTTTGGTTAAATCAATGTGAAATATTGTGAAAGCCTTTGTGTTTGTGTTTTCTGGATATTATCGATGGACTATATTGTTTTGAATGTTTTTATCAGGCGACATTTAATTTCGTACAGTTGAAACACTAATTGGTTCACCCTGGGGACACCAGCTCTGCACATTCCTTTTTCTAGGGAGAAAGCTAGGGGACCTGCGACAAACAAACATGATATTTCTGTTTGTATAGATGACATTTTATTCATTTGCCTAACGAAAAGACTTTGCTTTTCTCCAAAACCATTTGTACTGTGATTTTCTCGGCCATTGCATATGAATTCCACACCAGTTTGTCCGGATATGACTGGATAAAACCAGAAATATCCGGTTGTGTTTTCGCTAACTGAATCCGAAATATTGTGAAAGTTTTCGTGTGTTTGTTTTCTGGATATTATCAGTGGACTTTATTGTTTTGAATGTTTTTTATCGGAGACCATTTTATTTTGAGCTTGAATAAGTAATTGGTTCCACATGGAGACACAAGCTCTACACATTCTTATTTTCCAAGATGAAAGCTAGAGGAACTGCGGCAAACAAACATGATATTTCTGTTTGTATCGATGACATTTTATGCACTTGCATAACGAAAAGATTTTGCTTTTCTCCAAAACCATTTCTACTGTGATTTTCTCGGTCCATTGCATACGAATTCCACACCAGTTTGTCCTGATATGACTGGATGAAAACAGAAATATTCGGTTTTGTTTTGGCTAACTGAATCCCAGATATTTCTACAGCCTCTGTATTGTGTTTTCTGGATATTATCCACGGACTTTATTGTTTTGAATGTGTTTTATTGGGGAACATTTTATTTTGAGCTTCGATACATTAATTGGTTCCACATGGAGACACCAGCTATATGTATTCATATTTTCTAGGTAGAAAGCTAGAGGAACTGCGGCAATCAAACATGATAGTTCTGTTTGTATCGATGACTTTTTATGCACTTGCGTAATGAAAAGACTTTGCTTTTCTCCAAAACCATTTCTACTGTGATTTTCTCGGTCCATTGCATACGAATTCCACACCAGTTTGTCCGGATATGACTGGATGAAAACAGAAATATCCGATTGTGTTTTGGCTAACTGAATCCCAGATATTTCTACAGCCTCTGTATTGTGCTTTCTGGATATTATCCACGGACTTTATTGTTTTGAATGTGTTTTATTGGGGAACATTTTATTTTGAGCTTCGATACATTAATTGGTTCCACATGGAGACACCTGCTCTACGTATTTGTATTTTCAAGGTAGAAATGGAGGAACTGCGGCAAACAAACATGATATTTCTGTTTATATAGATGACATTTTATGCAGTTGACTAATGAAAAGACATTGGTTTTCTCCAAAGCCATTTTACTTTGATATTCTCTGTCCATTGCATACGAATTCCAGACCAGTTTACCGGATATGACTGGATGAAACCAGAAATATACTGTTTTGTTTTGGATAACTCATTCCCAGATATTGCTACAGCCTCTGTGTTTGTGTATTCCTGATATTATCAATGGAAATTACTGTTTGGAATGTTTTTTTGTCGGGGAACATTTAATTTTGTGCTTGGAATCACTAATTGGTTCAACATGGAGACATCAGCTCTACATATTCATATTTTCTATGGAGAAATCTGGAGGAACTGCCACAAACATGATATTTCTGTTTGTATGCATGATATTTTATGCACTTGCCTAACGAAAAGACTTTGCTTTTCTCCAAAAGAATTTTAACTGTGATTTTCACTTTCCATTGCATACGAATTCCACACCACTTTCTCCGGATATGACTGGATGAAACCAGAAAACCCCGTTGTGTTTTGGCTAACTCAATCCGAAATATTGTGAAAGCCTCTGTGTTTGTGTTTTCTGGATTTTATCAACGGACATTATTGTTTTGAATGTTTTTTATCAGGGAACATTTAATTTTGTTCTTGGATACAGTAATTGGTTCCACATGGAGACACCAGCTCTATACATTCGTATTTTCTATGGAGAAAGCTAGAGGAACTGCGACAAACAAACATGATATTTCTGTTTGTATAGATGACATTTTATGCACTTGCCTAACGAAAAGACTTTGCTTTTCTCCAAAACCATTTGTACTGGGATGTTCTCGGTCCATTGCATAGGAATTCCACACCAGGTTGTCTGGATATAACTGGATGAAACGGAAAATATCCGGTTGTGTTTTGGCTAACGCAATGGGAAATATTGTGAAAATTTATGTGTATGTGTTTTCAAGATTTATCAATGCACATTATTGTTTTGAATGTTTTATCAGGGAACATTTTATTTTGTGCCATAGAAACACGAATTGGTTCATCATGGAGACACCAGCTCTACACATTCATATTTTCTAGGGAGACTGCTAGAGGCAATGTGGCAAACAAACATGATATTTCTGTTTGTATAGATGACATTTTATGCACTTGCCTAACGAAAAGACTTTGCTTTTCTCCAAAACCATTTTTACTGTAATTTTCCCGGTCCATTGCATACGAATTACACAACAGTTTGTCCGGATATGACAGGATCAAAACAGAAATATCCGTTTTTGTTTTGGCTAACTCAATCTCAGATATTGCTATAGCCTCTGTGTTTGTGTATTCCTGATATTATCCACGGACTTTATTGTTTTGAATGTTTTTTATCAGGGAACATTTTATTTTGATCTTGGAAACACTAATTGGTTCCACATGGAGACACCAGCTCTACACATTCGTATTTCCTAGGGAGACTGCTAGATGAAATGCAGCAAACAAACATGATATTTATGTTTGCATAAATGACATTTTATGCACTTGCCTAATGAAAAGACTTTGGTTTTCTCGAAAAACATTTTTACTGTGATTTTCAAGGTCGATTGCATACGAATTCCACAACACGTTGTCAGGATATGACGGGATGAAACCGGAAATATCCGGTTTTGTTTTGGCTAACTCAATCCCAGATATTGCTACAGCCTCTGTGTTTGTATATTCTTGATATTATCCACGGACTTTATTGTTTTGAATGTTTTTTTTTATCAGGGAACATTTAATTTCGTGCTTGGGATCAATAGTTGTTTCAACATGCAGACACCAGCTGTACACATTCGTATTTTCTAGGGAGAAAGCTAGAGGAACTGCGGCAAACAAACATGATATTTCTGTTTGAATAGATGATATTTTATGCACTTGCCTAATGAAAAGCCTTTGCTATTCTCCAAAACCATTTTTACTCTGATTTTCTAGATCCATTGCAAACGAATTCCACAGGAATTTGTCCGGATATGACTGGATGAAACCAGAAATATCCGGTTGTGTGTTGGCTAACTCAATCCGAAATATTGTGAAAGCCTCCGTGTTTGTGTTTTCTGGATATTATCGATGGACTTTATTGTTTTGAATGTTTTTTTATCAGGGAACATTTAATTTTGTGCTTGGGAACACTAATTGTTTCCACATGGAGACACCAGCTCTACACATTCGTATTTTCTTTGGAAAAGCTAGAGGAACTTTGGCAAACAAACATTATATTTCTGTTTGTGTAGATGACATTTTATGCACTTGCCTAACGAAAAGACTTTGCTATTCTCCAAAACCATTTTTACTGTGATTTTCTCGGTCTATTGCATACGAATTCCACAACACGTTGTCAGGATATGAGGAGATGAAACCGGAAATATCCGTTTTTTTTTTTTTGGCTAACTCAATCCCAGATATTGCTACAGCCACTGTGTTTGTGTTTTCTGGATATTATCCACGGACTTTATTATTTTGAATGTTTTTCATCGGGGAATATTTTATTTTGAGCTTGGATACAGTAATTGGTTCCACATGGAGACACCAGCTCTATATATTCGTATTTTATAGGGAGAAATCTAGAGGAACTGCGGCAAACAAACATGGGATTTCTGTTTGTATAGATGATATTATATGCACTTGCCTAACGAAAAGACTTTGCTTTTCTACAAAACCATTTTTACTGAGATTTTCTAGATCCATTGCATACGAATTACACAGCAGTTTGTCCGGATATAACTGGATGAAACCAGAAATATCTGGTTGTTTTTTGGCTAACTCAATCCCAGATATTGCTACAGCCTCCGCGTTTGTGTATTCTTGATATTATCGATGGACTTTATTGTTTTGAATGTTTTTTTATCAGGGAACATTTAATTTTGTGCTTGGAATCACTAATTGGTTCCACATGGAGACACCAGCTCTACACATTCGTATTTTCTTTGGAAAAGCTAGAGGAACTGTGGCAAACACACATGATATTTCTGTTTGTATAGATGACATTTTATGCACTTGCCTAATGAAAAGACTTTGCTTTTCCCAAACCATTTTCACTGTGATTTTTTTGTCCATTCCATATGAATTCCACAACAGTTTGTCAGGATATGACTGGATGAAAAAGAAATATCCGGTTGTGTTTTGGCTAACTCAATCTGAAATATTCTGAAAGCCTCTGTGTTTGTGTTTTCTGGATAATATTGATGGACTTTATTGTTTTGAATGATTTTATCAGGGAACATTTAATTTTGTCCGTAAAAACACTAATTGGTTCCACATGGAGACACCAGCTCTACACATTCATATTTTCTAGGGAGACTGCTAGAGGAACTGCAGCAAACAAACATGATATTTCTGTTTGTACAGATGACATTTTATGCACTTGCCTAACGAAAAGACTTTGCTTTTCTCCAAAACCATTTTTACTCTGATTTTCTCAGTCCATTGCATACGAATTCCACACCAGTTTGTCCGGATATGACTGGATGAAAACAGAAACATCCGGTTGTGTTTTGGCTAACTCAATCTGAAAATTGTGAAAGCCTCTGTGTTTGTGTTTTCTGGATATTATCGATGGACTTTATTGTTTTTAATGTTTTTATCAGGGAACAATTCATTTTGTACAGTAGAAATACTAATAGGTTCAACTTGTGGACACCAGCTCTACACATTCGTATTTTCTAGGGAGAAAGCTAGAGGAACTGCGGCAAACAAACATGATATTTCTGTTTGTTTGGATGACTTTTTATGCACTTGCCTAAAGAAAAGACTTTGCTTTTCTCCAAAACCATCTTTATTGTGATTATCTGGGTCCATTGCATACGAATTCCACACCAGTTTCTCCGGATATGACTGGATGAAACCGAAAATATCCATTTTTTTTTGGCTAACTCAATCCCAGATATTGCCATAGCCTCTGTGTTTGTGTTTTCTGGATAAAATCAAAGGACTTTATTTTTTTTGAATGTTTTTTATTGGGGAACATTTTATTTTGAGCTTGGATACAGTAAATGGTTCCAATGGAGACACCAGCTGAATAATTCTTATTTTCTAGCGAGAAACCTAGAGGAACTGCCGAAAGCAAACATGACATTTCTGCTTCTATAGATGACATTTTATGCACTTGCTTAAAGAAAAGACTTTGCTTTTCTCCAAAACGATTTTTACTGTGATTTTCTCGGTCCATTGCATACGCATTCCACACCAGTTTGTCTGGATATGACTGGATGAAACCGGAAATATCCGAGTCTGTTTTGGCTAACTGAATCCCAGATATTGCTACAGCTTCTGGGTATGTGTATTCCTGATATTATCCACGGATTATATTGTTTTGAATGTTTTTTTATCAAGGAACATTCAATTTTGTGCTTAGAAACACTAATTGGTTCCACATGGAGAGACCAGCTGTAGACATTCGTATTTTCTAGGGAGAAAGGTAGAGGAACTGCGGCAAACAAACATGATATTTCTGTTTGTATAGATAACATTTTATGCACTTGCCTAACGAAAAGACTTTGCTTTTCTCCAAAACCATTGGTACTGTGATTTTCTTGGTACACTGCAAACGAATTCCACACCAGTTTGTCCAGATATGAATGGATGAAACCGGAAATATCTGGTTTTGTTTTGGCTCACTCAATGCCAGATATTGCTATAGCCTCTGTGTTTGTGCATTCCTGATATTATCCACAGACTTTACAGTTTCTAATGGTTTTTATTAGGGAACATTTAATTTTGTTCTTGGAAACACTAATTGGTTCCACATGGACAGATCAGCTCTAAACATTCAGATTTTCTAGGGAGTCCGCTAGAGGTACTGCTACAAACAAACATGATATTTCTGTTTGTATCAATGACATTTTATACACTTGCCTAACGAAAAGACTTTGCTTTTCTCCAAAACCATTTTTATTGTGATTTTTTCGTTCCATTGCATACGAATTCCAAACGTCTTTTTCCGGATCTGACTGGATGTAACCACAAATATCCGGTTGTGTTTTGGTAACTCAATCCGAAATATTGTGAAAGCCTCTGTGTTTGTGCTTTCTGGATATTATCGATGAACTTTATTGTTTTGAATGTTTTTATCAGGGAACATATAATTTTGTAACATTGAAACACTAATTTGTTCCTCATGGGAAAACGAGCTCTAAACATTCGTATATTCGAGGGAGCAAGCTAGAGGAACTATGGCAAACAAACATGATATTTCTGTTTGTATCGATGACATTTTATGCACTTGCCTAGCGAAAAGACTTTGCTTTTCTCAAAAACCAATTTTACTGTGATTTTCTCGGTCCATTGAATGTGAATTCCACATCACTTTGTCTGGATATGACTGGATGAAACCAGAAGTATCCGGTTGTGTCTTGGCTAACTCAATCCCACATATTGCTACAGCCTCTTTGTTTGTGTTTTCAGGATATTATCAATGGACTTTCTTGTTTTGAAAGTTTTTTATCGGGGAACATTTAATTTTGAGCTTAGATACACTAATTGGTTCCACATGGAGACACCAGCTGTGATTTTCTCCGTCTATTGCAAAGGAATTCCACTCCAGTTTGTCTGGATATGACTAGATGAAACCAGAAATATCCGGTTGTGTTTTGGCTAACTTAATCCGAAATATTGTGAAAGTTTCTTTTTTTGTGTTTTCTGGATATTATCGATGGACTATATTGTTTTGAATATTTTTATCAGGGAACATTTAATTTTCTACATAGAAACACTAATTGGTTCCACATGGAGACACCAGCTCTACACATTTGTATTTTCTAGGGAGAAACCTAGAGGAACTGCGACAAACAAACATGATATTTCTGTTTGTATACCTGACATTTTATGCACTTGCCTAATGAGAAGACTTTGCTTTTCCCCAAAACCATTTCTACTGTGATTTTCTCGATCCATTGCATACGAATTCCACACCAGTTTGTCTGGATATGACTGGATGAAACCGGAAATATCCGGTTTTGTTTTGGCTAACTCAATCCCAGATATTGCTACAGCCTCTGTGTTTCTGCATTCCTGATATTATCCACGGACTTTACAGTTTCGAATGATTTTTATCAGGGAACATTTAATTTTGCTCTTGGAAACACTAATTGGTTCCACATGGACACACCAGCTCTACACATTCATATTCTCTAGGGAGAAAGCTAGAGGAACTGCGGCAAACAAACGTGATATTTCTGTTTGTATCGATGACATTTTATGCACTTGCCTTTCGAAACGACTTTGCTTTTCTCCGAACCATTTTTACTGTGATTTTCTCAGTCGAATGCATACGAATTCCACTCCAGTTTGTCTGGATATGACTGGATGAATCCAGAAGTATCCGGTTTTGTTTTGGCTAACTCAATCCCAGATATTGCTACAGCCTCTGTGTTTGTGCATTCCTGATATTATCCACGGACTTTACAGTTTCGAATGCTTTTTATCAGGGAACATTTAATTTTGCTCTTGGAAACACTAATTGGTTCCACATGGACACACCAGCTCTACAAATTCGTATTTTCTAGGGAGAAAGATAGAGGAACTGCGACAAACAAAGCTGACATTTCTGTTGGCATCGATGACATTTTATGCACTTGCCTAACCAAAAGACTTTGCTTTTCCCCAAAACCATTTTTATAGTGATTTTCTCGGTCCATTGCATCCAAATTCCAAACGACTTTTTCTGGATGGACTGGATGAAACCAGAAATATTCGGTTGTGTTTTGGCTAACTCAAACCGAAATATTGTGAAAGTTTCTTTTTTTGTGTTTTCTGGATATTATCGATGGACTTTATTGTTTTGAGTATTTTTATCAGGGAGCATTTAATTTTCTACCATAGAAATACTAATTGGTTCCACATGGACACACCAGCTCTACATATTCGTATTTTCTAGGGAGAAAGCTAGAGGAACTGCGACAAACAAACATGACATTTCTGTTTGTATCGATGACATTTTATGCACTTTCCTTACGAAAAGACTTTGCTTTTCTCCAAAACCATTTGTACTGTGATTTACTCGGTCCATTGCATCCGAATTCCAAACGACTTTTTCCGGATAAGACTGGATGAAACCAGAAATATCCGGTTGTGTTTTGGCTAACTCAATCCGAAATATTGTAAAAGCCTTTGTATTTGTGTTTTCTGGATATTGTCGATGGACTTTATTGTTTTGAATGTTTTTATCAGGGAACATTTCGTTTTGTACCGTTGAAACACCAATTGCTTCATCATGGGGACACCAGCTC
This sequence comes from Lepus europaeus, assembly GCF_033115175.1. Taxonomy (NCBI): domain Eukaryota; kingdom Metazoa; phylum Chordata; class Mammalia; order Lagomorpha; family Leporidae; genus Lepus; species Lepus europaeus. Next base: position 5,070,199 of record NW_026909158.1, on the reverse strand, counting down.
TACACATTCGTATTTTCTAGGGAGAAAGCTAGAGGATCTGTGGCAAACAAACATGATTATTTTTTGTATAGTTGACATTTTATGCACTTGCCTACCGAAAAGACTTTGCTGTTCTCAAAAATCATTTTTACTGTAATTTTCCCAGTCCATTGCATACGAATTCCACAACAATTTGTCCGGATGAGACTGGAAAAAAGCGGAAATATCCTGTTTTTTTTTTTTTTGCTAACTCAATCCCAGATATTGCTATTATCCACAGACTTTACAGTTTCGAATGCTTTTTATCAGGGAACATTTTATTTTGAGCTTGGATACAGTAATTGGTTCCACATGGAGACACCAGCTCTACTTATTCGTATTTTCTAGGGAGAAAGCTAGAGGAACTGTGGCAAACAAAGTTGATATTTCTGTTTGTATAGATGACATTTTATGCACTTGCCTAACGAAAAGACTTTGCCGTTTACCAAAATAATTTTTACTGTGATTTTCTCGGTCCATTGCATATGAATTCCAAACCACTTTGCCCGGATATGTCTGGATGAAACCAGAAATATCTGGTTGTGTTTTGGCTAACTTAATCCGAAATATTGTGAAAACTTCTCTTTTTGTGATTTCTGGATATTATCGATGGACTTTATTGTTTTGAATATTTTTAACAGGGAACAATTTTCTTTGTACCGTAGTAACACTAATTTGTTCATCATGGCGATACCAGCTCTACACATTTGTATTTTCTAGGGAGAAAGTTAGAGGAACTGGGTAAAACAAACATATATTTCTGTTTGTACCGATGACATTTTATTCACTTGCCTAACTAAAGACTTTGCTTTTCTCCAAAACCATTTGTACTGGGATTTTCTCCGTCCATTGCATACGAATTCCACACCAGTTTACCGGATATGACTGGATGAAACCGGAAATATCATGTTTTGTTTTGGCTAATTCAATCCCAGATATTGCTACAGCTTCTGTGTTTGTTTTTTCTGGATACTATCAATGAACATTATTGTTTTGAATGTTTTTTATTGGGAACATTTTATTTTGAGTTTGGATACAGTAATTGGTTCCACATGAAGACACCAGCTCGACACATTCGTATTTTCTAGGGAGAAAGCTAGAGGGACTGCGGCAAAAACACATAATACTTCTGTTTGTATAGATGACATTTTATGTACTTGCCTAAGGAAAATACTTTGCTTTTCTCCAAAACCATTTTTACTCTGATTTTCTCGGTCCATTGCATAGGAATTCCACACCAGTTTGTCCGGATATGACTGGATGAAACCAGAAATATCTGGTTGTGTTTTGGCTTACCCAATCCGAAATATTGTGAAAGCCTCTGTGTTTGTGTTTTCCGGATTTATCGATGGACTTTATTGTTTTGAATGTTTTTATCAGGGAACATTTAATTTTATAAAGTTGAAACACTAATTGGTTCATCATGGGAACACCAGCTCTACACATTCGTATTTTCCATGGAGAAAACTAGAGCACCTGCGGCAAACCAAGATGATATTTCTGTTTGAATAGATTACATTTTATGCAGTTGCCTAACGAAAAGACTTTGCTTTTCTCCAAAACCATTTTTGCTGTGATTTTCTCGGTCCATTGCATACGAATTCCACACCAGCATGTCCGGATATGACTGGATGAAACCGGAAATATCCAGTTGTGTTTTGGGTAACTCAATCCAAAATATTGCTACAGCGTCTATGTTTGTATATTCCTGATATTATCCACAGACCTTATTGTTTTGAATGTTTTTTAACAGGGAACATTTAATTTTTTGCTTGGAAACACTAATTGTTTGCACATGGAGACACCAGCTCTACACATCCGTATTTTCTAGGGAGAAAGCTAGAGGAACTGCGGCAAAAGAACATATTTCTTTTTGTATAGATGACATTTTATACACTTGCCTAACGAAAAGACTTTGCTTTTCTCCAAAACCATTTTTACTGTGATTTTCTCGGTCCATTGCATATGAATTCCACACCAGATTACCGGATATGACTGGATGACACCGGAAATATCCGGTTTTGTTTTGGCTAACCCAATCCCAGATATTACTACAGCCTCTGAGTTTGTGTATTCCTGATATTATACAAGGAATTTATTGATTTGAATGTTTTTTATCAGGGAACATTTAATTTTGTACCGTTGAAACACTAACTGGTTCATCCTGGGGACACCAGGACTACACTTCGTATTTTCTAGGGAGAAAGCTAGAGGAACTGCGGCAAACAAACATGATATTTCTGTTTGTAGAGATGACATTTGATGCACTTGCCGAATGAAAAGACTTTGCTTTTCTCCAAAACCATTTTTACTCTGATTTTCTCGGTTCATTGCATACGATTCTACAGCAGTTTGACCGGATATGACTGGATGAAACCGGAAATATCCACTTGTGTTTTGGCTAACTCAATCCCATATATTGCTACAGCCTCTGTGTTTGTGTATTCCTGATATTATCCACAGACTATACTGTTTTGAATGTCTTTTATCAGGGAACATTTAAATTTGTGCTTGGAAACACTAATTGGTTCCACATGGAGACACCAGCTCTACATATTCGTATTTTCTAGGGAGAAAGCTAGAGGAACTGCGGCAAACACACATGATATTTCTGTTTGTATAGATGACATTTTATGCACGTGCCTAACGAAAAGACTTTGCTTTTCTCAAAAACCATTTTTACTGTGATTTTCTCGGTCCATTGAATGTGAATTCCACATCACTTTGTCTGGATATGACTGGATGAAACCAGAAGTATCCAGTTGTGTCTTGGCTAACTCAATCCCACATATTGCTACAGCCTCTTTGTTTGTGTTTTCAGGATATTATCAACGGACTTTATTGTTTTGAAAGTTTTTTATCGGGGAACATTTAATTTTGAGCTTAGATACACTAATTGTTTCCACATGGAGACACCAGCTCTACACATTTGTATTTTCTAGGGAGAAAGCTAGAGGAATTGCGGCAAACACACATGATATTTCTGTTTGTATAGATGACATTTTATGCTCTTGCCTAACGAAAAGACTTTGCTTTTCTCCAAAACCATTTTTACTGTGATTTTCTCGGTCCATTGCATATGAATTCCACACCAGATTACCGGATATGACTGGATGACACCGGAAATATCCGGTTTTGTTTTGGCTAACCCAATCCCAGATATTGCTACAGCCTCTGTGTTTGTGTATTCCTGATATTATACAAGGAATTTATTGATTTGAATGTTTTTATCAGGGAACATTTAATTTTGTACCGTTGAAACACTAACTGGTTCATCCTGGGGACACCAGGACTACACTTCGTATTTTCTAGGGAGAAAGCTAGAGGAACTGCGGCAAACAAACATGATATTTCTTTTTGTATAGATGACATTTGATGCACTTGCCGAATGAAAAGACTTTGCTTTTCTCCAAAACCATTTTTACTCTGATTTTCTCGGTTCATTGCATACGATTCTACAGCAGTTTGACCGGATATGACTGGATGAAACCGGAAATATCCACTTGTGTTTTGGCTAACTCAATCCCATATATTGCTACAGCCTCTGTGTTTGTGTATTCCTGATATTATCCACAGACTATACTGTTTTGAATGTCTTTTATCAGGGAACATTTAAATTTGTGCTTGGAAACACTAATTGGTTCCACATGGAGACACCAGCTCTACATATTCGTATTTTCCAGGGAGAAAGCTAGAGGAACTGCGGCAAACACACATGATATTTCTGTTTGTATAGATGACATTTTATGCACGTGCCTAACGAAAAGACTTTGCTTTTCTCAAAAACCATTTTTACTGTGATTTTCTCGGTCCATTGAATGTGAATTCCACATCACTTTGTCTGGATATGACTGGATGAAACCAGAAGTATCCGGTTGTGTCTTGGCTAACTCAATCCCACATATTGCTACAGCCTCTTTGTTTGTGTTTTCAGGATATTATCAATGGACTTTATTGTTTTGAAAGTTTTTTATCAGGGAACATTTAATTTTGAGCTTAGATACACTAATTGTTTCCACATGGAGGCACCAGCTCTACATATTTGTATTTTGTACGGGGAAAGCTAGAGGAACTGCGACAAACAAACATGATATTTCTGTTTGTATACCTGACATTTTATGCACTTGCCTAATGAGAAGACTTTGCTTTTCCCCAAAACCATTTCTACTGTGATTTTCTCGATCCATTGCATACGAATTCCACACCAGTTTGTCTGGATATCACTGGATGAAACCGGAAATATCCGGTTTTGTTTTGGCTAACTCAATCCCAGATATTGCTACAGCCTCTGTGTTTGTGCATTCCTGATATTATCCACGGACTTTACAGTTTCGAATGATTTTTATCAGGGAACATTTAATTTTGCTCTTGGAAACACTAATTGGTTCCACATGGACACACCAGCTCTACACATTCATATTCTCTAGGGAGAAAGCTAGAGGAACTGCGGCAAACAAACGTGATATTTCTGTTTGTATCGATGACATTTTATGCACTTGCCTTTCGAAACGACTTTGCTTTTCTCCGAACCATTTTTACTGTGATTTTCTCAGTCGAATGCATACGAATTCCACTCCAGTTTGTCTGGATATGACTGGATGAATCCAGAAGTATCCGGTTTTGTTTTGGCTAACTCAATCCCAGATATTGCTACAGCCTCTGTGTTTGTGCATTCCTGATATTATCCACGGACTTTACAGTTTCGAATGCTTTTTATCAGGGAACATTTAATTTTGCTCTTGGAAACACTAATTGGTTCCACATGGACACACCAGCTCTACAAATTCGTATTTTCTAGGGAGAAAGATAGAGGAACTGCGACAAACAAAGCTGACATTTCTGTTGGCATCGATGACATTTTATGCACTTGCCTAACCAAAAGACTTTGCTTTTCCCCAAAACCATTTTTATAGTGATTTTCTCGGTCCATTGCATCCAAATTCCAAACGACTTTTTCTGGATGGACTGGATGAAACCAGAAATATCCGGTTGTGTTTTGGCTAACTCAAACCGAAATATTGTGAAAGTTTCTTTTTTTGTGTTTTCTGGATATTATCGATGGACTTTATTGTTTTGAGTATTTTTATCAGGGAGCATTTAATTTTCTACCATAGAAATACTAATTGGTTCCACATGGACACACCAGCTCTACATATTCGTATTTTCTAGGGAAAAAGCTAGAGGAACTGCGACAAACAAACATGATATTTCTGTTTGTATCGATGACATTTTATGCACTTTCCTTACGAAAAGACTTTGCTTTTCTCCAAAACCATTTGTACTGTGATTTACTCGGTCCATTGCATCCGAATTCCAAACGACTTTTTCCGGATATGACTGGATGAAACCAGAAATATCCGGTTGTGTTTTGGCTAACTCAATCCGAAATATTGTAAAAGCCTTTGTATTTGTGTTTTCTGGATATTGTCGATGGACTTTATTGTTTTGAATGTTTTTATCAGGGAACATTTCGTTTTGTACCGTTGAAACACCAATTGCTTCATCATGGGGACACCAGCTCTACACATTCGTATTTTCTAGGGAGAAAGCTAGAGGATCTGTGGCAAACAAACATGATTATTTTTTGTATAGTTGACATTTTATGCACTTGCCTACCGAAAAGACTTTGCTGTTCTCAAAAATCATTTTTACTGTAATTTTCCCAGTCCATTGCATACGAATTCCACAACAGTTTGTCCGGATGAGACTGGAAAAAAGCGGAAATATCCTGTTTTGTTTTTGCTAACTCAATCCCAGATATTGCTATTATCCACGGACTTTACAGTTTCGAATGCTTTTTATCAGGGAACATTTTATTTTGAGCTTGGATACAGTAATTGGTTCCACATGGAGACACCAGCTCTAGTTATTCGTATTTTCTAGGGAGAAAGCTAGAGGAAATGTGGCAAACAAACATGATATTTCTGTTTGTATCGATGACATTTTATGCACTTACCTAACGAAAAGACTTTGCTTTTCTCCAAAACCATTTTTACTCTATTTTTCTCAGTCCATTGCATACAAATTCCACAACACTTTGTCCGAATATGACTGGATGAAACCAGAAATATTTGGTTTTGTTTTGGCTAACTCAATCCCAGATATTGCTACTGCCTCTATGTTTGTGTATTCCTGATATTATCCACAGACTTTATTGTTTTGAATGTTTTTTATAAGGGAACATTTAATTTTGTGCTGCGAAACACTAATTGTTTCCACATGGAGACACCAGCTCAACACACTCGTATTTTTTAGGGAGAAAGCTAGAGGAATTGCGGCAAACAAACATGATATTATTGTTTGTATAGATGAACTTTTATGCACTTGCCTAACGAAAAGAATTTGCTTTTCTCCAAAACCATTTGTACCGTGATTTTCTCGGTCCATTTCATACGAAAACCACACCAGCATATCCGGTTATGACTGGATGAAACTGGAAATATCCAGTTGTTTTTTGCTTACTAAATCCCAGTTATGGCTATAGCCTCTGTGTTTGTGTTTTCTGGATATTAGCGATGGACTTTATTGTTTTGAATATTTTTATCAGCGAACATTTATTTTTGTACTGTAGAAACACTAATGTGTTCATCATGGGGACACCAGCTCTACACATTCGTATTTTCTAGGGAGAAAGTTAGAGGAACTGCGACAAACAAACATGATATTTCTGTTTGTATACATGACATTTTATGCACTTCCCTAACGAAAAGACTTTGCTTTTCTCCAAAACCATTTGTACTGGATTTTCTCGGTGCATTGCATAGGAATTCTACACCACTTTGTCCGGATATGACTGGATGAAACCAGAAATATCCGGTTTGGTTTTTGCTAACTCAATCCCAGATATCGATATAGCCTCTGTGTTTGTGTATTCCTGATATTATCCATGGACTTTATTGTTTTGAATATGTTTTATCAGGGAATTTTTAATTTTGTGCTTGGAAATACTAATTGGTTCCACATGGACACACCAGCTCTACATATTCGTATTTTCTAGGGAGAAAGCTAGAGGAACTGCGGCAAAAAAACATAATATTTCTGTTTGTATAGATGACATTTTATGCACTTGCCTAACGAAAAGACTTTGATTTTCTCCAAAACCATTTTTACTCTGATTTTTTCAGTCCATTGCATAGGAATTCCACACCAGTTTGTCCGGATATGACTGGATGAATCCGTAAATATCCGGTTTTGTTTTGGCTAACTCAATCCGAAATATTGCTACAGCCTCTGTGTTTGTGTATTCCTGATATTATCCACGGACTTTATTGTTTTGAATCTTTTTTATCAGGGTACATTTAATTTTATGCTTGTAAACACTAATTGTTTCCACATGGAGACACCAGCTCTACATATTTTTATTTTCTAGGGAGAAAGCTAGAGAAACTGTGGCAAACAAACATGATATTTCTGTTTGTATAGATGACATTTTATGCACTTGCCTAACGAAAAAACTTTATTTTCTCCAAAACTATTTTTACTGTGATTTTCTTGGTACATTGCATACGAATTCCACACCACGTTGTCCGGATATGACTGGATGATACCAGAAGTATGCGGTTGTGTTTTGTCTATCTCAATCCGAAATATTGTGAAAGCCTCTGTGTTTGTGTTTTCTGGATATTATCAATGGACTTTATTGTTTTGAATGTTTTTTATCAGGGAACATTTCATTTTGTACCATTGAAACACTAATTGGTTCCACATGGGGAAACCAGCTCTACACATTCATATTTTCTAAGCCGACAACTAGAGGAACTGCGACAAACAAACATGATATTTCTGTTTGTATAGATGACATTTTATGCACTTGCCTAATGAAAAGACTTTGCTTTTCTCCAAAATCATTTTTACTATGATTTTTTCAGTCCATTGCATAGACATTCCACACCACTTTGTCCAGATAAGACTGGATGAAACCAGAAATATCTGGTTGTGTTTTGGCTAACTCAATCCGAAATATTGCTACAGCCTCTGTGTTTGTGTTTTCTGGATATTATCAATGGACTTTATTGTTTTGAATGTTTTTATCAGGGAACATTTCATTTTGTACCGTTGAAACACTAATTGGTTCATCATGGTAACACCAGATCTACACATTCCTATTTTCTAGGGAGAAAGCTAGAGGACCTGCGGCAAACAAACATGATATTTCTGTTTGTATAGATGACATTTTATGCACTTGCCTAATGAAATGACTTTTCTTTTCTCTAAAACCATGTTTACTGTGATATTCTCCGTCTATTGCATACGAATTCCACACCACTTTGTCCGGATATGACTGGATGTTACCGGAAATATGTAGTGGAATGAGAAATAGATGCCAAGGTGGCCACTGGCAAGCGAGCGTCAGTTAGTCAGGAATGGCTTTGAAACCCACCTGGCTTTGGAAACTGCCTGGCAACAGGCTGTGATTGGATGGCTCTGGAAACTGGCTGGCGACAGGCTGTGATTGGATGGATTTGAAACTGCCTGGTGTCAGGCTGTGATTGGATGGCTCTGGAAACTGCCTGGTAACAGGCTGTGATTGGTTGGGGTATAGACCACCCCTTGACCAGATTGGCTGGTCTTGGCTATATAAGCTGTTGTATCAACTGTAATAAACGAGTCTACAGGCTGCTCGCCTCAAGCCTGCTCTCACCGGACTCCCGGGGTCTGTGTGTTGACTCCGTGCCTCTTGCCCCCACCACGCTGCTCTTCTCAGAAATGAACCCACTGCAACATTGTAGAGCATTCAATGGCAACATCTGGCGCGCCAACGTGACTGAGAAAGAGACAGTGTGTCGGACTCGGCGAGGTCCCCCCTGGATTTCGGCAAGTAGGCCCCTCGGTGTTTTGTGTGCTGTTCGGTTCTGTGAGGGTGAGCACAGAACCCCCTCCTACGCCCCTTTCCTTGTCCTTGTCCTCAGTCTAAGTGACCCCAGGTTAGCACACACCGCCCTGAAGCGTACTTCGCTTCTCGGCTCCTCCTTTTACTTTCGGTTCGCCCGGCGAATTCACATAAGGGACTGATCATCCCAGAATTCGGAACCAAGTCATCTTCCCTCTTTTGAGAGAGGTGATGCTCCGGAGACACCGTGTGGGCATACGGCCTTGACCTAACAAATCAAGGAAGTCCCCCACTAAGCACAAGACATACGTACGATCTGATACACCACTATCTGTTTGTCTAGCATAGGGAAACCTCCTACAAAATGCCATCCACAGTTGAGGTGCTAGGAATTTGCTTTGTTACGGTAGCAGTGCTCTATGTGTCTTTCCTCTGGCTAGAGTTGGCGTACCATGCCACTCTTAAGCGCTCAGACATGGGAAAGATACCCCCCTCTCAGAATCCTGTGCAGATTATCAAAGATAGTGAATCTGTGAGTGATAGGAGCCTGACACTCCAGGTCCCTGTCTCACAGACAACGGTTGCTGACTTAGGGAGAGAGAACTCCGACAGTGAAAAAAACAACGTAGCAAACAAGGTAGCAATGCCTAGTCAGCCACCCCCACATACCCGTGGGATGAACTAAGAGGACCTTTACACAATAACTCATGCGAGGTCATCCCATCCGAACCCAGTGAGGATCCCCACATTTGTGGCAGTCCTCGGGCACCCCAAGCTCTTAGGGCAGCAGCTGGACCCCGTCCCACCTGCACATTTGCTGTTAATACAGGAGCGGATGCAGAATTCAGGCCCTGGATTCCAACGCCCATAAATGACCTTACTATGCTAAAAAAGGCTTCTCAAGAGTCAGGTCCTGACTCTCCTTACTTTGAACAAGTGCTCAAACAATGGGCAGCAAACCTCCAAACTCATTTTGACTGGGTTGCACTGCTCAAGGCATGTTTGTCAAGACCACAGTTTTTACAGTGGAAAGCCTCCTATGAGGAAGAGGCTGAAACTGTGGCGAGGAATAATGCTGCCTATGGAATAGCAGTAACCTTTGATATGCTTACAAGCCGTGGCACCTACATATATCCTCAAGAACAGGCCCGCATTGGAGTAGTTGCCTATTTTGATCAGGTCAGAGATTTGGCACTTAAAGCCTTAAAAAATATAAATCCTCCTGATTATAGTCAGCTCTTTAGAAACCTAGTTCAAGGCCCAAGCGAATGGTTCCCCGATTTCCTTGCCAGAGTCTTGGAGGCAGTAGAGAAAAGATTACTGCCTGGCCCTGATCAAGACAATTTGGTCAAACAATTAGCTTGGGAAGGTGCTACCAAAGAGGCAAAAGCAGCAATTGCCCCAGTCCATAATGAAGACATTTCTAAATGGATAATAGCCACAAAAGAGGTAAACCCTGCTGATACTCCCATACAAGCCCTGACTGCGGCCATTAACAAATTGAGCACAAAGAAGTCTAATAACCCTCCAGTTTGTTGGGGATGCCAGGAAATAGGACACCTATGGCAAAACTGCCCAAACGCTGCAAAATGGGGCAAGCCCAAAACACTGTGTCCCAGATGTAAAAAAGGCTTTCATTGGGCAAAAGATTGCAAGACCAAACCTTTAAACTCCCAGTGGGGCGGCCCTCAGCCCAGCAAGTAAGAGGGAGTCCCACTACCATTAACTGGACGATGCCCATCTTCAATCTGAGACCAAAATTGACCCTATATTTAGATGACATTGCCTTTGTAGGTTTAATTGATACGGGAGCAGATGTTACTGTTTTAAAAGCTAGGGATGCAAGAAAAATACAACATTGGAAGACAGCACCCAGACCTGACCTCCAAGGTGTTGGAGGATTAAAATTGGCTGATCAAGTCATCACGCCCGTAACTTGGCGAGATGACAATGGAGATACAGGAACCATCTTTCCACTAATTGCTGAGGTTTCCATGACCTTATGGGGGAGAGATGTGCTCTCACAAATGCAAGCGGTCCTTACTATGGATCACAAATCTCCACAAGCCAGCAGCTTTAATGGAGAACCTACAAGTAAGATTCACCCCCAATTCTAGGGGCCACTGCTCACCTCATACAAAAGCCAAGCCCAATCCCCATTGAATGGGAAAAAACAGGAAACATCTGGGTAGAGCAGTGGCCAATATTACAACCCAAACTTAGCATCCTTAAAGAATTGGTACAGGAACAATTGGAAAAGGGACACATAGAACCCTCCACTAGCCCTCATAACACGCCCATTTTTGTGATACCAAAGAAACAGGGAAAATATAGGCTTCTACAGGATTTGAGAGCTATTAACAAAAATATTAAAAAGATGGGAACATTCCAGGCCGGCATTCCCCATCCAGGGGCCATTCCTAATGGATATCACATAGTTACCATTGATATCAAAGATTGCTTCTTTTCCATCCCCATTGCAGAGCAGGATAAGGCTTACTTTGCCTTTACAGTATGGGAGCCCAATTTCCAGCTCCCTGCAAAAAGATTCCAGTGGACAGTGCTCCCACAAGGCATGAAAAATAGCCCTGCCATTTGCCAAAGATACGTTTCTCATGCGACCAGCACACTTAAAGATCAGTGCTTGGTCATACATTATATGGATGATATCTTACTTGCTCACAAGAATGCAGCGATTCCGAATGCCTGTCTAAGTGAGACAGTAAGAAATTTACAATTCTTGGGTTTGTCTGTTGCCACAGAAAAAGTACAACATTTTCCTCTCTTTCAATTCTTGGGTTATCAAATCTCCTCCCATATATCTCCACTGGGCCCAAACCTGAAAGTCAAGCATAAATACTCACTTAATGAACTTCAGTAACTATGTGGCCAAATCAATTGGCTGAAGCCCTTCCTTCCCCTAACACCTGCAGAACTTAGACCGCTATACGATTTATTGACTAAAGGAAACAGCCCTTCCTCAAAAATCACATTGACACCAGCAGCCAAATCCACTATAGAAAAGATTAACATCCAGTTGTCAAATTTAAAAACCTGTAGATATGACCCTCAGGTGCCTCTATTTGCCATAACCATATCTACCTTCAAGGCCCCCTTAGGAGTTATTTGGCAATGACATGAACCAATTTTTTGGGTGCACATAGCCTGGAGTGATTGTCGTAAAATAGTAAACAAAGTAGATGCCATCCTTATGATGGGACTTAAATTAAGATATTATACCAATAAGATATTTAACGCAGAGCTAGACATAATGGTCCTACCACTATCACAATTGGAACTGTCAACATTGATGCAGAACAGCACGCTCTTTCAAACTTTAATGATAAATTTTCCAGGACAGATTGACAATCACCTGCCAGCAGACAGGCTACTCCAGACACTAAAAACCTTAGAGATAGACTATCCAAAACATGCTTTCCCTGCTAATCAACCTATACCCATGGCACCATGTGCGTTTACGGATGCCAACAAGTCACTCTTTGGAATAGTGATCAAATCTTTAACAGAAAAAGATAAGATCCACGTAGAACCCCATGGGGGATCAGTACAGTTGGGAGAAATAAGAGCAATAGTCAAGGTTCTACTCCTCAGCCAAGATGGACCAGTAAATATATTTTCGGACAGCAAATACTCAGTACAGGTAGCAAAGACGATCCCTTTTGCAATCTTTAACCCGACCAGTAAACCAATTGACCAGATGTTCACAACACTTAAAGAGCTAACTGAGAACAGAAAATACCCACGGTATATCTCACACGTAAGATCACATACTGGGTTACCTGGCTTTATTTTCCAAGGCAACAGAAAGGTTGATCGTCTTATCTCCTGCAACACGGCTTCCATTGGACACTTAGAACAAGCCCGTTTTTTACACCAAAAATTTCATATGTCAGCAAGCAACATAAAATTGCTTTTCCCAGAGCTAACAATGAGCCAATGCAAACACCTAGTGCACTCTTGCAAGAATTGTGCACCCCTCGCCCCATTAGGCCCACTGCAACAAGCAGGAGTGAACCCACGAGGCCTTGCTCCTAATAAACTATGGCAAGTGGACATCACCCACATTAATTCCTTTGGTAAACTTAAGTTTGTTCATGTGGTGGTAGATACTTATTCAAAGGCTGTATTTGCAACAGCCCAATCCGGAGAAAAGGCTAGTAATGTGATAAAGGCAGTTAAATCAGCCATGCTGGTCCTTGGTGTCCCCTGGACCATAAAGACTGATAACGGGCCAGGGTATACATCACAGGAATTTACTTCCTTCCTGAAATCTTGGAACATACAGTCTGCTACAGGTATCCCATACAACCCACAGGGACAGGCAATTATTGAAAGAACTCATAGGACGATTAAAGATTTCTTACAAAGGCAAAAAAATAATCATATACCCTCAGACCCACAGCTTGCTTTGACTGAGGTCCTTTTCACTATCAATTTTCTTACTTTTGATTCCCAAGGGATCAGCCCAGCTTATAAACACTGGGGATCCTTTCCATCCCAGACCCCAGCCCCTATGGTTAGATGGAAAGACCCCCTGACAGGAGAATGGAAAGGACCACACCCCCTGCTAACCAAAGGTCGAGGATATGCTTGTGTCTTTCCAGAGAATGCGGAACAGCCCATTTGGGTACCAGCCAGAAACATCAAGCCTGCAACTGATAGCCAACCAGAACCAGCTGAACAAGACCAAGACTCCGCCTCGTTAGCAGACGCACCTGCCCTATCATCCTACCCTGAGAAACTGCCCAAAGCCACATCTGTTACCATTGTGTACCCCACTAGCTCTGGTCAGCCACTCCAATGGCCCACGGCCTGTGTGTGGTCATGCCATTCCTGATAACCGTTATTCCTCATTCCTACCCCTATCTGAGCAAGCAATCCTGTGGTCTCTCGATTTGAGCGCTGGTTAGTCAATGACGGGTAAGATCCCCTGGGGGACAACCTAAGACAGGCACAGCTGCGTACGGAGACCACATGGAAACGGGGTCAACAATGGTATGGCCAAGAATCATGCCTCTTGTTGCTCAAAAAATAAATGAAAAGGGGGAAATGTAGTGGAATGAGAAGGCCATGCCAAGGTGGCCACTGGCAAGCGAGCGTCAGTTAGTCAGGAATGGCTTTGAAATCCACCTGGCTTTGGAAACTGCCTGGCAACAGGCTGTGATTGGATGGATTTGAAACTGCCTGGCGACAGGCTGTGATTGGATGGCTCTGGAAACTGCCTGGTAACAGGCTGTGATTGGTTGGGGTATAGACCACCCCTTGACCAGATTGGCTGGTCTTGGCTATATAAGCTGTTGTATCAACTGTAATAAACGAGTCTACAGGCTGCTCGCCTCAAGCCTGCTCTCACCGGACTCCCGGGGTCTGTGTGTTGACACCGTGCCTCTTGCCCCCACCATGCTGCTCTTCTCAGAAACGAACCCATTGCAAAATTGTGGAGAATTCAACGGCAACAGAAATAGCCGGTTTTTTTTTTTTTTTGGCTAACTCAATCCCAGATATTGCTACAGCATCTGTGTTTGTGTATTCCTGATATTATGCATGGACTTAATATTTTTCAATGTTTTTTTTTTCAGGAAACATTTAATTATATGCTTGTGTAAGACCCCCGACAGGTGTCTCACACTTTTACCGACCCCAGAAACACGATTTCCATTCCAATCGCTGCAAGTGCATGAGGAAGTTTATTACATCTGCGCAGATGGGCCAACTCTTAAGCACAACAGCACCCTCTAGTGCAGTGCGAGAAGAGAGGCCCCGATCATCAACCGCACAGCGTATTTAAGATTTGAAACCACAACATTAGCATATCTCCACATCATTGCCAAGAATCACAAGATAAACCACAGCATGACGAATACATCACAAGATAAAGGGTTTTTCCAGAGTAAGGGGGCAAAGTCCTTGAGTAAGCATAAACACAGGGTCATCATAACCAAAAACTTAACATAACTCCTAAAATAATTGTCATATGCTCCATTATCTCATAAAAGCATTAGCACAATCATCACATGTTACAAGGTCAGCTAAAGTCTAGTTATTTTAAACAAAATGCATTTTGCAAGCCAAAGCATTTTGCACAGAAGCAAGATATGCAGTTAGCTCAAGCAACTTCATTTTAACCCCATCCTGCCTCAATTTCACATTCCCCCCTTTTCTTTTTGGTCAAATTTTAATCTTAAAATTTAAAGAATTTCTATATATATTCCCTCTATTGTTTCAGTCTCAACACGTTGGTCCTGCCTGTGGTCCTGCCTTCGGTTCTGTCTTGCTAGGATCATGGCATAGGCGGCAGCAAAAAGCCCATGTATTACAAAAACTAAAGATAAAAGTAGTACTATTGAAAAAGTATCCAACCGTACAGTAGGGGACAAATCAGTCGAATTAAAACTTTTAGATGTATTTGCTATCTGGGAGAGTGTAAAGGTCGTGGGTTGGCCCTGGGATTTTATTGTTGTGGCCCCAGGTACAGGCCTTTGGTGGGAAGTCGAGGCTACGACTTCAGTCACAGGCCCTTGTCTAGACAATGTAGGCCATGACCTTTGATCCTCCCACCTCCCCAACATACTGGGACCTCCAATTTGGGGAGGGGCTTCCTCTTTAAGTTGAATTTTAAATAGGAGCCCGGGATTATAGTCAGAAACATAAAACCTTAAGCCCCATATTCTTCCCCTTTTCCAGTCAGTAAGGTTGGCCTTTTTTCCTCTTTCTGTGAAAGAAATATTAAGGGGCATGGAGCAGTTGGGATCTCTCCCTGGAATAAAATCACGGTGTACAGTAATCCAATCCCAACTAGAGGAGGGTTTCCAATATATGTGACCAGTGGTTTCACATCCCCAGGCCTTACAGTAGAAAGATTCTGCTCCCCCGCATCGTTTCTTTTCTTTTGTAGACCTGCCATCCTTGGGGCACACATAAAATTCTTGTTGTTGTAACTGGCATCTCTTTATCTTAGACTCGCACCCAAGCCGCGCAGGGCCACTGACCAATGCACCAGGGGCGAACGCGACACCATAGGCTGCCAAGTTATCCATTCCCCTTATTAGCTGACATACATCAGGGTGCAAGGTAGGCCACCATGTCCCGGAGGGGGTCACGCGGGTAACAGACCACACGACCTCCGTGGTACCAGATTGTACCTCCCACGTGAGCCTCACCGGGGCATATGGGCTGCCCATAATAGGGGTAAAGAGAATTGTAAGCAGTACTAAACAGTTTTTGAAATTCTTATCTTGAGTGGGTTTTGAGTACGTTGTAGTTTCCATTTTGGTGTCGGCTCGTCGACAGGGTCGTCGGTCTCTTGTCTCTGTTCAGCTGTCGCCCTCTTGACGTGTGACACGTGTATCCAGGCGGCAATTCCGTCTACCTTTATCGCGGTCGGCGAAGTCAATAATACTGTGTAGGGTCCCTTCCAACGTGGCTCAAGTGTCTTAATCTGGTGTCTGCGGACGTAGACAATGTCCCCAATCTGGAACGAATGCGGGAGCGTAGGGCACTTGGACTGGTACACGGCAGTTAGCTGCTTCCCTATTTGCCTGTGGATGAGCTGCAAAGCTCGGAAGCGGGTCTGTAAAGTAGAGGATGTTGCAAATGAGTCAATACTGGGTCCCAACAAATCTGTTGCGGGTGGAGGGCCTCCGTACAATATTTCATAGGGTGTTAATCCACATACAGAAGGTGTGTTACGAGCCCTAAACAAAGCCATCGGCAGCAGTTCGACCCAGTCTCTAGTGCCAGTCTCCATTGTTAATTTAGTCAAGGTCTCCTTAATTGTTCTATTCATTCGTTCTACCTGACCTGAACTCTGGGGCCTGTACGCACAATGCAATTTCCAATCAATCCCCAGTACTTTGGTCACCAACTGACTTACCCTGGAAACGAAGGCGGGTCCATTATCCGACCCCAATACCTTAGGTAAGCCGAACCGCGGGAAGATTTCCTCTAATAGCTTCTTAACCACGACTTGTGCTGTCTCCTTTTTCACTGGAAATGCTTCAGGCCAGCCGGAAAAGGTATCTACGAACACTAGAAGGTACTTAATTCCATATCTGCTTGGGCGGACCTCTGTGAAATCTATTTCCCAATTAATACCAGGCCTAGCCCCCCGTATCCGAACTCCTTCAGGTATTTTAGAACATCTGGGATTTACCTTGGCGCATGGGATGCAGGCCTCTACGGTTTGTTTTACTGCTGCAGGTAGTCCCAATAAAAAATAAGAAATCTCCTCTCTATCCAGTAAGGTCTTTAGTTTCTTATACCCTAGATGTGTCCATCTATGTAGATCTTGCACTAATCTTCTAGTTTCTTTTGTGGGTAGCACGACTTTGCCCTGTATTTTCCAGCTTTTAGTGGTCTTGTCGTAAATTCCCCCTAGCCTTTGTATGGCTGCCACATCTTGTTCGGTATAATTCCATTCCGGCCCCTGGCTGGGAGGATCTTGCACATTGATGTTTAACACGCAGCTACCCAAGGCGCTAGTTCTGGCCACCTCATCCGCCATCCGGTTACCCTGTGCCACTGGATCCTCTCCTTTTTGGTGGCCAGGGCAATGTATGATGCTCACCTTCTTTGGCAAGAAGAGGGCCTGTAGGAGATCTAGGATTTCCTGCTTATTTTTAATTTCTCTGCCTGCTGAAGTAAGCAGACCCCTTCTTTTATATATTTCACCATGCACATGCGCCGTAGCGAAGGCGTATCGACTGTCTGTATAAATGTTTACCCTCTTCCCTTTTGCCTGTTTTAAGGCCTCAGTCAGAGCTATCAACTCAGCTTTCTGTGCTGAAGTGCCGGGTGGTAAGGCAGAGGCCCAAACAACAGTTTTTCCATCGACCACCGCTGCCCCTGCCCTCCTCTCACCTTGATGGAGGAAGCTGCTGCCATCTGTATACCAGGTGTGCTCCGCGTCTGGCAGGGGCTGGTCTGTCAAGTCCTCACGGGCCCCGTAGACTTCAGCCAGTACCTGTTGGCAATTGTGACTGACCTGCGTATGGTCTCCTGGTTCCGGCAGTAGAGTGGCGGGGTTGAGAGAGGCCGTCGTTCCAAACCGGATGCGCTCGGGGTTGAGTAACATTGCTTGGTAATGGGTAATTCTGGCATTTGATAGCCATCGATCAGGTGGCTGACGTATGACCGTCTCTATAGCATGAGACGTCACTACGGTCAGTGGCTGTCCCAGAGTCAGTTTGTCAGAATCTTTCACAATCATGGCCACTGCCGCTATCATGCGAAGACATGGGGGCCACCCAGAGGCGACACTGTCCAATTTCTTTGAAAAATAGGCCACCGGTCTCTTCCAAGGCCCTAATTTTTGGGTCAAGACTCCCTTTGCAATCCCCCCTCTTTCGTCTATATATAGGATAAAAGGCTTGTTGGGGTCAGGCAGGCTTAGTGCGGGGGCTTCCAAGAGGGCCTTTTTTAGTTGATCGAAGGCCAACTGCTGTTCTTCTCCCCAGATGTAAGGGGAATTACTTTTTGTGAGGGGATATAGGGAAGCCGCAATCTCCGCAAACCCAGAAATCCACAGGCGGCAGAAAACGGCACTTCCCAGAAATCCCCTCAACTGGCGTGGGTTTTTAGGTGGGGGTATAAGCGCCACCGCCTGTTTACGTCCCTCCGTTAGCCACCTCCTGCCCCCTCTCAATTTATAACCCAGGTAAACTACCTGTCGGGCACATATTTGGGCCTTTTTGGCAGAGGCGCGATATCCCAGCTCGCCTAGCTTCTGGAGCAGGGATTCCGTGCCCTGTTTACAGTCCTCTTCGGTTTCTGCTGCCAGGAGTAAATCATCCACATACTGTAAAAGAGTCCATTGAGGGTTACTCACCCTAAAACTTGCCAAGTCATGATGTAAGGCCTCATCGAATAGTGTGGGCGAATTTTTAAATCCTTGTGGGAGTCTGGTCCAAGTCAATTGCCCTGAGAATCCAGTCTCCGGGTCCTTCCATTCGAATGCAAACAAAGGTTGGCTCTGGGGGCTCAACCTCAGACAAAAGAAAGCATCTTTTAAATCTAGCACTGTATACCAAGTGCGCGATGGAGGCAAAGTGCTTAGCAAGTTGTACGGATTTGGCACGGTCGGGTGAATGTCTTCAACCCGACGATTTACCTCGCGTAAGTCCTGCACAGGTCGGAAGTCATTGGTGCCTGGTTTCCGTACCGGCAGTAAGGGTGTATTCCAAGGGGATTGGCAGGGTTTTAATATTCCCAAGTCCAGCAATCTCTTAATATGAGGCCGGATTCCATCCTTTGCTTCCTTGGTCATAGGATACTGCCGTACAGATATTGGTTCAGCTGTAGGCTTTACATTTACTATTATAGGTGGCTGCTGAATTGCTAATCCTATCCCTCCGGTCTCTGCCCAAGAACTCGGAAACTTTTCAATCCACTCAGGGGCTAGTGAGGTTTTTATTTTTTCTTTGTCATTGTCATATAGACGATGTTCATCTCTTAATTGTAAAGTCAATACCTGCAGAAGGCGCCCTCCAGAGTCCGTCACTGAGGCCCCTTCCTTCTGGAAATGAATCTGGGCTCCCACCTTAGATAGCAAATCTCTTCCTAATAATGGATACGGGCAGTCCGGTACTAAAAGAAACGAGTGAGTGACTTGGCCAGTGGCTAAATCTACCTGTCGTTCTGTGGTCCAATGGCACATCTTTCTTCCAGTTGCTCCCTGGACGCAAGAAATTTTTGAGCTAAGGGGGCCAATATTTTTGTTTAAAACAGAGTGCTGAGCTCCGGTATCCACCATAAATGTGACCGGCTGGCCTCCCACTCTCAGGGTTACCCGGGGCTCAGGGGGAGGCTCCTGGCCCTGACCCCCCTAGTAATCGTCCTCTTCCCCCAGGGGAAGAACTGGAATGTCAGTCTCCTTCCTTCTTCTGGTGGTATTCTTGTTTGGACAGTCTCTGGCCCAGTGTCCTCTTTCCTTACAGTACGCACACTGATCTCGTTCTACCCATGGTCTATTTCTGTCTCCCGGGTATTTCTTTGTTTGACCTCTACCATAACCTGACCTATCCTGCCTATTAGATTCGTTTACTGCGGTGACCAAAATTTTAGCTAGTTCCCTATTTTTCTTTTTGTCTCTCTGATCTTGTTCTTTTTGCATTCTTTCCTCTTTTTCTTCTTTAGTTTCCCTCTTATTAAAGATTCTCTCTGCCTCTTTTAGGAGGTCCTGCAATGTATAACCCTGTAAGCCTTCCAGTCTCTGCAACCGTGTTCAGATATCTGGGGCCGATTGGCCAATGAAAGACATTATTACATCTGACTGTCGGTCAGGAGCCTGGGGGTCAAACGGGGTGTACATCCGGTATCCCTCCATCAATCTTTCTAGAAACCCCGCCGGGGTCTCCTCATTACCCTGAGTTATGGCACGTACCTTAGCCAAATTGGTGGGGCGTCTCCCTGCCCCTCTGAGACCTGTCAGGAGAATCTGGCGATAGAGACGAAGTCGTTCCCTACCGGCTGCCGTACTAAAATCCCAATCTGGTCTGGTCAACGGGAATGCTGCGTCAATCTCGTTTGGCAGTTGAGTAGGTTGACCGTTGTCCCCTGGAACATTTTTTCGAGCTTCCGTGAGAACTCGCTGTCTCTCCTCCGTGGTCAGGAGAGCCTGCAGAAGCTGCTGGCAGTCATCCCAGGTCGGTTGATGGGTTAAAAGAATAGATTCAATTAATCCTGTCAAAGCTTGTGGATCTTGAGAAAAAGGTGGGTTATGGGTTTTCCAATTGTACAAATCTGAAGCTGAAAACGGCCAATATTGCATCTGATTCCCCACCGAGCGAAGTGGGAAAGCCTGTGCCTCCCACTGGCCACCCTCACTCCCCCCTCCCCGACGCAAGCGCAGCCTGGCACCCATGGGGGTTGTACGAGCCGGGGGGTCCTCCCCCCTTTCTCCCTGCGTAGAATCCCCCTGTGTAGAATCTGGGGAAGGTGCCATAGGCTCTCTCGGGAGGGGTGCGTAAGGCGGTGGGGTGTCAAAAAGCAAAAGATCCTCCTGCCCGCCCAGGAGGACCAAGGGTTTCTTCGCCTTGTGGGAATCTAACTCCTTTAATGGGCAAAGGGCCGAGGCAGGGGCAACCAGCGAATTTTGCGCTGGGTCTTCCCACACAAAGATGTCAACTGACGGGAGCCAGCTCTGATCCGCGGGTTGCAGTTTTAAAGGTGTTACGGACGGGGGCGGGGCGGGTAAGGCACCCGCCACGACCCGGTCAGCCGGGAGAAAGGGTTTTACCCATTTTGGGGGATATTGTGCCAGGTCTTCCCACACAAAGATATAGGGCACTTGATCCGGGTGCCCTTCCTTGCCTTCCCTGCAGACCTGGCTCTTCACCTGTAAGATAATTCGAGAGTCAAAAGTCCCATCCCGCGGCCACCCAATATTGAAGGCTGGCCACTCGGACGTACAAAAACTTGTCCAGTTCTTCTTCTGCACTCTCACAGACAAGTTTTGGGCCCGTTCCCGGACCTCTCTCCAATGATCTAAAGTAAGACTCAAAGGTGTAGTTAATTCCTGTCCCATGTTGGAGGGGAAAGGCAAATCAGGAGAGTATATTAGAACACAGAAACAATCACAAAATTCACAAATGACAAGACTCACAAAGACACTGCGTACAACAATGGAACAAGACCTGCGCGCCCTTATAAGACAAGACCTGCGCGCAACAAAACAGAAACCAAAACTACCGATGGGAGTGGCTGCTGCCACCAGCCCTTCTCCCGGGGAAAAAACCTTTCCCTAACCAGAACTCCCGATGGGAGCGAAGCGGCTGCCACCCGCCAGGCTCCCCAGAATACCGCCAATGGAGCGTCCTCCAAGGGCCTGAGCCAGGGGTCTTGACACGTCTGTCCTGCCTACTACTGGCTCTTTTCAGATACAGGTCCTGTACAGGCACAATCTCAGTAAAACATGAACCTCCGGTACGTCAAGCGCCCCGGGAAAAAATTAAAAAAAATCAACAAAATCAACAGAACACAAAAAAAACACTTAAAAGAGCAAAAACTTACCTCCGATTGGAAAATGGAGCGTGGGTCTGGGGTCTCCAATCCCGGACGAGCCCCCAAGAATGTAAGACCCCCGACAGGTGTCTCACACTTTTACCGACCCCAGAAACACGATTTCCAGTCCAATCGCTGCAAGTGCATGAGGAAGTTTATTACATCTGCGCAGATGGGCCAACTCTTAAGCACAACAGCACCCTCTAGTGCAGTGCGAGAAGAGAGGCCCCGATCATCAACCGCACAGCGTATTTAAGATTTGAAACCACAACATTAGCATATCTCCACATCATTGCCAAGAATCACAAGATAAACCACAGCATGATGAATACATCACAAGATAAAGGGTTTTTCCAGAGTAAGGGGGCAAAGTCCTTGAGTAAGCATAAACACAGGGTCATCATAACCAAAAACTTAACATAACTCCTAAAATAATTGTCATATGCTCCATTATCTCATAAAAGCATTAGCACAATCATCACATGTTACAAGGTCAGCTAAAGTCTAGTTATTTTAAACAAAATGCATTTTGCAAGCCAAAGCATTTTGCACAGAAGCAAGATATGCAGTTAGCTCAAGCGACTTCATTTTAACCCCATCCTGCCTCAATTTCACACTTGGAAACACTAATTGATTCCACATGGAGACACCAGCTCTACACATTCATATTTTCTAGAGAGAAAGCTAGAGGAACTGCGGCAAACAAACATGATATTTCTGTTTGTATAGATAACATTTTATGCACTGGCCTAACGAAAAGACTTTGCTTTTCTCCAAAACCATTTGTACTGTGATTTTCGTGGTCCATTGCATGCGAATTCCACACCACTTTGTCCGTATATGACTGGATGAATCCAGAAATATCCGGTTTTGTTTTGACTAACTCAATCCCAGATATTGCTACAGCCTCTGTGTTTGTGTATTCCTGATATTATACAAGGACTTTATTGATTTGAATGTTTTTTATCAGGGAACATTTATTTTTGTACTGTAGAGACACTAATTGGTTCATCATGGAGCCACCAGCTCTACACATTCGTATTTTCTAGGGAGAAAGCTAGAGGAACTGCGGCAAACAAACATGATATTTCTGTTTGTATCGATGATATTTTCATTACTTCCCTAATGAAAAGACTTTGCTTTTCTCCAAAACCATTTTTCCTGTGATTTTCTCGGTCCATAGCATACGAATTCCACACCAGTTTGTCCGTATATGACTGCATGAAACTGGAAATATTCGGTTTTGTTTTGGCTAACTCAATCCCAGATATTGCTACAACCTCTTTGTTTGTGTATTCCTGATGTTATCCACAGACTTTATTGTTTTGAATGTTGTTTTTTATCAGGGAATATTTAATTTTGTACCGATAAACACTAATTGTTTCCACATGGAGACACCAGCTCTACACATTTGTATTTTCTAGGGAGAAAGCTAGAGGAATTGCGGCAAACACACATGATATTTCTGTTTGTATAGATGACATTTTATGCTCTTGCCTAATGAAAAGACTTTGCTTTTCTCCAAAACCATTTGTACTGTGATTTTCTCGGTCCATTGCATACGAATTCCACACCACTTTGTCCGGATATGACTGGATGATACCAGAAACATCTGGTTGTGTTTTGGCTAACTCAATCCCAGATATTGCTACAGCCTCTGTGTTTGTGTTTTCAGGATATTATCAACGGACTTTATTTTTTTGAATGTTTTTTATCGGGGAAAATTTATTTTGAGCTTGGATACAGTAATTGGTTCCACATGAAGACACCAGCTCTACATATTCGTATTTTCTAGGGAAAAAGCTGGAGGAACTGCAGCAAACAAACATATTTCTGTTTGTATCAATGATATTTTATCTACTTCCCTAATGAAAAGACTTTGCTTTTCTCCAAAACGATTTTTACTGTGATTTTCTCGGTACATTGCATATGAATTCCACACCACTTTGTCCCGATATGACTGCATAAACTGAAAATATCCAGTTTTGTTTTGCCTAACTCAATCCCAGATATAGATACAGCCTCTCTTTGTGTGTATTCCTGATATTATGCATGGACTTTATATTTTTCAATGTTTTTTTTCAGGGAACATTTAATTGTGTGCTTGCAAACACTAACTGGTTACACATGGAGACACCAGCTCTACACATTCGTATTTTCTAGGGAGAAATCTAGAGGAACTGCGGCAAACAAACATGATATTTCTGTTTGTATAGATGACATTTTATGCACTTGCCTAACAAAAAGACTTTGCTTTTCTCCAAAACCATTTTTAGTTTGATTTTCTCGGTCCATTGCATAGGAATTCCACACCACGTTGTCTCGATATGACTGCATGAAACCGGAAATATCCGGTTTTGTTTTGCCTAACTCAATCCCAGATATAGATACAGCCTCTGTGTTTGTCTATTCCTTATATTATCCACAGACTTTAATGTTTTGAATGTTTTTTATCAGGGAACATTTAATTTTGTACCATTGAAACAATAATTGTGTCCACATGGAGACACCAACTCTACACATTCATATTTTCTAGGGAGAATGCTAGAGGAACTGTGGCAACAAACATGATGTTTCTGTTTTTATAGATGACATTTTATGCACTTGCCTAACAAAAAGACTTTGCTTTTCTCCAAAACCATGTGTACTGTGATTTTCTCGGTCCATTGCATACGAATTCCACACCAGTTTGTCCTGATATGATTGGATGCAACCGGAAACATCCAGTTTCGTTTTGGCTAACTCAATCCCAGATATTTCTACAGCCTCTGTGTTTGTGTTTTCTGGATATTATCAGAGGACTCTATTGTTCTGAATGTTTTTTATTGGGGAACATTTTATTTTGGGCTAGGATACAGTAATTGGTTCCACATGGAGACACCAGGTCTACATATTCCTATTTTCTAGGAAGAAAGCTAGAGGAACTGCGGCCAACAAACATGATCTTTCTGTTTGTATAGATGACATTTGATGCACTTGCCTAACGATAATACGTTGCTTTTCTCCAAAACCATCTTTACTGTGATTTCCTCGGTCCATTACATATGAATTCCACTCCAGTTTGACCGGATATGACTGGGTGAAACCGGAAATTTTCGGTTTTTTGTAGGCGAACCCAATCCCAGATAATGCTACAGCTTCTGTGTTTGTGTTTTCTGGATATTATCAATGGACTTTATTATTCTGAATGTTTTTTATCGGGGAACATTTTATTTTGAGCTTGGATACAGTAATTGGTTCCACATGGAGACAGCACCTCTACACATTCATATTTTCTATGGAGAAAGCTAGAGGAACTGCGGCAAACAAACATGATATTTCTGCTTGTATCGATGACATTTTATGCACTTGCCTAATGAAAAGACTTTCCTTTTCTCCAAAACCATTTGTACTGTCATTTTCTCAGTCCATTGCATACGAATTCCACACCACTTTGTCCAGATGTGACTGGATGAAACCGGAAATATCGGGTTGTTTTGGCGAAAAATCCGAAATATTGCTACAACCTCTGTGTT
Source organism: Lepus europaeus (assembly GCF_033115175.1). Classification (NCBI taxonomy): domain Eukaryota; kingdom Metazoa; phylum Chordata; class Mammalia; order Lagomorpha; family Leporidae; genus Lepus; species Lepus europaeus. The sequence continues at coordinate 5,044,816 of NW_026909158.1, read as the reverse complement.
TGTGTTTCCTGGATATTATCGATGGACTTCATTGTTTTGAATTTTTTTATCAGGGAACATTTAATTTTGTTCCTGGAAACACTAATTGGTTCATCATGGGGACAACAGCTCTACACATTCGTATTTTCTAGGGGAAAGCTAGAGGAACTGCGGCAAACACACATGATATTTCTGTTTGTATCGATGACATTTTATGCACTTGCCTAACGAAAAGACTTTGCTTTTCTCCAAAACGATTTTTACTGTGATTTTCTCGGTCCATTGCATACGAATTCCACACCAGTTTGTCCGGATATGACTGGATGAAAACGGAAATATCCGGGTTTTTTTTTGGCTAAGTCAATCCAAATTATAGTGAAAGCCTCTGTATTTGTGTTTTCTGGATATTATCGATGGACTTTATTGTTCTGAATATTTTTTATCGCGGAACATTTTATTTTGAGCTTGGATACAGTAATTGGTTCCACATGGAGACACCAGCTCTATATATTCGTATTTTCTAGGGAGAAAGCTAGAGGAACTGTGGCAAACAAACATGATATTTCTGTTTCTATAGATGACATTTGATGCACTTGCCTAACGAAAAGACTTTGCTTTTCTCCAAAACCATTTTTACTCTGATTTTCTCAGTCCATTGCATGTGAATTCCAAACCACTTTGTCCGAATATGACTGGATTAAACCAGAAATATCCGGTTGTGTTTTGGCTAACTCAATCCCAGATATTGCTACAGCCTATTTGTTTGTGTATTCCTGATATTATCAACGGACTTTTTATTTTTCCTTTTTTTTTTCATTGGGGAACATTCAATTTTGTTCCTGGAAAAACTAATTTGTTCCACATGGTGAGACCAGCTCTACACATTCGTATTTTCTAGGGAGAAAGCTAGAGGAACTGTGAAAAACAAACATGATGTTTCTCTTTGTATAGATGACATTTTATGCACTTAACTAACGAAAAGACTTTGCTTTTCTCCTAAACCATTTTTACTGTGATTTTCTCGCCCCACTGCATATGAATTCCACACCAGTTTGTCCGGATATGACTGGATGAATCCGGAAATATCCGGTTTTTTTTTTGCTAACTCAATCCCAGATATTGCTACAGCCGCTGTGTTTGTTTTTTCTGGATATTATCAATGGATTTTATTTTTTTGTATTTTTTTTATCGGGGAACATTTTATTTTGAGCTTGGATACAGAAATTAGTTCCACATGGAGACACCAGCTGACATATTCGTATTTTCTAGGGAGAAAGCTGGAGGAACTGCGGCAAACAAACATGATATTTCTGTTTGTATAGATGACATTTTATGCACTTGCCTAAGAAAAAGACTTTCCTTTCCTCCAAATCCATTTTTACTGTGATTTTCTCCGTCCATTGCATACGAATTCCAAACCAGTTTATCCGGATATGACTGGATGAAACCGGAAATGTCTGGTTTTGTTTCTGCTAACTCAATCCCAGATATTGCTACAGCCTCTGTGTGTGTGTTTTCTAGATATTATCCACGTTTTTATTCTTTAGAATATTTTTATCGGGGAATATTTTATGTTGAGCTTGGATACAGTTTTTGGTTCGACATGGAGACACAAACTCTACATATTCATATTTTCTAGGGAGAAAGGAAGAGGAACTGTGGCAAACAAACATGATATTTCTGTTTGTATCGATGATATTTTATGCACTTTACTAAAGAAAAGACTTTGCTTTTCTACAAAACCATTTTACTCTGATTTTCTCAGCCCAATGCATACGAATTCCACACCTGTTTGTCTGTATATGACTGGATGAAAACAGAAATATCCGGTTGTGTTTTGGCTAACTCAATCTGAAATATTGTGAAAGCCTCTGTGTTTGTGTCTTCTTGATATTATCGATCGATTTTATTGTTATGAATGTTTTTTATCAGGGAACATTCAATTTTGTGCTGCGAAACAATAATTATTTCCACATGGAGACATCAGCTCTACATATTCGTATTTTCTAGGTAGAAAGCTAGAGGAACTGCGGCAAACAAACATGGTATTTCTGTTTGTCTAGATGACATTTTACGCACTTGCCTAACGAAAAGACTTCGCTTTTCACAAAAACCATTTTTACTGTGATTTTCTCGGTCCATTGCATATGAATTCCACACCACGTTCTCCGGATATGACTGTTGAAACCAGAAATATCTGGTCGTGTTATGGCTAACTGAATCTGAAATATTGCTACAGCCTCTGTGTTTGTGTGTTCCTGATATTATCCACAGACTTAATTGTTTTGAATGTTTTTTATCAGGGAACATTTAATTTTGTGCTTGGAAACACTAATTGGTTCCACATGGAGATACCAGCTCTACACATTCGTATTTTCTAGGGAGAAAGTTAGAGGAACTAAGGCAAACAAGCATGATATTTCTGTTTTTATACATGACATTTTATGCACTTGCCTAATGAAAGACTTTGCTTTTCTCCAAAACAATTTTTACTGTGATTTTCTCAGTCCATTGCATACGAATTTCAAACCACTTTGTCTGGATATGACTGGATGAAACGAGAAATATCCGGTTGTGTTTTGGCTAACTCAATCCAAAATATTGCTACAGCCTCTTTGTTTGTGTTTTCTGGATATTATTGATGAACTTTCTTGTTTTAAATTGTTTATCAGGGAACATTTAATTTTGTACTGTTGAAACACGAATTGGTTCGTCATGGGAACACGAGCTCTATGCATTTGTATTTTCTAGGTAGAAAGCTAGAGGAACTGCAGCAAACAAACATGATATTTCTGTTTGTATAGATGGCATTTTATGCACTTGCCTAACGAAAAGACTTTGCTTTTCTCCAAAACCATTTGTACTGTTATTTTCTCGGTCCATTGCATAAGAATTCTACACGACTTTTTCCGGATATGACTGGATGAAACTGGAAATGTCCGGTTTTGTTTTGGCTAACTAAATCCCAGATTTTCCTACAGCCTCTGTGTTTGTGAATTCCTGATATTATCCAGGGACTTTGTTGTTTGTAATGCTTTTTATCAGGGAATTTTTAATTTTGTACTTTTGAAACACTAATTGGTTCCTCATGGGAACACCAGCTCTACGCATTCGTATTTTCTAGGGAGAAAGCTATAGGAACTGCGGCAAAAAAACATGATATTTCTCTTTGTATAGATGGCATTTTATGCACTTTCCTAACGAAAAGACATTGCTTTTCTCCAAATCCATTTTTACTGTGATTTTCTCGGTCCATTGCATACGATTTCCACACCACTTTGTCCGCATATGACTGGATGAAACCGGAAATATCCGGTTGTGTTTTGGCTAATGCAATCCCAGATATTGCTACAGCCTCCGTGATAGTGTATTCCTAATATTATCCACGTAGTTTATTGTTTTGAATGTTTTTTATCAGGGAACATTTAAATTTGTGCTTGTAATCACTAATTGGTTCCACTTGGAGATACCAGCTATACATATTCGTATTTTCTAGGGAGAAAGCTAGAGGAACTGTGCCAAAAAAACATGATATTTCTGTTTGTAGAGATGACATTTTATGCACTTGGCTAACGTAGAGACTTTGCTTTAATCCAAAATCATTTTTACTGTGATTTTCTCGGTCCATTGCATATGAATTCCACAACACTTTGTCCGGTATGACTGGATGAAATCAGAAATATCCAGTTGTGTTTGGCTAACTCAATCCGAAATACTGTGAAAGTTTCTCTGTTTGTTTTTTCTGGATATCATCGATGGACTTTATTGTTTTGAATGTTTTAATGAGGGAACATTTATTTTGAACCATAGAAAAGTAATTGGTTCATCATGGGGACACCAGCTGTACACATTCGTATTTTCTAGGGAGAAAGCCTCTGTGTTTGTGTGTTCCTGATATTATCCACAGACTTTATTGTTTTTAATGCTTTTTATAGGGAAATATTTTATTTTGAGCTTGGATACAGTAATTGCTTCCACATGGAGACACCAGCTGTACATATTCGTATTTTCTACAAAGAAAGCTAGAGGAAATGTGGCAAACAAACTTGATATTTCTGTTTGTATAGATGGCATTTTATGCACTTGCCTAACGAAAAGACTTTGCTTTTCTCCAAAACCATTTTTACTGTGATTTTCTCGGTCCATTGCATACGAATTCCACAACAGTTTGTCCGGATATGACTGGATGAAACCAGAAATATCCGGTTGTGTTTTGGCTAACTCAATCCGAAATATTTTGAAAGCCTCTGTGTTTGTGTTTTCTGGATATTATCGATGGACTTTAGTGTTTTGAATGTCTTTTATCAGGGGACATTTAATTTTGTATCTTTGAATCACTAATTGGTTCATCATGGCGACAGAAGCTCTACATATTCGTATTTTATAGGGAGAAAGCTAGAGGAACTGTGGCAAACAAACATGATATATCTGTTAGTGTAGATGACATTTTATGCAGTTGCCTAATGAAAAGACTTTGTTTTTCTCCAAAACCATTTTTACTTTGATTTTCTCGGTGCATTGCGTACAAATTCCACACGAGTTTGTCCAGTTATGACTGGATAAAACCAGAAATATCCGGTTGTGTTCGGCTAACTGAATCCTAAATATTGCTACAGCCTCTGTGTTTGTGTTTTCTGGATATTATCGAGGGACTTTATTGTTTTGAATGTTTTTATCAGGGAACATTTCATGTTGTACCATCCAAACACTAATTGGTTCCACATGGAGACACTAGCTCTACACATTCGTATTTCCTAGGGAGAAAGCTAGAGGAACTGCGGCAAACAAACATGATATTTCTGTTGGTATAGATGGCATTTTATGCAGTTGCCTAACGAAAAGACTTTGCTTTTCTCCAAAACCATTTTTACTGTGATTTTCTCTTTCCATTGCATACGAATTCCACACCACTTTGTCTGGATATTATTGGATGAAACCAGAAATATCCGGTTGTGTTTTGGCTAACTCAATCTGAAATATTGTGAAAGCCTCAGTGTTTGTGATTTCTGGATATTATCAATGGACTTTATTGTTTTGAATATTTTTATCAGGGAACATTTTATTTTGTTTTTTTTTTATTTTTTATTTTTGACAGGCAGAGTAGACAGTGAGAGAGAGAGAGACAGAGAGAAAGGTCTTCCTTTTGCCGTTGGTTCACCCTCCAATGGCCGCCGCGTTAGCGCGCTGCGGCCGGCGCACCGCGCTGTTCCGATGGCAGGAGCCAGGTGCTTATCCTGGTCTCCCATGGGGTGCAGAGCCCAAACACTTGGGCTATCCTCCACTGCACTCCCTGGCCACAGCAGAGAGCTGGCCTGGAAGAGGGGCAACCGGGACAGGATCGGTGCCCCGACCGGGACTAGAACCCGTTTTGCCGGCGCCGCAAGGCGGAGGATTAGCCTGTTGAGCCACGGCGCTGGCATTTTATTTTGTACCGTAGAAACACTAATTGGTTCATCATGGGGACACCAGCTCCACACATTCCTATTTTCTAGGGAGACAGTTAGAGGAACTGCGGCAAACAAACATCATATTTCTGTTTCTATAGATGACATTTTATGCATTTGCCTAACGAAAAGTCTTTGCTTTTCTGCAAAACCATTTGTACTGTGATTTATTCAGTCCATTGCATACGAATTCCACACCAGTTTGTGCGGATATGACTGGATGAAACAAGAAATTTCCGGTTGTTTTTTGGCTAACTCAATCCCAGATATTTCTACAGTCTCTGTGATTGTGTTTTCTGCATTTCAATGATGGACTTTATTTTTTTGAATGCTTTTATCAGGGAGCATTTAATTTTGTACCATTGAAACACTAATTGGTTCATCATGGGAACACCAGCTCTACACATTCGTATTTTCTACAGAGAAAGCTAGAGGAACTGCTACAAACAATCATGGTATTTCTGGTTGTATAGATGACATTTTATGCAGTTCCCTAAAGAAAAGACTTTGCTTTTCTCCAAAACCCTTTTTACTGTGATATTCTCGGTCCATTGCATACGAATTCCACACCAGGTTTTCCGGATATGACTGGTTGAAACCAGAAATATCTGGTTGTGCTTTGGCTAACTCAATCCGAAATATGGCTACAGGCTCTGGGTTTGTGTTTTCTGGATATTATCTACGGACTATATTGTTTTGAATATTTTTATCAGCGAACATTTTATTTTGAGCTTGGATACAGTAATTGGTTCCACATGGAGACACCAGCTCTACATATTCGTATTTTCTAGGGAGAAAGCTAGTGGAACTGTGGCAAACAAACATATTTCTGTTTGTATAGACGATATTTTATGCACTTTCCTAATGAAAAGACTTTGCTTGTCTCCAAAGCCATTTTTACTGTGATATTGTTGGTCCTTTGCATATGAATTCCACAACACTTTATCTAGATATGACTGGATGAAACCAGAAATATCCGGTTGTGTTTTGGCTAACTCAATCTGAAATATTGCGAAAGCCTCTGTGTTTATGTTTTCTGGATATTATCGATGGACTTTATTGTTTGAATATTTTTATCGGGGAACATTTTATTTTGAACCGTAGAAACACTAATTGGTTCATCATGGGGACACCAGCTCCTCACATTCATATTTTCTAGGGAGAAAGCTAGAGGAACTGCAGCAAACAAACATGATATTTCTGTTTTTCTAGATGACATTTTATGCACTTGCCTAACGAAAAGACTTTGCTTTACTCCAAAACCATTTTTAATGTGATTTTCTCAGTCCATTGCATACAAATTCCACACCACTTTGTCCAGATATGACTGGATGAAACCAGAAATATCCGGATGTGTTTTTGCAAACTCAATGCGAAATATTGTGAAAGCCTCTGTGTTTCTGTTTTATGGATATTTTCAATGGCTTATTGTTTTGAATATTTTTATCAGGGAACATTTAATTTTGTTCCGTAGAAACTCTACTTGGTTCATCATGGGGACACCAGCTCTACACATTCGTTTTTTCTTGGGAGAATGCTAGAGGAACTGCAGCCAACAAACATGATATTTCTGTTTGTATAGATGACATTTTATGCACTTGCCTAACGAAAAGACTTTGCTTTTCTCCAAAACCATGTGTACTGTGATTTTCTCGGTCCATTGCATATGAATTCCAAACGACTTTGTCCAGATATGATTGAATGAAACCGGTAATATCCGGGTTTTTTTTTTTTTTTTGGCTAACTCAATCCAAGATATTGCTACAGCCTTTGTGTTTGTGTATTCCTGATATTATCCACGGACTTTATTGTTTTGAAAGTATTTTATCAGTGAACATTTAACTTTGTGCTTGGAAACACTAATTGGTGTCTCCATACACCAGCTCCACACATTCGTATTTTCTAGGGAGAAAGCTAGAGGACCTGTGCAAACAAACATGATATTTCTGTTTGTATAGATGACACTTTATGCAATAGCCTAACGAAAAGACTTTGCTTTTCTCCAAAGCCATTTTTACTGTGATTTTCTCGGTCAATTGCATACAAATTCCACTCCAGTTTGTCCGGATATGACTGTATGAAACCAGAAATATCCGGTTGCGTTTTGGCTAACTCATTCCGAAATATTGTGAAAGCCTCTGTGTTTGTGATTTCTGGATATTATCGATGGACTTAATGTTTTGAATGTTTTTTATCAGGGAACATTTAATTTTTTACCGTAGAGATACCAATTGGTTCATCATGGGGACACCAGCTCTACACATTCGTATTTTCTAGAGAGAAAGCTAGAGGAACTGCGACAAACAAACATGATATTTCTGTTTGCATAGATGACATTTTATGCACTTGCCTAATGAAAAGACTTTGCTTTTCTCCAAAACCATTTTTAATGTGATTTTCTCGGTCCATTGCATACGAATTCCACACCAGTTTTTCCGGATATGACTGGATGCAACCGGAAATATCCGGTTGTGTTTTGGCTAACTCAATCTGAAATATTGTGAAAGCCTCTGTGTTTGTGTGTTCCGGTTATTATCCACAGAGTTTATTGTTTTGAGGTTTCTATCAGGGAACAATTAAATTTGTACCATAGAGACACTAATTGGTTCATCATGGGGACAACAGCTCTACGCATTCGTATTTTCTAGGGAGAATGCTAGAGGAACTGCAGCACACAAACATGATATTTCTGTTTGTATCGATGATATTTTATGCACTTTCCTAACGAAAAGACTTTGCTTTTCTCCAAAACCATTTGTACTCTGATTTTCTCGGTCCATTGCATACGAATTGCACACCAGTTTGTCCGATATGACTGGATGAAACCGGAAATATCCAGGTTTCTTTTGGCCAACTCAATCCCAGATATGTTTACCGCCGCTGTGTTTATGTATTCCTGATATTATCCACAGCCTTTATTGTTTTGAATGTTCTTTATCAGGGAACATTTAATTTTGTGCTTGGAAACACTAATTGTTTCCACATGGAGACACCAGCTCTACATATTCGTATTTTCTAGGGAGAAAGCTAGAGGAACGGTGACAAATACACATGATATTTCTGTTTGTATAGATGACATTTTGTGCACTTGCCTGACGAAAAGACTTTGCTATTCTCCAAAGCCATTTTTACTGTGATTTTCTCAGTCAATTGCATACAAATTCCACTGCAGTTTGTCCGGATATGACTGTATGAAACCACAAATATCCGGTTGCGTTTTGGCTAACTCATTCCGAAATATTGTGAAAGCCTCTGTGTTTGTGATTTCTGGATATTATCGATGGACTTTAGTGTTTTGAATGTTTTTTATCAGGGAACATTTAATTTTTTACCATAGAGATACTAATTGGTTCATCATGGGGACACCAGCTCTACACATTCGTATTTTCTGGGGAGAAAGCTAGAGGAGCTGCGGCAAACACACATGATATTTCTGTTTGTATAGATGACATTTTATGCACTTGCCTAATGAAAAGACTTTGCTTTTCTCCAAAACCATGTGCA